>NC_061141.1:4384445-5009723 GCF_905220365.1 Vanessa cardui
GGTCTTGGAGCTCAAGTTAGTATCAAACCTAATTGCATCAAATTCGGTTCACCGGTTTGGTCGTGAAAGGGCATCAGACAAGAGTTACTTACAACAACAACAACAGCCTGTAAATTCCCAAAATTGCCCACTGCTGGGCTAAAGGCCTCTTCTCCCTTAGAGGAGAAGGTTTGGAACATATTCCACCACGCTGTTCCAATGCGGTTTGGTGGAATACACATGTGACAGAATTTCTATGAAATATGTCACATGCAGGTTTCCTCACGATTTTTTCGTTCACCGCTGAGCACGAGGTGAATAATAAAGACAAATTAAGCACATGAATCAACGGTGCTTGCCTGGGTTTGAACCCGCAATCATCGGTTAAGATGCACGCGTTCTAACCACTGGGCCATCTCGACTCCAGAGGAAATATATATAAAATATAATTATGATAAAATTTTTGGTTTAAGTGATTAAATGAATTTAATTGAAATATTTAGGGTTGATTGTGCTGTGTATAAAACTTAGTGCATAATATTAATTGTTTAGTGATGTGGGCTAGTGAAAGATATCGATTTCTTAGACATTTTATATCGATTTTCCGTAATCGATATTTGCGAAAACGAATATCACGAATCATTCGCTTACCCTTGCCCTTGAATTTGGGGTCAATGTACTGTGTGAAAACAAAAAAAATGGGTTTCGTGCCTGATTCAATTACTCTTTGTCAATGCCTCTACTAGTGGGCTGCATCCCCTTGGTTGTGTGTTCGATTGATGGACGCTCTTAACAGTAAATACCTACGTAGTTACATCTATTCTATTATTCTTGAACTTAGATACTGGTACTTAAATAAAAAAATAGAGCCGAGATCTCTCAATGATTAGAACGTGGGCACCACTGAATTTGATTCAACTCGTGCTTGGCGGTGAAGGAAAACATCGTGAGGAAACCTGCATGTGTCAAATTTCAACGAAATCCTGCCACATGTGCATCCGCCAACCCGCATTGGAGTAGCCCGGTGGAATATGTTTCAATCCTTCTTCTCAAAAGGAGAGGAGGCTTTAGCCCAGCAGTTGGAAATCACTGGCTGTTACTGTACTCAAAAAGACTTAAAAGCGTTTGCGAATTTTTATTGCCTAGTCAGTGTTTTTTTGCCCTATTTTCCTCTACCATAAATGCAGTATTCTGATTACCCACCCTGATTCAGTTATCTATATCGTAAAATACAATCAAAATTAATTTAGTGGAATTAGCCATTATTTTTATTAACAAAAAATCTTAAATTAAGAGTAAATATTAGTGATCTTCGTCATATTTGTTTGTTAAAATATGTTGCATGGTAATTTTGGTTTCGAATGTCAATAATGGCAACACTCGTCACATCACTATCACAGTTCACTAGAGTTGTGCTTGTACGCTTTGTTTGAATATAGTGAAATTAATTTATCCCGTGGGCGACAGGAAACTGAATTAGCTGGCATTTCCGTTTTCAGTTAACGTAGAAGGGGTGTTGGATGTAACCAGCCCCTACTAACGGATTCAGTTACCAAACAAATATTAAAGGGATATACTAGACATAGTTCAAGTAAAATAAAATGAGTAAATGATTATATAATATAATACCAGATATAATTTTCTTGGTGGGGCTTTGCGCAAGCCCGTCTGGGTGGGTACCACCCACTCATCAGTTATTCTACCGCCAAATAACAGTACTCAGTATTGTTGTGTTCCGGTTTGAAGGGTAAGTGAGCCAGTGCAACTACAGGAATAGTTAATATTTCTTACAGCGTCATTGTCTATGGGTGATGGTGACCACTTACCAAACCACCTACCAGGTGGCCCATATGCTCGTCCGCCAAGCTATACCATAAAAATCAGATTCTAAGTTCTCACTTTTTTTTTAATATAATTTGTTGATTATCCATATCCTATTGGTCGCAATACGCATTACCTCAAGGATAAAACCTAGATACCGTACCCTTTGTAAGTAACCCATACATTTTACAGTCTTAGTTGATGAATTATCTCAATATTGTAATATTTTTTACGAATAAATAGGTACCTATACAAATTTCAAACAGTGAAATAATCGTACTTTTTTAATACTTATTTAAAATTTCATCCTGTATGGTGATGATGTGTCAAAGCCGCCGTAACTTAAACGTAAACTTTAACTAGGTCCGCAAAAAAAGGAAAGCACCGATTTCCATATTTCTAACTTACAAAAATGATAAATATCCATGCAAACTATCATCATGAACTTCACCCTCTTCGGCGGTGAATATTTAAAGAATCATTGAGTGAATGAGTGAATGAACATATTTGCGTTTTTCTTTCTTTCAGAAGAATTAAAATGGGAAATTAAAATAACAATCCAGGTCTATCGTTAATATACAGAAATAAATTAAAGAAACAGTAAGTTTTTACTTTTTCTTGTTTTCTGTAAGTTATTTATGATTAATGCAATACATATCTTTATTGATATTATAGATATTTATTTAATTATATAGAGTGACTGGCAAATTATGGTGACCGTGATCCCCTATAGACCTTACCATAAGAATTATTAACTATTTCTTATTTCGTCAATGCGCCAATAACTATAGGAACGAAGATATCATATCCTATGTGTACCTACGTCGATTCATACCGAAATATTAAGCGTTTGGATGTAAAATTTGTTAAGCCCTACTACGAAGTAAATTGATTAATGAGTTATTTGATCATTATATATTATTGCTTACTGTTTGTTTAAATATATTCAAATATATTCGAGTTTACGACCATTAGTAAGACCTTGGTTTTATGTAAAAGCGTTGCAACGCTTTGTAGCGATACGATAACTTATTTACAAACATCTATCTTATGAAATGTGGCCTTAGTGTATACATACATATAAAAAAGTTGATCTGTTCATTCATGAACTAGTGCTATTACACATAAAATATTTTTTATAAGATTAAAAAAATAAATTATTAGTTATTTCATTTCACGTTCGTCTAGGATTAATCTTAAACACTAACAGATCATAAATCTATTAGTTTACTATGACTATCGAAATATATTACTAACAATATGATTTTGGATTCAATTACAGGGTTCTGGTTTTAAATATTCTAGTGGCACACCAGGCTCTGAACCGAATACCATTTTCGTTTTTGCGCATCGAACCCGCGACCAGAACACGACAGCTGCTCTATTGACGCTTGAATAACTGGTGCCGATGGCGTGGTGTGTTGTGCGATACCACAATCGTTGACACATTGACCCCGGCTTGTTACAGGGGAAAAACGTTAAAGATAAAAGTCGGGGCTGAAAAAGCGGTAATCTTGTGCCTTCGCTTAAAACGCTTGTATTTTTGAATTACATTTAAAAAAAAGTATGACATAAGATTAGGTTTCATATTAATTTATGTTATTTTTTTGTATATTAATTATTTTTTATTTTAATCTGTATTTAAATTCGAACGTATTAAAAAAATATCTTCAGCGTAGATATATGATAATATTTTTTTGTTAAATTATTTTTTCGTCAAAGCGGTGCCTTTTCCAAGGTTTCATATAGCGATAGGTAGGTAAGCTTTCGAAGTATTTCTCGGCATTCTCATATCGAGTGCTAGTCTTTATTATTATTAGCTATAATACGTGCATCATACAACCTTATACAGGCTTATTGGTAATTCGTATTCGAACATGGACGGATTTGTACTCTTTAAAATTCCCACATAATTAATTAAAAATAATATCCAATGTAAAAAATCTTACTTACTCACTTAATTAATACAAGTTTAAGATAAAATTTAAGTACGTAAACAGTTCAATAGCTAAGTTATAAGTAAGACAATTTATAATATAGCCTATTTAAAGTTTTAATAAGCGAGTCCTCTCTAAAAAAGTATAACTCTACAACATGGCACAGTGACAAAGCATGTTCTATAGTGCAGGATTCTATCCTTATCAATAAATTTAAGTTAATTTAAATTTTGTTTCCTTACAAAAGTATTTTATCTTTAAAAAGTATTTAAAGATAGGTATTTTGTATCTTGTAGTTCAAATACCTTTTTAGAAATCTACTTTTATCTGTATCTGAAATACTTTTCTGTAAAGTATCTTAGATATTGTATTTCAGATACTTTGTATAGGGTATCATCACCGCTAGTTTCGAATATGATCAGCGCTATAACCTAACAGAAATGCCATGTTATATCGAGAGAAGGCTATTTCAGAGATTAAAATAAAAACCGGCATAGTGCGAGTTGGTGTCGCGTACGAGGTTCCGTACCATTTATAAAAACGGCAAAATAGGAGCCCAAAATAAACATTTATTTTATTCTGTTTTCAATATTTATTGTTATATTAGCGACCGAAATAAATCATCTGTATAATACTAAACGATCTAACTGTCATGGTTTGGGACGAACTCTACTGAAAATTTGTTCAGTTAGGTTTCGTTTACTAAACAAATTTTCATGAATAACCTTATCTTTTGTACTACATAAATACCCTTACATTATAATAAGCCGACTTTACAAATTGTCGAAAAAATGTTCATTGTTCATCAATAAATAGTCATACATACATAAAACAAAGTCGTCATCATCATCATAATTTCAGCCGAAGGGCGTCCACTGCTGGATATAGGACTCCCCCAAAGATCGCCACAACGCCCAGTCTTGTGCAGCCCGCAACCTTCACCAAAGTAAAAAACAAAGTCACTCAACATAAATAATAAAAATAAAAAAAATACTTATGTCTACTGAAGACGGGTCGGGCCGCTAGTAATCTATAAAGTAAAGCAAAACTATGTCTTGATTAATTATAAACCGACGTTTCTAATAATTAACCATCAGCATACTTTAACAAAAAAAAAAAGGATCTGAGATGTCCCAGTGGTTAGAACGCGTGCATCTTAACCGATGATTGCGGGTTCAAACCCAGGCAAGCACCTCTATATATATATGTGTTAAATTTGTGTTTATAATTCATGTCGTGCTCGGCGGTGAAGGAAAACATCGTGAGGAAACATTAATGTGTCTAATTTCATCGAAATTCGGCCACATGTGCATTCCACCAACCTACATTGGAGCAGCGTGGTGGAATATGGTCCAAACCCTCTCCTTAATGGAAGAGGAGGCCTTATCTCAGCAATGGGAAATGTAAAGGCTGTTACTTTACTTTACCTTTTTACATTATACTATATATACTATACTTACTATATTATACTTTAACAAGTACTGCATATAAATAATTCATATATAATATTTATATCATTAATGTTAAAAATAAATTGCCCTCCTCGCGTTTCCCTCTGACAAGAAAGATTACGTGGTATTGTGCAAATATATCAATGTATCAAATTATATTTTACGTCAGGGGCTCATGTTAAAATATTGACTAGCTATTCTCACGTGTACTTTGTCCTTAATGCGTTGTAAATATTACCAAAGTTGTGTTTGTATGTTTGATAACAATCATCCCATATTAAAATTTCTTACTTCGAAAATATTTATACAATATTTTCGTTTTTAGGTCAAATGTTTATAAATTATCTATTGACATACTTGTCGCTAATATAATGAGGTTAATGAAATAAGAAGGATTTTTTTGATTCATACGTGTTATAGTTAAAATTAGTTTTTAGATAGAACAATAGTTATGTTAGATGTAAGTGGTATATGATTTGAGCTTTAGTTAATTCTAGTATTAACTAAGGCATTCAGTAACTGGCTCTAGCTAGGAATAACGCGTTCTATCTTAAAACTATTTTTAACTGTAACATATGTATGTATGCAGAAAGTAGACAACAGTAATTATTTACTCGGTGTTTGGGCCTTTGCACAAGCCCGTCAGAGTAGGTGCTACCCACTCATCAGATATTTTACCACCAAACAGTAATACTCAGTAGTAGTGCGTTCCGGTTTGAAGGGTAAGTGAGCCAGTGTAACTGCAGGCCCAAGGGACATAACGCCCTAGTCCCCGAGATGTTACATTGGCGGTGTAAGGGTTGTAATATTTCTTAATTCATTTAATTAATTTATTTAATTGGTTCGTAATAGTTTCTTAGCGAGATTAGATTCTAATTGGGATCAATATTCGAAGAGGTCAAACCTGAACCCAAACTTCGTATCTTATATTCCAAACGTTTTACATTAAGAAGTTTCAGTAGTATTTTATGGCGTTTACTTTAATTATATATCTAATTAACTTATTATTAATAGGATCCTTAAAAATAAACCTCCAATTATAATCAATTCCATAACCCATGAAGCGTCTCGAACCAATCGCACCTAAAAGTGCAAACGTCTTAAATCTGCTATTACAAGACAGCTGTGCAAGCCCGTCTGGGTAGGTAACACCCACTCATCAGTTATTCTACCGCCAAATAACAGTACTCAGTATGGTTATGTTCCGGTTTGAAGGGTGAGTGAGCCAGTGTAACTACAGGCACAAGGGACATAACATCTTAGTTCCCAAGTTTGGTGGCACAGTGACGATGTAAGGAATAGTTAATATTTCTTACAGCTTCATTATCTATGGGTGATGATGACCACTTACCATTTGACCAAAATGCTCGTCCGCCAACATATACAATAAAAAAAGTTACTAAATTTTGTCTATGGCGTTGTAGATACGCTACGCAATAAAAAGTAGAAGTCATTCAGAAAGAAAGATAATTCGTAGAAGCATCTATGTTTATATATTATGTAGTATAACAGATTTTTTATGTCTAGTCTTTATATTTCGGTGGAAATGTAAATCTTACATCGTAATGAATAATTTATATAGTGTCTTGTAAATTGAGAATGAGTGCCGAGATCGGCCGTGCGTGGTCATATTAAATGGATCGAGATTATTTATTTTTATTTGTCTATATTTGCTTGTGCGAACGAGACATTTGTTATTAGGTCTTATAAAAGGATTGGCAACTTATTATTATTTTTTTAATTTTGATTAAGATTTAGATTTAGAGCTGAAATTGCTAAGTGGTTAGAACGCGTGTATCTTAACCGATAATTGCGGGTTCAAACCCAGGCAAGCAGCACTGAATTTTCATTTTCATGCCATCTCGTGCTCGGTGGCGAAGGAAAACATCGTGAGGAAACCTGCATGTGTCTAATTTCATCGAAGTTCTGCCACATGTCCATTCCACTAACCCGCATTGGAACAGTGTGGTGGAATATATTCCAAACTCTCCTTAATAGGAGAGGAGGCCTTAAAGCAGCAGTGGAAAATTTGCGGGCTGTTACTTTACTTTACTTTTTAATGTTATTAACAGAAATTTAAACAAGCATGAAGTTCTAAAAATATTTAATTTAATTATTTTTTTTTTTAGTAATAAACAGTATTGATATTTTATGGCTCTTGATTTTGACATGAAAAACAAAACGTCACCTTAGTTTTACTTCTATAATATTCATGTTATAATTTGAATCAAGTTTTAGCTGTTATCAGTATTATAAAACCCTTATTAGAGAATTAATATTGGGTGAACAGTGCCTTATCTGTATTCTCCTTATCTTTATTAAGCGATGGAGCAGAATGACACAGTCTGAGACGCGATGGGGCGATTTTCATTAACTTTGCATATATTATAAATTCATTGACACAATTACTTTGCTTGTTAGACAAGTAACGATGCAGTATTAAATTATACAGATTTGTTAATTTTTAAATGTATTAAATAATAGTGTATTTAAAGCGTGTAGAATTTATAAAAGCACCCGATTATTACTGATTGGTATCAATAATATTACCGTTACAAATTAACACTTTGTAATGAACAAAAATGTTTTCTAATATTCCTACTGGCTCTCTATTAGAATTTACTGTACGAACCGGTGGTAGCTTAACATTGTAACGTGACGATTCAAAAATACTATTGTAAGCTTTTAATTTGAAGGAAGATTATTTTGATATTGATTTATTATAAAGTTGACGAGATTAAGTCTAGGTAGCTAAAATTGCAGACGTCGTGCGCAAACCACCGCATTAAATTTTTGATTTGAGGGTCTCCATCTCTAAAACAGTGGCACTCTTATTCCATAGTGGCACCCCTCGAGAGGCGTCTATCATCGTCCAGTAATTGGTTTAAGGCGCAGGCCAGATGAGGTATCTCGGCCTGATCCTAAATGGAAGATGGGGTTTATCGAACTGGGCGCGTTGCTCATCACAGTGAATGCTGGTTTTTCATTGCATATTCCGGTAAATTGGAACGTAAAACTATAAAATTACTATACTAATTGTTGTTTGGCGGCGGAATGCCTCATAAAGTGTTACCTACCCAGAGGAGCTTGCACAAAGTCTTACCGCCAAGTAACAGTGTACAGGAATAGATAATATTGTATATCGTACTCATTTACGTCTTTGTTTTAATTTTATTTATGTCGTCTGATTATATATTTTTTGCTATTTTCAAAGAATTTTCTTATTATTGTACATTTTCATTCGAGTTTCTTTGTGAGCTATTAGGTAATGTATCTTTACGATTTCTATTTTGAATTCTATTCTCATCTCTGTGAGTTGCCTTTGTATGAAACACCAATTATTCTGTACTTATATTCCTTCACGGTCACAAGTGGGTTTTTCCTTGCATTTAAATATGTAAAGCTATCGATTGATGCCCACGGTATGTGGGGACTGATGACACGATTCTATCGTGTTGCCTGAATTTTATTTATAGGGTTTTTTTAAGGACTGATTTTGTTTTGCCAGCCGTATTGTTGATGTTTGTATAAACTTTCGTTTATGAATGGTTATAGTTTTATAATTTGATTGAAATTCAATCACGATGCTTTAATATAAGATTTTAAATTAACATTGTTATTTTTATTATTAAACTTATTAATTTCGGGATATTTACCATGTTTTTTGTTGGAGCTCGATATTTCGACATTATCTACAAATGTCTTGTTCACGATGAGGCTCGTGAAAAAGAGATAAAAATAAAAACCATGGTAAATAAACTTGAAAAAGACATAAAATAAAAAACATGGTAAATATCCCGAAATTAATGACTTTAACGATGCTTTAAATTGTAAGCAGTTTTGTGTCTTACAGTCATTCAACGTTACTAAGGGGACATCAGGTGAGATAGAATGTGGTATAGGTCGCAGCGAGGAGGAGGGTGACCTGATGGGAAGAGAATATCAGTGCCCATGAAAATCTGCAACATCGGATTACTTGCTTTGGACATATACAACTGATGGATAACAAAATCGAAATAATAACTTTATACTCGTATCATTAGTTTAGTTTGAATAATAGTGACGTAATATGATTCGTTTGAATTTCCAAGAATGAAGATTGTACCGACAAATCCATCAAAAATGTTTGAGGCCCCCGATAGTAAAAGATTGGCGAATAATCTCAGCTCTAGACTAGTACATTTTAATTATATCTACTGTACAATACCTTATGGCAATCTATTCTGGGGTAAAGCAGCCGACATTAATACATTTGTGTTGCAGAAGAGGGTTTTTCGTACAATTTATATAACCTGGGCCCAAAAATTGGTTCATCTCAGGTGCTAATTTCCGGTGGTAGATAATTGAATATTAATAAACAAATAGGAAATCTTGTGTGAAACTTAAGGTTTAGTTTAGAGGCCCCCCTGAACTCCGGGGCCCTCGTGCACTGCACCACCTAGCCCTATGATAGCTACGCCACTGCGTAGATACTTTGACTTGGGTTGTTAGATTAATACCAAAATCCATGATTCGCCATTAAATGGCGTTTTGAATGTCGCCGATCTTCTTGTCGTATCTTTGGAAGGAAGGTTTTAAGAGGATTTTACTAGCACTTCTCCGCTTATAACTGAGATGGCCCATTGGTTAGAACGCGTGCATCTTAACCGATACTTTCGGGTTCAAACTCAGGCAAGCACTACTATATATATATATATATATATATATGTGATTAATTTGTGTTTATAATTCATCTCGTGCTCGGCGGTGAAGGAAAACATTGTGAGGAAACCTGCATGTGTCTAATTTCATCGAAATTCTGCCACACGTGCATTCCACCAACCCGCATTGGAACAGCTTGCTGAAATATGTTCCAAACCCTCTCCTTAATGGGAGAAGAGGCCTTTGCCCATCAGCAGTGGGAAATTTACAGGCTGTTACTTTACTTTACTTTACTTTGCTTTCTCCGCTTATAGAAGTAAAGTACGGAGCCACAAGTACATTGGATGCAATATACAAATCTAAAATGTTTGTTTATATCTATTATACTTCGATTAAAAAAATCGATTATTGTAACTCGATTAACTGAAAATTCTTTAGTAACTACCAAACATAAAACGAAAAAACTATTTAAAAACAAATGAGAAAAAAATATAATGTGGTGCATATTTCCAATTAGTTTATTTTTTCTTAGGAGTTTGCTTTACAATATGACAAAGCGACCTCTACATACAAGCAATATCACTAACGTGTCAGCACAGCATCGACAAACACTCCATCTAACGTAAATAGATAAACTGCCATGGTACGGAAAATTCAAGTAGCGCCATCTATTGAGGGGTGTTAAATAAAGAAATCAGTTATAAAAGAACTAGATGGCAGTAGGGATAACGTGCCTCATAATTACTAGACTTAAGTCTTAACTAGTTGTAAATCTTTAAGAAGTCATCAATTCGTCTTTGGAACTCTCTTCCACTAGAAAAGCAAGACGTGCACCAAATATTACTTCTTTTTTAAAAAAATGATAAAAGAGCACTATCTTGCTTCATGAAGAAATACTGTAATTAAATATTTTATTTATTATGTAAGTATCAATAGTATGCAAATGTATATATTTATAATGTGTATGTGTATGAAATTATTATATAATTTTATATTTATGGAATATTTATTTATGTATCGTATGTATACATATATATATATTGTATCTATTTTTTTATGTAATAAATAATTTGTACACCCCTACCATCCTATCTCTCTCCTCTACCAACGGTTGCCTGGAAGAGATCGCTGTTTTAGCGATAAGGCCGCCTATTGTACATTTTTCTTTTCTTTGTTTTTGTTTTACTCCTATTATTTTTGTCTATATTGGTGTGCAATAAAGAAGAAGGCTTACAAATCTAAACAAATAATGAAAAATCCATTAAATTATAAAAAAATCGTAAATTTAAATTTGTTTAATAAATTTTATTTTTTGTAAGTTTATTTACCATGTGTGGAAATAAAATAAATTGTAATCTTTAATTGTGCTTAAGTGAAATTGTTTAGTTAACTAAACAATATAATTTCACTTAAAGAAAAGACTAACGTTTAAGCTTCTTGCTGGCACTTAGTCTACTCGTATACTGGAACTTACTTAATTAAAGTGTAATTTAGTCAAAATAAATAACAAACATGTGAAGAATTAAATTTATGTGTTAATCTAAATGTATATTATGAATAAGCGTGAACGAGAAAACAATTAGTCATCTGATGCCTTTGCTTAAAATGTTGCCCAAAAGTTTGCCTTTTGGCAATGCAATTGAGCTTATGGTATAACCTAGGTTACCTGCGCTAAACCCTATAGAAACTTTAAAAGATATAAAAGAAACATAGTCAGTATGCCACCACCCTCGAAATCTAACAAGTTATCATGGCATAACAAAAAGTGTCACAAGATTCAAAACTAAAATTTACCCAAAATACTCCACTTGCATGAATCTAGAAACATTTGTTAAACTGGATTAAAAATCCTCTACTAGATAATGATTCAGTGACCTGGGTATTCTTTTGTTCTACTTTTATTTGTTACATTTTTAGTCTATAGCTTTATAAACTAGTTTAATGTTGACGAATTTATCTCTATGGCTATCTCTGTGACTCACGTATCCTGTTTCAGACGACCTCAAATCCGTTGATGCGACATTGCATATGAAGTTTAATCAAATCAAATCAATTTTATTCAAGTAAACTTCACAATGAAGCGTTTTCGAATCGTCAATAATCAAATACTACCAGTTTAGGTGAGGTAGTTTAGGTGAGGAAGAGCGTATTAAGATCATTTTTTCACCCCCTGAAGAGATCTTTACCTACTAGTTGTGCGTAGTACGAAGAGAGCTGGGGAGAAGTCATATCTAGTGTAACGCCGTATCTTTTCGTGCCGGAAAACGTCATCTTAGTCTTTTAGTTAGTATCCTTTTGCCCTGGTTTTCACATCTCGGGTGTTTGTCTCACTAAAAGGTGATCTTTTGTTTACCAGTAATAATTTCAGTTTCTCAACGGCAATGACATATTTAATATATTAAATCAACTACATTAAAATCATTCTGTAAACAATTTTTATGTACGTTTTAATTAGTTAGACATGTAATCCATTTTTTTATGGTATAGGTTGGCGGATGGGCCACCTGATGGTAAGTGGTTACCATCACCCATAGACAAGGACGCTGTAAGGCACATTGACGATGTAAGGATTAGTATCCTTACATCGTCAATGTGCCACCAACCTTGGGAACTCAGATGTTATGTCCCTTGTGCCTGTAGTTACACTGGCTCACTCACCCTTCAAACCGGAACACAACAATACTGAGTGCTGTTATTTGGCGGTAGAATAACTGATGAGTGGGTGTTACCTACCCAGACGGGCTAGCACAAACCCCTACCACCAAGTAATATCTTAATCTTAATCCATAAGAATCTCTGTGATTTCATCATTTTGAAGTCGAGTATTTTTCTGTATTCCTTTTACTGTAAGCGTCGGTGTACATGTGAATCTCACTAATGAGAATGACCACTACAAAACCGCGATACATTGACAATTATGGTAAGACGTAAGGGCTGGCGTCGTATCAATACTAACCTTCTTTTGAAATACTATTGCTAAAAACAACTAAAACAAAACGAGCTATATTTTTCGACATGTCCTCAACTTTGACAGTCTATAGTTTATATATATTATATATGTAGATATACAATCAAAGCTTTAAAGTACTGATGTAAATTAAACAATTTTCAGATGTATTATACGATGCATTCGTCGTATGGTTAGTAAAATTGTTGAAATGCTTCTTCATGGAACCTCCTCAAAGGACCTGTAGCGCAGTCATAGAAAAAATGTAATTATTTTATAATAAGGGTAAAAAAACCGTAACAAAACAAATTCGTTTAGGCTTTCCTCAAATTTTCAGTAATTGTAATCGTCGAAGTTCTATCGAACGAATATTGCATACTAGTAGTCGCCCGCAGCTTTGTTCGCATTTTAGGGTGTTGATTTTCTTAGGCAAAAAAGTAGATTAGGTATGTCCTTTCTTGGAGTTCAAGTTTTCTTCAGTTGGTAGTGAAAAAGCGACAGACAGACAAAGCAACTTTCACATTTATAATATTAATATAGATAATGTACAACAAAATAATGCAGATTATATAAAAAAAAAGAATTAAGAATATTTTTTTTTACATCTAGATAAATGCTCTTATTATATTATGAAGGTTTCACATGTTTTCTAAATTCAAATTAGTCAGCAATTATGTAGTAATTAAAATTTATCTTATATTATCAATAAATGATAATGAAAACATAGAATGTTTCCTTTGCTCGTTGTTGTTAATAATATGTTATCTGTGCATCGAAATTGTCTATAAAAGTAAAAATCATGCATTTACCTTGATACGCTATTTAATTTTCATAAATATGACGGGCATAAATTTTAATAGTTAACATAATCATGTTACATTAAATATGTATGTAGACAAAAATTATATTCTTTTTCTAAGTTTTTTATTTAAAATAGGTAAGACTAGTAAATGGGCCATCTGGCTGTATGGGGTCAAAGGCACTTTGGTATTGAATACATTTTTAACGTTTTGTTAATTTGTATATTCATTGGTATAAAACTTTACTGAACAATATTTTATCATCTTATTTATCGTAACGATCTGTAAATTTTCCTGTTCTGAACTTAGGCATTTTAAGGAGAAGATTTGGAGCTAAGCAACCGATGCTTCAATGCGGCTTAGTTACACATGTGCCAGAATTTAACTAAAATAAGGCACATGTATGTTTCGTCGTGATGTTTTGCTTCACCGCCAAGCGCAAGATTTATTTAATACAAATTACAACAACAACAACAACAACAGCCTGTAAATTCCCACTGCTGGGCTAAAGGCCTCCTCTCCCTTTTTTAGGAGAAGGTATGGAACATATCACCACGCTCCTATCCACCACGCTGTTCCAATGCGGGTTGGTGGAATACACATGTGGCAGGATTTCTATGAAATTTGTCACATGCTGGTTTCCTCACGATGTTTTCCTTCACCGCTGAGCATGAGATGAATTATAAAGACAATTTAAGCACATGAATCAGCGCTGCTTGCCTGATTTCGAACCCGTAATCATCGGTTAAGATGCTAATGCTGCAGCTAACCACTTGGCCATCTCGACTCTTTCAATACAAATTAATCACATGAAAATTCAAGGCTTGCATGTGTTTGAATCCGCAACCATCCAATAAGTTCCCCGCGTTCTAACCGCGGGGCCATTTCAGGTCATATTTATTTATGTGTTATCTTGTTAGGTATCATCATCAAAAAGCCAGTTGACTTGGTCAACACGGTTGACAAAGTGAGTTTTCTTTTTTGGTTTTTGTATCTATGGTCTTATGATTGTCTGAATCCGTTCGTGTCATGCTCTCAAGTTCATCCATCTTGAATTGGAATTGGTAGCTCCTACGCCATTTATGACTAGTACTCTTCCTGACACTTTGATGACATTAAAAAACGAAAAAATACAAAATATATCACAACAATTCTACTTACCTGTATGAAAAAGAACGAATCTTGAAATTATACTGATACCTGATGATGTTATTAGAATATTCGTTTCGACGAAAGCGTCGCTAAAAGTGCATAATCATTAGAAAAACGGTCTGGTCTGGTTTTCTAACATTTCCCGTGTAGCAGTTTAGGCAGTGGAATGTGATTGTAAGAAAGATATTTCACTACAAGGTTACGCAGATGACGACCAGTGGAAAGGTGATGACGCATCTTCACATAGAAAAGCCCAGTTAGGAAGAGGAAGATGTCAAAAATTTGAGACGGTGGTGATGATATTCAAGGAAGTGACAGAATGGTACCATTCACCCACGACCTCGTGATAAGAGTTTTGGGTAGCTTGATTTTGTGTGTAATCTGAAACTACAGGAATAGCACATAAACCAATCAAAGCATTTAGTTATGACCTAAAATTCTATAATCTATCTTTAACGTTTTATAGTATAATTCTTAATTACAAAACTGTAGTTTACCGTTGTCTTGCCCGCCTGAACTGTTGCCAAACATGAATAGCTATTCAACTGACGAGAATATTTCTTCTTAAGGTGACATATTTTGTTTTAGCAAAAGGATAAAAGAACATCCTTGCTATCATGAAATGTTAATGCCAAAAGTGTAATATGTGTTGAAATAATCATGTTGCGTAAAATTTTCCGTGATTTTCTGGAGAGAAAATATTTATTGACAAAAGATTATGTCAATTCATCTTAGATCTCAGGGTTGCTAGCGCATTGAAAATGTAACTAATGTGAAAATGTAAGAACAATCCCTACTAGCAGAGGTGGCTTCTTAGCATTAGGTATATGTATGTATATATGGCAGCCCTTGTGTAATAAAAATACATTTACGCAGATAGAGCATTAGGTTTATCTGTAGGTATAATGTTTAATAATTACTAAAACCTTATTAAATACCGGGAAAATGCAAGAATTTATATCTGATTCAGATAAACAGGAAGTGTGCTCAGTGAACCTTTGCTATTGTTTTTCCACTGAATAGCCGTGTAAAACATATGACCTAGGTATGCTAATTTAATTGTCTAGCTTTAACTATGCAATTTTATTATCTAGGAAAGCCTGCGACTTCGTGCGTGTGCTGTGAACTTTTCTACGAGTATACAGGTTTGAAACTATCTTCTGAAAAATCTTAAACGTGTGGACTATGTCATTGATTCTTTTGTTCAAACACTAAAGAAATTAGACAGAGTTTGTGTGATTTTTTATTGATGTTTCAAAGGAATCTATTCTTAGTGATTGTCAACTACGATCCTCGACTACTAGTTTTATCAAACTATGAGAATTGACATCGTCTCAGTGTGTTAAATTTCTATTATGAATAAACTACATTCAAGCAAGCGAAATATTTGAAAGGTACTCCCCTCGATTTATAAGCCTCCAGGCACCGTAGCCGAGCCGAGTAGGAGAAGACGACCCCTTCGTCATCTCTGCTAAGTAGGATGGAACCATTTCTTCTTCTACCATGATAGTCTTGAAGAAGATACTTAGTGCTATTCCTGTGGAACATCGCTAACAGCATTCTTCGGAATGGGTGTTGTCCGATTTTGCAGATCTTTATCCACCTCTCATCATCCCACCCAAGGCAAACGCATGTTGAGCTATGCTAAGGTTAGCCCCACATGGTGTCCGATGTCGACTAGCGTCCGATCTTACACCAATATACGCCAGAATCAACCATGAACGGTACCGGACCGTAAGACCTACGTAAGTCGAAGGGAACTACCGGTCAATTCTTTAAAATATCGAGATATCATAGAAATTAGAAAAAATTAAGCAATCCATATTAACCTTACTTTTATTCCTAAACATATACCAATTTTATGAGATGTATTTCCATACTGTCTGAGGTTGGTTTTATCTAGAATTTTTCTTATTTCAATATCTTTAATTTATATTTAAATTAAATGCTTGAAATTAATACTTAAAATAAAAAATATTTGTAGTATATAAATTGTGTGCAAGTTACATTGACACCTAAAAAAAGAAATATAATAGCTCTTATTATTATTCATTGAAGAACTAGCCTTTGAATATTGAGGCTCTGGGTTAATGAATTCTGTGATGTAGTTTATTGGAGGAATGACAGTC
Source organism: Vanessa cardui (assembly GCF_905220365.1). NCBI lineage: Eukaryota > Metazoa > Arthropoda > Insecta > Lepidoptera > Nymphalidae > Vanessa > Vanessa cardui. The sequence continues at coordinate 4,401,303 of NC_061141.1, forward strand.
ATATCAGTAATATCATATAGTAATACGCTAAGTATGATAAAGGCGCTCGTGTGGGTCTCTCTCACCCTGCGCATCAACTCATTTGCGCATGACTGTATAAAAGTCGTAAGTGGGCGCAAAATATGAAGCTGTTTTATTTCAAATAGGCCAAAGAAAAATGGTCTATCTGATGCATATTAAGTTTTGCTGTTTGGCAGTAGAAAATATGATAAATAGGTGTAGTAAGTACATACGAACTGGAACAAATCCCGATCATAACATTTTATCACTCCAAAAATATTGTGACTTTGTGAATAGATGACCAATATGTCTTTAGCTGAGACGGCCCAGTGGTTAGAACGCTTGCATCTTAACCGATGATTGCGAGTTCAAACCCAGGCAAACATCACTATATATATGTGCATAATTTGTGTTAATAATTTAGTAAGGAAACCTGCATGTATCTAATTTCATCGAAATTCTGCCTGTGCATTCCACCAACCCGCATTGGAACAGCGTGGTGGAATATGTTCCAAAGCCTCTCCTTGATGGAAGAGGAGTTCTCACTGCATGTCTTGGTCATTCTTCATCCTAGTTTTCTATCATCAGTTACGAAGTGTACACAGTATTTGAATTTTGACACAGTTTAAAGAGCGACTAATAAGGAGTGTGTAAGGGACGTTAATTTCCACCTGGTATGATATCGCTATTGTATCTTGAATATCAGTGACTGGCTGAGTCTACGACCGTGTCTTAAACTTTTTATTTTAATTATTAAGAGGTTTCTTTGGTTATCATTTTACGGTTTTCATACTTGGTCGGCTATAAAGATTATTTTCAAAAGAAACGCACCCAAAGGGTGTGATGGAAGCAGGTCTATTTATTGAATTGCACTTACTGAAGGATCAAAAACTCCATCTAACACAAATGTACTGTTTAACTTGTGTCTCATCAGGAAAACGACACAATCTTATTAATTACATGGTCCAACCAATAAATAACTTCATTTGAACTGGAATCTTTTTTTTTTATGGTATAGGTTGGCGGACGGTCATATAGGCCACCTGATGGAAAGTGGTCACCATCGCCCATAGACAATGAAGCCGTAAGAAATATGAACTATTCCTTACATCGTCAATGTGCCACCAACCTTGGGAACTAAGATGTTATGTCCCTTGTGCCTGTAGTTACACTGGCTCACTCAACCTTCAAACCGGAACACAACAATACTGAGTACTATTATTTGGCGGTAGAATAACTGATGAGTGGGTGGTGCCTACCCAGACGCGCTTGCAGAAAGCGCTACCACCAAGTATCGTTTGATTAACACCATAAAATATTAGCCTCTCCAGGACAAATGCTTTCGAGAGGTAAAGTAAGCAGGTACAACTATGTTGATTCCTACTTGACTGTATGTTTGAGTGCCATTATTGTGACGAAATACCAATTCTAAATAAAAAGATTATCATATATCATATTCCTTTCAATTTGACATATGAATGGGTCTTGAAATACCTTGTCTATAGATAATGGATATTCCTATCAGTGAGATTTTATTTTTAGTAAGAGGAATGATAACAGTATAACATTAGCTCAACTTGGAGTATCTGATGTCTGAAATCGGGACGATCCAGCAATGATCCAAGAAGTCACAACATAGACTGGTTATCTTATCCTTGCTCCTACCTAGCTATACCAATATTACTCGTATAGAAGTGAATAAGAAAATAAAACAAACAACAGCAAAATTTTGGCCAATTATTTTGTCAAACTCCGAAGAAATTTGTTTTGACTGTTACCTTTTTTATGTAAAATCAATGTTTTATTTCAAGTACCTAACTAACCTACAATTTTTAATATACAACGAAAATAATAGGTATTTGCACAACCTACTCGTATTTCGAAGTGCATAAGTTTGAGTCCAAACAGGCACTCGATTCCCTCACCCTCATAGTCCGATGAGATCAATCTGATATGACGATAGGGATCAGATCAAATTAACTTGGTCAACCTACAACTTCAGAACTGTTAGATATCCTTGGTAGAACAAATTTTGGTGACACCATATTAAATTCGACCTCTCGAACCATATACACCAACAAGATAAACGAGATAGTCAAATTAAAAAAAAGTTGTTACTGTTAAAAAACCATATAATTCTACTATCATTATAAATGCGAAAATTTGTGAGGACTACTGACCAGATTTGTATGAAATTTTACAGTAATATAAGTTATACATCTGAATAACACAAGCTACAATTTAACGTGATTTTACATAATTTGATCATAGTGTAACGTGTCTAGCTAGTATATTATTATGTAACCCTAGTGTCTTTATGGAAAAATGAAATTAAAATTTCTAAAAAAAAAATGTCTAACGTTTAATGTTGTTACTGAACATTAATTTACTAAACTAGCTTATTTAATAAATCCTTCAAAATGCAAAAATCTACAGCACTCATTAAAACGAAACAAAAAAGTATTAAGGGAGCGGTGTTAAAACGAACAATTCAATTTTTAAAACAAAGAAACATCAAAAGGACGCGCGACACCGAAACGTTTCGAGCACTCGATTGGCTGAAAATGGCTGACGCTCACGTGCTATTGGTCAAAGATAATGTTTGTGGACTATCAGTTTTGCGGGGGAGATAAACCAAAACTTAACCGCAAATGTTGACAGAAGCTTTTAAACAATAACACACGCAAAATACAACTCTATAACATTGTGATAAAATACAAATTCATATAATCGCATTTATTGCGTCTGGATGAAATCTGGATGATGAAGCGAGATGGAAAATCAATCGTCGAGTTTTTAATGGGTGTGAAAAAGAGAGATATCCCGTAAAGGGTTGCGTTACACTTTATAAGTAAAATGTTATGTTAATGTTTGCATACATTAAGCCTACGTTTTCTTTCTAATGAATATTAATTTAACAGTCGAATATAATTATCATGTCTGATAATTTAATAAAAATGAGAAAAGTGTTACTAAGGAGTTTTTAATGTTTATTAATTTGCTTTATTTTATTTATTTCAAGTAATTATAATGTTTGAATTAAAATAACTAAATTGTAAACTAAATATATCGATATCATTTGTTTCATAAAATTACATTACAATAATTGTATCTTCACAATACAAAAAAGACACTTTAAAATATCGAAACAAATGAAACACGTCATTACCAAAACCAACTCCTTATTTTACGAAATAATTTTATTACAATAGATAATTTAAAACTGTCCAACTTCACCCCACCACTCGGGGATAAAAGAGGAATGGGCGGGGCAGAAATTAAAACTGAAACACGGATAAAAAGCTAGACGTCTCTCTCCCGCAAATGAGCAGTCCAAAGTGCAGTAAGCGGCTTACAATGGGAGTTGACACTCGATGTTATGTCTGTCCCTTTCTGTTTTTACTCTGTCAAATAGAGCTATCTCGTTAGCAGCCCTTCGTAGATATAAAGGTATAAGCGGAGTACAGTCAGTTCCACGTGAGACTGTATTTTGTAATCAGTGAAGTGGCGCCTTTATTCTGAAGCGCAGGCACAATGTTCGCGCGTTTGACAATTTGACATTTAATTTGGCGGGAACACCGTTTCATGTTTTCAGATACGCAAAGGCTTAATCTTATACGGTTCGGTATTCTATAAGTGAGCTCTTTTTATATAATAGTTTTTAAAGTGATGTTAGAAGCCAGTTGAAGATTGTTATAGTTATTGCGTTTGCAATAACTTGGATCCTAGTTTATTTTAAAGCAATAATAAGGTAAGATAAAATTAATTTTATTATTTAAATTTTCATTTCCTATTTCCCATAAAAACTAGTGGTCGCTGAAAAAAAAAAGAAAAAATGTTACAGTAGAAATCAAATTTAAATAATGAATATATTAACATACTAAGATTTGTAATGTGTGTATTAAAATATAAGGTTTAATCCAATCAAATTGAGATACATACGCCTAAAGTACTTCTCTTTACTTGTTTTAGTATTTTTTTGGACTGTTGGAAAACTTCGGTTAGTTTTACAGTCGTCTTTCGTCTTGGCTTCTCTTGAGCTGAAGTCAGTACTATATTACTTTTCCCTTTACTTTCAATGCTAACCTCATCTAATTCTGTGATATTTTCGTCAGTAATTTCTCGTGTATTATTTATTTCCGTCGTGAAATAAATGTGTTTTGTAACATTATCAAAGGTTGTTTTTGCTAATTGCTCTTCAGTGTTATGTGTATAATCTTCTACACTGAGAATATTTCTGCTTGTAGTTGTATCAACGACGCTTAGTTCTACCGTCGTCGCTAGATCGCTGTCCAACTTAGGTTTACCTGAACATATTTCATGTAACTGTTTCTTTGTTTCATTAAATGATTTTTCTTTTTTTATAGCATCAGTATTTACTATCGTCGGTGTAGGTTTAATCATGGAAGTATTAAATTCAGAAGTAGTTTGAACAGCGATTGTATCTGAAACTGATTCCTTTTTAGTAGTTTTAATATCCGTATGATGAACGTTTCTAGTAACTTTAATATATTTTAGTTTATTGTCCATTTTATAAGTATCTAATTCATTAATAGTTTGTTTAACATCTATTGTATTCAAGACAGGTATTATTTCTTTTACAGGTGATTTTTCTTTGATTTTATCATATTTAGTAATATTAACATGATTTATATTGATTACTTTGGTATACTTTATTTTATCTGAAGTTATCATAGTCTTTTTTGGACGAATATTTCTATTGGATTTTATTTTTATTGTTTTTTGTTTCGTGGTCAATTCATTTCTTTGTGACATCACTCGATTAATTAAAATATTTTTAAATTCATCCAAGGATAGGTAAGCTTTCGGAATTTTCGATTCAACTGGATTATTTATGTATATCAAAGGGTCGGAAGCAGTTCTTATATGTTCCTTAACCACGAGATTGTGTATTTTAAATCCATTGACATCTTTAAGTTTCTTAACATGTATCTCGTATTGTCTGTTGTTCTTGAACAAGCGACGCGATGACATGTTATAGTCTAGAAAATAAACACAAATCAATTAGATCTTGGCAAGAAGTAAATAAATTAAAAAAAAAAAAACAATTTTTTTTTTTTCAAAATTGTTTAACTAAATTAATTAATAAAACATTCATAATTTAAAACTATACTATCTGTAATTGCTTCTTTATATTTTAAATAAAGATCCGAAATAACATCTTCAGGCACTAAATTAATTTTATTTTTATCACAAGCAACGTATAAAAATAAAAACGTTAAAAATATAATCGATTTGATATTAAAAATCTCACGACAATAAAACATCTTTCGCATTACTTGGCATGTTTGTAAAACAAACAAGAAATTAACGATTTTACACTCTAATTGGTTTATGCACGCGTGTATGCGTTTTCATTTTATTGTTTGGAAATGCTTTCTCGTCCGTTTCATTACAAAAGTAATTGAAAGATTTTTAAATATAGAATATTGTGTTTAAAAATAGAATCAATGAAAATTTAAAAATAATAAGAATACAAGATACTAAATGCTTTTTATTACGTGATGTTATACAGGAATCTATGAATGAGATTAACCGTCGGTTCTTTGAATTAAATAATGAAAAAAGGTTTTATAATAAAATTCATTCACCAAAAAAATTTGATTAACATTTTCATGGAAGTTCATTTTACGGCTTTTTCTAGAAAATTTCACTAAAAATACGGTTTTTCTTGGCATTTACGTAATAACAACTATTATTTAATATAATAATAAATAAATTAATAATAAACTAATTTCAATGAAATTTATTTTTAAATATGAACGTACCACTAAAATAATACATCATTTTTACGCTAAATAGTTAATTTAGAATAAATATAAAAAGTACACCGATAATTAAAAAAAAATACGTTATCAATCACAAATGTCAATATGAACACAAATGTCAGTATTTTCTATTGATTTTATGTGACGTTAATATTTTAGCTGTAATGACAAACGTCATTGTAAATAATTAGGACATATGCTTACATAAAAAATGACATATTTGAAACTGCTGCTGAATTTCTTATCGGATCCTCTTCTTACTTCTTTATTCAAAGTTTTAATTTTATTTTAATTAATCTTGTAAATTAAATAGAACCAGTAACATACGCTCTTTTAATTAAAAGAAAAAAGTTAATTGGTACTTATGTATGCTGGTTTATAGGTACATTTTAAGGGGTATATAACACTATAAATTTCGAAAATTTTAATCTTTGAACTCGAAGTCTTACGATTTACGTTTACAATATGCTACATAACCTTAATTGAACAGCCTATATAGAACCTAGGAACCAAGAGTAGTTTAATCTTGTACGGAATAAATTAACTTTTTTGTCTAAATTAATCTAAAACATTTTTTTTTTCTACAATAAGTATATCCTACAACATAGCATAGTATCTAGATTTCAAGATAAGGTTACAGTCCATTAGACTAATGGTAACAACCTTTAAGTAGTCGGTTAATAAAAAACCCGACTCCATTTAACCAATGAATAACAACCGTATCCAAGCACCGCGACAACCCATTAATAGGGTTCAGTGGTTACCAGGAACTCACGTAAATTCCATCTCGTTTGTCCGTCCGTCACTTTTGAACATTTAAACGTAATAATATAATTGGCTATCATTGATATTTCTCAAGATCACATTCATTTTATTTTAAATGAAAAGATTTCGTCTCAGTAGTACTTTTAGATTGTCATAGTACGGATAAAGAAAGTAATCCCAGTAGTTATACTAGAAAAAACTATGGTTGTTCTTATTGGTTTGATTGATAGCGGATTGGCGATGTAATGGATGCTATTTGCGGTGAAATCTATTGGAGTTGGAGACCACTGTCCATCAGGAATAAATTTCCAGGCAATAGGTATACCTATAAAAAAACACACACACACTCATTGCCAGCAAACGGCTTTTCTGATTTCGTTTTTCTTAGTCATTCTCATCCTTGATGTTAATGGTTGAGACTTAAGAATACTTTAAACTAAATCGATTGAATTCATTTTTAAATGCGTTGATCTTGTAAAACGGATACAGATCATTGTCGGAGTATGAGAGTTCAGGTAATTATCGAACCTCAGTATTTGTAAAGTTGTGTCCACTATATTTCCTGCGAAAGTCTCGCCTCTACACATCATTCCCATTTCTGTCTTATTAGAGTTATTAATAAGTCAAATGTATCGGGAAAAGATGGTACGGCCGTGCCCGTTTTGCTCGAGACTTGGCTGGGGCACTGCCGTGCCCCCAGATATCCACACATGCCGTAATTAAACTTACACAACAAATAAATTTTATCAATAAAGTTTAATCAAAATTATATCCCTTACAATAGCAGAAAAGTAGTGCAAAATAGTTTCAAAGAAAAGAGAGACAGCGCTGGTCGTAAAATCATCTTTCAGTGAAAAACAAACTGCATCAATTCCAAAATATGGGATAAAGTGAAACGAATAATAATACCACAGATATTCAAACTATTATTTTTAGATTATATAGTAAACAGCGCCAACATTGGTGACCACCAATGTTGGCGCTGTACTAATTTGTAACCATTTCTTACATCGCTAATGCACTACCAAATTTTGGGAGCTAAGATGCTATGTCTATTGTTTCGTAGTTATATCAGCATCACAACAGTATTAAGAACTGCTATTTGGGTATCTAAGTAACCTACTCCAACGGGAACCCTAATACTTAGTAAATGACTGGACACAAGGCCGTACCGTGGGGTAACATCAGTGTACAGCTCTAAGATTTCAAGTTATAATTTTCTAGACTGGTTTTCCACCAAAAATCACAGAAAAAAACCAAGTGTAGAAGTAGGACTAAGAAAGTTCTACTTTTCAATAATCTTGTTTTCAAGAGTTTTTTTAAGCTTTGCTAAAATTAAACATGATTCATTTAAGAGTATATCGTATGTCCGTGATTTCTAGAAGAAGGTAACTGCACCCATCATTAGTCTATATTTGCTCTCGGAACTTTTCGGACATAATCATTGCATAAAAATGAACCGACATCATCTTCGTCGAAATACTTGGTTCCTACTCTAATGCTACATCTGCATCTTCGGAAAATATTGAAAATAGCAATTACTATTATGTGTGACGTTGGAACTTTACATCAGAAGATTTCAGGTTCGAATCCTGGCAGGGTCGCCATGTGATGTTGAAACCTTACTCTTTAGTTAAAGGAAACAATTGTTTACTGTATCGTTTACTAACTTATATATGAATAAAAAATATACTAATAAAATTATGCTTACATAGCTAAATGCGAGTACAGTTACATACATAATTCCTAACATTATAATTAATACACTTCATATGTATCGAAAACTATTATTCCAGATTCCTGTTGAATGTCAACATTTGAGAAGTTCACATAATATATACGTTCTTATAGCAATCTTTTATCCAAAATTATATTTTTATAATTCGATTCTTCGATTATTAGAAGGAATAAAACGAGGAAACAAATAACCTTTTAATGAATTTATTAAAATACAAATTGATTTTCTACAATATCTTCTTCTATAAAATATAATCAGATGGTATTCTTAAAGATAAACTAATTGTGTCTTTGCATAGAATTTCATGTGTAATTTTACTCGCAGTACCTTATTTTGTCCATGAATTCTTTTTATGTACGAGTATATACCATACCACTAATATTTCTTACACCATATTGATTTTATAAAAGTTTCTTTTTATTTTTTGACTTTGATATATCTTTTGAGTGTAATGAAGTTTGTCATTATTTTATATGAAAGCCATATTAATTGATCATCGTGTTACAAAAGTTTATATTCGTGTTTTTTTCATGGAGAAGGTTTTACTCGTATCTTACCACTTCGTTCTAACGATATCGAGCAAAATTTACACAAACAGGATCTGCCAGATTCTCTAGCAGAGTTATATCAGTTTTATATATTAACCACCGTTAAGAATGGCTGACGTTGTTGAAATCGACCAGGATGTAATCCACATCATCATCATCATCATATAATGTGCACATCAATTTTTCTTATAAAGTTATATCTGTTTTACTAACCACTGTCGAGAATGGCTGACGTTGTTAAAATCATCCAGGACGAAATCCATATCAACGCGTGTTGCAAGTTAAAACCAGTTTAAGGAGTTCCGAACTTATTTAATACATAACATTTCTTCATTTGTTTATTTGTGTTTCATTTTGTATTTGATATTTGTCAAATGCCAAGTTGCTCCAAAATTTTGGTAATGTAAGACCAATGCTCTAACAGAACACAACAGTTCTATTAATATATCTATGTCCTATTCTTCCAATAAATTATAAACGCCTCGTCCCATATTACACGGAAGGTTTACTTTTTTTGCTTTAGGTTTGCTAATCACAATAAAAAACATCTTTATCAAGGGACATAACATTTTAACGACTTGTCACGAGCGACTGTACAAATGCCGCACCAATACTAATGAAATCATTAAATTTAATCCGCCAAACGTTGTGTATGGACTGATTGGCGATGTGTTTGTTGGTTCAGTCCTGATCGCTTGGACTATTGTTGTACTCCTAACACATGCTTTACATCAAAATAATTGCATTACTAATAATCAATTTCCCATTTTCAAAATTTAAAAAGATGGTTAAGACTAAATTACGAGAACTTTTTAGAAAGAAACGCCTAGAGTGAGGCTCTAGTACCATCATAGGATACTAATTAATGTTAATAACAGCATTGTAAATCTGAGTGTTCTTGGCTTAAATTATTATTAAAATGTTTGTTTGACTCAAATAATTTAATGATTACACAAGATAACACAAAACAAGACAGTCTAATCGTATTTGGTATACAGTTACCCTATACATTGTTCACTGCCTCACTGGTCCAGTAACCAGAGATGCCAAGATTCAAGGTTCTGGTACCAAATCCCAGAATGGTCAATTAAAGGTTATTGGATTTCATGTCAATGAATTCTCATTAATAGCCCAAAGTCTAGAAGTGCTTGGAAGTGCCTGAAAGCATGTCGCTGATGCTGCATCTGAACTCTTTCCAAGAGTAGCGGATTTGCTGTCCCATCTCATTAGGGGAGTAAGGGAATACAGAGTGCATCTGTGTTTACACACACACACTTGTATAGAATAATATATCCTGCGTATTTGGGTGGTCTCCCTTGGGATTAGTTACCGTGACCGAAATTCGGTACGGTATCATCATCACACAATATACGTGAACCTATATAATTCCTACGTCTTATAAACGAAATCTTATTCGTATGTTTTTTTTGTATGATCTGAATTGTTACCAGTCACACCTTTCAAAATAACATAAAGTTGAGTTGGTGATGAAACAGTATTTCGATATCTTTCCTTACATACTCACAATATATACCTATTTTTAATAGATGACCAATATCGTTTTGTATATTTTGAGTAGACTTAAGGCTTCCACAAATTCAAGATTATTCTGAGAAAACCCTGAGTAGAGTTATCTGTATTATTTTAATGGTTAAATGACGTTCAACAATTAATGTCATTGTAATTTTAGGTCACCACCATAGAAGAGTACGGGGTGTACACGATGCTGCCGGCGCAGCAACTGGCGCCGATAAGCCCGTGGCCGCCCGACGCGATGCTAGACCGCATGGACGACCTGGCGCACAAAGGTAAAGGTAATGGTGACCACCATTTACATTATCGTTTTATCTTATTTATCTGTACAAACAAACCGCTTCTATTTTTCAAAATTTAACATCTGTGATTGATAATTTTTTCAATTAAATTGAAGAACATGTTCTTAATTTAATACGTTCGACATCTGACTACTAAGTTGATTTGGTTATCATTTATGTTTTAACATAATAACAATAATTCGTTTAAAAAAAATCAGGAGAAATTCGGACTTTGACAATAACATAAATTCAGGATAGAGAGACTTATAATAATAAATGTGAAAATATCATTCTAAAACATATATATAATTTTTGTCCATTATATATAGTACAGAGAGACTTATACTAACAAATGTCAAAATATAATTGTTAAAATATTATATGCTTTGTCCAATATATAGTTATTATGAATTTACTCCATTTCTAATTCAGTAAACCTGCACCACAAGCATCTTGTGTTGTCTAAAGCTTCCATAAAATCCCTGTGACGTTTCACCTGTGCTAGTCTGTCATACGTATAAACGTGATTAATTGGAGTAAGCAGGCTTGTGGTGAACAGGGCACAGCGGTGTTAACCAGCTCGGCGGCGTGTTTGTAGGAGGCAGACCATTGCCCGACTCCACGAGGCAGAAGATCGTGGAGCTCGCACACTCGGGAGCAAGGCCCTGCGACATTAGCCGTATCCTGCAGGTCTCCAATGGCTGCGTGTCGAAAATCCTTGGCAGGTAAGTTCAAATTTAAGTCCTAGTGAACGGTTAATAATATTGGAAACCTTATGAAATATTATTTGTCCCAATCAATGAGTAAGATTTCAAAAATAGTGCAGGAATAAGTTCTTCTATGCTTGCCAATAAATGGGACTACTTATTCTACCACAGTCCTAAAATCTGATTTATTACTTACTTATTATACACATTTTGTCTAGATGTTTTATTCCAACGGTGAGCATTACATGAGATTATAATTACAAATTAAGGTCATCTCATATTTTAAAGGCAGTGATGGCCTGATTTGAACACGCGTCTTGTTTAACTTTGGCGGACTCTATCCACTCTACAATGTCAAATTATTTCAACATTATTTACAACTAGCTTTTGCCCGCGACTTCGTTCGCGTGGACTTCAGGTTCGTCCCCTCTAGTCTAGTAATCGCTTAAAATCGCTTCGTGAATAAGTCATTATTTCTCGTACAAAGTAAAGGATAAAAAATGGTTATTCTGGGTTATTTTCTAAGAGATAAACATATACCATCACTTTTTTGTAGACCTTTTTAAGTTGTACAATACTGTAGTACATTGTTTTGATCTATCTTGTAGGATTCAGTCAGCGTTTGCAATGTAAGCGCAAAAAATGTGTTTTTTTACGACCTCACATTAGAAACCTCAAAAATTGTAGCCTATGTGTTATTCTGATGTATAAGCTATATTGTGGTAAAGTTTCATTCAAATCCATTCAGTAGTTTTTACGTGAAAGAGTAACAAACATCCATACATCCATACATACAAACTTTCGCCTTTATAATAGTAGTAGGATACGCCGTTTATGACTGTTAAATACAATGACAATTTTGGGATGTATAATATAGAAAGCTGACTTCCTAAAAATATATTCAAGAATTACACAATAAAGAAAATACTAATTCACATTTTTTGTTCAGTTTTCAAATACAATAAGAAAAAAGTGATAAGTTTTTCTATAAAATATATATTTTACATGATATATACAAAAATGAATGTGACTTAGATACCTATCATCCCATATTCTCGTCTGTATTATACCCCACACATTGTCAGAGATTCGAATAAAGCCAAAGTTATGATAAAATTATTCAGAAAAAAAGAAAAGAGAACTGGTGGATTTGAACGAATATTTTTTTCGTCCATAACAAACGTCACGTTTCATTGTAATAAGAAAATAATACATAACTTGGCTTCCTTGGAACATAATCAACGTCTCATTAGGCATTTATATTGTTCTCATTATGTACAAAATAGAATTGTATATAAAACTAGTAAAGAAATACATCACCTTTTAAATGTTATACTGCTAGATACAAAAATTTGTGGTTGTCATTTTGGACTCTATTTCAACGCTGTTCTACACTATAGTAGTAATGGTGGAATATACATATTTGTCACAGAACATAGTTTTCTTGGTGGTAGGGCTTTGTGCAAGCCTGTCTGGGTAGGTACCACTTACTCATCAGTTATTCTACCGCCAAACAGTACTCAGTATTGTTGTGTTCAGGCTTGACGATGTAAGGAATAGTTAATATATCTTACAGCTTCATTGTCTATGGGTGATGGTGACAACTTACCATCTTATACCATAAAAAAAAAACATGTAGCAAAAATTATCCAATTGATGAGGGTCTGATCGTAACGTCTACTGATGAAAATCGACATTAACCTAACAGAGGATGTCTTTAGCCGAATACGAAATAAATATCTAATCAAATTTTAGTTGTTTACAGAATAATTAAGCAATCAGCAATTATTTAACCTTACGTCCATGTTTCAATAAGAAGCAGCGAGGTATTGATCTAGTCCAAACCGCAATTGTCATAATACATAACCAACTATGGCATTATGTTACATGAAACCATCCCAAAAATGCCGTTGAAACGAACACCATATCTAACTGGCTGTGACCACAGAAATGTACTTGTGACCACACCTAGCACTAGTGAAATAACCTTGCCAAATTAAAAAGACCTCAGATTGGATGGAAGTGATTTTACGAATACGGGCTTCTAATATTGGTAATGTTATTAGCAGCCAAGGTGACTGCGAAGGTTGGTTAAGAGATGTAATTTGAGAAAGACTATTTCACGTGCATTGAATGTCGATTGTTTTTTGTTTGTTTTGCTTGAGGTTAGATGTTTTTATGACAATGTACGTATTATAATAATATGGGATTCAATTGAAATAAATGTATGTATGTATTGTGTTATTTACTGTAAATATTGAATGTAATATGGCAATTATATTGAACCTAAGTAAATAATTCTGAACTTTACTCTAATTTAGATACTACTTATTATTGTTATTGAAAAATTGTATTTGTAATATATATTTGTTCGCCTTGTATTGTGATAGTCAGAGGTGGTCGAGACCGGAATAAGGCGTATGAAATTCGGCGTTAAATAAAATAAAAAATAATACTACTCTCTAGGAGAGACTATATTTGACCAGCAGTGTGGCATTTAGGGACGCTTACTTTACGATTTTACTGGATAATGTATAAGAAAAATAAACCTAACATAATATGACACATGAACTTGGAATTAGTGTTAGATAATATTACTATATTATTTGTTAGAAGTAGTATAAAATGACAGCTGGCCGGCAAGGCGAATAAAAGTACAAACCAGGTATCGAACCCGATACCCGGCAACTTGACACCACGGTGCCCCACCGGCGATGGTATCACCGTAGGTGACAGTTTGTGCAAGAAGGTTTAGAGTTCGTTTTAATTAATTTACAAAAAAATACTTAATTAATTTTGAGATAAAAATAAAATACAATATGAATCTGATTTTCACTGGAATTTTCCTTTCGTATAATTGTATGTGGTTATTTGCCTCTAGTCTTTGTGAAGTATTTTTTCCTTCTGGGTTAGAAGAAATCTTCCAAGAATAAGCATGTCTTAATACTTAGTTTTCTTAAGTCATATCTATATCTTATTTGCTTCTGGTATTACTGTTCAATAAGAAATGAAGATAAAAATAAAAATACTTTGAATTTCACATTAAGTTCCAACAGAACTGATACTCTTAATTAATTATGTTTTAAAATCATTATTTTATTTTTATTATCATATGTAGGGAGTTTTCTGGAAGAGCTAACCTCAGGCTTTAAATTTTGTAACAAATACACGAATTGAGAGAGAAAATTTGTATAAACTATCCTGATATTTTTAATAGCATCTTTAACTTTGTATGACACTAATAGACAACACTAAGTTAATAATTAAATCTTATTATTCATTAAAAGAATACTTTTTAGAAAAAAAACGCCTGGATTTAGACTTGGGTTCCATCAGAGATCACTAGTTATTGAAATAGCATTGTATATCCGTTTATTTGAAAAGAGCAACTATGCGAGTTTGTCGTTTCCTCTCGCTAGAGGCTGTTTTCCGAAACGGTCAATGTTTAAATATGGACGGTTAAAAGACGCTTCATTGTAACGTTAAATAAAATTGATTTGATTTATGAAAGCATGTACCTCCTGTAGTCCTTTGAAAAAAATGCTTATTTTTTAATGTTTAACCAATTGTATTTTCTAATAATATTAATTTGATTGTACGTATTAGGTATTATGAAACGGGTTCGATCCGACCTCGGGCAATCGGCGGCTCGAAGCCACGGGTAGCCACCGCGGAGGTGGTGAGCAAGATAGCCCAATACAAACGAGAGTGCCCGTCTATCTTCGCGTGGGAGATCAGAGACCGTCTTCTCAGCGAAGGAGTCTGCACTTCGGATAATATTCCAAGCGTGAGTACAATTATAAGTATATATTTAAACTAGCAACCCGCCACTAATATCTGTAGTATGCTAAGTATACCACAGAGTTTTTCTTGTTTCTTTACTAAATTGTCCACGTATATTATACAAAAACCTTCTTCTCGGGTCACTGTATCTATTAAAAAAAAACCGCAACAAAATCCGTTGCGTAGTTTGAAAGATCTAAGCATACATAGAAACAGACATTAAGCGACTTTGTTTCATACTATGTAATGATAATGATCGTTATGTACGTTGACCTTTATATATAAAGAATAACAGTTAACAAACCCTGCTATGTACTTTACTTCAAGACTTTTGTTAAGAATTCCTCGACGGGAAAAATAACTTTTCCATTGATACATGACTTGAACTTACGACCTTTTGCAGTCCTATAAACTAACTACTAAACCAAAATAAATGCAAATAAGACACATGGTAAACTAATCGGTAACTAATTTCGCGTTACATTTACTTTAAGCTATTAACTGTTACACTATAATTTATAGTTTTGTCGGAATCACAATAGAGGATATGCGGTAGTTTAAAATAAAATATACAATTAGACAACGAACTTTTCTAGAGTTCTAACGCTAATATTTGTAAAACGATTGTATACAGCGATTGTAATTCATATTTTTTTTCAAAAAACATCAAATATTTATAAGTTTTAACGTTGAATGAGTGCCGGTCGTATTTAAAAGGCTGTTGTTTTCATAAATGTGACGTCACCAGAATTACTAGCAGCAGTTTTGCTGAAATAAAAAGGGTTTAAAATTAAACTAAATTTCATAGCAAGAAAATGATTTTAATATTTTGATGTTTTTTTTAGAATCAACATTTTGAAGTACTTTTTCAAAGATTACAATATAGTTAGTACCGATTTTGATATTATCATAATGTTTTAATTGAAACAATTTAAATTAATATTAATCGATTTCGAGAACACAACATATACACAATTGCGATATGCACTTTCACGAATATAATGTAAAATTAATAAAACCCAGATTGAAAAAAACACACTTAATAAAAAAAATATATCATTCCTTGTCTTAAAATTTTCACGAAATATAAACCCGAAGATTTTACGGCAACGCCTTTCTTGAGTACTAAAAACGAAAGGGCATCAAAAAACACAATGGTGTCGTATAACGGTAGCTATAGTTCGATTATATACAGGGTGCTATAACGCCTTATCTTCCCCAGCACTATACAGGACTCCCCTTTCCTTTCCCCTTCTCCTCCCCCTACCGTGGCAAAACAATATGACGTTATAGCTTTTTTCTTCATCTTTCCTTTTTTTTTTGAATACGAAGCCTCTCCCTTCTGGGACTTGGACGATATGACGTACTCGTATATAGGATGCTTTTACACGCATTTTATAGATAAACATATTTCTTTTCTTATGTAAATAATATACTCAGTAACTTCACTTAATACTTCACTTCACTTAATACAAAATAGGTGTTAAATGACGATTCAAAAGTCAAGCACTTTTGAAGCCTACTTGAATAAAGTATATTTTGATTTCGATACATTAAAAATCAAAGTTACTGAGTATGTATTTATTAGATTAATTTTATAATCGTCGTCGTAAAAATACGTACGAAAATAAACTTTTTATTCGTTTTTTACAGTATTTAAGATAAAAAAAGATTTTAGTATCCGTCTTCACGATTCAACTCTTTAACGTGATGTGTAATGTAGCGAAAAAACTCCTAAAAAGCTATGAATACGAAAATATCATTGTGATAATGTCTACTCTTAACGACTAGAGAATTCTTAAACATCCTTTACGACAAAAATGTTCCCTCCGGTACTTAACATAAATTAATTAAGGATTTTGCGCCATCACCCTGTTGCTGACGGCTTAGAAAAAGAACCGACTTTGAATAGCACGAAGATCGAGAAAAACATAATATAGGAGGTATGTCGAAAAAAGGACAAAGATATGATTTTTTAATGAGTGCGAAAGAGTTGGTTGTCTATCTCTTTTCCACCGTCTGAGAGGGAGCAATTTTGACACGGTATGAATAAAGAAAATATGAAGGTTTTGTTGCCGTAAAAATTCCAGTACAGGGGATAAAGTCTTTAAGTTATCTGCGAGGGAACCGTTGAGGGTGGTTCTGGAGGCAGGTACAGTCGGAAACAAAAGCTTACGTACTACTATCATAATCTTTTTAATATATAAATCTTATTATTAAATTTATTCTTAACTAATGTGTTTCTAATGTTACGTCAAATTAAAATTATGAAAATATAAATTCATGCTTCGATCTCAAATAAGATAGTACATTAAATATTCTTTACATATTAATTGAACTAAATATATGTTTGTTGGAAATTATTTTTGGCTGAATATGCGTTTACCAAAAGCCACGAAGGCAAAAAATGTCAATGCTTGTAGGAAAAATAATATACAATGAATTCATTAAAGAAAATTGGTCGTGTCTTCCTTTTATTTTTAGACAGTATACTTGAAAAACCATAGGTGACAGTAAAGTCCGCATTTTCTTGACACAGTAAGAAATTCAATACTAATATAAATAAAGGAAAGCAACTCTGTTAACTCTTCACGCTTAAACCTCTGAAGCGATTTTGATGAAATTTTGTATGCAGATAGTTTGAAACCCAGGAAAGGACAAATGCACTTCTCGAGTGGATAAAACTGTGGTCAAAGGTTTTGTCTCACTATTATAGTTTAATATATAACGGAATAAAACTGTTAATATTTAAAGAAATACATTGACTGACATTTTCATTTCCATCTGTACACGTTTACCTATCATATACATACAGACATATATACACATATATTATACAAAGTAATCCGTTGTTTAGGTACTTCACTTCGAGAGTGCTTAGAGGTCGAATATATTAATATTAACCGTCGATCCGTTACGAATTCACGTCGAATTTTGTTAAGTTACCGTAAATAATATTTGATGTTTAAATTTATGTATACCGTCACTCGCTTATGCACATCGGAGAATTTCATACAACAACGATTATCTAAAGGTGATTGTACATTTGTGAAACGAAACACACATGTATCGTTACCAAGTAAATCTTATAGGTATAGGTCTTTAGTATTTTACAGTAATGCATATAGAACTTCATGTTTTATATACTTAACTAGCTGCGCCCGCCTTGTACGCCTTTGAATATAACAAAAAATATATATTATTGTAGCCTAAGTTACTCCCTATTATATCAGATATCTGCCAGTGAAAGTCCCGTCAAAATCGGTCTAGTCGTTCCAGAGATTAGCTAGCACAAACAGACGGACTGACAAAATTTGTAAAAAATGTTATTTTGGTATATGTACCGTGTATAAATACATATGCATAATGTAAAAAATATTTTAGGCTATTTTTAATATTACAAACAGACACAACAATTTTATTATATGTATGGATTATGTAAAGCGATACGCACTTGTATCGTTACTAAAAAATTCTTGAAATAGTAAAATGAACTCTTGTTCATTAATCTAGTAGTAGCTATTCAGTATTTTAATGAACCAAATGTGTTATATACTTAATTTTATTAAACAATAAGCGACAGATTTCCTTTCGTTTTTAAACCTGTGTATTATATGCAAATATTTATGAATCTGTTGTCAACGACATCAATTTTAACCTTTGAAATTTATAAAGTTAGAAATACAAATTAAAAATTTTAAATGCAGTTTTAATATTTTTTTATTATTTAACACAAAAAGTCATCAGTCGAACAAATATGTATTTATGATACTATTCCGGTGCGCGATTATTTCAAGCTAATCTCTTAACTAAATGCAAGCGATTTTATTTGCAAATGCATACTATAGCCTTAATAATTAATAAATATCAAAGAATAAATTAAGATGAAGATGAGTATAATAATTATTAAAAACTGCTTTTATACTTTTATATATTATAGAATAATAATAAACATTCTAAATAATGAGAATTTAATTGAAGGCTTTGTGCAATCCCGTCTGGAACATATCATCATTCATCGTCATCATCATATATTCTACCACCTTCAGTACTAAGTATTCTTGTGTTCCAGCTTAAAAGCTGAGTAACACAAGAGACACAATCACGTCTCAGTTCTCAAGGTCGGTGCCGCATTGGTTATGATGAATATTCCTTACAGTACCAAGAGTCGAGATGGTCCAGTGGTTAGAACGCGTGCATCTTAACCGATGATTACGGGTTCAAACCCAGGCAAGCACCGCTGATTCATGTGCTTAATTTGTCTTTATAATTCATCTCGTGCTCAGCGGTGAAGGAAAACATCGTGAGGAAACTTGCATGTGTCTAATTTCAACGAAATTCTGCATGAATGTGCATTCCACCAACCCGCATTGGAACAGCGTGGTGGAATATGTTCCAAACCTTCTCCTCAAAGGGAGAGGTGGCCTTTAGCCCAGCAGTGGGAATTTACAGGCTGTTGTTGTTGTACCAATGTTTATATTTAGTAGTCACTGGTGACGAGAATCAAATTGTACTAATGGAATGGACCATTTGATTCTGGTCACCGGGCCGCCTATTGATCCCATAAAATTTTATTTAAATTGTTTATAAGCCTTATTGATTATTATTAACAATGACAAAGAAACAATTATCATTCCACAATTGCGTTCTTATTAATCTAAAACTTTTGTTAATAAAATAAAATAATACGTAGCTTCAATTTACTTAATTTAACCTTCAAACAATATAGTTATTTGTGACTTAGAAATTCATTGATAATTTAAAATTAATAATAATCTCCTCCTTAGATAATACAAAATATACATTTTACTGAAATTAATATAAGAATCTTATGTATTAATAGCGTAAGCCGATTTTATCCCAGTAATTCTGGGATAGGTAGCTGCACATAGAAAATTTGTTACGGCCTCAATTTGTAGAGCTCTAGCAGAAAAATAAAGAAGATTCTTGATTGCATTTTACTAAATTGTTTTGATTTAACAAAGATTAAATATTAGAGAGCGAAAAAAAATGCTGGCCGGTTAGAGAGTGATACTACTGCTATATGAGGAAAAAAATGAAAGACGAAAAAAAAAATTAAAGAAAATTGATCAACCGACGCCAATTCTTTTGAATAAACGCGAAGTCTTATTTTCCCCGCTAGTTATTAGTTTAATATCAACTTTCTCTAACTAATATTCTGATAATTGCCAAAAGTATGCCATAAATAAACATGTCGTAAATCACACATACCTTTGTGGCTAAAAAAGGACATTCTTAATTCAAATTTTCCCAGTCCTGGTCTAATAATAGAATATAGAATGAATGAATAAAAAAAAAACAATTTTGTTTTCAACGATTTAAAAATCGACGTTCCAAAAATATAACAGTTCAGTAAAATTTCTATATTCATTGTAGTTTTATCTTTTGCCATACTTTAAATATTCACCGGGAACCATAATACAATCAGTAGTTTAACAGCAAACATGATGTCACTAAGCCTTTAGTAGAGGCCCTTCGCTCTAACGAAGCCAAAAAAAAATCGGCCCCGTTTAAACTCAATTTTCGGCCAATGAAAAATGTGAATAATGTTCATAATTATAGGGTTCAATTTTAATTGATACTGTCATGAACTAGGGTTGTCACATGGTATCGCATGTTCCCGTAGCAAATCACTTCCGGGCCACTAAATGCAGGCCAAATTAATGCGTTTAGCACGCTCCCGGCATGGGGATGACAACTTTATTTTATTATATCGCTATATTTTCTTGTCACTTCGGCGTCAGCCGTTGCGATTTTTTTTGTTTGCTTTTGGTAACCCTTATCGGCAATTTATTTCAATAACACTTGTGATATCGATATGGATATATTCGGCAGACTATTATAATATGGATTACACTGTTATAATGACTGTTTTTGTAAAGTGTAATTGAGACTTGGAAATGCACAATTTTTTTTAACATTCTTATCAATGTTCATATAAAACAGAACGGTACATATTGTAGAAATATCAAAATACTACCCAGAAATTTCGTGGACCATTCTTAACTTGTTACCAACTATATACAATATTGTATAAAATCAACAGTGTTTTAAATTCACGTTTATTATCACCTAAAATTTAGTAAGCCGCCAAAATATTTGTGGGTTGTTTAAATAATAAACAAGGTGTACCTATTTAACAAAGAAAGAATTTACATTATAATTTAACAAAGAAATCAATTGATGCAGCCTAAGTTACTCAAAATCAACAAAATCGCCCAAAGAAATTAATTTAGAATTTGAAAAGAAATTAGAGAGACAAAAATGGTATATGTATGTACCGAGAATACATACATACATACATAGGCATTTAAAACAAATGCGGTAATTCTAATATTATAAACTGACACAAAAATATTATTACACAAGTATAAAACATATAGAAGATGTGGTCTAGGAGGATATATTTTCATATAACTATTGAAATTAATAGATTTATTAAGTGGTAAATATGAAATCATCACCCACCAAGCGTATTTCACCTAAATATCCCGATACATCCCACGTTATAGCCTATCATCGGTCCAATGAATATCTCATACAGAACACTGATTTAAAATATCATTAAAGCATATCTAAGATCTCACAGGGCTATCGCAACAAATTGTAACAAAGGCCTCAGAAAAGGAGATTATCGAAAATGGCACGTGGCTGACACGCGACTGGCTCGCGTCCGATGTATGGACCTAGTATTGTTATACAACCAAAATTGAACTATACCGCACTGTAATATGATTGATTTTAGTTTACCACATTGCATAAAGATTTATTGATTTTGATTGAAGCTAAAATGGATTTTATTTTAAATACAATAAAGTTGAATTCGCTTTCAAAAAATGTCGTTAAAGTTAGTTAAAACTAAGAAGTGTCGGAGGGAAATTAATACCACAATCGCTGGATTTAAAGCTTACAGTGGAGTTGAGTACGTAATGACATGAACAAATAAATATGTATTGCTACAGTTGTCTTGTCACGTTGTTTGTTGGGATGTCACACGCAAGTATCACTGCGGGGCAAGCGGCCGCTTCACGCTGGCGTTGATTTTGTTATAACATCACCAGTTTTTGATGATATTTTCTCTTAAAATGAGACTATTGTTTATCTGTCACGAAAATTTTATTAAATAATTCTATTATTTTGAAGTTAATCGAAACAGACATTTCATGTATTTATAATAATTACAAAATTTGGTATAGAAATCGATTATAGCAATTTTCTTAACGATTTTACTGACTTCGTTATTTGAAAGGCGGTTTTTTTTTTAATATTATCCCCAATGCTTTTTGACAAAAGCAAAACTTGACAAAATTTTAAATACTCATACAAACAAACTCTAAAAATATAATTTATTGTAATTTATCGCATATAGCTTTTTCATATTTTCAAGTTTCATAGTTCCACTACGATTTACCATATTTCCAAACATTATAATACAAACGATTCCTATAACACATTAATTACAATATACTAATTTCTGTTTTATTTCCCAAAAATATCTAATGACATATTCTCTAATATATAGATAGATAGATTTAAGTATATTATCGTAAAGGTCGGATGCTAACAATCTGCGGTTTTATCTTGGCAAATTGTTCGTGGCCTTTTGCGGGCAACCCTACATTACAAACATACATATATATCTGCTTATAAAAATATAATCTCAATAATAAACATAGTCTCAAGTTCACAATTAAAAAAAAATATTATGAATTTTATGATTCTTCCAAATTATTATAAATATATTGCAATACAGTTCATATTCAAGATATATCTTATATTAAAAAATATGTATTCTATATAAGATTTTAAATTAACATGGTTATTTTAATTACTTAAGTTATTAATTGCGGGATATTTATCACATTTAGAAAAAGTCTCGTGAACAAGATACTACGTTCGTAGATAATGGCGAAATAGCGAGCTACACCGAATAAAAATAAATAACATGGTAAATAGCCCGCAATTAATAACTTTAGTAATAAAAATAACCATGTTAATTTAAAATCTTAACAAAAAAAAGTAATATATACTGTATGAAATAAGTTATCAAATTATAACCAGTATCATAAGTAACGTTATTTTAGGTGGTACTTATAATCAGAGATATTCGTATATTGAACGCTGTAAAGTCATGCGATCAGCTTATAACTAGAGTACTGAGTAGGTATCTACTTATGTAAGAAGTGTTCTTAATAAATGAGAATTAAAATTGATTATTTCCTTATAATTTCTTAGCGTAATATTATCATATTTACACATGTACATACATATACATGCTACGATTATCTTGACATTTAACTCAAGTCAGTCCTGATTATATAAAAAAGCCTCCTCTTCCATTGAGGAGAGGGCTTGGAACATATTCCACCACGCTGTTCCAATGCTGGTTGGTGGAATGCACATGTGGCAGAATTTCGATGAAATTAAGACACATGCAGGTTTCCTCACGATGTTTTTCTTCGCCGCCGAGCACGAGATGAATTATAAACACAAATTAAGCACATATATATACATATATAGTGGTGCTTTCGTGGGTTTTGAACCCGCAAACAAGCGTTCTAATCACTGGGTCATCTCAGCTCAAGCCTGTTTATATAGACGTCAAAAATAAAGTATAAATCACATTATTTTTCTTTATACTATATAATATTTCTTTTACGTCATTTTATTAGTATTTACTCAGATTGTTACATTACAGTATATGTAATATCTGGTACTGACTGTATGCTTAAATCTATTTTATTAACTTACTTCTATAAATAATACTTCGATTCCAATATTGTGGACCAGTAATATTTCCACCAGTGAACTCCAATAAACTTCGTCAAACAATAAAATTTAATATGATCTAAATTCCCCACACATAATAAGTTAATTACAAGGTAAGATGCAATAAGGGTTGGCGACACGTGCACAAACCGGCGGACGCTCCGCCCACCGTACTTATAACTATAATTATCTATTTTATTAGAAATCATACAACATGATATACCAACCTGTAAATAAAGGCAAAATCTTATACATACTGCATGTAATAATAAAATAGCTCTTTTTTACTCAATGCATTTGTATACACGGTACATATACCAAAATAACATTTTTTACAATTTTTGTCTATCTGTTTATTCCGGCTAATCCTTGGAACTGCTGGACAGATTTTGACGGGACTTTCACTGGCAAATAACTGATACAATAAGGAGTCACTTAGGCTACAATAATATGTTTTTTTTTTGTTAAATTCAAACGTGTACAAGGTCGCAGGCTCAGCTGGTAAAAAATAAAAAAACAACTGACTAGGTTACATTTAATAAAATTGGAGTATCTGTTTGTATTATTAAAATAACCACTTTTCACTAAATGCATATGTTATGTACCCGATACATATACTAAGTAAACATTATTCACAATCATTGTCCGGCTTTGGAACCGATTTTGTCTGGACTTTCTCTGGCAGATAGCTGATATAATGAGGAGTAACTTAGGCTACAAAAAAAACCTTTTTTGTTAAATTCAAATGCGCACAAAGTCACGAGCAGATATACTTATTTCTAAAATTTGGAATTTATTATATTTAAATAAACATGAATATAAACAAAAATTATATTTTTAATTGTTTTTGTATTGTTACCAGAACTAAAAATTTGTTTACAAAATATTAGCTCTATCAGGTTAGAACGGCAATAAAATACCAAAAACATTTTGTTAGATTTTATCTGTATATACATTTTTGAAAACTGAATATAATTTATTATATAAATAAACCGTTTGAAAACGAATGTAAAGCAGCTCTCCAATATTCAAGTCTGTGAAAAAGGTTTTATATAGTACTGAAATTAGCCTCACGATTCACTTATCAATCACTTAAGGTCAAGGAACCCAATAACTAGATCTCCATTTAAAAATATTATCACTAACTAGCAGCACTACGATATTGATATTGGAAAATGATTCCTAATACTAATGGGATACGATCGAATATTTCTTAAAATAATGGCTAATCCTTATTGAACTTAAATCGCAATCGATGTTATTCAAAAATGATATTTATAGTTATGTTCATAAGAGTTAATATAAGTGAGTATTAGTCGGTTCGTATTGCGTTGCTCTTAAAGGCGATATTGCAATATACTATTTAGGATGATCGGATGAGGGGATGAAACGATGCGAGATAAGTATGGCACGGGCACGTGCGAGTTAGAAACATGCAATTTTTGTATCCGACCCCCTTATTATTATTGACTTGAACATGTTTTAGCATTTCTCAAGTGTTTTATTGGCATTTTGATACTTTTTATTGGTTCTATAATTTAAATGGCGTTTGAACGAATTTGTTTATGCATTCTAAATTCGTTATTGTTAGAAATAATATTTCATTTATTTCTTTACGTTACATTTATTTTATTGATTTTAATAATAATAATATCTATAATGAACGTATATTATAGAGCAGATTTGATATCGTTAATTTGCTAAAATTCAGAACAAAAAAGCTCTTCACTATTTAATTACTCTTTTTGATATTTTATCTGAAGAATTTGTCATTAATTTTTATTTTTCAATGAAGTTTTTTGCAATTATATTTTAAAATAGCATATATTTGAGTCAACAGTCTCATTGTCAATTTTTTAATTAACTAGATTTTTCTGTAGTTAAAGTATGTTCTGTCATATACAATATGTTACAAGGAAGTTGTCGTTTCTTATATTAATATTACAGCATTTAAATAAATTTAGAATATACAACTAAACTTACTCCTAATCTAATACATAGAAAATTCTATAAACAAACAGATATTTTATATTAAATGAAATTATATAGACATCCGTAGCCAGCGAAGGGATTGTGTATATTAACGCTTAATCCTACCGTTCTGCCCACTCCTCTTCAAATAATGCCACTCGAGTCTGATCCCACACGTACGGACAGCACAAAAATGTGGTCAGCATACACGAACGAATATTTTGCTAAAATTTATATTTAATCTTGAAAATATTTATTCATATGTTCTATGAGACAGTAAGCTTTAGGTCTACATAGGAAGTTTCCGATGTCCTTCTTCTGACACACACAGAATTATCATTACGCTCATATTATAGATATGTATTAAGCTTCTGTTAAGTATACATAGAAAATAGAAAGATATATAGAGAAATAAATCGTTTTTATTTTATGTAGCACATGTAGAAACATTTTACGTCACAGTCATCGTCAGCCATAGTTGTTTACTGCTGACCGTACTCTACTAAAATACAACAAATGTGATTATTCAGCTCTTAATTCTCTATGTTTTCAAAACCTAAGCATGCCTACATAACTACGTATATATTTTTAACATGTTTCTATACATCAAATTATAATAGCTTAAATATCCACTTATGTCATATGTGCTTACATATATAATGAAGAATAAATATAAATATGTAGGATGAAATTCCCTTTAATTCATGTGCGACAATTACTAAAGATTTATTTCAATTATTTTAATTATACATTTTTTTGCTGACCGTACAAGTACGAATAGAACTTCAACAGATACTTGATAAGATAAAATACGAGATAAGAATCAACTTGCAACATATTGGGGTACACGAAATTAAACGAATTTGTTTGGAAGCATTATGTTTCAAATAACCGGAATGGAATCAAATAAGCTTATGAGTCTATAGTTTTAAATATATTATTTTAAACTTATTAGTAGAGTATCGTAATGTAGAGCAACATAGATTAAGAATTACTTTAATTAGAAATAATTTGTGTACAAGTTAGTTATATTTATTTATTTATTTATAATGCTACACTGTATACGTATCATTTAAGAAATGTGTCCCAATTCGATATTACAGCACTTTAAAAAAAACACAAATTTAGGAAATCTATCCATGTTATAATATAATACTAAATTCTATACGATATAAATTTTGAAACAAGTTGAAATTTTTACCTATAAAAAACAAACGTTATCCCCAATTTTACCTACAGCATAATAGTTCCTCGGATTTCAAATTATGTCCATAAGAAATTACATCTAAATCACCTGAATTTGATAAACCAACTTTTCCACAAACAATTTAAGAAATACTACTGTACTTTATGTGTATAGGATTAATTGCTAGTTTAGAAAAAGTCGTGAATAAATATTTCTAATAAAAAACTTTACACTGTGAAACATTGAATAACTTGTTTCATAGTATACTCGGTTTGTGTTGTGGTTAATAAACACGATTATCTTAAACGAAAGTACAGTAATAATCCTTAATCCCACTGCTGGGCTAACTTTTAAGCGGTTGGTTCGGCTTCATCCATTCCAGTGGTTCACAGTGGGTTGATGGAACACATGTCGCAGAATTTAAATTGACATAATCAGGTTTATTCGCCATATTGCATTTCACCGCAAACTACGAGATGATTTGTGATAAAATGAATGATCTTCTTAAATTTGCTTATATATTATATCTACATACCTACTTGAAATCTAAGTTACAAATCGTGATGCTTCATACTGAAGTATAGAACTAGAAAAACTCCTTTGGAATTATTTGAGAAGTTGTTTTTTTGTAGTGGAACTGTACTAAACTGTTACACCATAATTTATTAGTAGGTATAGGTAGGTAGTTGTACCTATCTAGTTTACCACGCAGAACCACCACTACCGAACAGCAATATTTAGTAGTGTTATGTTCCGGTTTGAAGGAGTGGGAGACATAAATACTTCGTCCTCAAAGTTGGTTTATGCAATCGTATGTCAAGAGGCGGTGGTGACCACTTAGCATAAAGTGCCATCCACCAGTCTACCTACATATTTAAAACACAAAAACATACTTACAAAAATACTATTTTCGGACTTTTATTACAAATATAACTATAAACATATAACCGCTTGTAAATTATTTAAGTTAAATTATAACATCAACGCAAATTAAATTCCCTTAAATACGTAAATGTTGTTTATCAAAGAAAGCCTAAACGCCTGATTATGACTGTAGAAGTTTGATCGTTTGATGTTCAGTCAGGCGGGAGGGCCCAAAGAATGCCTTGTGGGGACCCCGGACTGTCTTGAACTGGCTTAAGATATAAACAAATGTTTACTAGAAACGCTACATGTATACCGTTATAGAATAGAATTTTCTTTAGGTATACTGTATTTTATTTATAGAATGAATATTTAATTTCAATTAAAATTTATTAAATTTATTTGCTAGTTAAAAAAGTATCAAATTATTTATTCAAATATTGAGCTATATTTAGTTTTTTAAAATAATAATAAATATATCAAACAAAAAATAACAAATATATAATAAACAATGAATTTTATATTTTGTTTGAAAATTTATCGACAAAGTAATGATGTTCTCCTTTATTCGCAAAAGTTATGAAATATTAGGATTTTTCTAATAAATTTATGCCTCTGAAATGTACAATATATATAAATATATTATTACATATAATAAATTAATTATAAAAAACTACTTATCATGTAATGACGTACTTCTATATTTTCAAATCTAATCTTAGATGTGATTTACATGAATTAAAAATATAGTCAAAATTTTTATGTATAATATTATCTTTTTTTATTTATATTAAATATATACGTGTAACAGACAACTAACAAAATATGAAGCTCAAAACACTTGGTAGTTACCTACAAGGAGTTCAATTTGTGATTTAAAATATGTATATCTTTAATACATATATTATCGACTATCTATTTATCTTGATCGATTCCATTTAATAACTACATTGATTTAAAATATAATTCAAGTCAAGAACGAAATTACAACATTCGATATTTTTGAAAATCGAATCGTAAAAAAAGTTAAATATCAGCCTATGAATCTGAGTTATTTGTTTTTTAAATAAAATCTTATTTAGTCGTTAGGGTGCGTCCCTCGGCGTGGCACTCAAATATCGACATATGTTATGAGTTTTACGCGAGCTTAATTTTAATCCACTTCGCTCTCAGTAGTTACGTAATATGGTTTATAGTGAAGAAATAGATTTTAAAATATATTATTAAAACTACTCGGTTTAATACACCAATGTTTCGATTACCTTATCTTTAATAAATTTATTTTATACATACTGCATATGTAATGTGATGCTTCAGAAAATGATGACTTATAAACTACTGATTTGATAATATCATTAAACAATAAGCAGATTTTCGATACGTTTTTCCATCTAACAGTATATCAACCAATTTTCATTGGTAAAAAACAATGTGCGAAATGGTTGAACATTAGGACTATTCTGTAACAATAAACTCGAATCTCGACGCAGAAAAGGAGAGAAAAAGGTAGAATGTTACATGTGACATTGACTAAAATAAATATAAAAAACTATTACAAATATTAATATTTTTTACTTAATAATCAATTTATTAAATGTTACTTGTTATTAGTTAATTAAATGGGTCAAATAATCACCAATATTATTTATTTTTTTTATTATTAATAAACAAACATTTTATCAACTAACCAGTCTTTGAAGTAATCAAAAATATATAAAAGCGATACTAAAAAGTAAAAATTATTTTTTATTTCAATTGTACAAATTAACGTTATATTATAATAATATGTAATCGAATTAATATACATTGTATATTAATTATAAATGCAATAATAGCTTTATATATTATTTTTAGTAGACGATTGAGTTCATAAATTAAATAGAAATGAAAGACTATGATACACAGATTAATGTGATTTTAAACGTCGAACAGGATTAGCACTGTTGTTATATCTCGAGATCCCAATCAAAAACGATATTCCCACTAACGCCAGTCAAATTAAACTCGAAAACTGAAAACAATGAATCGATAAGCCTTTTGTGGCGAGCATAACGTATGTATCAAAGCGAATATTGGCTGTATGTGACTAATGTTAGATACGGCTCAAACGAGTAAGCCATTCATTAGCCAATCAGGGATTAGCGTTCCTGGGATACCATTGAATAGTCATATTATCGGTCGGGATGAATACTCGATTTACGATTGTATAACTTCAATAACTAGCGGCTTAACTAAACACAAATATACTTATTTGCTTAAACCATTTTGATTTCATAGTACATATTCCAAATGCATATCAAATCAAATCAACATATATTTTAATCAAGTAGACTTTGACAAACACTTTCGAATCGTCATTTAACAACTATATTAAGTGAAGCTACCACCGATAGAGCTTTTACATAAGAACATATTAACTGAATAACTATATATATTTATATATTGTCATCTTCCGTTTCTATGGTAACTAACGAATGAGTACATCTTCAAGGACCAAACCCGTAATTTTAAAGGTGGTTTACTATAGTCAGATGACCCTTAGAGTTTTAAATTTATATCTCCTCAGCGTAAAGTTTTATTATGATATTATTATAACAATTTATATAAAATACTTGAGTTTAATATTAAACAAATTTAAATAAGTACATACATATAAAAGTAACTATATGAGTACAAACAATACTTGAAAATCAAATTTAATATGACAGTCAATTGAAATTTAAAAGAATAATCTTCAATATAACCTACGAATAAGCTACGCCGTAGCCATTTGCTACGTTAAAACTAAAAACATTATATTGATTTTTGTCATTAATATTATATTTATTTAAATTAAAATAACATTTTATAAGTTTATGAATTTTATTTTGATAATGGTTATATGTTTAAAGGGTGTCCAAAAATAGTGTATCAAGATCCCTTGTGCGGTATTGACGAAATTTAGAGCGATTTTACAATAATTTCACAGATGACACTGCACCCTAAAAAGAAATCGTACGTTGACAGCGAAATCATCCAACAATGGATCTCATCTGAATCAGAGTTCACAGTCATTACGATGCCCTTCGAGTTAACATGAGTTATGACTTATTACCGTACCTACCCCAGAACGAACGTCCCTACAGCCCATGTCACTGCATTGTCACCTACTAAATTTACGAATGTGGTAACACAGAAGTCATAGGGATGACCGGTGTTTCTATCTCACTCACGCGTATAGAAATATAACGCCGTCTTGCTCTATCGATATTTATTATAATTTTATGCGGCGGACGCTGTGCAGTGTCGCTTTTGTATTTAAACGATGTCCTCTCGGGGTTTTTGTTGTTCAAGGGTGGGTATTAAATGTAATAACACTATCGAGATGCGTAACTGTTGAATATTTATGAGGTTTTTTTTTTTCGATTGTACGCGAGATTTGATTTGACGATTATGGATCGTCAGTTGTCCGTAATTAAGGGAGCCGCAAGTGATGTTAGTACGGCTTAAACGCTACTTGGTTTGTTTAATGTTTCTGAATTCATTTGAATATGAAATGATTTATAGTGTATCTATCATTACTACAAATAAAACATATAGGATTGTTTTCCATCTATGGTTCTATTATATTTGCAGCTTTATACTTTAACATTTTATAGAATAATAGCAAATGATTATTAAAGAAGACACATCTTATTAACAACTATTATGTCAGTTGCATATGAATATTATTTACAATAACAGGAATATCAAAATAAAATTATTTTGGGAAATATAATAAACAATACCTTACAAATTTTAATGTAATACATTTTAGTATAGTACATTATTAATTGATGATAAATATAAAAAAAAAAATATTGCTGATATTTTTTGACGCGAAGCTGGACTGGACCAACGTTATCTTGAGCATTTACAACGGGAAACACTCTGAGCTCTTTTTGTACCTCAAAGATGTGTTATAAACGTAGCAACGATTTGTTTATAATATTCAATAACATAGCTATATCTATATCTATGCAATATACATTTAAGAAAATATTTCTTAATGTATAACAAAAAAAATAATTAAATAATGACAGCAGCACAATTAATAACAATAAAAAAGGCCACCTACTAAGAATCTGATCGTTGTAGAAATTTCAAAATTCATTCGCAACGAAAAAATAACATTTCTTTGAATCGTATCAATGTATACGTAGGTACTCGTATATAACAGGCGTTAAACCGAAAATTTTTCGCCCCAAACAAAAGTAACGAATATTTGAACAAAACATAAACGGCTCTAAAATAATGTTCCGTTCTATCATTCTTAACCATTCATGCGTTCATCCCCGCGTAGAACGCAATAATACACTATTATACTACATTATTAATAATAATAGTGACGTTTATTGTCATTAAAATAAAATCATCGAGTATCGACGGTTCGCGAAGTTAACACAATCGACTTTTGCTATTCGGTTGACTCTCAAAGACGTACGCGTGATTGTATTGACCCCTCAATTGTTCCACTTCATTATGGGGATTTTAAAGAACTAATAAATATTTTAATAATACGCCAAGTATTACTATAGTTTATTTGTTGTATAAGTTGTTTATGTTAATTAAACTATTGAAAATTGTTTGGTTGAAGAATCTCTTTATATTAATCTAAGATTTTAAATTTAAATTTGTTGTAAACGTCTAAACGTATACTAACGTATTAATTAAATCAGTGGGATTAATTAAAACTATAACTAAAAATGTCGTAGGTACTAATGTTTATAACAATTACTTATTAATGTTTTAACTTATTATATATGACTGCATAAATTTTAAACAAATGAGTTCCGTTAAATCAATTAATATTATTATCAATTTAATTATAGTTAAATAATTAAATTGATAAAATGAACTTACCCATAGCAAATATGTCAAATAAACAAATGTATACAAAAATTAAATTAAATAAATAAATACGACTAAAAAATTAAATAACCTATCTTAAAACAATATACGCAGTCGAAAAATAACTACGTGGCTATTTATTTTTAGTTTTGATTTTTTTTTTGGTTATGAGAAACCGTATTCAAGTAAATCTAAATTGAATTTAAGGAATAATTAATTGGGTATAATATATATCACAAGCCAGTTTAAACGATGACTTTGATTCAAATTATTTTTTTTTCAACTAGTAACACTGGGCTTAATATTATTTATAAAAGAAGATATGAAGAGTTGATAGCGTTATGAATGAATAGAAAATATTTGCATAAATATAATGCAAATACACGACGAATATAAACTTCGCTTATAACTTCGATAATCGATAGACTTTCATTAATTGATATCAAAACCGTCATCGATTACACTCGATCACATGTTTACGTCCGGAACAATTATTCTCTACGCATCCTTTCATCCCTCGGATACCCTTATCCGTGTCATAAAATAATATGAAACAAATCAATAATCAATTTTCCGCCAGCTCGGCCGTGTGCTATTTTTGTCGGATTTTATTATTCTGGCAACACTCTTAAGTCTAGCGGAAAATGTGACAACTGGAAAGAGGAGTAAATCGTCAAAATTTATTATACATTTGTAATTTTATGAAGCTGTAGAGTTAAAATAAATTATGTCAATTTTTTTTTTTATAATTTACTCGTACGTTTAATATTTATTTATGCTGACAATAATTACACGAAACATTAAATATAAATATAATTAATTTATATATCAACATCATACTTATCATCATTTATATAGCAGTAACAATTTAAAGGAAATTTATCTCACTGAATTATTCTAAAATTGTACGTGTAAATTTACTCAAATGAACTAAATACCTTAGTTTATTATTTGAATAGCTAGATAGATCTAACGGGCCATCTTGGCGTGTGTGATAGATCTTTTTGACACTTACAAATGTCATTGTACTTAACTAATGTGCTTGTACTTAAAAATAGTGACTAACAGTTAGCAAGTTTTTTGTAAATGCGTTCATAACTTTGAAAGTATATCTAGACATATAAAATAAAAAAATAAAAACAAATCTATATTCATAGCACATATTAAAATAATTTACATTTGACGTATTATAAATTACGTATTAAATATTTATTTTTCAAATAGAAAATGCTTACAATTCTTTTTTTAAATATAAAATAAAAAAAAATTGACAGAAAAGTAATATTTAAATATAGAAGTAGCTTTAATATTTCATAAGTTTTAATAAATACAGACGATTGCCATAAACGTACGGTCATAAATTTAAATTAATCCGAGTTGCTTAAACGTGTTTTGAATATAAAATAAATTACATTACAACGTGCACCTACCGTCAAACGGAAAAGTAAAAAGTATGAAAGGTGCCCCCTAAATACCGGGTGAGGTGAAGCGGTAAAATTATCTTATATTTGCTCAGACTCCGTGAACGTAGGGCGAGAATACTTTTCAATAAGCTTAAACAGCGATTTTTTTTTTATTTTCGCGACCCATCTTGTAAAGAACGTTTTGTAAAACGGAACGCGCAAATAGAGGGTCTGTATTGATCGATTCGATTTTGTAATATTCAAAGGAATTATTAATTTTGTTTCGTTGTCACCTGATATTAATTCGTTATTTATATTCAAAAATATATTTATTTATATAGTATATTTGAACGTTAAATATTTACGGTAAATAGTTTAAGATTAATCGACCTCAGTTATAGAAACGCGAGTTTTTTTTTAATTATACAGTAAAAAACAGTATTTCTACGATATTTTTTTTTAAAAAAACGTATTGTCTTTCAAAACAACAGTGAAATATTTAAAAATGGAATTTACAATTACTGGAATCACTAAAATGACTACAGCACGGCACCGTATACAACGCTCGCCTACTTAGTTTAGTATTTTGATCCGAGTCGAAAAAAGCAGTGCATTACCGTCATTGTTGGGAACAGGGGTCGTCAACAATGGGCAACCTGCTGGGCGTATTGTGCGCCAAGTCGGCACTTTGCGAGTCAATATTTTGGGTGACTTTTACTCTCTTCAGATGTTCTCAACCTTTGCAACGTAAGCGAACAACTGCGCACCTTTCCGCGCTTTGCATTTCATTGATTACGCTTTTGTTTTATTTTATTTTTTTTTTTTGTATTTTGAATTTCGAATTCATCCGAGAAATCGAAGTATGTTTTGAATCAGCCTTTGTTTATTGTTATGTGAGATTGAGAGTATTGGAATGTGAATATGATTCATAGGTGTTCATTTTTTTAACTACTATTTTTCCTGAACGTAATGCACAATATAAAAATTAAATTGAAATTAAAAGCTTAACTTTAAAAATAGTGTAACTGTATTTGTGTTGTATTTTATTGTATTTTACTATATAAAATAGTAAAATTTTAACGACGACCAAATTACTTCTGGAATTTAAAGATCCGATGTCGGGCTTCTCTTAAACAATATGCATATTCTTTTATCCGCACTGTTTTTTTTTTCAAACAGATGTTGTGAATTCCTTAAATATATTTTAATTTATTTCCCATAATAAAATTATAATACACAAACTTCTTCATATAATTGGAATAATGGTAACCGCACAACGCCCCATGTTAAAGACTTACGCCTCCTGAAAAAAAAAAATCCCGCCCATCTCAAGATGACAGCGCGAGTCAACACTTAATTCGCGCCATTCCCACGATTCGAAATTTAAATTTAATTGTCGTAACTATTGTGTGCAATCAAAGAAATGGGTCAATACTTAAGCTCATAAATCGTATTGTTTGATTGAGACTTATAGGCAGTTTGTCAATACG
Organism: Vanessa cardui; assembly: GCF_905220365.1. NCBI lineage: Eukaryota > Metazoa > Arthropoda > Insecta > Lepidoptera > Nymphalidae > Vanessa > Vanessa cardui. The sequence goes on from NC_061141.1 coordinate 4,437,020, forward strand.
CGGTGCATTGCGCCCCGGCGGGGCTTCCAGTGCCTTATTATTGTATATTGACTAGTCTAAGGTGTTTTGGGGCACAATTGGTATTCGGTCTTTTGAATGAAATGATATGCAACCGTTTATTAGGCGATTTCTCATGGGTGTTTATTGAAGTATGAATGTTGAATTGGATTAATTAAGTCTCGACGTCTGCTATATTTTAATCCTGTTAACGTTATTAATATACAAAACATTACGAATTTTCGGATTCGAAATTTTAGTGACATTTTTAAATTTAATTTTAAACACAACTGCGATAGTAGTGAAATAATTTATTATTAACTTTTATTGTTTTTGTTTTCAATTATGAAGTTTTTTTTTTTAATCCTTTACTTGACTTATGATTTGGGATTGGCGAATATCCGTCTATAACTCAGTGATTACTCTTTAAATATACAATTCAAAATTATATCTTATAAATGGGAATCAATTAATATTGTACTTATAAATATTCTCAAATATTAATGTGTCTTTATTATTTCTTTGTTAATAAAATAGAACAGTACAATACTAACTTATAGTAGTAATACTATTTTATGGGATTGATGTAGGTACCTGTGTAGAACAAAAGTTCCAAAATTTAATAAGAAAACAGCATTCATACTTTATTAAATAAATCTGTGTAAAATTATTTGTAATTTTTATTAAAAGTTTTTATTAATTTAAAGTCTAAATTTTGTAATTATTTTTTCTTAAAATTTTCAAGGTAAAACACAATAAATTATAAATAAACTACTAAATACAACAACAACAACAACAGCCTGTAAATTCCCACTGCTGGGCTAAAGGCCTCCTCTCCCTTTGAGGAGAAGGTTTGGAACATTTTCCACCACGCTGTTCCAATGCGGGTTGGTGGAATACACATGTGGCAGAATTTCTATGAAATATGTCACATGCAGGTTTCCTCACAATGTTTTCCTTCACCGCTGAGCACGAGATGAATTATAAAGACAAATTAAGCACATGAATCAGCGGTGCTTGCCTGGGTTTGAACCCGCAATCATCGGTTAAGATGCACGTGTTCTAACCGCTGGGCCATCTCGACTCTCCAACTACTACTAAATAACTACGTGCTACTAACTACTAAATAACTACGTGCAAATTTGGCTTATTTACTTTAAATCAGTATTAAGTAGTGTGGGTATCATTGAATTACTTTAATCCTTAATCAAAGAATTTTTTTTTCAAAGATTAATAAAAAAAGCGCCATCCTTTATAATCCTTTCCAAATTCACAAAAAGTAAGGATCTAAAACCGCTACTAGTATTCATTTAAGGTTGAATCTTTTGTGCCTCATTTGAGTTCAATCGAGTAAAACCGCCTATTAAAAAAAAATAATTCGTGTGTACATATGAGTACATAAACAAATATTGAAGGGTTATTTATTAATTGGTGAATTAAGCGAGTACAATCGTGGAAACAAATCATTGGGCGTGTAAATCGAATTAGGACCTTTTACGTGTATGCAAGACTTTTTATGCAAACGTTTTTCACACATGGTCACACTTGCACGGATCGCTTGGTTACGTCTATGGTTTTTTTTAAAAAGCTTTGCTTACAAAACATTACAATGCAATCGCAAAAATATTTATCAATTAACTAGAATTTTAATTATAAAAATAAATAATTTAATTTTTATTCAAAATTATGTTAATATATTATTTATGATTTACTAATTCAATCAACGTAATTGAATTGTCGATTCCAATACAAAAGAGAAATTAATCAATAATTGCTTTATTTTATTTAGCCAATAAATTAATTGTCTGTGATTTAGCTAAACAAAACAATTGCAAATAATATTTAATTATCTCGAGCAATTGGCCGTCAACTTTGCTGTTTCGTTCAGTAGCTTGTTAAAAATTTCCATTTCATTTTGTTTTTAAACTTGTAACATCTCAACCCTTCTGAGGAATCATTTTTCTAGTTGAGTAATCGAAACTTCGATCGGAGAATTTTAATTAGACAGCTTGTTAAAATGTTCTCATTGAACAATTTTTATCGTTATTAGTTTACCGGTAAATTTCATGGAATAAATATTTCTATATTCTATGGATTCAGGATAAAGTTTATTTGATAAATCTAACAATTGGTGCTAAATGTTCTGTAAGAATTAATTTTATCTGAAATATTGACTATTTAATAAAATATGATATCAATAATAAAGTATATCCTATAGATTGTACCATTTTAAAATGAATGTATTACCTCTTTTGTCTCTCAATACGTTAATAAAAAAAATATTATCATCAATACTATAAAACTGTCTACTTCGATCATAGAAAAAAAAATAAAAACGTTCGTTTTTCGAACGTGCCGCGCTTTCTCGGTCCATCGGGCATCTCGGCAGCTGCCAGTCAGCGAGCGGCGCGGACCACCGCGGCTGTATATCGAGTTACCATCTATCGTCTTACGGACTTCGCCTTCCTGTCCTACGTCTAAGTTACGCGCTACGTCCGTTTCGCGCGCTGTCACATGACAGTGACAGTTGGTAGGCCCGCGGACATTTTTGGTTTTCCTTTATCGCAAGGCTGGGTGGGCTATCGGTTAACACTCGTTTAGTATTGAATTTCATATTTAATTAAATTTATTTTGACATTCTGATGAAATTATTAGGAGATATAAAGTTATATAACTACAAAATGCGAAAGTACTAAGAATAGAAAAGCACCCGGTGTTGACTGCGATTTTTTTAAATTTTGTGTGGAGCAGATATTTCAGATATTATATTATTAGTTTCTCTTTAATTATTGCAATAACACTTAAAAACTGTCATAGGTACAATAATTAATGGAATAGTAAAGTAAAGAAGTAAAGAATATACAATTTATTGCCATAACATTGATCCATAATGTTCAATACAAGATATTATATTCTATTCATTTGGTTTTTTTTTTTTTTTAATAAGGCTATTGTGTTAGTCAGGCTAAGGTATTTTCAGTAGGTATTTAGTTCAAACAATGACTTAAAAAAAGTATAAACGAATGTATTTTATGGAATCGCATATACGATACCTAAGGCGTAGTTATCAACCCGTTGCACGCCTCTCTGATCGCATGTCGTCACTACGCTTTATCGAACATCGATACAGTGTCGTGACTCGATAACGATGTTTGGTTATTCTATAATAACAAAAAATATTTTAATCTGAGAAAACTAGAAAGTTTAAATTTAAACGAGAGGCATTCGATTTTTTGAAATATATTCTGGTAGGTTTTTATGTATTTCATACTAAATTATGTCTTTCTAAAGGTATAAAAATATATGAATAAACTGTGATTTTGCGTCAAATTTGCCAAGGGTATTATATACATACTTACATGCTTTTGTGTATTGCCAGTACAAAACAAAAATGATATTAAGCATAATCCATTGTGTTTTTAATCAAGTTTAACACTTATTTATTTATATTTGAATACCATGCAATGCCCGACTTATGTAGCCAACTCTTTATAAAGGTAAAGTAAGTAAAGTAAATTTCCCACTGTCCGGCACACCGGGTTCGGAACATATTTCACCACGCTGTTCCAATGCGGGTTGGTGGAATGCACATGTGGCAGAATTTCGATGAAATTAGACACAAGAAGGTTTCCTCGCGATGTTTTCCTTCACCGCGGAGCACAAGATGAATTATAAACACAATTAAGCACATATATATAGCGTTGCTTGCCTGGGTTTGAACTCGCAATCATCGGTAAAGATGCACGCGTTCTAACCACTGGGATATCTCGACTCGATATTATGTAATAAAATGTTTCTAATTCTCCAGGTGTCATCAATCAATCGAGTACTTCGCAACCTCGCGGCTCAGAAAGAAAAGTCGAATAATCAGCAAACAAACGATTGCTCGACGCCTGTTTACGAACGGCTTCGGCTGCTTGGCACACCAGGGTCGGCTCCGGCTTGGCCGAGAAGCCCCTGGCCCTCGCAGATCGATACTAGAACGCCGCCATATCAGCTGCATAGTTTGAGTCCTGGACCTCAAGCTATGTGTAATGGAACAGAGTTGCCCGTTTTAAAAAAAGGTAAGCAAATATTCGTATATAAAGGGTGAACAGACTCATATTTATTCAAAGTATATATACGCACACATTCATATGTAATGTTGCTTGTGCAAAAAAAATGAAAACTCATAACCACTGGCCGCAGACACGAATAATTAAAAAAAGCCAGCAAAAAGGGCAGAGCATCCGCAACGGTCACACTGTCTGCGTTGAAACACAACTTTTTTCACAACTCGCCGGCATTTTGATAGTCGATTTGCGGCTCCCCCCTAGTGGGGGCGACCCGCCTCCGGTACCGTCAAAAACATTACTCTGTTCATCCACTTGGAAGATTTAATTTTCATTTTTATCTCAAACATCCCCCTTTGTAGTGGTCTGTAGTCAGTATCCAATTAGGTGGCTTTGAACATTTTTCTCGAACTCGCTAAATTCGGCTTGATGTTATGGAATTTTTTAATTTTCGATACTTACAATTGGTGATTACTTTATTAACCAACCAAACGGTTGTAGAAGTTTGGCGTAAGATCTGCGGTTGGAAAATTTTAAAAAAATTGAACTGTCAAAAATGCAAGATGACTAATCACAATGAGTACAGATTAAAATAACCAGAAATAAACTGACAGATTAGAAATTTACCTACACTAAAATTCATTGCGAATGGGCTTAACAACCAATTTTTTTTTTTAATATCACGAAATGACAAAGATGTAACTCAAACGTACATATGAATTAAAACCTTAAATGCATAAGTCGTTATAACGTAAATCTAAAAAAGCTGAGTTGCTTTTGTTAGGGTAAAGGTCGCGAAAACGGTCAGCTCGGAACGTATCACAAACGGTAGTTCATACACACATTAGGAAATACCGCAATACCTGTTTACCGTGAAAGTGGCTTTGTAATACGATATGGTCTATGTCTCGGTTGTTAACAACTTGAGTGGTCAACTACTCGTAATAATAATTAGGTAATAAGAAGTATCATATGAGAACAGAAAAATATAATAATAATTACGTAATATTTTTTAAATAAAAAATAAAATAAAAATGACATTGAGGAATAACGTATAATCAGAGCAAGAAAACCTTCGTCAGTTTTCCTTTTTAATTAATTCCTTTATCAAGTCTTAAACTCTTAGTACCTTTTGAATCTAAATACTAAATCATTGCGATGCAATATGTTATTCTCAATCAGTAAAGTAGATTATCACTCATACTGAACACACAAAAATAGATCTTAAAGTGTCGAACCTTTTGTTACCCCAACTGTACATAGTTTGAAATCCGTACTTATTATAAGATAATGAACCTGACCGATACGGTACCAGACTAAATATGCTCAAAATAATAGTCGAATTTCGCTTAAACCGAAACAGGCATTACTAGTAGAGGTATTTGGCAAACCTTAAAAAGAAGGATAGCATTAGTATTTTTCCTTACATTTTTTTACAAAAACTTTAACATCCAAAAAATTTTCAATAGAACACATAGGTACATCTTTATATTTTTGTAATGGAAATTATAATACTAATTATGTGTTTTATATAAATCCCAGGAGGTACTGAGATTGACTTCAAAGCGTATCCCCCGGCGTTTAATGTTACAAGACATATATTATATTGTAATTTGACAAGACACTATGTATATTGTAATTTGGGATTCCGTTTGAATTACCTTTGCTTGTTTTAAGGCTTTTTTTTAAAGTAAAATCGATATTTTAAGATCCTTACTTTTTTTGCTGGCCGTTTTGAAAATCGATCTTATTTCTGACAAGCAATGACATGGGTGTTTTAAAAAAGAAGAAATTATTTTATAATTATAAAAAAGAATGTATAAAATATCAATTTATTGATTATGTAGCTTCTGCACAATATCATAAACACTTCAAAATTAAAAACCGGTTAATCTCATAATTATGTATGTTTTCTTCTTTTGACATTAGAAAAAGAAAAACACTATTTAATTTTGTTCAAAACTATAAAAAAATACAAACTAATTATGAAAAAACAAAAAATCTAAATTCCTAAAAAAATCATTTTGTAATTGAATTTTCGATTTCAATCAATAACAATAACGATCACCATAAAATCGTTAAGTCAATAAAACTCTACACCTTATACAGACAAACGGACAAGGTCAAAGAACGGCAGTTAAAGATAAATACATTAAGGAGACAAAACTAAATAAACCGTTTCGAATAAAAGGGAGGCTGGGCACTGATAAATTCTGAAGAAGCGAGACAGACATACGCGAAATTACCAATGCCAGAAAAAGATGCAAAATCGTCTGGTCTCCTAAGATAAGGCGAAGAAAAATGTCGCGAGATATTTATTCGCAGGGTCTCTAGATAAATGGTTATTATGGGGTTCCGTAGTAGTAAATTAGTGAGATGTATTGTTTGTTGAATATTTATTATAGCGGTTGACCGCTGGGGCGCCGAAATGGACCGAAATAAGAACAAATCTACTAAACTTTAAGTTTCAGTTCACTAAGATACACTTGAAAGTTAGAACTTGTACCAAAAGAAGCTATTAATTATTATGTAGAGACTTCGGGTTCGGAACATGCTTATGGCCTAATTAGGAACAAACCACATTATTTATATCCTTTTCTCATCCTTATGCATTTATCAGTCATTCCTTTCTAAACCTCTTACTATACTTACTTTTAACATCCCTAATTACTAATTCTTTTTTAAACGTGATCACTGCAACTGTCAGCTTTGTAGATATACAACTATATCATTGAGCTTATAAAAGATCTCTGATAGAGCCATGAACTATTATAACAAATCTTTTTTAGTAAAATTCAATGAATTTTTCACATAAGACAAGATATAAGAAAAACGAAAATGCTCTATAGTGTTAGTGAAACTATACCTATAAGTTATACATTACCTAGGTGTTACTGGTACTGTATAGAACTATGTAACTGTTAATATGAAGTCATATTTTTCTAAGCTTTGTAAAAACTCTTGACAGATTTTCTGTTTTTTTATACATAAACCAAATATTTATATTCCATACTTTATTTCTATATATTTTGCATAATATATGAGTAAGGAATATTATTCAGAACCATTTTAAATATCTGGTCCGGTTCAAGAGAGCGCAATTTATTTGTGTTAATATCTATAAATCAAGATTGTTTGCTAATTAATTTTGAATGAAGAAATCAATTTTTTGTCATGATGTAGTTAGACAGATATGAAAATTATGGTAAGTAGGTATATAGTATTAGTAAACCGTAAAGTAGGAACTATCAATTTGTCTTCAGTCATAATTAATGATTTCAATAAGTTGATTTTATTTGTTTAGCTTTCAAAATAACTAATCAAAATAAAAAAAAAAAACGAATTCTCAATTTAAATTCCGTTAATCATAAAGCCGCAAGCATTAAATTAATTGTAAAAACTCTTAATACTCGTAAAGCGAAATAAAGCGGAATTCACTTTAATACTAGTGAATTAAAGGTAAGGTTGTCCTCACATATACTCATATACTATACAAGAATAGATTACAAGAATAAATCTTAAAAGTCATACAAGAATAATACTTAAATTATGTAAACGAAAAATTTTAACCGATATTCTTTCCTACACTTTCTATAGTCTGATAAAGAACGAGATATAAAATCAACAGAGAGTCTCGTATGTGATTCTATATCATTAAACAGCTGTAGCTGTATAAGCTATACAGATACAGCTTAAGTGCAAATAATGTCCTGATCAAACTAAAGTATTGACGTGCAATCTCAAAGATCAGCCAAGTATGACGTAGCCCATTACAGTGCAGGCGGGTGTGCGCAATCACAGACAATATCCATTCCCTCACTTTCATAGACCGAAGAGGCAGCATACCAAAACCTGAGATCGGACCTGTGTCAGTCTGTGACTGTATCTGTGAAATACTTGACATTAGTCAACGTCTATATAATATTTATTTAAAATGACAGCTTGTTAATATCCCGAAGCTAAGATAAAACCTCTCCCTTTGAAGAGAAGGTTTTTGAGTTTATTCCTCTGCTGCTCCATTATAGAATACACATGTGGTAGAATTACATAGAAATTAAACTCATGCACAGTGCACTCTCTTTCGTTCGCCATCGAGCACAAGATCAATAAAAAAGATAAATTAAGCACGTATCTATGCTTGAAATTTGGAAGAACAGGCCACGGCATATAGGAACCGATATAAGCGTTACTACTTGTCCAATAATATATGTACTAAAAGTTTCCTGAAACGCGCTGTATCTTCTAATATAAGTTTTAAGTATATGAGCTTAGTAGATTATGGAGATAAACATTACTACAGCGTCACAAATTCGCTTCCAGCCGTCTATACGCTTAGATCTTTTAAACTACGGAACAGATTTTAATGCGGTTTTAATTAATATACAATGATTCAAAATGAAGGTATATAGATTAATAGTAGAGGACTCTACAATAGTTGAGTTGTATAATTTTGTCTTTCCTCGTCGGAAAAAAACAGTTTTTTAATATATTTGATTTTAAATTTACAGTTTTTTTTATTACTAAAAGTATTTTTTTATTAATACGGGATATTTAACATGCTTTTTTTTATTTTTATTTGGTAGAACTCGATATTACGACATTATCAACGATAGATAAAATAATAAGTTTTTAATGTTTGGTCTTCAATGCAAAAGCTGTCTATAGAACCTTATTGTACTCGTGTGAAGCCGAGACGGGCAGTAAAATGCTATTTATAGCAGAAATATAAATAATCAACCAAAAAAAAAATAACTACAATATATTATCACATCTAAATCTCCTGCGTAACTCTAGTTAGACATTCTAATGTCTGATAAGAATACTTCAGAATTGTATTTTTTTTCTAATATATAACTTTCATTACGTATTTTTTAAAGCTAACTAGATATTTCTTTGAAATTCAAATATCATTAAAAGTCTAACACCCAAGCGCCTTCTGAAATATTAGTAAATGAAATAAACATCAAATTGCGGGGTTATTTGAAAACCTTCATTCAAAACACCCATAATTAATAATATTGAATATACCACACGACATATTACAGATTTCTAATCCAAACATACAATACTACATAATGTTTATATATGAATACAAGGCCAGAATCCTATGTACACATACGCCGGCGAGCTCAAAGTGCGCCGGGCGGTTCCAACCCTTTGATCTGCCGCTCGTATGGAATGGCTATATACTAGCAGCCCTTCTATTTCGGTATACCGTCTTAGAGCTATATCTGTTTCAAGGTATGTTTAATATGAATGCTTTTTATAGGATTAGAATAATGTCACTTAGTTTCTGTAAAGGAATTCATGGCAGATGTATCAAATAAGAATGTCAGTTCACATTATATTTTTTAAATACTTACATGAGAAGATCTTATAGAGAGTGAAAATAACGCTACGTTTTTTTAAGACCTTATAATAAATGCCTTTTAATAGTATAAGGTTTCTGCAAAGCGCTTTCAGATCTGTCGATAATCTTTAAATTATATTTGATAATCTATATTAGAGACTTTTAACATACATAATGTTTATAAGAAAACCATAATGTTCGTATACAAACATCTTATCAAATGTTACTTAAAAAAAAAAGAAGTATACTTACTCTTACAAATACAAATGAGATGCAAATTCCGTTTATTAAATATTAATTTATACCTACAGATTAATTTTACAATATTAAGACGTTATATAGTTATAAAAGAGTATTTAGTTGCATTCATATTGTTTAAGTTTTAGACCATATTTATACTCAAACATACATAAAAACAAGTACATACATGCGTAGTCTAAAAAGGCTTTTATAATTTAAATATACTTTACTCCTATCCTTATAGTATTTAAAAAAAAAGAACAATTACAATAAAAAGACTACTTACTACGTCAATATTAAAATAACTAATAAATTTTAATTCCAAGTATAAATTTTAAAAATGGAACTACAATATCAATAACGTAATTTGCCTTTGCGCAAATAACCTGTATCAGTACCGCATTAATGACATAACCAATAGAACAAAACACCGGACAGCCACTTCCCTATCCCAATCCTCTGAAACAAGATGAAAGCCCATACGAAACGCACACGCATAATAGCAATTAAATCTGCCTTCATTACCTATCACCCCTTTCGGGATAACCGTACGACGAAACATTGTGCGTCTCGCGTTTTATATTTAATTAAATTTTCAGAGTAAAACCGCTTTGGTTTTACCTTCATCGTTGTCATTTAATTGTATTTTAATGATAGAAACACTGTTTTAAACACGAAAAATTATTATGATTTTTTTAATGATATTCTTTACGTATGTATTTGGCACGTTGCTATATTGTTTAACAAAAGAAAAACTACTGTCATTTTTTATTTGTAAGAAACAGATAATAAACAAATATTGTCTATTACCACAAAATCATTCATACGAATGGTCAAATAAACAAGTTGAAATGATGCGAGCGGTTAAAAGCGCACGGTGGTTAGACGAGCGGGAGTTACAAAGGGTTTGTGGGGGGCAATAACGCATGAAACAGGATTAAAACATGGAAATATTCGTTAAAGGGCTGTTTTCAACCCCTCGCACGCTTACATGTAATTATAGCTGTTAATTTGAGAGAGGAACGGGATGTGAGAGGATTCGTAAACGTTACTATTTAGTAAAATATTATTGTTTTCAAATTAAGTGTGTTTGGAGGTACCGAAAATATATTACATGACCAAATTAAGTGTTTTAAAAACCGAAATCATATTACATGATCAAATTAAGTGTTTTAAAAACCGAAATCATGTTCCATTACCAAATTATGTGTTTTAAAAAACAAATCATATAACACGACCAAATTAAGTGTTTTACAAACCGAAAACATATTACATGACCAAAATAAGTGTTTTAAAAACCGAAATCATATAAGGTACATTACGAAATTGAGGGTTTTAAAAATCGAACACATTACATAACTTTAGTTACCTTTACGTGACTTTGTATATTGATGCACCAATATGCAAAATGTTACTACTTTCAGCAATACTTTGCGGTTTGAATAAAAAATAAAAAAACAGAGTAACCACACATGGTTGGTTGATATGATGCGTTGGCATAGTGAAGGGTTGTTTATAATTCTTTCACTGCCAGTGTCTATGTGGGAAGGTGACCTGTTATGACGTCCGTTTATTCGTCTGCGACCTCAAATAAGGTCGTACTTTACAAAATGAAGATTTATTTATCATTTATTTATAAACATTTGTTCTATCATAATTAGATAGTAGGTTCGTTCTCTTTGCATGTTCATTAATCTAGTTGTCTGTATGTTGAGTTAGCTCAAATTACATTTTAAGTAGGTATAAATGTAAAACGATTTTAACACAATTTAAATAAAAATTCTATAATCTATATTAGTAAAAACTGCAATTTTTGTTCATAAAACAAATAACCACAAGTACCGTTTAAAAAGTCATTCCACGCTGACAACTATGTGTTAAAAATCTAATTGATAGAAATATGCATTACGCATTCTTAATGCTAAAGCTTAAGTGTACAAATAACAAGTACTGAATAATTAAAATAATAAGTATACATATTTCAATCCTATTATGCGTTGACTTTCCTATACGAAGAATTTTCAAAGAAAAATCTATGCCTGAATTCATATAAAAACTTTTCAACTTAGAAACCCTTGCTATATAATAACAAAATTAAAAAGCAATATTGAAAACAAAATCAAAATTTATATAATTACAAAACAAAACATAATACAATCATCGCTTAGGTACGGATTACATAAATAAACATCATAAGCGAAAACAATATCGTCCGACGAAATTGTCAAATATTAAAACTGATCAAATTCTATATAAATTAATATTCCACCATCAATTTCATAGAACAACGTTGGCAAGGTAAAATAATGCGGTAAAAAGCGAACGTGGGCGGAGCCACATTATTGCCGCCCCGCTGCGCGCCGCGCGTAAACAACTCGTATAATTATACTATACAAGTATACTTGTATAGTATAACTATACCTACTGTACACGTATACACGTCACATATGTCTTGTACCTACCGCTTGTATACAATATTTGTATCTCTAACGCTAGCGATTGGAAACCGTTTCAATGAAGATGTAGGCAAGAGATATATATTACTTTTATTTAGTCAAAGCTCTTTATTAAGTTCAAATATGTAGTTTAAGTTGTAGTATTTTTGTCATTCGGGTCCAAATGCGTCATTTATAAGTAACAGCCTGTTAATTTCCCACTGCTGGGCTAAGGCCTCCTCTCCCATTAAGGAGAGGGTTTGGAAGATATTCCACCACAGTTTCAATGCGGGTTGGTGGAATACACATGTGGCAGAATTTCTATGAAATTTGTCACATGCAGGTTTCCTCCCGATGTTGACCGCCCTATTTGTAAGGCACTTGTAAAAGATTTTTTACTAGTGAATAGTAGATAGATACCAAATCACGATACTTGAAACTTCGGTAGTTCAACGGTGTTTGGGCCTCCTAGTGATCTGAAATCGCAGATTAATCTTAACCCCTTATACTCTTAAAACCACTATTTCCACAAGTCTCTTCTTTGGTAAGAAAGAGTAGAAAATTTTAAAAAAAGAACTTGAAAACAGCAACGGTTCTTTTTAATATTTTTTTATTTTATATTTCAAAATTTGAACATAGGATATTTGCTGACGTGAACAGATCCTACTGTTTTATATCGAAATGCCTACATACTACGATGACAGAAGGCGAACCGCCCACAATACTTAGATTGACATATTCCATTTAATATTATGCGCTATAAAAAGTTACCGATCGAAATGTATTTATTTATAATACAATGATAGAGTGATTAATGAGGAAGGTTTTTCTATATAATACATGGACAATATAGTAAAGAAGTGCTGACTATTAGAGAAGTTTGTAATGTGAATCGTAAATAAACAAATTATGTAGTGTATTAAGTATCAAAATTGCACCCAAACGAAGGCGGGGCGGGCCGCTAGTTTAATTTTAAAAACGTTCAAAAACAATGCAACGCGTAGTTTTTTCCATAATTTTAATACCATACAATATTATTTTTATTCTTGACTAATGATTATATGAGAATATCAAATTCTGAGTTGTTTCTTTAACTTTATTCCTCCTAAGATAATATATTATATTAGATGATATTTTAAAACCAGTTTATCTGTCCACAATATCGTTCGAGCTATCATTATATCAGGTTTTATTAAATGCCATCTACTGGTTCTCGAGTGATACTTGTATACATTTTACGGAGGGAAACACTGAAGAAAATATTTTTTATCTGTATAAAATTTATTCGCTTGCAAGTCAAACCCTTATTAGGTAAGGAACGTTTTACTGTAATTCTATTACTCTGAAATAAATTGTGAGATCAATATAGCAGAAACTAAATATTGAAGCAACTGTCATTTTATAGACGTATTTGATGAAATGTTATTAGGAATGACAATTATTATCAGATAGGTATATTACGACACAACTTAGATGTAGCATTTGTAAAATTCGTAAAACCGATCACATCCGAATTAAGTACGCAAATTATCAATATTTATTTCGTATGTGAATATGATTTAGACAAACGTAATAACTTGTAATATCATATGACGGTTTTATTTAATTTTCCGATGCTATATCTGAGTTGTGTGTACATACCAATTCGAAAAATAACATCGTGGTAGGCAGTCCGTGGTTTAAACTGTCCGAATGTATGCTGGAACAAGCTTAGTGAACTTCTTCTTGAGATAAAAGAAATATCTCGCATTTGACCAGCATTTGAACGTAGGTATACAAGCGTTACTGTAAAATGCGCTCACGATTCTGTTGTAAAACTTACGTTACATTTTCATATAACTTATATTATTCTTGTTATAAAATCTATAATATATAATATAAAAATAAATAATCAAAAATATCATATCATATTGAATAAATTTGAAATTCACATCGCGTTCGTATCGGTTACAAAACACCTGCGCGCTCGAGCGGCGGCTTTTCCCGCCGTTTGCACAAAATGGCCGACGCGTGACTGGACTGTTAAATATCAAATTCATACGGTTACATAAATGATAAACATATCTTATTTTTATCTGTTTCGACCCATTTTATTTATCCCACTCTCAGATTTAACTATTCAATTTAATTTCAAATATATTTCTTCTCCGTCTTTGAGCTATGTTAAATATCACATATTCATAAAAATTAAATAAAATATATCGATTTATCAATCAAAAAATCAAATACTACGGCTAAAATACAGCCATTATATCAAGAAATCATAGACTAAGCAAATGAATCGTATCGCGTTCTATATAACCCCAATCTTATCTCCGAGATTGACAGTAATACCTACATTTCATCATAAATACAGATATTATAGGGAACAAAACATAACTCCCTGAAGGGAACGCACAGGGGAATCGCGAAATGAAACACGTCACACGTGTGACGACATTTTTTGCGATAAGGCAACACCGACCGTTTTGTTTATTACTGAGACGCCATCTTTTCTTCGTTGGCGGAAAACAGATTAATAATAAACAATAAATATATTCCCTTAGAATAAATTTCTGATTTTATGTTATAAATTTTAATTAATATATTGTTATTTAAAAGTATTATTAAAATGATATTATTTAGATCAGAGAAAATATATATAAGTATATTCAAAGTATTAGTACGAATGTTCCACCCCGTCCGTACTAATTTTGAGTGCCGTCAAATAGAGACACATCTATTATCTGATACGGATCTCGTACACTGCCTTCATGAAACATTAATGTTTTCCCGCGACGCCTGACAGATGGGCTTCTGATACACCGAATGACATTTCGCCACCGATGTATTAATGTCAGGGGAATGACGCCTCTATGTTGTAGATGCGACGGTGTAAATAATAACACGGCTTATGTTGAAATGAGTGTTTCGAGGTGTCACATTCGTGTGATGAGAAGTGGGTGGGACTATAATTAAGAAATGAACTGTCTACTGTATCATGTTACATTAGAAAAAAAGATACAGATAAATAATTACTAAAATTAAACAAAAAATATTTAAAAAAAATAAACATGTTTATTTAGTTTTGCAAATTGAATGTAGACACGTAGGTACATATGGAAATAAGTATATTGCATATAAAGATAAAGTTATCACTTATATAACTATATATAAAAAATAATGGTTTATTATATACGTCTATAAATCGTGTATCAATTTAATTGCAAAAATATACATAATTTCTTACAGCACTAATATCTACTTACCACCCCCATTAGCTCGTCTGTCTAAATGTATATAAAAAAGATTTCTATGATAACGTAAGCCGGATATTTTAAAAGTACAGAAACAAAATGAATGCTGAAATGAACTATTATTAAACAAATCATAGATTTAGATTACGTTTAATGGAAAATGAAATAACTGGTCGTCATTAAAAAATATATATATATATTTGACGGTGTCGTTAACGATGTTAAATAAACTAAGATGTTTACCCTTCATGCTCGTTATTACACTGGCTCACTCAGCCTTTAAGTGAACGGATGAATGAATGGAACCTGTCTGTAATATATCTTTCGAAATAATGTAGGTACTAATTCTTAAAGTTCTTTACAAGTAATGTACAATTTAATTTCTTAAATAGTCATAACAGGTTTATACCTTGGATTAAAAAAAAAACATTATTTAAATGTCATAGTGCTTCAAGATAGAGTAAGCTTGTGAATCGAACGTTGTGAAAACACTCCGGTCCGAGCCAACGGCGCTACCAATGTAACTCTACAAGAACAAAACTCGCAGTAAAATAAAAAATAAAACATATTTGTTTTGCATAAAAACTTATTAATATTATCTATCTAAAATTTTATAAAGTAAGCATTTATAAAGTAAATCAGATTAAAAAAATCCGTTCAATGTTTTATAGTAATAAAAGTAAATAAAATTTAGTCTTTATATTCAAATTCAAATAACTTAAATATATTCTCTATAAGTTACAACAATCTGATATTATATGTTCAATCGAAATCCTGTATGTTTTGTCTCTTTGGATCCCTTTTTGTACAGAATTATTAAAAAGTTAGCAAATCGACTCCATTATTGGGCATACATTTTTAAACGATAATGCTATCGTAGGCAGGGTTACGTGGTAGGCCGGGCCGTTATCGTCTCCTTCCGCATGAACGCCCACGTTACGGTGCCCCCGGCCTCCGCCCCCCGGACCCCGGCACCCTCGCGCGACGCTTCTTGACACTTGAATTTAATTTATTTGTTAGATAGTTTACTTTAAATTAAGTACCTAGATATATTTATTGTCTAACAGAGGCGTGGGCAAGTTTATCGCATCTGGATAAGTTGTACAAATAAAACAGTATGTATATATGTATATTCTAAACAAGTTATATTACCTATGTAATATACTGGGTTTAAATTATGTAATGTAACGAAGAAATTAAATACATGGATTAATTTAAAGACACACTTAATCGAGCAAATAATCCTTATATTATTTGGAAGTAGAAAATTTTAGACTAATGAATATTAACAGTGTTCTGAGAAATTATAAAATAAGTTTAGTCTTATAAAAGCATCTATATAACAGATCATCGAAATATTCGTTTTTTTAATAATATTAATAATAAAATAAAATTATACCACTAGTATGATACGATACTACACTACTTCACCTAATATTTAAAGAAAGCAAGATGACCAAGAAATTTTTAAATTGCGAACTACGCGATGATTACATTACATAGTAAAGCAAAGAGGTTTTATATTTTAAATTAAAAAGGGTGACAAAAAATATTATATCAAGACGATTCGGCTGCAGTGCTCGGCCCCTGTCTGCGCGGCGCCGCGCGGCTCCTCAGCGGATTACGAAAGCGGACTCACCGCAGAATTACTCGCTAAATATAAAACTTACATTTTTTCTCTTCAACTCTCAAGTCTAATCAAGTTTAAAATATCTGTCATCCTTTACAATAAAAAGATGACTACTGTGAATTTAAATAAGGTATAATTACATAGTATAAAACAAAGTCGCTTACCGCTGTCTCTATATATGTTAAGATCTCCAAAAATTACGCCACGGATTTATATGCGGTTTTTTTTCAATAGGTAAAGTGGTTCGAGAGGAAGGTTTTTGTATATAATACATGTAATGTACATGTATTACACAATACACACACAAACAATAAAGAAATGCTTATAATTTTAGAAGAGATGTCGTAAGTAACCAAATTCTATATAATCTACGAGGGGTAAGAGGGTATTTCTAGGCTTCATAAAAATCCAAAAAAAATTGTTTAGTTTCTTTATATACCCAGTAGTTCAGGATAAAAAAATCATATAAATAGGTCATCATTCCTTGGAGATACAATCATTTGAATAGCGACGGTCGACAATAATTAATCAATATGGAGAAAAACGAGATAAGAGCTGTCATAAAGTACCTTTGTTTAAAGAAAATGAAACCAAAGACATACACTGCGTCTTGGTGGAAACATTAGGGGAATCTGTTTCTCTATATCCCACAGTTGCGCGCTGGGCCAAAGAATTTAAGTTGGGTAGAACATCCACAGAAGTTGAACATCGCGAAGGACGCCCATCCACGTTCCTCACTAAAACAACGTCAAAAAAGTCGAAGATATCGTATTAGCAGATCGAAAAGTGACCATCAGGCATGAAGCTGAGATTTTCATATGGCAGCATTCAAAGAAATGCAAATGAATTGCATATGAACAAGGTTAACCGACGAGCAGAAAAATAAACGAGTCGACATTTCTCGGGCGAATCTCAAGAAGTTTCAATGCGATAAAGACATTTTTTGTTACGTTTTGTGACTATGGACGAGACCTGGATCCACCACTTTGATCCTGAAACCAAGCAACAGTCTATGACATGGAAGCGAGCCTCATCACCGACGCCGGAGAAATTCCAAGTGTCGAGTTCAGCGGGAAAGGTTATGGCGTCTGTTTTTTGGGACGCTGAAGGAATTATTATGGTGGAGGACTTGGAAAAGGGGCCACTATTACGGGCTTATGCAGACCAAATAAGAAGATTGCGGGAGGCCATCAAACAAAAAAGACGTGGCAAACTGCGAGCAGGTGTGTTGTTCCATCAAGACAACGCTTCGTCTCACAAAGCCGCAGTTGTGATGACTGCCATTCAAGAATCCGGGTTAGAAATATTCGAACACCCACCCTATTCCCCAGATTTGGCCCCCAGTGACTTCTATCTCTTTACTCGGCTCAAAGAACATCTGCGAGGCAAGAAATTTGAAGACAACAGCTAAGTGATGGCTGCAGTTGAAGAATTTTTGGAGAGTCAGACTTATTAGGAGACTATGTTGAAAATTATTTTTTTTAATAACATTATTCACATTGTTTATTATCAATTATCATTACTTTTGGATCACCCCTCGTATATAAAGACAAGATGGAGATGACGATGATGTTTGCGAGGCAAAGAACGATCATCACTCATCAGCGATCAGCTCAGATCAGTTCTCCTTATGTAAGCTGTTACTTATTAAACAAATCAATTATTATTAATTATACCCAAGCGACTTATTTATAATTTTGATTAGAATCTACTATTGATTATTTAAAAAATATCCATAAATTCAACGTTAATATTAATATTTGCTAGATAATATCTGATTTAAATACATATATGAAGAAAATCCAATTGAATTTCTCATAAGAATCTAACTCTAAAGCAGATCAGCGTTAATGAAATTAAATGTCCATTAAATTAAACTAAAATTATGACTTGAATAGGGACGCTTAACCTCTACCTTTAACTTAAATTAACCTATCCAATAAAATAAATAAACAAATGACAATATGTTCAATGCTATAGACTGATCCCAATAAGAATATCTTATGGCATATTTTTATGCTTTCGTTCTATTTTTATTTTCAATGTGTGATGGGGCTGATATCTAAGGAAATACATAATAAATAGACTCATAACATTACATATTCCCACACAGTTGCTGATTAAATGGACGATTGCATAAAATAGCTTTTAAGCCTTAACGCAAATCCATTTGTATTGAAATGGAAAAATAAACCCTGCTGAATAAGTACTAAGTAAATATTCACGATCTAAAATCTTAGCATATTTTCTATAAATTTAAATGCGTATTGTTTTAAAGGGAATTCGTATAAATCACAGAACGGGCCTATGATTAAAATCTTAAGTCGAATAAATCCGGCGTTATCGAATTGTTTGGGAAATTAATTATTACTTGTTCACTTCGCGGCTGCCAAGTTTCTCGAGGGGGAACTGTTACAGATTCTTAGACACAAAGTAGATAACTGCGGCTCCACGGTTAGATTGGATTATGGTTATTTTAAACAGTCATCAAATTATATCTCCGTAACTTTTAAAAATTTTAATACACTAACTAAACTTGAGACTTTAAATGCGTGAAATTTATAAATTATATTATATAAATTTTACCCCCTCGAGGGATGAATTAAGATACTGGTCTATGGTCTTTCCCATGACTCAAAATATCTTCATAGGAAATTTCATCCAAATACCGCAATAGTTAAGGCGTGTAGATGTAACAGATAGACTTACTTCGGCATTCGTAATATTAGCATAGACTTTAATAGTTGATTCAGTGATAGAAGTGGCAGAGCATAATTTGACAAATAGGTCCCTCTGACATATATGTACCCAATTGTAAAGATTAAAATCGGAGTGCAATACGTTTTCATATAATTAAAACAATATGTTCATTGTGTATTCCGTCATAATATAAGTGGACGAGCAAATCCCTGATAGTAAATTGTTACCACCAACAAAGGCATTGTTAGAAATATTAACATTCCTCTTCATCGCAAATACGCCACCAAACTAGGGCATGTTATGTCCTATGTGCCGGTAGTTACCACTAACGCACTCACTCATCAGAGTGTGTGATACCTACCCAGACGCACTTACCTACACAAAATATCCTGCCACGATAAATGTATACAACAACAGCCTGTAAATTCCCACTGCTGGGCTAAAGGCCTCCTCTCCCTCTGAGGGATGCGGGTTGGTGGAATACACATGTGGCAGAATTTCTATGAAATTTGTCACATGCAGGTTTCCTCACGATGTTTTCATTCACCCCTGAGCACGAGATGAATTATAAAGATATTATAAAGAAATTAAGCATATGAATCAGCGGTGCTTGCCTGGGTTTGAATCCGCAATCATCGGTTAAGATGCACGCGTTCTAACCGCTGGGCCATTTTGACTCTTATATATATAAATGATAAATGTATAGTAATAATATAATTCTAACAGAAATAAAATTATCTATCACAGGGGAAGATCAAATAGAAGGCTTAGAAGGTCTACACTCAGATGAAACGGGCTCTGGTGACAATTCGAACGCGGGTTCCAGTGGAGCTGATGAAGATGCTGCCAGGCTGCGTCTCAAGCGGAAGCTCCAGCGCAACCGCACTAGTTTCACCAACGAGCAGATAGATAGCCTTGAAAGAGGTCTGTAGAAGTAATCTCAACCTAAATTACCAAGTTTCAAGAATGTTGGAGCACAAGCTCAGCTCCAGAGTTTACAAAAACACAATTCCAGAAGTTTGCCTCATAATTATTAACCCTTATGAGGAAGATAGGAGAACTTGCCTGTATTTAATTTTAATCCAATAGTTAATATGGTACAGGCTTCTTTTTGAGAAGAACGTTTGGAGCTTATTTTACCACGCTGCTCCAATGCGCGGTGGTGGATAAATGTGGCAGAATTTCTTTGAAATTAGACATATGCAGGTTCTTCACTATGTTTTCCTACACCGCCTAGTACGAAATTAATTAAGAACATAAAAAATCAGTGCTTCCCTTGAACCTGTAATCATCGGTTAAGATGCATGTGTTCTAACCACTGGGCCATCTTGGCTGCCATGGTAAATTGCATTAATTAAAAAGTTTATGTATCCACACAAATACGTGTTGATGAAATACAAAATTAATTAAAATTTCGTTTATGATTACAGAATTCGAACGAACTCACTATCCAGATGTGTTCGCGAGAGAACGACTCGCGGCTAAGATAGGTCTACCGGAAGCGAGGATACAGGTAAGCCGAAACATTTTTCTTAACCATTTTGTGTTTATTAAATTGTTTGGCGATTCTTAATTTTTTTTATTTGAACTTTATATTACATCGATGTATGTACACAAGAATAAATATCTTAAAATTAATATCTGATTTGATACTAATAAAACAATAAAATTCAAAAAAAAAATAAAAGTTGCACGTAAACATTTTGGAGCAGAAAAGGCAATAAACAAAATATATCAAAAAGCATGAACGTAAGCGTAACGCGTAGCGCGCGCGTCGCGTTAACCTGACCCGACCTTAAGGTGTGGTTCTCGAATCGGCGCGCGAAGTGGCGTCGCGAGGAGAAGATTCGCAGCCAACGCCGCAGCCCCGACTGCTTCTCGAGCGCGCAGCCCGCGCACGCGCCGCTCGCGCACCCGCACGCGCACGCGCACCCGCACGCGCACGCGCACGCCGCGCCCGCGCTCCCCGCGCCGCCCGCCCCGCACGCGCCGCACGCGCAGCACGCGCAACACGCGCCCTACCAGTCGCCGCTCAACGTCGACACTTACAGGTAGCTTCAGCATTCACAATCAATTTTTTTTTTTATTCCTTCCAATAAATTTGTCTCTTTTTTTAATTTTGATTGATTGCTCCATAGATATTTTAGTCGATGAAACATTCTAAATTTAAAAATATGACATTTAAACATTTCATAGTATTATTTGCCGTGGTCATAAGATGACCGAAAGTCTGAGCACATTAGCTTATAACCATTTCAGATGCAACTCTTACAAAACGAACTATGTATATAGATTTAAAGATCCATATTATATCTTCAATTCAACAACCCGTTAAGTATTAGTCTCTTTTAATATTTTCAGTCCCCTCACTCCCATGGGCTACAGCACCAGCGGTATGGTGGGTGACACACCTGTTTGCGAGAGTGGCGAGTCTGATCTATGCAAAAGCGGTTTCCTGGGTTATCCTCGGTACGAGTTGCCATACCGGCAGCCTAACCCATACGTCAACCACAGCTACCATCATGAACCATCATCGCCTCCTCCAGGTACATTTTCTATAGCCTGACGTCATGATATCTCTATAAATGTATTTACTAATATTATAAACGTGGCTTTCTTTTAGAACTAGGCGGTCTACTTGGTGCGGGCGTATCTGTCCCATTAGCTGTACCAGGACAGGACTCTCAGCAGTACTGGTCGCGCCTCCAGTGACCCTGGTGGAGCTAGGCACCTTACATAATACCCAAGGCACATCAAACACACCTTAGATAAAATTGAAACCCAAAAATCTTATTTTTCTGGTGGTACTGAGACAGTGGTATATGTTCCCATGTGTTTAATATAACAACAAATGTAGTATCATAAATATTATTAACTAACTAATTAATATTTGACGTTAACTACCTAAATTATAAATTATATAAAATACAATTAAAGAAACGCAAAAGAAAATTTGGGTTTGAATAAACATTATGAACAATTGAAAAATATATTTTATTTAGTTTCAAATTTAGCTAAACCTAAACTTAGAAGTCCATTTAAATACCTTAGCTATCTCGGTATTGTCGACAATGAAGCACAATGAGTATCTCGCACAACCGATTTGAGTATTTTATGAATATTATTTATATTTTATTATACGGAATAGTGTAAAGAATTAACATATCTACAAAATCCACAAACAGGAAAATGAGCACAAAATAAGGCTCAAATGTACTTGTAATTTTGTAAATTAGACTATTTCATTCAAATAAAATATAAATGCAAAAGAGTGTTCATTCGATCATTCATCATAACATTGATGTACATTCCATCATTCATCATTCAATCTATAAAATTGAAGTATAAAAAAAATAACCTAAAATTAAATGGAATTGTCAACAAGATTATAAATTCCTTTGTCAAAAGTTTTGTATAGAAATCCTAATGTTAACTTTTAAGTCATACATGATTATCTCTTCGTACTAGAATTATATTTTTGAATGAAATAATTTAATAAAATGCATATGTATAAGTGTTACATTTATTTTATAATATTAATTTTGTAGTCTTAGATAAGTTAGATATAAGTCGATATGTATATTTGTTGTAAATCTTTCAAAGCAAAATTAATGTTATAATGATTCTAGTAGTGGCCCTGACATGACTTAATCTAATGAAACATTAATTAAATTATTTTAACACTGGCAACATTTCAACAAATAAGTTTAACGAACTTGGTTTAAATTTAAAAAAAAAAAACAGAATTGGTTTGTGCATTAACATATAGTATATTTTTTCATGAATACCTGCCAAATCCCAATAAATCTAATTGTAAATAATGTTCTTAGGTGTTACCGTTATTTGTGATGATTTCTTAGACGTAATATTCCATTTTTTCTACATACGTGTAATCGCAAGTCCACTACACTTAAGAACAAATAAATTAAAGACGCTAAATTTCAATTATTTAGGGTATTCGTTTCGAATTTATTAATATTAGTTGTAAACTGTATAGGAATTATAAAATTGTGAATAACTGTGTGATGTCGATAATGCATTTTATTGGTTGGATTGTAATTATAACATAAAATACATTTTTGGATCAAATCATTATCATTATTTTATTTCAAATACCCACCTTTATATATTTAAAAACGATCACTGTTTATATACCTATAAGCTGAAACTGCAGCTTTACCCGCGCGAAATTAATAAAATAAAAACTCTCAATCTGTTGTTTTAACCCCTTAGGGGATGAGGTTTCATAAATAATATAAGTAAATCGAGGATGTCTACAGCCTATAAGGAACCTACCTGCCTAAATTCAAGGTAGGTTTTATCTAATATATATGTGTATATAATATAAATGGGATCGATTAAAGTCTGTAGATCTACCTAGGCCGTAAGACCCGAATTCAAATATTTATTTTGAGTTTTTTGTTCTGTAATTAAATAATCAGCCACAGAAAAGATGTCAGTTTTATCCTCGAAAGCCTGTATAACTGTTAGGCCTGCGCCTAAATGGGTGTGCGGATGCGTTGTCATTTAATCATTATGAGTAAGGACCCGGTCTAACCTTGTCTATATTTACGCACTCATTACACTATCGCATTGTTCCCTTCTGTATGAAATTAGCATCCCAAGATAGATAGAAAGATCAGTCAGGACCTTTAATTTGACCATCACAAAACTCATTGCTTTATTTTACATGTGATGTTCTGTAATAGAGAATTTTATTACCTGGCAATATTTTCTATTACAGTTGGCAGAACAAATTTTTCAGATTATTTTTGTTATATCCTCCTGACACCTCGCGTACTATACAAAGTGCTAAATAAATCGTACTCTAAACGCCGAATATCTTTGAACTTCTTAATTCGACATCGGACGACCGTCCTTTATGTAGCATTAATTCCCGATTGTTTGTATTCACCCGCTAAAAAAGTATTGGTCAAGTGATTGCTTGTAGCCAATGAAATTTAAGCAATGGCGATAGTTTGTCCATGGAGTTCGATAGAAATATCAAACCTAGAGGCGGCCATTCTCGCGAAGCGTGCTCAGGAGTTCCGGAAGATGACGGCACGCCACCGACAGGGTTAGTAAAACTTTAAATATTTTTATTAAATTCACTCGTTTTAATGATTTTTTTAAACACTTTTTAATATTAGTAAATATTCTTTGGAATTTGCGTACTTTTGGGGAGAAATACAAAAATAATATATTAAATAAACCGTCGTAAATAAATTAAACCTATAGAAAGGTACTTCGTTCGTTATTCATAGTTTAAATATATGGAATTGATCGTATGTATATCACATTCGGCGTTCATACCAAAAGTAGCGTAATATTATTTTCAGCGCTACGAACCAGCGATATCACGGAATTATTGAATAACTCCGAGTTTGAAAACTCGAGTGAGGATGAAAATTTCGCTGAGGCTTCTAGCAAAGAATCCCGGTCATCGGCAGATGAAGCATGAGCGACAGTTGAGACAGCGTTGATAGCAATTTGTCAAGAGGTCGAAGCGGTTCTAGTATCCTCGGGAGGACTACTGGTTGTCGAGGTCGGGGCAGTCGGCGTGCTGGCTGTGCTACTTTCAGCTACGGAACTCATTGAAGTATATGATCTTGATGTCACCACTGATGATATGATATTTTGGTTTACCAAGGAAGTACGACATTTGAAGATTGACATATGCTGATTGGGTAGTATTGTAACCTTTTTTGTATTATATTGATAAAAATAAATAAATATATTTATGTTTGGTACTTCATTTGTGACATTACATTAAATTATATGAATAAATGTAATCATTTGTTTTATTTATACAATAAACCTACTTATGCCTTAATGACCTGAAGTCCTTTATAAAAGACAAAAAATATCTAAACAAATGTAAGCTCAATGTCTTCGTCAAATAATGTTAAGAAACATTTGTTTTAGTGAAAACTCGGGAGAACCGCTAGTTTATGTTTTATTTAACTGACAAGGTCTCGGCCTTTGTAACAAAAACAGTTTATTGCTATGTAAAGTACATTCGGCCCTTGTTGCAAGTGAACTCAGTAAATGCTTAGGCGTCAGGAGGATATATATGCTCTGCCATATAAAATCAATACTGTTATATATTCCGTATAACTATTAATATTCTTTGAATTGTTATATATTAAATATCATTTTGTATATGGTGTTCTAAAAAAAACAAGTTTGGTATCAAAATTAATATAATTAAAGCTTTCAATATTTCACACCGAAGTGATTTGAAAATGTAATTTCATCAATAACAAATAGCTTCTATCTGAACAGACATCACAAGATCACACAATAATTAAATCATATATTAAAATTAATTTAATTCAATCTCTT
Source organism: Vanessa cardui (assembly GCF_905220365.1). Lineage (NCBI taxonomy): Eukaryota > Metazoa > Arthropoda > Insecta > Lepidoptera > Nymphalidae > Vanessa > Vanessa cardui. The sequence continues at coordinate 4,463,005 of NC_061141.1, forward strand.
CTGAAACAATATAATATTCCTACCTAAAGGTAACGGCTACACGTTTTGGTCTTACTTATAATTAAACGAGTCACTTATTTTGAGCTTATACAGTTTAAAAAATCCTATTCAGACACTTTTAAATTAGTTAAAAATTTCCTACACGCAAAAATAACTAAAGGTAAATTTGAATACACTAATATTTTTATTTATTTTGTACTTCGAATACAAACTAGCATTCTAACATTCGATACAATGAATTGGTTCGATTTTATTATCTATAATTGATTTGACAGTCTATATAAAACCTTTGATCATAATTTCTCATTTAAAAAAGCATCAATATCATTGAGCAAATCGTTATCTGTGCTGTCATTTCTCTTCAAATTTTTATGACAGCTCGCGACAACATCAGGCACATTTTTAACTAAATCTAAATCTAGATCTGACACGGTGATTTCATTGTCCTCGTTTTCATCACACAGATCCACAATATCAACGGGTTCCGCTATTCTAGTGGTTTCTACATCTATGACGTCATCATCAGTCATTAGTGCTATATCAGAATTCCCTACTTCTATACTTATAAATTGTACTTCAGTGTCGGAATCATTGTTTTTACTAGTGTCATACTCATCGTCTCTGCTTTCGCTAAACGATTTAGTGGCACTCCTATTTCTAACTAACCTAGGTTTTGGTATTTGTTCGGCTATTTTGATCCTCTTAAACTCGTAACAGTTATCGACAAGTTCATTTTGTACCTCGTACAAGTCACTCTGCTCTGATAGTGTTCGCTTCCTGCTATTGATATCCTCGCTTCGTTTTGGTCCCGTTTTAGCTTGGCAGGTTTGTGCTGGCGCGTTCTTGTCCAATTTCTTATACACAATGGAATTACTTCTGACAACTTTGATTATTTTATTACCAGACGTTGTCATCGTTTCGTGGGTTGACAGTTTTCTCTTTCTACTTAAATTAAGAGTTATGGGCGTTTGGTGTATAATCGTTTCTGAGACTTTTTTCCTCGCTCTGATTTCGTCTAACGATAGGACTTTGAAATCTAACGAGTTTCTCCTTTCCGTCGCTTGCTGTTTACCTGAAATCTCGTCGAGTGACAACTTATCGTATTTAGTCGTCAGGTTAGTCCTGACGATTTTCCGCTCCTTCGGTGGCTCGGCCTGAGGGAGGGAATCGTAGCTGTAGAAGGCTGCCGCTTCAGCCTGTATTTTCTCCAAGAGGAGCAGTTCCTGGGACTTCGTGCGCGCAATTTTCTGCGCGTCGTCCGCCGACAAGGTTTTAGTGGGCGTCGAGGATGGGGCGCTTTCGTTATCAGACTCTGCAAGAACACACCAAGTAATCGCTTAGTAAATTGATTTAAACGCGAATGATTTTCGTAATTAATTTTTGATACGACCACGATTACTAGCGATGTGTCCTTGTATGTCTAATCTGAAAGCGTCCCGAGGGTGGGCGGTCAAAAATAATTACAAAAATCATATTATGAAACGAAATTTATTTGCTCGTTGATAAATTAACACAATTTCATTAAAAACAAAGCCAAACTACATTTCTCTTCCAATACCGGTTCCTATATCAGATAAAGAGTTTATTAGCTTAGACGAACCGCCTTAGACACACTCAGTTCTACTATTAAACATATCTTGAAATTCTTATACAACCGTAAGTCTAAGATTAACATAACAACAACCCCGTTTGCAAACAAGAATCGGTACTAGCACAATCAATTCATTAACAATTCATTTTCTAATGAAAGATCTTTTATATAAAAAAACAAATCCAACTTTCCGTATAAACGATAAAAGATATCCCACTAAAGTACTGTTGTAAACTTCAAGCACTTGTCCGGCCCAGTACTCCATACAGCTAGGATACGGCACTCTTTATATTTCAATGGATATAAACAAAATAAATATTATATTTATCAAAAGTGCATCTCAAAACTACATTCTACATCAATTCAATGCATGACTCAAGTCCTTTGACTTTATAAACGAATTCCAAGATCTTAATTCTCATCTGCGTTAAATGAATTAAAACATTCAAACACTATACTTTAAAATTATATTAAGTATCAACTAAAATAACACTTGTTAATAAAAAAAATATTATGCAGTAATAAAACTAATGTTATAATCTATTAATTAAAGAGTGAAATAAAAATTACATACTTCACGGGGAATTCAAAATATTTTTATCATGATGCTCTATATAATTCATTGTCTATAGACTTTTTTTCCACAGATTATTATCGAAGTTGAATTACTCCGATATTTTTGTTACATAACTATATAATATTTTTTCACTTCACTCTTTAATATAAAATATAACGAAAATAATAATGTTTCTTTAAAACTAAGTGGGATAAATAATTTTTCAAATAATTCAAGAATTAACCTTATATAAAACCTGTAATATACATAAACACTTAAGAGATACGAGCGAAACCAATAATTAAAAAAAAAAAAAAATAGTTGCCGATATTTAAAGCAACCACATTTTGTACTAACAATTTTACTGAACGTAATATTTCATATGAGTGAATTTAAAAACATGTTTCTTTATTATATTTATATAAATTAAGGTAGAAAAAAATCACGCTTATCTAAATCTATCCCCCACCAGTATTTTTTTTTTCATTAAATATGGATAAATTCATTCCATACATAAATAATAATGACTAGGCGTACCATGGACCCTAAACAAATACATTTCATCAACCTGTCCCGTATTATTGCAGTTCTTTGTTATAGGAACTTTGCTATCAGTGCGAAATTATTATAAGAATCATCAGAAGTTAGTCGCCACACATACCAAAGTACTATCATATTGGTAATTGGAAGCATTATCAGATAATTCCATGAACCGCTAAGCTATCAGTTTTTCGATTATTTATTTTTATTATATAACTTTCCTAAATTGTTAATACAATCTTAAGCGCGATAATTTTACATAATCGATTATGCAGAAAGGCTCGTTGCTATTTCATTTATATCAAACGTCACATTTGTAACAATTAGCCGTTCTGTATAATCTGTGACACGTCTAAACATTTTTTTTTTTAATTTTATCGTAACTATCTATTCACGGTGCGAAATGTAATACGAGGGAGACCCACAGTGTGTATATACTAGAGCCCCTCTAAAAAATCCTATACTAACATACAAACAATTTAAAGGCATAAAGCTTTTTTTTCTTTTTTTTTTTTCTTCACTTACAATAATGAGTTATAGTAATCGTGTATATATATTTTTATTTGTATTTTCACATATTATTTAAACCTATTTATATGTACTTTACTATTAAAGACAAGGATTATATCAACATCTATTAAAAAATGTTTGGTTTCACATAGACATTCCCGTCCATCGAGACTTGAAAGTCTTGAACACCAAATTGTTATATAATTTTATTAATATCGTAAATCTACAAAACAAAAAAGCCACAGACATCAATGAAGTATAATTAGCTAAGATATGAAAGAGAAGTACACTATAATTTATTGCACATACAAAAATACCGACTTCACATTTCACATTTTGAGTCGGGAGAGAGCTAGAATATATGACTCTACGACTCGTGACATACAAAGTTGTTAACGAATTCAACTTTACCCTTAAGATGTCACTAAGTATAAATGAAACAAAAGGCCGCCTCCTCCGGCAACGCAAATATTGCAATAAATATTTTCGATTCAGTCAACACTAGCTAGCTTAAAAACTCGATATAAACCAACTGAATCCTGCACTAGCTCTATAAATACTATTTAATTGACTAACCAATAATATAAGAGAAAATAACTAATTACCTTCAATAATAATAATAATCAGGCTCTTAGTAGCAGACTGGGTAATTCAATAAATCTACATACTCAGAAAGTAAATTCTCATTAAATGTCTAGTATTGTATTCCAGTCTGCATTCAAACGAAAAAGATAAATAGTACATTCTTAGTGAGTAAAAATAAATAATATTTCTAATACAATGCTCGCACTTGTGGTTTTTAAGTTCAAATTACTTGTGACTGAATTTCCTTCTAACAAAAATATCACAAGTATGAACAGTGCTCAAAATAACTACTCGTTACAATAGTGTTTCTGTTAATTGCATTGGCACACGCTACTATTACTGGATTCTGTTCATATTTCATGTCATCTTATCCACGGATCATTTCAACGACACATGACAGAATCTTTATATTAGTGCCAAATTCAGCGTTCTCTAAAGCACAGTGTTAGTTTAAAAGTGAGCGTTCATTAATTTAACAATAGTTACATCTTAATACTACATGCGCTCACTGCGGGGTAGGAGTTCTCAAGAAACATTACATATTTTAATTCCATTAATATGATTAGTGGACATTTTGTTTATATATCACCCCTTCATGTTTTATTGTTTGAATGAAAACTCTAGACCCCACAATTTATTTTCGATCTCAACTTCACTGAATTTTAAATCCATGTGTCACAAAAATGTCTGTCTCACTTCAATGGTTTTAAATATAGTCCGCAGTGAACAGAGACCATAAGCCCAGTCAGACGACTCGAGAATTAAATATAGACGCTTCCTATTCTTTCACTTTTAATCGTACAATTTCCATCCAAAATATAACTATCTCCATATTTGTATTGAAAATAATATATATCATTTAGCTGTATATCCATATATAATCGTATTTTCGTATCTCGAACGCGACTGACCATTTTACCCTTCATACATTATTCATTGTAATATGATTAAAATTAAGTCACAATAAATTTCACAACATTTTTTAATATAAATTTATCAAACAACCTAAGATGATATAATGCAAGGGGTACACACACAGCGAGAATCGTCAACGATCGGAGAAGCGTCCCTCGAATCGTCCGCGCGGGGCTTAGTACATGTAGTTTCAGTAGAGTCGCATACCTTCCTCGAAGTTGACGACAAGGGGATCGACGGGCAGCGGCGCGTACGGACTGGGCTGCGGTTCGTGCGCGTGCGCGTGCGAGTGCGCGTGCGCGTGCGCGTGTGCGTGCGCGTGCGCGTGCGCAGCCACCACGCGACGCGGCAGCAGCTCGCTCGTGCCCGGCAGCACGCCTAGGATCGCGGAATCCAGCACCACTGCAAAGTTAATACACATGATTGAGCGACATATAGTACGACACAACTTAGATGTCGCATCGGCAAACTTCGTAAAACCGATCACATCCGAATTGAGTACGCTATCCCAAATTATCAACAATTATTTCTCACGCGAATATGATCTTTGCACAAACGTAATAACTTGTAATATCATATGACCTAATATATTCGTCAATTTGACGCGTCGATTTACATGCACTTGTTTTCTCTGACGCGTGAATCTACAGCGACGAATAGCGTCGAGTGGCGCTATAGGGAGCTATTTCTATTGGTTGTGTAAATCGGCAGTAATCGGTTTTATTTTTATTCCATTGCATTTTCCGATGCTACATCTAAATTGTGTCTTACTATACATAGTACAATTATACCAACAACAAATAATTTTATAATATATTAATTAATAGATACACATCAAGTAATCAGTGAATCATTATATCACATTTGTTGTGTCGAGAATGTAGAATATAAACAGTTGAACTTAAAACAAACCTTGTTGTCTCTGCTGTGGCCAAAGTAGGGGAACGGGTGCGGGAGCGGGGGCGGGGACTGCGGCGACTGCGGCTACACTCGCACTCATAGGACCACTTTCCACTAAGGGATCTGGCACATTGCTAGTCGCTTGAGCCTGAAATATAAAGAATTATGTATTAGTTGACATAAACCTTTAGAATTTTAATATCTACTAATAAATACTTACAAAACCTTAACCCCAATAAAATACTGAATATTTCTAACTACTTTTCTGTACCTGTTGCTGTTGATACTAGTTAACTTAAAGAATCAACATCATATGATTTATTGAAACCTCATTAAAGTAGTCAATATGAAATGAAATATTATAAAAAGCATGTAATTTTATAAAAAAAGGTGAAGTATGCTTGGTTGAAGTAATATAAAATCATTAGCTAATTGGTAAATATTTTGTGTTAAAAAGCCTGTTTATAGAGTAATCTTATTAGCTAGATATAAATTACATTACAAGCCTCAAGCTTGGAGCAGTGACAATAGCGCACACAATTATTTCCAATCTATTCTGTCTAGGTTAGATACAATTATCTTATTAATAAGTGGCCCTTTGTTACACATTTATTTGTATGTAATGTGTATAATTCTTATAAACACTATAAATTGATGAAGCATAAATATATTTGGGTGTATAACATAAGGCCTGTAAATTACAATATGAAAGACTAAGGACTGCTACCCTTTTGTGGAGAGTTTGGTTATTATTCCACCAAACTATCCAATTATGGGTGGATATGCATGACTTAACTCTCACATATAATAAGATATATAAAAATAACACTTTGTCAATGTATCATATCATACCAATATTAACTGTATAACTATTAAACATGGCCTTTCCAATCTATAAGCAATTAATATTACATTTTTGACATGACTTTTTTGTAAGAATAAACAAGTTTACATACATTGATCATGGGCGCAGGTTGACTAGGTGCTATACCATCAGTACGAGCATCGGGATTCTTATGCATGAATGGGCAGTGCTTCTTGCGGCAGCCTCCAGGCTGATTTTCCCAGTAACACGGGATCTGCTTACGGTTTTTCTAGAATAATATAACAATGACAGTAGTATTTTAGTTTATTAAATATAAGAAAGAATTAATTATTGTTTACTATATTAAAATTTGGGGTTAAAGTACTCAATGGTATTTAAAGGACACTTACCCTAAGTTCCATATGGCGTAATTTACAGCCTTTATCAAGACATTTGCCTTGTTGCCAAGCAGTGCACATTGTTTCACAGCCGAGAGCTGACGGCTCATGACGAAATACACAATTATCCCCCTATAATTAAAACCAAATATTACTGTATCCTGCATAGGTACAATTTTAAAAGTAATTTATTCAATAATTACAAATTCGAATAATCATATGAGGTGTATTAAATTGTTTCGGATTAAGAGCTTAAATTGCACTGTTCGATTGTTACACAATTGATGAACCTTCGAAACATAAACAAAATAATATACAAATGTTATGTAAAGTACAGTTGATCTGATTTTTTATTTATATTGTCAAAATATATACTATAGTTAAACCAAATTGAGAATACCTTAGTGCACGTGGAATAATAATAGAAATAGCAATCGTTAAATTTTCTCGGCGACTCCATCGTTTGATCGGTAACCCGGGTTCTGCAAAAATTTTTTTGTACACTTAGATTTTCAATCACAACACTTTTCACTGCGGCTACGAAGGATCAAATAATTGTTCTACATAACCATTAAACAATAATTGGAATATCGATAGATGTAAGGCACAAAACTAAATTTTCATTTTGACAATACGTGAAGCATGTCGCGGTTATAAATTCTTAATAAAATTATGTTAATTCTAATGTTTATAGCACTTATTACTCACCGTATAATTGGTAAACAAAAACTAATTAAAACAACACGAAATATCTACACAACACCCCTATCTAACATAAAATAATAAGAATGTCACTATTAGAAAGAAAATGTAGTAGATATGGCGGACATGTGGCGGAAGGCGAACTTTCATTTCATTTCACTCAACTCTCAAGAATCAAGTTGTTAAAACGTTGTCTATAACAAGGTAATCCATAGAGAACTTCACAATGAATACCTGTTCTAATAAATTATTTAGAAGATTCTTACAAACAAAGATACACATTTTTTGTGTATAAATTATGTATAATCTTATTTCATATAAGGATACAAATATTTTTCTTATTTAGTGAATTATGTATTTTGAACAAACGAAACGCTTACAAATTTCTATACTTTATTTACAGTTGATCGTTGATGACAGTTTAACGTCTAAAACTTCAAACAAGGAAATAAAGTTGTTTGTGTTAAATATCTACGCTCACTTATTTTGTTTGATATAGAAACAAATCTTTTTTGGTTGAATAACGATTCATAGCCCCATATATAAAAAAATAACTGCGAAGTCTCATTACTTATAGTAATTATACTGTTACTTCGCAGTAACAGTGCAATGCATAGCCATAAACAGTTCTTTCCTTTCGAATTTCACGTCTAGTCAGGTCACAAAAATGATCCTCATCGTGCTTTAACAAATTGTCTAAAACTAGCGACCCGCCCTGGCTTGGTACGGGTGCAATGATATGACATCGCAGTAGAAACTTCTAAAATTTTCAGTATCTACTAAATTTTCCATTTTTATTTATACATAGATAAAAAAATTGTTCTCGAATCACGCTATCTATTAAAAAAATCACATCAAAATCAATTTTGTAGTTTAAAAGATTTAAGCATACATAGGGACAGAAAAAGCGACTTTGTTTCATACTATGTACGATGTAGTGATGGCTCTGAAGAGTGTAATAGCAATTGAAAAACAATTTCCTATGCAATGCTAAATATAAATTGCCAGTCGTCGCCTATTTACCTGTTGTTTGTCTTTTTAATACTTCTTCTATATTTAAGTCATAATTAGCGATACACGGTTTGATTTCTGTTTCGATCACCGGCGTGTAACTTGGCAAGGTTTGTTAAATGCGCAGAATTCGATTTTAAATGTCTTTAGCGTAGAATGTAGCTTCTGGTATGAAGTGGGGCGCGGGGAACGAGGTATCATCCACTCCAATACTGCGTTCTATACTTTAATGAATTAGTCATAAACATTTATCTACTAATTCGATATTTTGACAAATCCAATATTGCAGGTAATACAAAAGAAATAATGAACAAAAGCTGTGTTGTATGAACTTTATTTATCAATATTACATCATGATTTAATACATTATTTTTAAAATAAATAAATGCTCAAGTTATAAGTCGTTTCATATAAAGCAATACTAGAGGATATTCGTAATAATAATTGTTAACAATAAAATATATCGAGACAATGACAGTTAATAAAATCAGACCTTCGTTTAAACAAATGTATAACCAATTATTATTTCTCATGTAACAAATCGAAAAAAGCAACAATTTTAAAAAGATAATTTACAGTTCTTTTCTTTTCAAGGTTTTTAATAGTTTTACCAATTTAACATTTCCGAAACTTCGTCATTTTAACAATATCAATATAACAGGCGTAGAATTAACGGAAACATCTGCGTAAGTTACAAATTATGCAAACGAAAGAGACGAGCGTGTACAACACAAGTAGCAATAGTTTAAATTATGGACGAATATGATATAAAATCAGTCATAATTATTACATTATACCCATTTACATTGAATTTTCATACCAAGAGACGTAAAAACCAGATTTAAATTATTCATAATGTAACTACTTAGCTTAAGAATTTAATAATTTAACTAAATGAGAAAATATATGTCATTATTATATATTTTATTATTTAATTACCAACATAGGTAAACTTCAGAGTACGAAGGCAATTTACTCAAATTTCAAGATACACTTCATTCTTTATGTAAAAATATGTCGCGCAAATTCAATGTAGATGAGCATGGAGAGAAAATAAATATTAAGAACAAAAATGTCAATGTCAACAAAAATCCAAAAAAAATGTAAAATTGAATAAAATTTGTACATATACCAATACTGTGGGAATGTTTATATAATTTAGTAAGTTAGCGTGGGGTTAAGATGGGGTTTAAATAATGATATAAAGTTAACGGCCTCATCGCAGCTATAAAAGTTTTCTACAAACCTACTGGATGATTGCAAACAGCTTCAAACACAATATAACACTGAGTATTCCTCGCAAGACTCAACCCGAGAACAGTCTTTAAACTCATTAAAACAAACCAATACAAATTACATAATCAATAATTACAAACATTTCTAAAGACTGCACATTTATTTAACTTTAACATTTAGGCGTTCCGACTTTCAATTGCTATCTTTAGAAATACATGTACACAAACATTTACATACTAAACGAAATACAACAAAATGTGATTATATATCAATCGTAGTTTTCAATTACAATGAAGACTACATTGATTACATACAATGAGAAAAATTGATTTCACTACTGGACTATTTATATTTATTTAGGTTTTTTTTCCTCTAGAATCGTAGTGTAGTTTTCTAGGATACACAATATTAAAATATTTATCTTGTTATATTTAATAAGATCACTGGCTGAATGAAGTACTTTATTTATACAGCGTCTATCTTAAAATGGGAACGTATTTTTAAGCCTGGCAACAAAAGTATGCAAACTTTTAACAGTATGATTCTATAGCTATTGGGACAGTTTAATTTTACAACAAACAATTGCCACACCGTGCATTCTATTTAAAACTCCGTGTCAAATAGTAATACGTTACGTAGTATACACTCATTCTTCAAATGGCAAGACAGTCATATTCTCATGAAACCTAAACATTCCCATTACATGACGGTCCCTCGCTAAGTCACAAAAATTTCATTGTATACCCTGCTTAAACGATACTGTTTACCTATTGTCATGTTACATGTACAAAACAAGGGACCAAGGACGCTTTAATCTCACAAAACATTAACACAGTGATTCACTAGTACTAGACTTACTAGAACAAACAATTCTAGGAACTAAATGAATGGTGAAAAGCGTTGAAATGAATTGGGGGATCCTTCCAACATCGAATTCTTATCACAAGGTTAAAGGAGCGCGAGGTTCACGCTTTATATAATGGTAATAAAGTTTAGTATTATATCGTGGACCGCACGTCATGATCGAATGAGGGCGATGGAGTTGCTTTCCGAAGGGAAAAGCGAGTGGGTCTATCTCTTGGACGAGCTTTTGATCTGTTGCAGTTTAAGGCGTAAGGCGTCCACGGCGGCCTCGTTTTTCTGAGAAATTGCTTGTGTCGTGTGAAGCTGGAAAAAATTAAATAGTTTCAATTATATCAAGAGTAATGAAAAATAAATTCCTTTGAACTAGAATTAACATGATTTTTAGTATGGATTCATTAAAAATCTTTATGAAGTTTGAATATCGAAGTTGCTATTGGAACTTTGGAAGTCAAATGATATACTAATCTAGATTTTTTTAAGTAATTTGGATAAAATCTTCGTCATATATTTGTCAAATTAAACAAGTTACCTCAAGCTGTGGGTCGATGCTGTGTGCGCGAGGCAGTGTGTTTTCGTTGATAGATTCAGCGAGCGCCCTATTGTCGCTGATGGGTGTTCGCGGCTGTGATGACGGGTTAGATTCGGTTTTTAAGCCGGCTTTAGCCTGGTGAAAAAAATAACAAAAAACATATTAATCGTAAAAATAATATATATACCTAAAGTATTTTTGGGACAAAAAATTAATAATTTTAATGTACGTATCAAATATACGCTGATATTTGAATTAGTTATTTGATAAAAACCTTATTTTATAATAACAAACATACCTGTAATGCCCTTAGCTTCTCTAAGAATATAACATGTGATTTTTCATCATTTTCATTGCTAATATCTGAAACAAAAGGATACATTATTTTTAATTGTTTCATATCTATGATTGTAGCTTCTAATTTACAGTTATAATTAATTAATACAACAACACATTTAAAATACAAACGACATATGACACTATATTATGTCGTACAATTTCAATTGCACCATAAAACACTACTTGGTTAATATAACTGTGATACAAATTCGTATATCATTGAGGATGCTGAGATTAATTTATTAAAATGTATGATCAAACTTTGATTAAGATTTGATGTTTTAACAGTGATCAATTTACCAATATTTTCTGCTTTGTAGTCGCTTTTATACATGGGCATGGACGCCATTTTGCGTTGTTCCGCCACTTCCTTTAGTCCTCGCTCTACGTAGTTGCGGAAATAGAACGACGAGCCTTGCATAAATGTCCAAATATCCACTTCAGGGTGACGCTCCTGAAATATTACAGTAACGTTAACTTCTACTAGAGGTAAAGATTGATGCACACAGCTGATATATTAAAACAGCGGACGGTATGTTATGCTTTAAAATTTTTGCATTCTTATTTTCTCGTTTCTATAAATAAATTCGAGGATTGCAAACCAACTATAAGATTTTGACGACCTCCGTGGTCGAGTGGTGTGTACACCGGTTTTCATGGGTACGCCACTCCGAGGTCCCGGGTTCGATTCCCGGCCGAGTGGATGTAGATTATAATTAGTTTTCTGTGTTGTCTCGGGTTTGGGTGTTTGTGGTACCTTCGTTACTTCTGATTTTCCATAACACAAGTGCTTTAGCTACTTACATTGGGATCAGAGTAATGTATGTGATGTTGTCTCATTTTTATTTACTTAAGACTAGCTTTTGCCCGCGACTTCGTTCGCGTGGACTTCAGGTTCGTCCCGTCTAGTCTAGTAATCGCTTAAAATCGCTTCGTAAATAAGTCATTATTTCTCGTACAAAGTAATTTTTACGACCTCACATTAGAAACCTCAAAAATTGTAGCCTATGTGTTATTCTGACGTATAAGCTATATTGTGGTAAAGTTTCATTCAAATCCATTCAGTAGTTTTAACGTGAAAGAGTAACAAACATCCATACATACAAACTTTCGCCTTTATAATAGTAGTAGGATTCAAGTCAATAAATTTCATAAAAGCGATATTACTTTAAAAAATATAGAATAACACCAGTATACAGCATCTTTAGTTTTAGTGAGAATTATTTGAATTATTTGATTTGGCATATGAGAGCATGTATACAGCATCTTTAGTTTTAGTCAGAATTATTTGAAGCAGATGTCATATGAGAGCATGTATAGGTCATGTATACCCGCAGGTCATAGAGCTGCGCAAGCGCATCGCGATTGTGCTCCTTGGAGCCGATGCGCTTGAGGATCAGCGCCAGTTCCTCGTGCACGGCGCGCGGCAGGCGGCCGGCCGACAGCGCCGCATTCACGCTGCCCACCACGTGGGGCCCGCCGTTCATGTTGTCCGATGGGTTGTCTTTACGTTCGTCTAGTTTCAATTGCTAAAAATAATAGTAATGGTTAGTATAATATAGAGTCGAGATGGCCCAGTGGTTAGAACGCGTGCATCTTAACCGATGATTGCGGGTTCAAAACCAGGCAAGCACCGCTGATTCATGTGCTTTATTTGTCTTTATAATTCATCTCGTGCTCAGCGGTGAAGGAAAACATCGTGAGGAAACCTGCATGTGATAAATTTCATTGAAATTCTGCCACATGTGTATTCCACCAACACGCAGTGGAACAGCGTGGTGGAATATGTTCCAAAAACCTTCTCCTCAAAGGGAGAGGAGGCCTTTAGCCCAGCAGTGGGAATTTACAGGCTGTTGTTGTTGTTGTTGTTGTTAGTATAATATGAAGATATAAATATTTAAATTAATAATAACATCTAGTGATAAAATCAATGAATATTTTTTCAAAACTAAATACATTTTTTTTTTCTGTAGTTTGGCTCTGATGTATGCAAAAAGAAATGATAAATTATTCCAATAAAATTCACTAATTTGTTGCTTTCATCAACACAATCATTCAGCTTACAGATAACTTATAATTATGTTGATAATTATAAAAATATTTTATAAATAGAATACCTTGAGAACTTTATGTAAATAAGGATAGAGATCGGATTCGTTAACGTCGGGTATTTGTGTTAAATGGTTTGTGATGGATGCTCCTTTCATCTTGACTAATGTGTGGACTAGTGTTTTGACAGTTCTGTAAAAATAAAATCAAACAAATCTTAATAAAATACTTTAGATATTATAATATGGTAACCAATATCTTTTTACCCTAAAAACAGTGCTATAGTGCTTAATGCAAGGGCTACAACTCAATTTTTTTTATTTATTTCTTTCTCGTTTAAATCTATATTATTGAATTCAATAATTTTAATGATAATTAATAAAAAAAAATGTGCCTGTAACTCTAAAAACATCATCTATAAAACAATTAATAATATGCAAGCAATTTCTTTATTTTTTAAAAAACACATTTACTTCACATTTACATTCTACAAGATGGATCTCACAGTATAAATAGCTTACCTATAAGGTGTGTCACTTATTTCTGGATTTTTCTTCCAGTAGCTATTAGGATAGGCCTTATAAAATAGATGTATCTTGTACAGTACTGCATCATAGTCTATAGAATTGACGTCCCATGTTGAAATCATTTTCAATGTCTTCCAGAAGCATTTAAGTAACAGATCCTGGTAGCGAGGGTAGGCTGGATCCGATTCGACTATGGAGTCGTGAAGGAGAGATACTATTGCACTGTTGAAGTGGAAATATTGTTAAGTGTATTTATACTAATAAAAATATTGACACAAATGATCTTATGACGGCTTAAATCATTGATAGACTACAAGAAAATATATGTAATAGTGAGCTGAGATGACCCAGTGGTTAGAACGCGTGCATCTTAACCGATGATTGCGGGTTCAAACCTGTCTGGGTTTGCACCGCTATATATATATATGTGCTTTGTGCTTTTGTGTTTATAATTCATCTCGTGCTCGGCGGTAAAGGAAAACACCGTGAGGAAACCTGGATGTGTCTAATTTCATCGAAATTTTGCCACATGTCCATTCCACCAACCCGCATTGGAACAGCGTGGTGGAATATGTTCCAAACTCTCTCCTGAATTGAAGAGGAAGCCTTATCTCAGCAGTGGGAAATTTACAGGCTGTTACTTTACTTTAAGAAAATATATGGATTGGAAGAGTTATGAAGATAACTTACCATAACAATGCCGTGCGCGGGGAATGCTCTAACACGCGTACACACACATTGTTCAGTATGCGCACGAGTCGCTCCGCGTCTGCTGCCGGTTGAGGAGTGGTCGGTGCGGCTCCCAGTACGAGTAATAGTTCACCAAGTAACGAACGCAATGCACTTTCGCCCACTTGTCTACCGCAGCCAGCCGTTTCATAGAACTGTGTAACAATAATTAATTTGTCTTAAATTTTCACGATTATTACACATTTAAATAAAACTAATTATAACGGATGAAATATTATTAACAACTACCGCCATTGAGAAATCGTTGGCGGTAGTTGTTAATAATATTTCCTTTGTTCTTCAAATAGACAAATGTCATCTTAGTCTAGCCGTGACCACGAACACTGCAAAGTGCCCGAAACGTCGGGATGTTTAAAAATAATTAATATACGCGATTCATCCGTTATAATTAGTTTTATTTAAATAATTTATTTACTTGTCTTTATAATTCATCTCATACTCAGCGGTGAAGGAAAACATCGTGAGGAAACCTGCATGTGACAAATTTCATAGAAATTCTGCCACATGTGTATTCCACCAACCCGCATTGGAACAGCGTGGTGGAATATGTTCCAAACCTTCTCCTCAAAGGGAGAGGAGGCCTTTAGCCCAGCAGTGGGAATTTACAGGCTGTTACTTTACTTTTTTTACTTTAATTAATTTAATTAGAATCAGTCCAAGTGTCTTAAAGACAAGGGTAATGTGTGTGTGAAATGTCAACTGACGGTGGTTAGCGCTCCCGCGAGGTACTTGTAGGCGGGTAGCGTTTGGTGCGCAGGCGCAGGGGTGGTGCGCAGGCGCCGCAATTGCGCCGCCACGGCCGACACCAGGCGAGCCTCGTGCGCGCCCAGCGCCGCGCCGCGCCCCGACACCAGCGCGCCCGAGATGAGCGACAATGCCCGGATAGCCGCCTGGAACATAAGCCATATATTTTAGAGATTCTTAATTTAAATTGTTTTATGAATATAAATCATTTTAAAACAGCGAAAAAACACAATCGAAAAGTCCACTCAGTATATGTTTCGTGGGTACCTTGAAATTATTAAATTATTTTGGTTACTATACAATTAATGAGTTTATGATCGATAGCACACCTTGGGAATGAAACGATCGCCTCCTGGCTATTTCATCTCGTATTAAATTGTTTAAATAATATATGAGACAAATAAAAAATAAAAAAACCCGCTGAGTTTCTTTCGCCGGTTCTTCTCAGGTCAGGGTATTTTCTTTCCGAACCGGTGGTAGTGTTTCAATTGACCATCAATAAGAAAGTGTAATGCTTCTATATTGAATAAAGATATTTGAGTTTGAGTTTATGATATTTCCTTTATCATGTGCGAACTTGACACTTAGGCGATAAGTGATATTTTGTATTCCATAATGACTATCAATTACTTGTTTATTTAATACTTATAGAAATCTTTTTATTCGTAATCGATGAACCTTTAAGAATAATAACTAGAAACATTGTTTATCATACTTAAATCCTAGATTACTTTTTCTCATTTATATTGAAATAACATTTTAACACAATTTTTAAGCAATTTATCTTACATTGAGGTCAGGGCTAGAGATGGAGTGTATGGTGTCAGCGAGCTGCGAGTCGTCGACGGAGGGTTTGTGCGCGGACGGCGCCGACAGCGAGTGCGGGGACACGTGGCGCGGGGGGGACATCGTCACCATACTGCGAACAAGCATCATGACATAAATATACCTTATATAAATCAACAAGTTTCACTATAGTCTGTTCGCGTTAAGAATGCAGTGAGTTGTCATTGTTTACCGGCTTGACTCCGCCCCCTTTGACCAATCAAATCTTTTCAAAATACAAAGTCAAGTTCACATTTAATTAATTATTAACTGATATTTTTATTTTTATAATTTAAATTTTGTTTATTTATATATTCATATTTAATTTATTCAAGCTGTACACGTAATAATTAATGTAACCTATAGCTACTAGATGACGTTATGTCAAAATATGTAAATTTCTACATCGCGATGGGAAAATTCGCAAACGATTGTATATAGTGTTAAGAATTTTGTTGATTAAACACCCCGATTCTATTTTTTATTTTAATGTGTATTTTTTAAATTCATTATACTAAGTCTTTGAAACAAATATAATTTGTTGGAATTTTAACACAAATATGCATACACCTTCACCCTGCTGTTAAAAAAGATTTGATTGGTCAGGGGGCGGAATAAAGCCGGTAAACAATGACAACTCACTGCATTCTTAACGCGAACAAAGTATACTATATAGTTATCTGTTCCATATTATTTTCATTTAAAGAACGATAGTAAAAGACAACTCAATTTAAAATTTAAATCTGTTCATATACATTTACATTTAATAAATTTAAATAAGTAAACAACTCCTTATATGGTCAGTTAATTCAAAAGGTTTATCGCAATTCTTATTTATACTTCAGACGGAACAGAATTACTGTTTGGCAAGTGATGATATGATAACAACAAGGTTCCAAATATTACCTGGGTCTAACAGGTGCAGTTACATTTCTGACAGTAGACGCTGGCACAGGTTCATCCAAAAACTTGAGGTCCAGTTCAGGTAGATCAGGTTTACGTAATATGGGTACAGCTGCATCTAATTTCGCTATGAGCTCCGGATCTAATCCAAACGGACCAGTGATTACTCTGGGTTCTGGCACGACTCTATAAAAGACAAAAACAACAATTTAAAAACTTAGTTGTTTATGTGTACATTTAAAATAAAATTATTGCTTTTATTTTATTTTAAATAACACAAGTGGTATTGTTATTGTTTAATGTCAATGTGTTAATCAATTATCTTGGCTTGCGTTGTCAAAAAATATACATACTCCTCTTTAAAGCAATGATATGCTTCATTGTGTGTTTGTTATCAGTAACAAGAGTGACTATAATGAAATAACTAAGTAATTAATTTTAATGATTTTCGAAATACATGGTAATATAATTTGCTGTCGAAACGCTTGGCCCTTGGAGTAGTGGTGCAAAAAGCTTCATCAAAAGTGTAACACCTCGCCTCATTGCCTCCACTGGTGACAGGAGGGCTGGTTCGTTTTTTGCCCAGAGGATCGGTATTGCGATTCAACGGGAAAATGCTGCTAGCATTCTCGCCACCATTCCACGCGGTCAAGATTTATACAGTAACTAGATTTAGTTAATATTTGTATAAATATATTTAAGCATCTAATGTTGTTAATTCTTATGTTAATAAATTTGACAGACCAATGTTTAAAAAGTTAATAGCAACAATATCACTTACGGCTGTGGCGGTGGAGGTGGTTCATCAATTTCCTCCTCCTCATATTCCGTTGGAGGTGCTTGATCTTCTGCGATGTCTTGTTCCTCCTGCTAAATAAATATTTCCAATTATAATAGTTATTTTTATCATCATTTACACTTATACTTTTAATTTGAAAACGGTAATGTGTCAACGATGCAACCAATCGGGTTAGGTCAACTTCTAAAACCAGACTAATGCAGATCATAGTTGGGAATGGTCTTGTTGGTTGGCTGGTTTTGATTCGTGGTTTTTGCTGGGGACCCTAAGTGTAAAAAACACTTCAAACACTTCATTTAAAATAGGACAGTTCTATACCAAAACCACACAACCTAATATTTACTGATTAAAACTGTTATATCAATAACTTTAAAACAATATGTCTAAACAAAGTTTCACATATTAATTAATGTTTAAAATAAAATATAATGTGTTTTACCATATTGCATAATCTCTGTTGTTATAGATTGTCGAATGATAAATAAAATTATTAGCATTTATCTGTTATCAAAAATTATCAGTACATTTTATAATTTATATCCACAAGCACTTATGTTGTCTCTAGTGTAATGATATCATAATGTAAATAACACTTAAATATTTAATTTATTGAATATTACATACAAACTAAATTGTAATACTGTTTCGATTTATTTTAATACGAATTTACAATAATATTCAATATTTTATAGGTGAACAATAAATGTAAATAAATGTGACCAATGAATTGGTAAACCTAAACCTTTTGTCTTTGACAACTGATTGATAGATATCTATTTAATATACAAAAGTTGTGCTTCTTACCTCAGGTACAAGTTGTATGGGTCTTCCATCAGCGGACAGCGGAACTACCATCGACCTGCGCTCTTCCGCACTTCGGCTCTTGCTCGCGCGCTTGATACGCTCCTCTAGCAAAGACAAATCTTTGTCCGATATCTGAGAAACAAATTGGTAATTTAAAAAAAATTATCCTTTATGGGTTCGGAATGTTGAGCCGTAAGGTAGGATGAAAAGAAATGACATGTAGCAGAGATGAGCATGCTTAGACAGAGGTATAGGACTTGATCTTGTTCTTAATTTATAATCAATATAGGAAAATTTGGGAAATATTTGAGTCAGTCAGGTGCAGAGATGAGACATGTGCAACAAAGTGTTGAGAATGAGCATAGATGAATGGAGGATGACTTAAAAATATATAGATAGAGCGTATGAACAGAGGTATCAGAGATGTAAACGATTAAATGACGAAAAGAAGATAATGGGGGGCAAAATAGTTTGGGACAATGGCAGAGAGAAAGAAAAAAAGACGTAACAACTTCAGCCTCAATTCAAATCAAATCAATTTTATTCAAGTAAACTTCACAATGAAGCGTTTTTGAATCGATTCAATGGATTTTTTTTTTCGAATGGTCAGTTACTGTTGGCCAGAGTGGCCTCTACAGCGTCACCGGGCGGGGTGGCAAGTCACAGAAGACTCTGCCGGATGATGAGAGCCCACTGAAGGGCTCAGAGTACGCGCGTCCTAAGGGTGCCTCCTGTGAGGCCGGACCTCGGCTTAGGACGCCGTCGACGTCTGGGGGGAGGACAGTGTGTACTCAGAAACCCGTCACGCGCCTAAGCGCGGACGGTGAATGACGTCGATTCAATGATTTTAAAGATTCAATGGATGGTAGCCGTATAGCACATATAGTACGACACAACTTAAATGTCGCATCGGCAAAATTCGTAAAAACCGATCACATCCGAATTGAGTACGCTATCCCAAATTATCAATATTTATTTCTCATGCGAATATGATCTTTGTACAAACGTAATAACTTGTAATATCATATTACCGAATTTATTCGTCAATTTGACACGACGATTTACACGCACTTTCTTTCTCTGACGCGTGAATCTATAGCGACGAATAGCGTCGAATGGCGCGATAGGGAGCTATTTCTATTGGTCTTGTAAATCGGCAGTAATCGGTTTTATTGTCATTCCATTGCATTTTCCGATGTTACATCTAATTTGTGTCTTACTATACTTGTGTAATGTCTATATTACAAGTCCACATATAAAGTCAGAAGGCACACATAGTTTCATATTACATTAATACACAAGCACAAGAATTAGGAACACAAGCACAGATAGGAAAGCAGATGAAATTATAAAGATGAGAAGAAAATAAGTATGAAATTATGAGAGCAGTCTTAAGCTTATAGGAATAAAGTCTAGGTTTGCTTAGCAAAGTTATTAGCGAGCGCGAGCGGGTCAAGCGTATGAAAGCCGTCGGCGAACTGACGCGTTGTTTTTCGAGTTGCGTAGACAAAGGATTGTCCGATCGGCGCGTGCGGCTCGCGAGTGGTGCTTAAGACGTTGCTTCTTGGGCCGCTAAGAATGTGGACAAAATAGTCCCAAAAGGTCAACGAACCTGGCCGATCATCTTGTAGACGCGCTCGCCGTCGAGGAAGTACGCGGTGGCGACGCAGTTGAGCGCCGCGGAGCGCACGGCGTTGTCGCGGTCGCCGATGTGGCGCGCCAGCTCGCGCAGCGCCGCGCCGCCCGCCAGCGCCGACGAGCCGTACGTCTCCAGCAGGTGGTTGATGCACTCCAGGCACTCTGCAACGAATACACACACATCCGATTACTATAGAAGTATTACCATTGTATACTATCTTTTAATGTTCTACTTTCAAAAGATCGAGCTGAGAGAGATGGCCCAGTGGTTAGAACGCGTGCATCTTAACCGATGATTGCGGGTTCGAACCCAGGCAAGCACCGCTGATTCATGTGCTTAATTCGTCTTTATAATTCATCTCGTGCTCAGCGGCGAAGGAAAACTAAGTGAGGAAACCTGCATGTGACAAATTTCATACAAATTCTGCCACATGTGTATTCCACCAACTTGCATTGGAACAGCGTGGTGGAATATATTCCAAACCTTCTCCTTAAAGGGAGAGGAGGCCTTTAGCCCAGCAGTGGGAATTTACAGGCTGTTACTTTACTTTACTTTTTTTTATTTATTTAAGCACACTTACAACATACATATTACAAACACTTATATTAAAATTTATAGGTTATATTAAAGTTTGATATGTATAGTACGACACAACTTAGATGTCGCATCGGCAAATTTCGTAAAACCGATCACAACCGAATTAAATACGCTATCCCAAATTATCAATAATTATTTCTCACGCGAATATGATCTTTGCACAAACATAATAACTTTTAATATCATATGACCTAATATGTTCGTCAATTTGACGCGTCAATGTACACGCACTTGCTTTCTCTGACGTGTGAATCTATAGCGACGAATAGCGTCGAATGGCGCGATAGGGAGCTATTTCTATTGGTTGTGTAAATCGGCAGTAATCGGTTTTATTTTCATTCCATTGCATTTTCCGATGCTACATCTAATTTGTGTCTTACTATACGTCAATTACAAGTGTACATAACATTTATTGAGAATGTATATTTATTTTATAAGTATTAATAGTTACAGTTACAGTGCAAATTTAAAAATTGTTTATATTATTTAATTAATTCAGAATAAATATACAAATTAAATTAAAGTAAAATCAAAATTAAATCAAATACATTACACATTGGCCAATTGTATAGCCATGCCATTGCATACTGACTTTTGATATTCTACATTCAAAAGATCGAGCTGAGATGGCCCAGTGGTGAGAACGCGTGCATCTTAACCGATGACTTCGGGTTCAAACGTAGGCAAGCATCACTATATATATATATATATATATGTGCTTAATTGTGCTTATAATTCATGTCGTGCTCAGCGGTGAACGAAAACTTCGTGAGGAAACCTGCGTGTGTCTTATTTCATATAAATTCTGCCACATGTGCATTCCATCAACCTGAGGAGGTCTTAGCCCAGCATTGGGGAATTTAGAGGCTGTTAATTTACTTTACTTTTATTCAAAAGATTTATGCTATCTTGTGATACGGTCTCCACTTCCCAAAAAAATTAAGTAAAAACGAAACCATCACGCCTTACATTACTGGGAAACACTTTTACATAAAATAATATTTATTACACAATATATTTTACCAGTTCTTTGTCGTGCGTTTTTCGATTTCAATCCCTCCATCAGGTACCCAAACAGCTTTGTAACAGAGTATACCACGCAGATCTGTTTAAATAGAGCTTTGACACCATTGCGTACTGTATCTTTTGGATCGCCAACCTGAAATTATAAAAATGAATAATAAACGATATTAGTCGCACTAGAGAGCTACACTATAATCCAATGTAGTAAAGAAGAATTAGACTCGAATTATAGTCAACAGTAGCAATGTAACTAAACTAAAAGTTACTTATTGAGTTTTATACCGTCTTATATAAAAGCGGATTGATTACATCTCTACTATATTATGCACAAAACACAGTTCTTGATGAATATTATATCTTAATTTATAAGATATTCATCGATATACCACTGAACGTAATATTCCGTAGACCATTTATTTAGAAATAATATAATCTGTAGATCTCAAACCTAACACTGGTAATAGTAATACGCTAAAAAGTAGTACATGTAATGGAACTCCATAATAAAATAAATATTTACCTTCAAAACCAAATATGGTATGAAACAGTTGGCCTCATACTCTGCCATTGTATAATCACATTCAGTTAGATGTTGGAACACCATGGTCAAATACTCCAGTCCCTTGAGGATTACAGATGGGTTTGTATCAAAGAATCTCAGGGTTAGCCATTTCAGCACTAAGTCCAGATTAGCTACAAGAGCAGAGCCATTATCATGTAAATCTTCTGATAGGGCCTCAATAGCTTTCAAGTGATACCTAAAATAAATAAAATATATAAGACATTTATAACTTAAATGATCATTTGTTAAATTTCGAATGTGTAAAAGGCTATTTGACAATGCGAAAAATAAATTGTGAATTATTGTAATCAGTGTATATTATGAGTTTAAAAATGGTTATTTACTAACTAAAGTTGAAAATAATACTTAATTTATTCAAAAATCCATCAATAAAAATGCATTTTTTCAAACGTTTGTTACATGACACAAAACGCTCCTGATTGGCCGGGCTTATGATGAAGTCACTTTCTTGTTAACTTTGCTTTTCTACTATATGTACCACAGATTAAAATACAAGAAAGTGACGTCACCGACCCCATTGCAGCGCCATATTGTCTAAGTAGCGTTTTTGCGCGCTATTTAAATATGGATTTTTTAATATGATATTTTATAATTTAAATATGTACTAGAAATAAAAAAATCAACTTTTACTTTTTGAACATATAAATGGATGTATGTAAAATTGGTTTACTTAATTTTCGTAGATATTATTACTAATAGATAAGTTGAGCAATTTTTATAATTCTTACCTAAAATCACTGTGAAACATGTTGGCCACAAGTTGCTTGTTAAGACCGGCACTATTCATTTGTTCTTTAAGCAGTTCAAAGAATTCTTCACGCGGTGTCGTAAAGTTCCATTTGAGAACTAAACAAAAAAACAATAATATCAAATAAATAAAATTTGATTGTCAAGGGTTGATACTACATATTGCATTGATCGATGACCTAGTATACTTTTAGCGAGTGGTGCCTAAATTGGCTATAAATCATTTCATATTATGTGTAGGAGAGAATGAAGAAGAAACCCGCACATATTCTTCCTAATACAAGAGGAATAGATAATAGAAAAAAAATTAATGTATCTATATAATATAAATTGTACCTTTCAATTTTTGGTCATCAATAATACGTTGATTCTTTGCATTGTTGTTTGGTAGCAATGGTGTACAGTCCTCATCCTCTTTTTTGCCGCGATTCGAAGCGGACGATGGTTTGACAACCTGTGTAAATAACTTCAGTTATTTATTACTGTAACAACTCACAAACATTTTAAGCATAAATATGTTGTAACGTTTATTATATGAAATCTATTTACCGATCAAAATATTATATAACATAAAAGATCATTTTTATTATTTAAAAATACTAAATAATTCTTGTATTTGTTAAGTTAATACTTAGTATTTATAAATGCGTAGCGCACCCGATAGAATTAGACCACTTTTTTGTTATATAATATGTAACTTAAAAGATGTTCTTGTGAGTCATAGTTATAGATGTAACATTTTGAACCTTAGATTTGGTGGCTGGTCCACTTTTTTTCTCAGCTTCTTTTTTAAGAGCGCCCGCTGACTTGACAGCTTTAGGTTCTTCCTTCTTGCTTTTCGTGGGTAACGGTTGTACGGGCAGATTCGGTCGGGCTTTATCTAGGGCTGCTTGTACCACGGATTTGGAGCCAGGCTATGGAGAAAATGGATAATTTATTAATATTATTTATTTGAATATCTCTTCATGAAGTGATTATTTAATTATTAACGTTGATTGTTATATAGATCCCTGGTAAATTTTATAATTAAAGAAACAAGCCAAAGTAATGCCTAAATGACCGACTGGTAGGAATAAGACGCCTTCTTTTTGGGGATTAACATTTAAAACCTATTCAGGCTCAATGTTCCACTATATTAAATTGAAAAGGAAATAGGAAAACTAGATATAGTAATAAGCAAATTTAAGGATCCACATTGCAATGTCATTATTTCGTATCGCGGCCATTTTGCCGCCGACGCGGGGTTGACAGTTCATTTCCCGCCATGAAACGATGTATAGTACGACACAACTTAGATGTCGCATCGGCAAAATTCGTAAAACCGATCACATCCGAATTAAGTACGCTATCCCAAATTATCAATATTTAATTCTATTAATTATATGATCTTTGCACAAACGTAATAACTTGTAATATCATATGACCCAATATATATTTATCAATTTGACGCGTCGATTTAAATGCATCTAATTTGTGTCCCACTATACGTATAGTACGACACAAATTAGATGTAGCATCGGAAAATGCAATGGAATGAAAATAAAACCGATTACTGCCGATTTACACAACCAATAGAAATAGCTCCCTATCGCGCCATTCGACGCTATTCGTCGCTATAGATTCACGCGTCAGAGAAAGCAAGTGCATGTTAATCGACGCGTCAAATTAGGTCATATGATATTACAAGTTATTACGTTTGTGCAAAGATCATATTCGCATGAGAAATAAATATTGATAATCTGGGATAGCGTACTCAATTCGGATGTTATCGGTTTTACGAATTTTGCCGATGCTACATCTAAGTTGTGTCGTACTATATGTATTCGGGCGTCTCACCTTCAGCTTGTCGAGCTGCTTGTGCATGGCCTCGTAGCCGAGGTGCAGCATGAAGGGCAGCACGCAGTCGGCCG
Source organism: Vanessa cardui (assembly GCF_905220365.1). Lineage (NCBI taxonomy): Eukaryota > Metazoa > Arthropoda > Insecta > Lepidoptera > Nymphalidae > Vanessa > Vanessa cardui. The sequence continues at coordinate 4,488,386 of NC_061141.1, forward strand.
CCGCCTTGCGCACGTCGGCGGCGCGGTCCTCCACGCACGAAAACAGCAGCGGCACGCACGACGATAGCTCCTCGCGCGGGAACGACTTGGGCGGCACTGCGGGACATCCACCGGCATCAAAAGCAAGCCCTTTTCCCAACTTATCAATAGGGTGGGTACTATGTGTAAGCATGCAAATAATTAATATCATACGACCTAATATATTCGTAAATTTGATGTTGTCTAAAGTTTTCGCGATTATTACACATTTAAATAAAACTAGTTATAACGGATTTTAATCGCGTATATTAATTATTTTGGACATCCCGACGTTTCGAGCACTTTACAGCGTTCGTGGTCACAGGTAGACTATGCTTAAAATGGTTGTGAGTTGTTACAGTGAAGAATAACGGTAGTTATTTACACAGGTTGTCAAACCATCGTCCGCTTCGAATCGCGGCAAAAAAGAGGATGAAGATTGTACACCATTGCTACCAAACAACAATGCAAAGAATCAACGTATTATTGATGACCAAAAATTGAAAGGTACATTATTCATATATTATATAGATTCATTTATTATTTTTTTCTATTATCTATTCCTCTTCTATTAACAAGAACATGTGCGGGTTTCTTCTTCATTCTCTCCTGCACATAATATGAAATGGTTTATGCCAGTTTAGGCACCACTCGCTAAAAGTATACTGGGTCATTGATCAGCACGCAATATATTGTACCAACCCTTGACAATCAAATTTTATTTATTTGATATTATTGTTTTTTCTTTAGTTCTGTTCTTCAAATAGGCAAATGCCACCTTAGTCTACCCGTGACCACGAACGCTGTAAAGTGCTCGAAACGTCGGGATGTCCAAAATAATTAATATACGCGATTAAAATCCGTTATAACTAGTTTTATTTAAATTCGTAAATTTGCCACGTTGATTTACATGCACTTGCTTTCTTGCTTATAGTGACGAATAGCGACGAATAACGTCGAATGGCGCGATAAGCAGCTACTTCTATTGGTTGTATAAATCAGCAGTAATCGGTTTTATTGAATTTGCCGATGCTACATCTAAGTTGTGTCGTACTATACGAATATGACTGATGGTTGAAATAGTAGTAACTGTGTAGTAATTTCGTCATGCGATCGCTCGCCTACCGCTGGGCAGCTTGTCGGCCAGCCACTGCAGCAGCTGCGCGCGCAGCACGGGCGAGCCGGCGCGCAGTGCGTCGACCACCATCTCGCCCTCCAGTGCCGCGTGGGCGCCAGCCGCGCGGCACCACGCCTCCACGCACGACACGGCGCCCGCGCGGATCCACTGCTTGCTGTCGCCGAACGCTGTCAAAGGAACGTCAAAATTATCTTCTCTAGAGGAGTAACGGAACGCAACCGCGGGCCGCTGTGATTGGCCGTTTTCATCGCAGGACAAACCGCGGGCCGCTGTGATTGGCCGTTTTCATCGCAGGACAAACCGCGAGCCGCTGTGATTGGCCGTTTTCATCGCAGGACAAACCGCGGGCCGCTGTGATTGGCCGTTTTCATCGCAGGACAAACCGCGAGCCGCTGTGATTGGCCGTTTTCATCGCAGGACAAACCGCGGGCCGCTGTGATTGGCCGTTTTCATCGCAGGACAAACCGCGGGCCGCTGTGATTGGCCGTTTTCATCGTAGGACAAACCGCGGGCCGTTGTGATTGACCGTTTTCATCGCGGGACACCACGCAGCGACCATTACATAAACGTCAAATTTTTGAACGCGCACTTCGGTTACCAGTGATTTGTGTCTGCTACGACATCTTCTGATTTATTAAACTTAGCAGAGCAATGTATATTTTGATAAAAAAAATATATTTGAAAATCTTAGTCAATTTTAATAATAATAAACAGCTTTATTGCATACAGAAAATAGACAAAATACAAGAAAATAAAACCTTAAAATCAAAATCACTACAAAAGTATGCAAAGGGCGGCCTTATCACTAAGTAGTGATCTCTTCCAGGCAACCCTACTGAAAGAGACTTACAAGAGAAAACATAGTGGGCTAGTGCATTAACAATTTAAAAGTAAATATACATACATACAAAATACAATAGGCAATACAACAGATAGGTGTGAGCATACTTAGCCGCTAGTAGTGAAAGAATTAGAGGAGGTTTAATTTATTGATAGGTAATGCAATTTAACTCGGGTTTTAAATAACTTTTAAGTGATCTTTATACGGGTATAGTACGACACAAATTAGATGTAGCATCGGCAAAATTCGTAAAACCGATCACATCCGAATTGAGTACGCTATCCCAGATTATCAATATTTATTTCTCATGCGAATATGATCTTTGCACAAACGTAATAACTTGTAATATCATATGACCTAATATATTCGTCAATTTGACAACTCGATTTACATGCAGTTGCTTTCACTGACGCGAGAGTCTATAGCGACGAATAGCATCGAATGGCGCGATAGGGAGCTATTTCTATTGGTTGTGTAAATCGGCAGTAATCGGTTTTATTTTCATTCTATTGCATTTTCCGATGCTACATCTAATTTGTGTCGAACTTTATAAATAAAATCTTACCTTGAAAAAATGCTGGGAAGAAGGTCCTCACATGCTGCTTGCACTTCGATCCCATCGACGTAGCTAGCAGTTCACATATCTGCAGTGCACTTTGAGCTAGTTTCGAATTCGAATCAAGAAGTCGCGCGACGAGCGCGGCCGGCAGCTCACCGAGCGTCGACTTGATCGGAGACGAGTTAGTTATTATTGCCTTCACCTTATCCAGTGCTTCGTTGCGAACCTGAAATAACACAAGATACATTTTGGACTTGTTTGTCTAATTTCGAAGAGAGTCGAGATGGCCCAGTGGTTAGAACGCGTGCATCTTAACCGATGATTACAGGTTCAAATCCAAGCAAGCACCACTGTTTCATGTACTTAATTTGTCTTTATAATTCATCTCGTGCACAGCGGTGAAAGAAAACATCGTGAGGAAACCTGCATGTGACAAATTTCATAGAAATTATGCCACATGTGTATTCCACCAACCCGCATTGGAACAGCGTGGTGGAATATGTTCCAAACCTTCTCCTCAAAGGGAGCCTCCTCTCCCTTTAGCCCAGCAGTGGGAATTTACAGGCTGTTGTTGTTGTTGTTGTGTTGTTGTTGTTTAATTTTACACAAATGAATTCTGAAATTACCATATTTTTATTTTTGCTTTCATTAATTAATGTACATTTAATAAATTTAAAAAGTTAAATAGTCATCTGAATTACATAATTAGATAAGTACCATCACCACATGTTACACCACCATACAGCAACACTCTGTATAGTTGATCTGACGAAATAATGAGTCAGCATAACTATAACCACATGGGAGACAACATCTTAGTTGGAAAAGATATGGTCATTTAATAAATAAATAAATAATAAATATGAGACAACATCACATACATTACTCTGATCCCAATGTAAGTAGCTGAAGCACTTGTGTTATGGAAAACAGAAGTAACGACGGTACCACAAACACCCAGACCCAAGACAACATAGAAAACTAATGGTAATCTACATCGACTCGGCCGGGAATCGAACCCGGGACCTCAGAGTGGCGTACCCATGAAAATTTAAAGTTTTACAAGTGCCTAATAAATTGAGAGCTGAGATGGCCCAGCGGTTAGAACGCGTGCATCTTAACCGATGATTGCGGGTTCAAACCTGCCTGGGTTTGCATCGCTATATATATATGTGCTTAATTTGTGTTTATAATTCATCTCGTGCTCGGCGGTGAAGGAACCTGCATGTGTCTAATTTCATCGAAATTCTGCCACATGTGCATTCCACCAACCCGCATTGGAACAGCGTGGTGGAATATATTCCAAACTCTCTCCTGAATGGAAGAGGAGGCCTTATCTCAGCAGTGGGAAATGTATAGGCTGTTACTTTACTTTTTACTTTACTAATAAATTGATTCTATTTACCTTCCAGTTCTTGTCGTTGATCTCTGCGACCAGAGAATCGGTGATAAGTGGTGCGATGTCGGTCCTGGGTCGGTTGTCGTCTACGGCGACTGGCTCGTCCTCCGCGCCTTCATCAAACGCGTCTTCAATTTCATCACCCACTGAGGCTTTGCTTGCTGACTGAAATTTAATAATATTATTTTATATATTAATTTAAAATAGATATAATGTTGTCTTAAATCTTCGCGATTACACATGGAAATAAAACTAGCTATAACGAATTTGAATCGCGTATAATAATTATTTTTAACATCCCGACGTTTCGAGCACTTTACAGCTCAAGTCAGGATGTTAAAAATAATTAATATACGCGATTCAAATCCGTTATAGCTAGTTTTATTTTAAAATAGATAGTTATAGTGGAGTAACTAATAATAAATGTCGAAGCCACACACACAAGTCACAACCACACAGGGTACCATTGAAAAATCAGCGTTGGGTCCTTGGAATCCAACTTAGAAGCTGAATGGTACATTTGTAGGACATATTAACTCCATCATTGTTTTGTTTTGTAGATTAAGTTAGTCAGTAGTTAATATGTTTTTTTATTTTTGTTGTTTTTGCTTTTTTTATACATTTTATTCTTTTTATTATGTATTGTGTCCTAATAAACATTTCTTTCTTACTCTCTTTCAAAATTATCCAATTACCTTGCTAACTCTGCCCATTTGCCTGGTTGGAGTCGGAGGTGTACTGTTTGCGTATTTATCGATTTCCAAACTTATTAATTGCTTCGTCGCAGGTTTTTCGCTGTCGAAATTGTTTATTAGCGATGGGCCGACGTAAAGTGAAAGGACACCCAAGAAGTTAATCGTTGCCGTCCGGACATTCGGGTTTGTAGCTGACAGAGCCTTCTTCGAGTGAACAACAATTGATTTGATATTCATCCTGAAATAAAAAATCATTAAAGAAGTGTTGTATGCAAATGTTTACAGAACTAAAGAAAGTTACTAAAATATTACACAACATTTAGAATCTATATTAATATTACAAATGTGTAAGTAACTTAGTCTGACTGTTGGTCTTTCACGGCCAAACCGCTGAACTGAATTTGATGAAATTTGGTATGAAGCAAACTTGAACTTCAAGAAAAGTCATAGGCCACATTTTTTTGCCTAGTACACATAACCAACACCATAAAACGTGAGCGAAACCGTGGACAACTACTAGTTTTTTATAATGCATTTCGAGTTAAAAAATGCATTTTTCATTATATACTAAGCTTTAAGAGATGCAGCTGAGTAACAAATGCATTATAAAGAAGAAAATACGAAACAAAATTATATAGGACTATTAAAATTTATATGTGCACTTATTATGAATGTGGTAATGAAGGAATTAGAGCACTTACGTAAAGCCAAACTCCTTAATGGCAATTGACATCCAGTTAAACAACTCAGCCTGGACTTTAGGGTTCTTTTGCGAGTCCATTGCGAACGTTAAACTTTCGTTGATTATATGTTCCAAACCGCAGCTTTCCGCTAACGAAGTGAGGCATTCAGCGCAGATTGTTGAGCAAGAGGTTTCGCCCAGCTTTGTTACTATATCTTGTAGGACGAAATCTGCAGCTGTCCTGAGTAAATAAAACAAATAATAAAAATAGCCTTTACAGAATTGTAAATTATTTATACCATGCGAATAAAATTTTGCCAACAGGGTAAAATAACGCTTGATGTCTATGAATCAGGTGGTATGATTTTTCTTGAGAAGAGTAGTTCTTCCAATGTAATGCAATTGTAATAATGCTTTTTGCAATTATAATAATTTTTGCTTGATTATATTATTCTTCGCCACTGCTCCAATTAAATTAAGTTAATATAATAAATTATTTACATTAATAATTTATTTATAACAAAAATATTGTTTACATATGATTAAATAATATATTCAATGTAGGTACAATAACTCGATTGCAATAGGTAAGGGGTTGTCCATTAATCACGTGAGTCTTGAAAGGGGGGTTTGATAAAAATCACGAAAATAACACAAGGTGTGTAGTAAGATATCTCGTGTATTTATTTTTTCGTCTAATGCGCGATTTTTAAACAAATAATGTCCTTAATATCAGAATAAAATAAGATTATAGTTTATACCTGTATTTAAATTAAGATAATATTCAGAAAATTTTAAGATTCGTTGTAGGTACTAAAAATACACGTGATGTTGAGAAGGGGGAGGGGTGGTGGTCTTTAACCTCACTACGTATCACCAATGGGGGAGTGGGGGGGTTAAAAAATTAAAAAATGCTAAAAAAAGATCACGTGATTAATGGACAACCCATAAGGTATAGATAGCGCACGAGTTGAATGCAGTCGGGGCGTGAGGTAAAGAGCGGGAGCACCTCCCCCGCTGTCCGCACGCCCCTCCTCGCTCGCCCGCAGTGTAGTGTTGTTCCATCCTTGACAGCTATACGTACGCTTGCCGTGTTACCGCATTATTATTGTTGAAGTAATAAGAAAATTATTGGCAAAGAGATGGATTGATTGAAGATACTATTGATCGATTTATAATTGAAGTCAGCGACGGTGAGGATAGTGACACCGATTCAACCATGTGTGAATCTGATGATAATAATAATAAATACATTTTTGTATTTTTTTTATTTCGTTTTATGAAATAATTAATAAAAATGTATGATCAGTATTATTTTGCCTTTTTTTCATTATGCTAACCTAGTAAAATTATCGATATTAATTACTCACAATATAATGAGTATTTTGGTCATCAATTATAATTAGGTCACAGCACTATCGAATTCCTGAGCTCTGCATTCAACTCGTGCGCTATCTATAGGTTGTGTGGGGTACTTACGTGGAGACGGGGTAGTTGTCGACGATGTACTTGCAGGCGTCGAGTCGCGCGCGCAGCACCTGCACGTTGGTGTCGCGCAGGCCGGGCTTGCGCGCCAGCACGCGGAACAGCAGCTGCGCGCCCGCCGCGCCGCCCTCGCCCGCCGCGCGCGCCGTGCCCGCGAAGCGCGCCACAGCCGCCAGCCGGCACTTCCAGTTCGCGTCCGCCAGACCTGTAACCGCATTTTATTAGTTAGGGAATACAATTCATTTCCACCTTAGCTGTGTCAATTCAATGAGACCGAGGAGACGACTCTTCCAGTTCGCGTCCGCCAGACCTGTAACGGTTGTACAATGGGACTGAGGGTAACTTGTTGTCTCTGACTTTGACTGATAAATAGTAAAATCAGAGTTTCATAAAAAAAATTGTAAATTTGTGCATTTGTGTTGTTGTCATTGTTGTATTACAATGCCTGTAAATTTCCCAAAACTGAGCAAAGGCCTCCCTTTCCCTTTTCAGAACATATTCCACTACGCTGTTCCAATGCGCGTTGGTGGAATGCACATGTGGGAGAATTTCATTAAAATTAGACATTCCAGGATTCCTCGCGATATTTTCCTTCACCGCCTTGCACGAGATGAATTACAAAAACAAATTAAGCATATAAATATTCAGTGGTGCTTACCCAGGTTTGAACCCACAATTATCAATTAAGATGCATGCGTTCTAACACCACTGGCCATCTCGGCTCAAAGTCAATAAAAAAAATTAAGAAAATAATTACAAAACCTAATATATAAAATGACATCTTAAATTAATAAAAAATTATGTATCTCTCGTGTTTACCGTTAATAACATCGGGTGGAAACAGTTGCTCTGCTTTAGCGTCGACCTCCTCGGGGGTCATCTCCGGTTCACGCGGAGGACTCGGCTGACTTCTCGCTGCAGCCTTCTTGGTTGCTCCCGCTGGTTTCTTAGCTGCTGTAATTTTATTTATCAATCAGCAAAGATATTAACAACAACAACAGCCTGTAAATTCTCACTGCTGGGCTAAAGGCCTCCTCCCCTTTGAGGAGAAGCTTTGGAACATATTCCACCACACTGTTCCAATATGGGTTAGTGGAATACACATGTGGCAGAATTTCTATGAAATTTGTCACATGCAGGTTTCCTCACGATGTTTTCCTTCACCGCAGAGTGAATTATAAAGGCAAATTAAGCATATGAAACAGCGAAGCTTGCCTGGGTTTGGACTCGCAATCATCGGTTAAGATGCACGCGTTCTAACCACTGGGTCATCTCGACTCAAGATATTAACAGAGACAAGTTTATTGTTGAATCTTCAAAAAAACCCATCATAGATTAAGGCATCATAACATTTTTATGTATCAGCTAACTAGCTTCAAAATCAATTACGTAATTCTAAAGATCTAAGCATCAATAGGGACAGACAGTGACTTTGTCTTATACTATGTAATGATTTAAACATAAAATTTACTTGGTGGTAGGGCTTTGTGCAAGTCCGTCTGGGTAGGTAGCACCCACTCATCAGTTATTCTACCGCCAAATAACAATACTCAGTATTGTTGTGTTCCAGTTTGAAGAGTGAGTGAGCCAGTTTAACTACAGGCACAAGGGACATAACGTCTTAGTTCCCAAGATTGGTGGCACATTGACGATGTAAGGAATAGTTAATATTTCTTACGGCGTCATTGTCTATGGGTGATGGTGACCACTACCATCAGGTGACCCGCCGCCATGCTCGTCCACCAATCTATTCCATAAAAAAAATGTTATGTCTTTATCCATGATGGTACAAAATATTAGTTATAAGAGCACCTAAATACTTACCGGACGCAGGTCTCTTGACGGGTTTCGGTTGGACTGAACCAGCGGCAGGTTTAGAGTCTCCTTTCCCTGATGACGGGGCTGCAGCTTTCGGTTTGGCTTCTTTCTTTGGAGCCGCCACTTTTACTTTTATTTCCGCCTGTAATCATTTATTTAGATTTTGAAATTATAGTGTACATATATTTTTTAAATACCACTTAATTGTATAAAAATTATTACATGTCAATGTAAGGTCATCTTCAATTGGTCAATATTATTATTGTACTATTTTTAAAAGTATGAGAACATTATATAATGCATGTTCGATGCAGTTGTCATTTCAGTGAGATTGCAGTAAAATTATGTAACAACATTTCTAGCATAATACAGATTCTTAAATACATTATTTATACCTTTTCTGCGAATTCTTTTATCTTTTGCTCTTTCAAGTTGTCCAGTTTTCCAATGTGTGGTGCAATGTTCTTTTCGCCGACTAATTTAGTGGCCGTACCTAAGGCTTCTGCAGCCGCATCACGGACGACGGGATCTGATAAAAAAGAAGTACTTTACCATCATAAATTCTCACACGCATATGTTACACAATTATTTATTCCCTACAAATGCTTACATAAATGAATGAAAAAAAAAGAACATTAACTACAAAAAAAATTCATTTTATTTTCTTATATAGCCGTAGCACCGCTCTCTATAAAATTAATACTTCGTTAAATTGTAATAATTTAGTAAATTAATCAAGTATCCTCTTCTTTACATCTACGTAAGTTGAGATCATAACCAACGTTTTATGTTCAACTATCGTCCCATAAGCACCGGGACAAAATCAGCTTAAGGCTATTAATGTACATGAAACTTGCTACTCAATTTTCTTATTGTTGACGGACAAATGCAGATGCATTTGTAATAAATCTTACCAGCACTTTCAAGTAGTTTCAACAGGCCAGCAACATACGCTTTGATCAGCTTCTTGTTGAAAGCGGCCGGCTGCGTGACGCACAGGGCACGAGCCAGGAACAAAGCGCTCTCTGCTTTTATTGACGGATTCTTGTTATCGAAAGCTGCGAGCATATCTTCCATGATTGTTTCTAGGTTCGTCTAGAATATAAACAATAATGTTAACTTAATGTCCAATGAGTCGAGATGGCCTAGTGGTCAGAACGCATGCTACTAAACCGTTGATTGCGGTTTCAAACCCAGGCAAGCACCGCTGATTCATGTGCTTAATTTGTCTTTACAATTCATCTCGTGCTCAGCGGTGAAGGAAAACATCGTGAGGAAATCTGCATGTGACAAATTTCATAGAAATTCTGCCACATGTGTATTCCACCAACCCTTCTCCTCAAAGGGAGAGGAGGCCTTTAGCCCAGCAGTGGGAATTTACAGGCTGTTGTTGTTGTTTTTTACTGTCCAATTGCTGAACAAATTAAAATTCATTTGAAAAAAATATAATACACGAAGAAGCTACCATCGCCAAGTCTTAAAATTTAATTTTATGGTATTCTTTACTTAAGCAATGTACAGCAGAGACAACTGTAACACAAAATTATTATATCTTATTAACATACAATCATAAAAATTAGTTCCCAATATTGATTAAAATAATATGTTAAAGTTTGATTACTTTGACTCATAAAGTAATGTCAAGTTATTTAATAGGTATTAAGGGCAATCCCTAATGGGATAAGGTTCCTTATGACCACAAATCTCGTTGTGATTATTGGAAGTAATGTGTCGTACAAAGTAATCTCATTGATGTAATGATATTAACCATGTTTTAACATGAAACACTATTACGAGACGCATAAGAACTACTTATTATGTTGGTAGCTTTACTTTTAAGTAATTTGTAATATGAAGATTTAAAAGTGCCTGAGAGCAGTGGCGTAGCTATCGTAGGGCAGGTGGTGCAGTGCACCAGGGCCCGGAGTTCAGGGGGCTCTCTAAACTATACCTTAAGTTTCTGAAGTTAGAAAAACAAGATTTCTTATTTGTTATCTATAATTATAAAGCGTAATTATTAGTTTGAGGGATGGGGGAATTATTTTAGAGGGATGGGAAAGAGGGGGTGGGGGCCCGATTCTTTTTCTATTCACCGGGGCCCTTCCTCAACTAGCTACGCCACTGCCTGAGAGAGTTCTCCGATAAAGTAAAATGATAACAATGAAAAACTATAATGCACATTAAAAAGAAAACTTGACTTTTTTTTTTAATTTAAAAAATTTGTTTGAAAAGATATTTAATGTTGTCTTAAATTTTCGCGATTATTACACATTTAAATAAAACTAATTATAACGAGTCTACCCGTGACCACGAACACTGCAAAGTGCTCGAAACGTCGGGATGTTTAAAAATAATTAATATACGCGATTCATCCATTATAATTAGTTTTATTTAAATGAAAAGATATTTTTTCCTGACTTCAGTGGGTGATCAGAGATTTTTTTTTTTTAGATTTTTTTTTTTTTAAACAAGTCAGCGTCACTCACGCAGGGGTAGATGGCGTCGACGGCGTCACGCAGCGCCGTGACGACGGCGGGCTTGCGCTCCTTGAACTTGTCGAGCGCGGCCTGCACGCACACGGCGGCGTAGGGCGCGAACCGCGCTCGCAGCCCGCCCGCCAGAGCGCCCAGCAGCCGCCCGCCCAGCGCCACAAGCATTACATTCGTGTCCTTCGTTATCACCTGCCATTTGACGTGACATTTAGCCCTCGATATACTTTTCAATAGGCTATTTGACTGGTTTTTAAATTATATTATTTAGTAGAGGTTAAGGAACCCAGTAAAAGTTGTTTTTTTTATTTCTAGTATGTATGACTACTTAACAAAGCGAAAATAAAATGTGAATTATTGTAATCAGTGTATATTATGAGTTTAAAAATGGTTATTTACTAACGAAAGTTGAAAATAATACTTAATTTATTCAAAAATCCATTTTTTTAAACGTTTGTGATACAAAACGCTCCTGATTGGCCAGACTTATTATGAAGTCACTTTCTTGTAAACTTTGCTTTTCTACTATATGCACCACAGATAAAAAATACAGGAACGTGACGTCACCGACCCCATTGCAGCGCCATATTGCCCAAGTAGCGTTTGTGCGCGCTTTTAAAATATGGAATTTTTAATGTGATATTTTTCGGCAAATATGTACTAGAAATAAAAAACTCAATTTTTACTGGGTCCCTTAACTTTTACTATATAATATAAAGTGGATTTTAAAAATCAGTCAAATAGCCAATTACCAAAACTAATAAATAAAAAGATTCGTTAGTAGATCATAAGATTACGTGACAAATATTCACAATTGAAGTCGTTGATTATGTATGCAAAACAATTTGCCGTCAGTGCCTATCTCAAGGTTAATAAAAACCATTGTTAAAAGTTTTTCTAATGTCTGGGAGTGATAACGTCACATCCTATTTATTATAAGAGTGTGCCAGATTGTTATCGCGGCTTCGGTCGCTAGCTTATTCTGCTCATTGTTTTTAATGTAAATCGACCAATTTGACTTTGCACACATGTATGCTAAACTTAACTTTTGATTGATATATTATTGATCATTATTCATTACCATTAATTATCTTGAAATAATAAATAAACGTAAAAACGTATAGTCAATTTAAATTGACTAATATTATTATTAGTACATAAATAACTTACATAAAATACAAACATTAAAGTTAATAATTTACCTTCTTCAATGCTCTGACTAAGTCAGCATAGTCTCCGGGTTCCAATTTGGGAGCATTTTTCAGTAAGTTGTCTAATGAATCTAGCGCTTCCTTCCTCTCTTGCCATTTCTTAGCCTCGAGCTTGTCATAGAAATCTTTGGGTAGTTTGGACAATATTTCCACCGGATCGAGCAAGTCAAACGTGTCCACTTCGGCTGAATCTCCGCCGCCAGTCTCAGCGTCTTCATCGTCAGCACCACCTGTTGAAAATCAGGAGAATAACTATTATGCCCCCAAAAACTCAAATTTTTTTTTCTAAAAAAAATTCTTGAAAAATTTGTCTTGGTATGGCTCCACTCCAAATAATCACAAAATTGATTGATAACCAAAAATGATTCCTAAACATGTGTATAACTAAATTTTTAAAACATAGTCATATTTTATATCAGTATATGTTATACTAAAAATCTTCAGACATACTGATACAAATGAATTGAGAACCTGAGCAGGTTACAAAATTATTTAAAAAATACTTGTTACATTTCTATCCCTCACCATGCCACAATTTAAAGTATATTTAAAATTGTTAATACCAGCTTCTCATCCGAAAGAGAATTTACTTTCTTAATTTTTTCATTGCACTTCATGCTAACTAAATCACTGTTCAAGTTATTTGTTTGTGAAACTCTTTTCCTCTAAAAGCATGACTTGCACAAACAGTTCCAAATAAAATCAAACTATCTGTATCTCTATATGTGTTTCCAATGGTAGTAAAAGCAAAGCAAATCAACATTAACAATTAATAGACATGATTGATTGGTTTAGAGGGATTGAGAGATTGGTTTGAACTTAACAATACTTTATAGTAGAAGTATTATAATCTATACATATAATAAAATTGGAGTGTCTGTTTGTTATGCTAAAATAGACTTTTTATACTCAATACATATGTATTGATTTATATTATACACAGTACATATACCAAAATAACATTTTTTACAATTTTTGTCAGTCTATCTGTTTGTTTCGGCTAATCTCTGCTGGCGGCTCTCTCTAATAACGGCGTGACCGATTTTGACGGGACTTTCACTGGCAGATAACTGATATAATCGGGAATAACTTAGGCTACAATAATAATTTTTTGTTAAATTCAAACGTGTATAATACCGCAGGCAGAGCTAGTAATATACACTGGCCGCCAAAAAAATCGACCCACCCGTATTTTTTTACTTAAAAAGTTGTTATCTTAACTATGCGACGACCTAGGTGGATTGTTTTACTTATGGGACATACATTTAACATTTTATTACCCACTTGATATTGATTTGGAGGAGTTGTAAGTGTTATTGTGGATATTTGGAATATTTTTAAAGATTGATAAGAAAATGTTACTTTGTGCACAAAGTGCATGGTTAGTTTATTTCCAGTTCTTAACGTGGAATCATCTCGGTTCGATGTTTATTATTGAATACGTGTATGAAACTTTGTTGAAACAATAATTTTAATAAGTTTAATCATAAAAAAATGGATACTACTGAAGCAGAAGCTGCTCAAGTCGTAGCTCTTATTCATGAGGGGTTAAGTCAGCGAAATGTGGCTAGAACACTAAAATGAAGTCGTTCAGGGGTGCGAAAAGTGTACAAACGCTACTTGGAGACTGGGGAGTATCGCCGGAGACCAGGACCTGGCAGGGGGTGCGTCACGAACCCGACCGATGACCGTTTTATTGGTTTGACGTCTTTAAGAAACCGACATCTTTCGGCTGTTGACGTTCAAGGTAGACTCCAAGAAAGTCGTGGAGTGTCTGTGAGTGAAAGTACTGTAAGAAGAAGACATCGAGAGCAAAACTTAACTCCTCACAAGCCAGCAATAGGACCAAAACTCACAGCATCCCATTGACAAGCAAGACTACAATTTGTTAGGCAGCACGTCGATTAGACACTGGACCAATGGGAGACAGTATTGTTCAGTGATGAAAGCCGAATGTCTCTAGTAGGCTCTGATGGACGATGTAACGTCATGCGAAGGCCAGGAGAATGCTACTCTCGGTGTGGCATTCGAGAATCAGTCCGATTTGGTGGAGGCTCTACAATGTTTTGGGGAGGTTATTCTTTGACGGGACGCACAGAGCTGGTTTTTTCCGTAATCGTGCTGTTAATGCTGAAACTTACATAACGGACATTCTGGAGCCTCATGTGATGCCTTACGCTGGATATATTGGGGATAATTTCCAACTTATGGACGACAACGCACGACCTCACGTCGCTAGAATTGTTAAAGACTATCTCAGGGAAGTCGAAATTCCAGTTATGCAGTGGCCAGCCAATAGTCCGGACTTAAACCCGATAGAGCACCTCTGGGACCAGCTTAAACGTACGGTTCGAGCACGAAATCCAATTCCAGAAACCTTGAATCAACTGAAACTGAAGAATGCCAACGGACCCCACAGGAAGACATTAAAAAGCTAATCAGGTCACTTAATAGGCGTATGCAGGCAGTGATTAGGTCAAGAGGTACTCACTATTAAAGTAAGATTTAGGCACCCAAATTTAAAAACAAACGGCATAATCGTTTTGTACAGAAAAAAATAAAATTGCTTTAAATTTTGTGTTTTCGTGTTTTGTCACATATTTACCTAAAATCTTATTTTTTGCGCACTATTTCTGTTTTTGTACAATCCTACTATTGCATTTTTTCATTATCAATCTTAAAAATATAAATATGTGGTAGTTTAAAACCATACGATGGCTTTTTTACAAAAAAATGTAGGTGGGTCGATTTTTTTGGAGGCCAGTATATATATCAGGTCCTTCTTATGTTTAGTTTAAAAGAACTGCTAGCAGAACTCATGGGATATAAAATATTGTAAATATTAGATAAGTATAAAATTAGTTAATGTTAAGTCGTCCTGCCATTGAAATGCACTTATTATAGTCACCGTCGGGCTGGTCGGGCGCCTGCCATTGAAATGCACTTATGAATAATATATATGTATAATAGTCACCGTCGGGTTGGTCGGGCGCGGCGTCGCGCGCGCGGTGCTGCTGCGAGCGCAGGTAGCGCGTGGGCGCGGCGCCGCCCGTGCCGAACGACTCGCGCAGCTCCTGCTGGACCACAGCCTGAAGCGACGCGATGTGGGGCTCGATGGCCGCCCCTATCCATCTGCGGACACAAAGTAATGTAAAGTAACTGTTACTCGTACTGGGAGCCGCACCGACCACCCCTCAACCGGCAGCAGACGCGGAGCGACTCGTGCGCATACTGAACAATGTGTGTGTACGCGTGTTAGAGCACTCGCCGCGCACGGCATTATTATGGTAAGTTATTCTCATAACTCTTCCAAACCATATATTTTCTTAAAGTAAAGTAACAGCCTGTACATTTCCCACCGCTGGGATAAGGCCTCCTCTGCCATTAAGGAGAGGATTTGGAACATATTCCACCACGCTGTTCCAATGCTTGTCGGTGGAATGCACATGTGGCAGAATTTCGATGAAATTAGACACATGCAAGGTTTCCTCACGATGTTTTCCTTCACCTGCGGACACCACGGGCGATGTATTACTACTCGCTACGAATCATCTCTGTTAATAATCATCACTCAACCGACTCTCATATCAAACCAGCTTTTTCTAGATTTAATATGCTATATAAACAATGAGCCGAGATGACCCAGTGGTAAGAACACGTGCATTTTAACCGATGATTTCGGGTTCAAATACCACTATATATATATGTGCTTAATTTGTGTTCATAATTCATCTCATGCTCGGTGGTGAAGGAAAACATCGTGAGGAAACCTGCATGTGTCTAATTTCATCAAAATTCTGCCACATGTGCATTCCACCAACCCGCATTGGAACAGCGTGGTGGAATATGTTCCAAGCCCTCTCCTTAATGGAAGAGGAGGCCTTATCCCAGCAGTGGGAAATTTACAGGCTGTTACTTTACTTTTATACACAAGTAATATATTATCATAAAACATATGGTATGGGTTTAGGGAATTATTCAAGTCTATTTTCGGTAGTCATCACATATTTTATTGCCAAACAGCAATCCTTAGTATTAGTGTGATTCAATTGGAAGGGTCAGTAAACCAGTGAACGACAGGCACAAGGGACATAACATCTTAGTTTCCTTGAAAAAAATTGATCTCCTTGGTATTAATTCTGTAACTGGATATGCAGGATAAAAAGGGTCAGACGAATTGGGTGAGCTATAAGTATAAATTATTTTAATAATATTTAAAATATATATCTACCATTTAAAAGATAACATACCGATGCATTTCAACTACAAGAGCCTTCATCTCATCTCTGACGCCCTTATCTCTGTCAGCTAGTAAGATCGGTATCTTTTTGACCATAGGCTTAATGGCGATCACTTTATTGCCAAACTGCTTTAGGGCTGTGTTCAAAGCCGACACACAAGCCGCCACAACTTTAGGATTCTTTTGTTCCATGCCTTTAAGGAGTTCTTCTTCCACAACTTCATGTTTTTCAATTTCAATGTACATTAAAGTAACCTGAAAAAATAAGTTCATTCTAGTTAAACACCTCCTTAGAATTTAAGAAAATGCAATACTATGTCGACACAAATTATAATAAAATAAATTATTTTTATACATTGTAAAAAATATATATTTTATTTCCATTATTGTTAAATAAATACCTGCAAAGCAAGATCCTTTGTCTTGGTTTTGGGTGCAGCTATACATTTGGCTACAATGCCAGACATCACCTCCCCGGTTGTTTTGCCCGCATGACCACAGTTTTCAACAAAAACAAGAGCTGCTTCCAAACCTAAGCATTACAAAAATAAGTTAGTTAGACTTATTTATTATACATAACACAAAAAAAACAAACTCATTTTAAAAATATGACAACATCATCAATTAAAATATAAAATTGGCTTCATTTGTAACTATATACAGTTGTAGAAAATACAGATTTAAAAAACTGAATTATAATTTTACACATCTACTATTTAAAAAACTATTTTTATTTATTACATATTGAATATTTCTTAATCAATATATTTATTTAATTTGAAAAATTAAACTTCCCAAATGCCTGCTTGGCCTACATCTGCCCCTGAGCTTAACCCAAATGATGATTTTCATGGATAACAAAGGTAGATAGTTGGTACATAGCTTATTTTTAATATAGGGTAAGACTATTCCTATTACGAATTTCATAAAATACATTCAGGCGTTAGATTAAAAAGATTAAAATAAAAAGTTTGCATTAACAATTAATTTTTTTAAATTATAGTAGGATTCCTAAAACTGTTAATATCCTATGACTGTTTGAGGGAATTAAGATGCAGACATGTCAAATGAATAAGTATGTCATTTATCATAATGCACCAATTGGTTTCAATTCAATAGCATTTTGTCAGAAATAAAATGAATCATGTTTTTAAAATTTTATTGAATCCAATACAAAAATTAGTCAGTAATTTGAGGTCAGTGAGTAAATCGTTTAAACTGAAAAGTGGAAGAAATGAAGTGATTCACAATTGTGATGCACAAGGGAACTAAAAAGCAGTAAAATCAAATTTAGATTTATTTAGAAAGATTAAAATCCCGAGAAATACTTTCACTTGCCTAAATTTACAATAGGAGGAAAACTATTGTGAATTATTTTCTATCTTTATTCATGTTACTATTATGTTTGAATAATTATCAAAGAAATAAAAATGTGTACTGATATTTTTTAATCCGACAATCAAGTACCTTTTTCTTGTGCAACAGCATTGCTGTCAGTCACAAATTTCTTTATAAGTCCCAAATACTTATTCCATTCCGGTGCTTTCTCATCATCAATCTGGTTGAATAGCTTTATCGCTTCCTCATAGCCAGCGACTCTGGCTTTCCATAGTTTGTGAACACATTTTTCTTCCGTCGGTAACTTTTTATATTCATTCTCATCCTCCATTTTCAATTTTTAATCTCTACTGAAATTATTAATAGAAATATAAATACTAACATCTATTAGGTCAAAATACAAAAAATATTTAATTGCATACTTTTAAAATAATAACTTAAGAAAATATAACAATTAAAATATATTGTTTGTAACTGAAAGAATACAAAAGTATCTGACAACAGGTTTTAAAATCAAGCAAAACGAGTTCAAGTAATTCACATTGCAAATAACTATCACACTTATTCTCTAAATTAAATGTATTTATATATATTACATTATAATCATAATATAAATGTTTTAAATTCTTTACAATTAATTATAATGAATTTTTTAAATAAAGTACAGACTATTTCCCTATTAACACTCAAGGACTGTCTTTATAAGGAATTTCTTGATCAACACATTACTGTGACCAGGTTTTATATTTATAAGGATTCTAGTTTACCATGAGAACAATTTGTATACTAAATATGCATCTTGTATGACCTTTACTGTGTTTCCCTTACAAGGTCAAGGATTGCAGGCATTTAATGCAGTATGCATGTAAATTGCAGCAAGATGGACATATGTATATATTAATGAGTAAACAATACAATTGCACAAGTAATAAGAGAATAAAGGAACTTTAGTAGTATCAATAGACAATATCAGTATAATATTTTACCAAAACTTCGATTCAATATATTCAGTTCGGGTGAAATAATTGTATCTTTTCGAATTAATAGATCTTGTTATTATATTGCGATTTTTGTATGCGTAGTTGGCACTATATTATGGAATATGGATAGGAAGACGTATCACTCAAAGATGATTCAGCCAACCAACGGTCTTTTTATTTGTCACAATGGCTACCTGGCAAATTTTATGAAACGGTTCAATAATAGACCGGTTCATTAATAACCGCATCAAATTTAAAGCGAGATGTGAAACTGGATCACATACAAATTAAGCAAACGCCCGACAACGGTCACTTTCTACAATACAAACAAATTTTAGAGAAACTTACCGTTATATTGCTGTTATTATTATGTCAAGGTGTTTTAAGAAGAAAAATATAAAATCGAAACACTTATAAATATTTCACATTATCTAAGCTGAGCTAATCTTCCAACCGACAAAAAGAAATTCTTTTTAGACGTCGTTTTTTTTTTGAGTTTGCAAATTGATAGAAAATGGACGTATAATAAATGTTGCCATGCTAATTGCTACATACGAATTGGTGTTTTAACTATTCTTGTAAGTAGCTGTCAAAAATCTAGAAATATTTTAAAAAGATATATAGCAAATTAATGTAATGATTGGTAAATAACTTAATACTTTTAATACAAATAAGAAATAACGTTACTTGGCGATACATTGAAGCATTGTTATATTATTCTCTTATAATATCATTCGTATCGTTCATTTTTCTGTAGTCTATGGTAAAAATACATTAACTTTGTTTTGTTTACAACTCATTCATTCACCCTTGACGGAAAACGAACGGTCGGTGCACGGGCCGCTTTGTATTCATTCGTTACTTCATTCAAACATTTAAAAGGTTTTGAGAACGTCCGGGGACGAGACGTGTGTTGCGGTTATGTCGTAACTACTGTGCGTTCGCAGTTCTTACAGCCAATATTATTAGTTACATTTATTTACAAGTTTATGTTTATTTTTGACTGTGCACTTCAAGTTTTTATTTTGTTAACCGATATATTGCGGAAAAGTGAATATCATTAAATAAACAAACGGTAATGTTGTGTTTTCGTTTGGTATTGGGGTAAGATTACGTTACAACTGGCTGCAAAGAGAATTTTTAACAGCTGTTCGTGCATAGTATGCTTCATATTGTAAGTAAATAAATATGTCTTTACTATATATTTCTATCTAGTTAAGTACTATAATTTAAAATGTATTAAAATTTTTATGACTTAAACGCTTTGTCAATCGGCGGGATTTTTAAAAGACAACCAACAGAATTTTCTAATATAACACTTTAGTAGTAAAATATATTCAAAATTATGTTGATAATTCTTGAAGTTTAGTTTTAAGGATTTAACGAAATTAATTATGATCAATTATTTTGAAATATTTGAAGCTTACTTTGTGTTCGTCTAATTAAATATTCTTTATCTCTAACGTGTGAGAACAATAAGTTCGAAGTTTGTTAATTGTCACGTACAGAAATTAATCTTGCCGATATTGTTTCTATATTAAATTAAAAACTTCTTTGTTATGGAAAAGAATGAATGCAAGCTTATAATAAACTTATAATTACTTACATGTCTACTTCCTTTTTTATAACATGCAGAATTTATTTTTACCTAATATAATGTAAATATAATACATATACCTCAAATATAGTACGTAACAAGTATATGCACTTGAATTGAATATTATAAGTATAGATTAGGTACATGTGTACTTACTTTTTAAGAGTGATTTACAAATAATATTGGCATTTTTTTTGTTTAATCTGGCGGCGGATAAACAACAATGTTTACGAATTTTAATAATGACTTTTTGACCTTCTTTAAATGATTCATACCAATAAGAAAAGTATAACTAAAAAGTGATTGAGAAATGAACGTAGTTCGTATTTCTTAGAAGATTACCCTAATTGGGAAAATGCTTAGTTCAACCTACATCATAAATAGCATGGATAAGAACGAAATGTCTTTAAGTTTGTGAACAATAACTGTAACTAGTAAAACAATCTATAAAATAACCAAAAAACAACAAAATAACTAGACGATTTAATAAAATCAATATATAAACACTATAAGATAATCAAATCAATAATCTTAATTACAATGATAAGAATACACTTTAAAACCACTTATTAATAATAAATAATAAATATTCAAGTAAAAGAACTTTATAACGTCATATGTTTTGAATGTATGCAGAGTTATTTGCCTATTTTTAAATTAGTTCAGTTAAAAAGCTAATAATTTGAGACCCACGTTATAGCGAACAGAAATTATCAACTGTAAAAATTTCAAGTGTCTAACTATTATGGTTACAGCCTGTTGGCAGACAAACGGACGGACAACGGAGTTTTAGTGATAGAGTCCCGTTGTACCCTTCTGGAACGAAACCTTAAGAAAGTACTATAAGAAGCATAGATTTCCTTTAATGAAACTAAACAGATTATGTTTACCATGTGGTCTCATCTTAACATTAATGTCCAAATTATATCATTAATCTATATTTAAATTTACTATTAATAGGCAATTCAAATATTGTTAAGACGCATTTTGTACAAAATATTGACTGACGTATTTGATAATATATAATATGCAAACTGAAGTTAATGGGGTCTTATTTTTAAATCATTACATTGGTATTATACAAACTCAGTTATGAAAATGCATAAAATGAGATTGGTCCCAATATGTAAGATCTATTCACTAACAAAGGAGCACATTAAATTATTATATGACGGTCGTGCTTACGAGATAATTTAATGTGCATGAGAGGACTAAGAGAAAAATCAAAATTAGATAGATTACATTTATTTAGTCTCAAAATCAATATGTCATAAACCCCTCAACTTCTTGAGTAAATTGATCTATAACTTCGTGTAAATAGTGTTCAAACTTGTATGTAGATTTACATATTTTTTATTGTAGTATAGTTTGCTACTATTTCGACATCGTTAGAAAATTATAAGGCTACCCTCCTCTTGGTTTAATCTATTGCAAATAAACTGATAAACGGTAACATATAATTACGATAATCTACAAAAAAAAGAAAACACAATTTAAGTATTTACTATCTGTATATCGCGAAAATAACCGTGCCTCTCGTCACGTAGCGGCGAGCGCGCGGATATGGGTGCAATCCCCGGCCGCCATATTTGCAGTCGCCATCTTTGGGAGTGAATCACATGCGCATGCGATCACTGGGCGCTTGATGAAGACAGTTCGAGTTTTCATTTACGACGTTTCGTTTTATTCTTTCCGTGTCAGTAAATTGCGTGAATCACAATATCCGTTACGGATTGGCTTTGTTATTTATTTTTACTCAAATACCTATAGAAGTATTTTTACATGTTATACTAACTAGTTTTCCTAGTAGATATGTAAGAATATTACATTGTTCGTGGTTTTATGCTTCTGCCTGAGTTATTAAGGAAATCAATAAATAAGAGCGTCAGTGTTGACACTTGAGTCTGAAACAACTAAACCTAGATAACGTTTTGTTTGAAGTGGTTAGATTAGATGAGAGGAATACGTTTATGCAGATTGAAGACGTAAATACATATGAAACTAGTCTCGAGTGTGTTTCACTTGCTTTTATTAAATTAAAGAACATATGACACCTACGGGGGAAAAAAAATCTTTACGTGAGAAGAACGCACATAACAGCGATTCCCTATAAACCTTACTATTCTGATTGGCTTGCCTCTCTAAAAATATACAACGAATAGTACTTACTATGTTTATATAAAACTACCTACCTAGTTGTCGCCAGCGGCATTGGTCGCGTTTAAGGGGTGGGGAGTCATGTGTTCGGCAAAAAACGTAGTCTATGTCCTTCCTTGAAGTTAAGTTTGTTTCTCACCAAAATTTCATCAAATTCGGTTCATTGGTTTGGTCGTGACAGAGCGACAGACAGACAGAGAGACAGAGTTACTATCACATTTATGATATAATAATAATAATAATAATATAGGTTGAAGATATTGTGGTATTTTTTTAAATTGATATCAATAAGGTATTCTTACTATGTTTGAAAAAGTATTTCAAAATATTGATTTTACTAATAAAAAGCCACAAAAATATACTCCGGCAAAATAAACAAACATTCTATTTCCCGCAAAATCGCTGTCAGTCATTTTGGTGACGTCACGTTGAAGTAGTTTATTTGAAATGAAATTATCATTACAAGTATTGTCAGCCCATGTGCTCACATATTAATCCGACCAAGTTCAATGGGCTACAAGAGAGCTCATTTTGGTTTAAATCCCCCTTTGTAAACGTCTGATATTAATTGCTTTTTGTTTATATCATATTATCTTTGTATAGAAATAACTCATATGACTTGATACCTATGTCTTAAGTTTTTACATAGTCCTATCCAGTTCGTTCTCGACCGGCTTCGCGTGAACATGTAAGGTAATAAATAATACAAAAAATACTTCTACCATACCATATTTGTTTAAAGTTTTAATTTAAATGCGAAAAGTCGTCAATACGGAGTTTTTTTTTTAATTATAATTCTGGAATTAATTTTAAAATTAATTATATTTCCGTTTTCTTCGTCGTCCACTGCGGGTTTACTTCAACGCAAAAAAACGTGATGTGCTGATAACACGCAATGATAGTGAAGCAATTGATAATATCGTGGGTCAAATAAACTAAAAGTGATGTTTATTGTGAAGGCTGGTTTCGCTTTCGTTTATCTTACGTATGAGTGAACGATTTTGAAAGGGAAGCGGAGAGAAGTTTTGTGTTCTAACATTAAATTTACTTTAGAAAAATCCAAAAGATCTTAAAGAAAAACTAACGGTACTCAACGAACTATTACACAATTGTTCGATTTATTCATCGTTGAAAAAGATTAGTCGTTGTCGTTTGGCGTACGTGTGC
Organism: Vanessa cardui; assembly: GCF_905220365.1. Lineage (NCBI taxonomy): Eukaryota > Metazoa > Arthropoda > Insecta > Lepidoptera > Nymphalidae > Vanessa > Vanessa cardui. The sequence goes on from NC_061141.1 coordinate 4,512,200, forward strand.
TTTCAACAATGACATATATACAGTGACGTATATAAGTATAGAAATAGGGGTCCGCTTTGTTTTCATAACATTTTACCGCCTTGCGTTATATACTGTAACTATTCGACTGTGGACAGTACCATAAAGTTTTGTATGTGCATTTATAAAACCATGAACTGTGTCCTACTACTATAGTAAAAAAAATCTTTTATAAACTTAAAATATCGTAATATTACTTGATTCACTGAATATTGTTATGCAAAAGAAGTCTCAGCTCGCCAATAACTAAGCCATTCATTTCCGAGAGAACGATAAACGAATAGTCTTCAATGAATAATTTATCTACCTATCTTACTATAGGTAACTTTATCGTTGTAATTCAGATCGAATGAAGAAAGCCGGCTATCGTTTTGACGTTTCAGATAGCAAACGTCTTAAAAAATACTTTTAATTTCAGTTAATAAATGTTCTAAAATTAAAAATCTGTTAAATTACAAACTAAGATGTAACATCGATTATTCAAATAACCATTCATTTCCATAGACAAAAATAGAACGTAATTGTTGTCATGTCGTTCTTTCATTCATTAATGTGTCAAAATAAAATAAGTTTAAATGGTATAGGTAACTATTTGTCACGAAGCATGAGAAAGCATATTTTAAAGTGTTATTAATAGGTTCCACAGTAATTAGATTGTTGGCTTCGACATGTGACAGCACTGCTCGGGTTTCGACTCTGATTCAATTATTCTAAATCCACATGTTTTTACACGCATGCACATAATTGTATTTGTTTGAAGTTGAAGAGCTTGTTAATTTATGAATTTACAGCTGCTCGATATTGGATTACATAAACTTTTCACTCTTCCGTCTTAACTGTGGGGTTTCGTAATGAGTGTTAATATCAACTTAAACATGTATTCGCAAAAGTTCCAAGAGTCGCAAGTATTCTAACAGACGGCCTTATTGCTAGCGATTCGATCTCATCCAGACAACCCTTGGGTATAAAATTTTGGGTAAAAAATTGCAATTAATTATTTTAATTGACTTTTCGTTTGTTATTATTTTACATCACGATTATTCTATGAGATACGACTTAGCTATATTATATTTGATTATTGGTTTTCGTTATTAGTTACTTTGTCAAATACATATTCTGTATAATTTCATTATGTTTATTGTTTAGTACGATACAACTTAGATGTAGCATCGGCAAATTCAATAAAACCGATTTATACAACCAATTAAAATAGTTCCCTAACGCGCCATTCGACGCTATTCGTCGCTATAGATCCTCGCGTCAGTTCAACCCGAGAAAGCAAGTTCATGTAAATCGATGTGTCAAATTGACGAGTTGTGTCAAGTTATTACGTGTGTAAAGATCATATTCACATAAGAAATAAATATTGATAATTTGGGATAGCGTACTTAATTCGAATGTGATCGGTTTTACGAATTTTGCCGATGCTACATCTAAGTTGTGTCGTAGTATACATTGTTCTACAATTTCATTTAAAAAATATGGCGTAAGGGCCGTTAAATATTTCATTCGTCATGGTTGTGAAATCCTGACGCTTCACACGCACTTGACATACACTTCTTATATTATTACGTTATTTTAAAAAATATATACTAACGAATATAGTTAAGACCGTTGTGTTATATTAACGGTATGCAAATTATAGGCGCCTATTTTCTGTCTTGTACACAAGATTTAAATTAACAAAAACGGACAAATAACGGTAGGTGGTATTTGTGTAGTCTGTATACAGATCGATACTATTGTAATCAAAAACCAATTGTTTTTTTTTGTAGTAACCTAGTACCTAATATAGGAATTAGGAATCTTTAATTTAGGCAATCCTATTCTCTTATGACAAGTATCATATTATTATCAAGTATCTGTAATAAGTATCAAGTAAATATATCACTATTTCGAAAAGCAAATTTATTAATATTGATGATTCATTGACAGCCATGTGAACTGATAGTAAAATAAAATAAACTGATCCCAATTTACGGTTGTCGTAATCTAATGAGTTTAAGGGATTTTTATATAAATTCATTCATCAACCAAGTACGTAAGGTTCTTAATCGTTATCACCTGTGTGGTAGCGAGCAGACAATCCACTGAGTCATACCTAAGAAGTTGGTGGATCATTTTGTAAGGGAAATCTCAACATTCAGCGCAGAACGCGGTTTGAAATGATCGAATACGATATTGATTATAATAATTATAAAATGTATAGGACACACGTATCAAAATTGCGTATCACTGTAAGTCGTTAGTCAATATATTACGAGTGAGATAGGAAGTGTAATCTCATAGCATCGCACAGCGGGCAGAGTACTTTTTCATGTAGCTTACACAATGCGCTAACGCCAAATCGGAAAAGAGTAAGCGACAATGATGATCAATGATTCATGATCAAGTCATCACACATAAACGCAGATATAAGCCTAACATTACGATAAAGCTTTAAACACATGCGCAATATTGTCAAATATAATTTTTCTCTTACTCATATCTCATATAGATAATTAAACAGGCTGGTGAGCGGTCATCAACACTCATAGGTTGTGATAGATCAATGTATGACCAATGTGACGAAGAAGGTTTTCTCTTATTTTAATATCATTCATTCATTAAAGCTCACGTAAATTTATGAGGTCGGGCGGCCTTGCAAAAAACCTAGCATCGAGCAAAAAAAAACAAATAATTTCACAATAAAATTACCTGAATGCAACCAATTATGTTTTTCCTCAAAAATCTTTTATAAATATTGAGTATATTAAATATTGCAATACTATTATTATATTTAAAAAATTAAAAGGGTCTATACATGACGATGCTCATTTCGAAGTACCGTATCATGCTACTGAGTTTATGATCCGGTGAGTTTGTTTTGAGGTGACGTTTACAGTTGAAATTGGGTGACGATGAATCATAAACTGTTAACCGGTTCTCGAACATAATGGAACGGGTAGGTATTGCATAAAATTAAACATAATATGTTGTATTCAACGATAAGATATATTATAATGAAAACACTTAGTCACTGAAAACGAAATAGGTTATTTAAATAAGAATTATTTACATCGAGTATTTAATTAGATATACATAAAATTTTAAATAATTACCGTAAAAGTCGTGACCTATTGAAACGATGACAAGAAAGCTAGCAACATAACCCGGTTCAAACACAATTTTCATTCTCGGCGAAACATTAAGCCGCTGTTATTTTAATTTTGGAATTCGAGGCAAATATTTGATTCACTTTTCCGCTTTAACCTCCTTCGTGGCGAAATTAAAAAAAAAAGTAATAACTATTGATTGACATAACGTCCACAGCTTTAATCACTCGAGTGTGGATGCGAGGAGCGATGCATTTTATATTGCTAGTGTGTAACTAACCTAACTGGTGATCAGTCGAGTGAGGTTTCAGACATGCATTTTATATTGCTAGTGTGTAACTGGTGCGTTTTTTTTTTAATTTAGGTCGCCCATATCTATATTCGATTTCCTCGTAATGCAAGTTGAGTGGCAGATAACGTGCCAATAAACGGTTGTATTAAACCCATTTCTTGCATTTATCTCGCGCAGGTCATTGGTATCTGCTAACTGGGTTAATGACTCTACAAAAATAGTTGATATTGTTTTTTTAATTGATATTTCCAGATTCGTTTGACGTGTTTCGATAATCTATTTGAAGCGAGTTCGAATTTAGTATTTATTTCTGGTTAGCGAAGCGTGATTTACAGTATTTTGACGTCATCGTGCAAAGCTGCAAAGAAATCTCTCGGCCGTTACAATCTTGCTAAATTATCACTTCCCAAAACACTTTTTTTTTATTGAAGACCATTCATGCTCGTTTTCGGTGTGTGAGCGAGATAGCAATACGAAAATAACACATATTAAGACCAACGATACTAAACGGAATCATTCATGAATGGTGTTACTAATATTTTTTACGTTTTACTACAATGTTAATGATATTGAATTGAATATAATAGAGTAGTGAAAAGAGTTCTTAGGGTAAAAACAACGCAATTTTGTACAAAATATTTTATCAAAATGTAAGCTTTTTCTATTACTTTAGAGTAAATCGCATCAAATCCGTTAAGTGGTTTAAGCGAAGATAACGGACATACAGACAGAAACAGAAATACTGTATTATAGTATTTGTCAAACACGTAAAAAGATGAACACACTTCCACTTAATAAGAATATTTGTATATTCCTATCCATTACTAAAGTTAAAACAGAAGGAAATTAAAAAAGACAAAATTCCATCTTTAAATTTTAGCCTAGTTTTTACAAGCCGTAAATTTTGTCATATATACCTATTTATTAAATGTTTGATGTATGATTGTATCGGCACCAGTACTTTACTTTTATTTAGTTTGAGGCTTACTTCAGTAAGCGGGCTTGCAAAATTTCAGCTCTAACTATTAAGTGCAACTTGTTTAAAAGCTTGTAAAAATAAAATGCTTTTAGCAACCCTCGGGGGCACTTATGCACTTCCCTGGTAATACTTGTTTATATAATTACAAATATATGTCATACTATTTTTCGTCCCCCAAATTCGCCTATGTGTTATTCTGATGCATATGCTATACTTTTGTGTACTTTCATTAAAATCCTTTTAGTAGATTTTGCCTGAAAGAGTAACAAACATCTATCCATGCAGCTTTCGTCTTTATTATATTATTATTTATATTATGCATATATAAACAACCTTGTTAAAGATAATGCAAGCGGTGCTTAAGTACATAAACGAAAGATTAAATTTTTCATACAAACACAGTGAAACAATACATTGGCTAATAAAGAAAACATGACTATATATTTATTATGACAAATACAATCAAATATTTCGCTAGCGAATATCACGCTTGGTTGAGTAATATTTCGTCTTTGTATCTCGTGGGCGTTACTCGAACAAATAAAGCAATTTCCTTATTACCCGTAGCTATCTTTAAAACAATGATAGAAACAAAGGAAGTGAAACTGAAGGTGAAATATTGGTCGCGTTCAAAATTAAGAAACAGCCTTTTGACTTCCTTCGATCACAGACTAAAAATAAACTATGTAGTATGGTTTTGCGGAAGCTATACGACCTTCATGATGAGAACTTTTCCCTATTAACTGTTTGATGTGGGCGTTAGGTTTCGATGCGTATTATGACGTATTATGGAAGTTAATTAGTTAAGCAAACATTGAAGATGCACTTTAAGGAGAGTTGATGATATAATGCAAACGACTTAGGCAATTAGTAGAGCTAATACAATATAGATTACTAATTAATTAGAAAATTTGCTCCTTTCAATCCCATTAGGCATTCGTTTGACTTATATAGATTTAAATATGTAGACTTACTCCTATTATAGACTAATCCATATGTATTTACCTAACCTTCCTAAATTATTTTTGGGCATATACAAAAGCAAAAGGAAGTAACTACGGAAATAGTTTATTTCCATTAGATGATTGATATCATTTCCTGGTAGGTATGATGTGATTTTTGACATAAAAGGTCGATATTAGCCTCTCTGGATTAATCACAATAATGACTACAAATTGTCTGATTATTATATCATATAATCCGATTACATTTTGAACGTTATTTCTTAATTAAAAAGCCCAGAAACTATCTTTACTATGAATACCGATTGATTGGTTTTAATGAAAAAAAAAAGCCGGAGTGAATGAATGAATGACTGACCTGATATACGGATGATTAAAACGTGTATACTGAATAAGCATATTTGCATTAAAAAGTTGAAGGACGTGCTTGTCTGATTTTTTAAATATTAGTAATTATTTAGCTTGTATCGCCTATTGACGATAATTACGATATTTTAATGACTATTTCGCTGTCAAAGAATTTACGTCTAAGTCGTAAACTATTATGCATTTCTGTGCGAAATCTTTCGATCAATACAACAACTTTCTCAATATTTATACATAAAGGTGAAGAGGATAGAATATATTGTAATTTATAGATCCGTTTTCGATCTAAAATATATATAAATTTTCGATCATAACCATTAATATACAAGTAATACTTCAATATTTCTACACTATATAAATAGTTGTTATATAGGATGGATCTATAATTTTACGCTAATTGTTATTGAATATCATCAAAACAAGAACATAATAATCAATATAAGTTTCACAATCACAATATAAGTTGTCAATAATTAGTTTAAAAATATCTTAAACGTGTATTATGAGAAAAACAAACAAACTATTCATTAGTTACCCTCTTTCAAATATTATATACTTGTATTAAAGTTATGTATCCCATATTATATAACGACGACCTTCATGGTCGAGTGGTGTGTACACTGGTTTTCATGGGTACGCCACTCTAAGGTCCCGGGTTCGATTCCCGGCCGAGTCGATGTAGATTACCATTACTTTTCTATGTTGTCTTGGGTCTGGGTGTTTATGGTACCGTCGTTACTTCTGATTTCCGTAACACAAGTGCTTCAGCTACTTACATTGGGATCAGAGTAATGTATGTGATGTTGTCTCATATTTATTTATATTTATATAAGTATTTATTTATAGTTAGTATATAGTAACTATAATAATTCCAAGCTTCTTAGGAATCCTTTATTGACATGAACTTTAAAATCACAAAATCCATATGCCGTGACTGTGACCGCATTTAGAATATATTATATTAGCCTACTCTGCGTGTGGTATATGTGTCGCTGGATTTAATCATAATAAACGTGTAGGTACTAAATTTTTAATAGCACCATGTGGGATGCTAAAAATATACACAGACTCCTGGCGACATTGTTTTTTTAATTATAATATGTAAACGGTTCTTTTTCAATCGTTAACAAAGATTCATCTCTTACAACTTTAGTTTACTTGTCGCCCGCAGCTTCGCTTGCGTTTTAGGGTATTTGTTCTCATGTGTCAGGCGAAAAAAGTAGTAATGTCTTTTATTGGAGTTCATGTTCGCTTCATAGCAAATTTCGTCAAATTCGGTTTAATGGTTTGAGGGTTAAATAACTCAAAAGATTAATATTTCAAACCTATAGTGAATGAAATCACAAGCTTTTCGGAATATACAATGTTGGTGGAATCTTTGAAATTAATGGTACAATTCTAAGATAAAATTGCCAGAAGAGAACGTCATTGTTTCTCAGTACAAATAATAATTATATTATTTAATTTATTATTATCTTGAACGCGTGAAACAAACGAATAATTTTCAATGAAGATGAGGACTACACACACACACCATTCAACAGGGTGGAATTGAAAGGAATCATTGATTGAGAATGAGAACATCGTAAAAAAAATCAGCCCTAGAAACAATTTTTATCAAACGAAACCGTAGATTGATTTTGCAAAAGCATTCGATAGCCTTGTACAAGACATGTCTGGTAAACCGTTTTGTTTATGTTCACTGGCCCAGATACTTCTCTTTTTCATCAGTCGTGATTCGCTGAGCGCGTCATCTGGGGGACAATTCTACTAACAATATATGATGAAACTCAGCTTAATCTTACTTATTAATAACCGTTACGATATTCAGATTCACTTTCGATCGAACTGGATTGTTGGGTTAGTGGAACAAGAAAACGGTTGAACGTCGACGATTAAGTTTCGATTCGATTGCAATAGTGTAATTAATGTAATTTTTTAGTTAAATTCAAATAATTAGTTGTAACTTAATAAAAAAAAAAAATATTATTTAATACAGGATTATAATAACAAATTATTTAATATGGGAAAGCTAACTCGTAGACTTCCAGACAATATATACGTGGCTTTGTATTTTAAATGTTCAAAAAATGTAACTCCTGAGTATTTAGCCGGTTCTTCTAGGTAAAATCTACATCCTGAACCGGTAGTAGTGTAACAATTAATATATTTTGTAAAATGACATTTCAAAAGTGCTTTTAAAAGCCTTCTTGAATAAAGTATGATTTGATTAGGTTTATTAGAATTACCCTTTTCATTTATACAACCTTATTTAATAAAGTCCTAATTTCTTTATCGTGTTTTTGATACGAATGTCACTGGGTTTAAATTATTGCGTTATTTAAGGTCAGCTTTCAAAATCTAAGTAGAAATCGATCGATCGATCGTTGATGTAAAAGATAATAGGGAAATATGTCGGCAAAATAACTCTAACACTTATTTTACTTATACACGTATATACGATAAGTTATTTCTGTTGACTAAAATTGTTGTTATATTTTAAATACTTTATTGCGGAACTATTTATACCTGACAAAAAGTTATTCCAGCTGAAGATAAGCGGAAACAAATAGAGAGACAGATAAAAATCTTATAAAGGTTATTTTATAATTAGAAACAGACACTCCAATTTTATTATATGTGTAATTGTGTCCATTGAAGTCTGGAGTTGCGAGCAATCTAGGCACTATTCCGAAGTCATAATTCATACTTTTATTAGTATTACATGACAGTCTGTAATATTTATATCCATACAAAAATAAACCTATTTACATATATTCATAAGGTTACATTTTCATAAATGGATAACAATAATAAAACGCTCGTAACATTCTTCAAGTTTAAGGTCAACAAAAGATCGTTGTGCATTTCTGATATACTAAGATTTATTTGAAAATATATTGTGAAAGCATTGAGCTATGTGAATCACAGTGAAAACAAACCAACGAAAGATATATAACAGACATATAGTATATAATATATTTACACATATAGCTCAAACAAAGATATATTTGCTCACTTTCTTACACCGGAGTTTCCCAACCCGAAACGACCGCAGTGAACTTAGGCGCAGTACAGACGGTCATACGTTGCTACCGAGGCAGGGACTTGTAACATTGCCAACTTACTAACTTCAGACTATTGATAGTTTATCGATAGAAAACCCAATAACCTATATATGCCCGTCTCTGGATTTGAACTTGATAACTCATTTCTGCCGTACAAGTTACTAGTTACTAGACAAACGAGGCAGTTAATTAATCTATACAAAATCTATAAAAAATTAATGTATATAAAATAGCAGTTCCATTTTTAAACATGGAAGAATAGTTAAATACTTATTTAATAAATAAATTGTTCTACATTGTTTTTGGTAAGGAATTTTAGCAAACTATACAAGACTCTCTGGCGTCATATTAAGCCACCATTATAATCGTGCACAGAATACCTCGCCTTTTAAATCAACCAGTTACTTACGAAAAAGGAAATCTCTAGTCGATTGGCGTATACTGCGTAATAGCTAACGTTATTACATGATTGTACAACTGAGCCTTAAAAACGAATGTAGTTAACAATATGTCTTAAAGCAAGTATCAAAATCGTTATTGAAGTACAGAATTTTTCAATAACAGCGCTATGCTTCCTTAGGCGCGTTATGAAAACATCATGGTAGTGAATTTTTATGACGTTCGCTCGCGTGAAAACTATACGATGAGTCGCTCGCCAAACCGTTTATGAGAGTCAAGAACTCAAAATAGGCAACTTAACACCTCATTTTATTTTATTACAAATTTTGATTGTAAACATATTGTCGAGTGGGTTATTAGGTACAATTATAACACTCCACTCAAAATTTAAAAAAACGAATCATTATTATTTAACTGTTATTAATTATTTTTATAAAAATAAAAACTATTTTTAATTACCTTCTCACTCATGTATATATACGCTCTTTTGTATCTATCTATCTATCTATCTTTTGGAAGGGAGACGGACGAAAAAGCCACCTGCTTGTAAGTGGTCTGAACGCACACAGACACACTGTAGGAAATACCATCATCAATGCACTTCCAACTAAAATGATATATGTCTTTAATTACGCTTAAACCGGAAACTATTTAGTAATACGATTTGCCGGTAGAATATTTGATGAGCGGACAGAAAGTACAGTCGGGGTAATAAATGGTTAGATTCGAAAGGTACTATATTAAGACTTGATAAAGGAATTACTTTGAAAAACTGACGAAGGTTTTCTTACTATGACTGTACAAATACCTATCACCATTTCTATCCTTTATTAAATTTAAAACCATTAAACTTTATTAATAGGCATAGCAAAAAAACCCAGACCTGAGAACTGACGAAAGAAACTCAGCGTTTTCCTTTTGTATATTTTATGGATAGCTATACTTCTGCAATTAATATTATAAATGTGAAAGTAACTCTGTCTATCTGTCTGTTTGTTGTTATTTCACGACCAAACCACCGAACCGAATTTGATGAAATTTTGTGAGTAGCAAACTTAAAGTCTAAGAAAAGACATAGGCTACTTTTTACCTAACACATGACAACCAACATCCTAAAACGCGGGCGAAGCCGGGGGTGATGACTAGTAATAATATAATATGCATAAAGTAATTTGATTATCTATAATGTAAAGATAGTCATTTTGTTATCGGTTTGGGATTGGCTCGTGCATAAAATATATACCGTCTTATATTGTTTAATGTTGCCAAATACCCATTTCGTACAACGTAACGTATTATATTATATAGTACATGCATCTCAATGCCGTTGAATGTCTACTACGAACATACAATAAGCGTGTGTAATATGTTTTACTTGTACATAATAATTGGACAAGCCGGTCAAATAAGCCTTGAAGCTATAATACTAGTTTTACAAGATAAAAACTGTATCGATAAAGATAATCGAACTGCATACATAAATGGCACTAACATATTATATGTTTAAGAATTATTTAAAATATCTGCGGAATCCCTATTGACCTCAATTTAAGCTCAATTAGATGTGATTTTTATTTAAATGATTATAGTTTTTTAAACCTACCTACGTACTTATTTATTATTTATATATTTGGAACAGAAAATTCGATCGATTTATGACACTAATTACTGTAAATAACAGCATTGTAAATCTTGCCGCTTCTTCTCGTTAGAAGCTGCTTTCCGAAACTGTGGTAGTATTTAATTATTGACGATACAAAAACGCTTCATTGTGAATTTTACTTGAATAAAATTGATTTGATTATATGTTTTCAACTAAGTAAGTTCGAAACTTGAAATATTGGTAATTAAAAATATCATTTGTGAAGGTTATACTTGGTACATTTTTTGTAAATAATCATTAATTGATTAATTCGTATATATTTAAAGATATACTACTAATCGTTTGGTCGGTTGATCTTGATAGTACCCGGACGGTGATTCAATAATGATTCTAGGTATTTTTATTTTGTCACTACTTTATCATTTTTAAATATACAGATTAAATATAGATATAAATGATTTGTGTTTTTTTTTTAATTATTTTTTGCTAACCGTAGGTATTTTTATTTCTTACTTTTATGACGTTACAACCTTTTTCCGTGCACGAATGATACGAAGGTTACAGGTCCTTAATGGTTTTGTTATCAATATTTGTTATGTTAGTTTTTGACATGCAAGGTTAACTGTAACTACGTAAGTTATTAACTTCCAAGTATAAACTTTAACTACGATTTTACTATAAGTAACTTGACCTCAACCCTACCTCGTAAGTTGACAATACATTATTGGTGACGTGCAAGACGTCACTGATGACGTCACTGACTGACGTTTGGGAATCGGTAGACTTGGCAAACATCTAACTCTGATCATTTATAAGATACCTATAGTACGACACAAATTAGATGTAGCATCGGAAAATGCAATGGAATGAAAATAAAACCGATTACTGCCGATTTACACAACCAATAGAAATAGCTACCTATCGCGCCCTTCGACGCTATTCGTCGCTATAGATTCTCGCGTCAGAGAAAGCAAGTGCATGTAAATCGACGTGTCAAATTGACGAATATATTAAGTAATAAAAATGATAAAAACATGTTAAAATTAAAAATTTTAGATATCGGTTCTTATGTTAAAAAAAATCTGTAATACTGCTTAACAAACTTACTCACAATTACAATAATTGAATAGTAAAAAGTTATTAATGTGAATACGAAAAAGTATTTACTAAGAAATAGCTTTTTTTGTTGCCAATAATATGTTTTAATGTTGTCATCTGTGTTTTGTTGATCTTGAAAGAAACCCCGATATTTACGCTCAGAATTCGCAGACTCCGTGACATTGCATTCAAAAGAAAATACGTGATATTATTTACGTTTAGCGTGACATAGCAATTTGCTCGGCGCATTATGTAATAGTAGGCTACGATATTGTGCTTACGACCTTCCCTGACCTCGTGTTTGAACTTGCCGAGGGTTGCAAGTTGATGTTATTCATTACAAATAATTAAGGCCAATTGCAAGCGAGAATGTTTCTTTTGTCTGTGGTATCTCAAAAAGGTCATTTTTTAGGGTTCCGTTCCCAAAGTGTAAAATGAACCTTTTTACTAAGTATGTCTGGTGACATATTAGATGCAAATGCCTTATCTATCTATGCTACTTTCCATTGTTTAATTATAATTAATTATATAATTACAGTCTTTCACAATCTTATAATGTCACGAACAACAAGTTTTTTTTTTAATTAATCGTCTTCATCAATCGTCATTCAATCAATAACAACTACTTTGTGAAAGCCTTTTCTTGCGTTTTTATTAATAAAAAAACTTTTTTCTATTTTCTTAAAGTTTCTTAAAAGTAAAACGTAATAGCCTGTAAATGTTCCACTGCTGGGCAAAATTGGAGCTGAACCAGTGGATGTTTTTAAATTATTTCTTTACCAATATGGATTTTAAGTAAGAAAAAAGTCGAAATTCAAAAGATCACGAACTGTGACATGATATATGATACAGAAATTGATACGCAAAATTGACTTCAATAATTATAAAATTTAAAGGATTTACGGTTTAAAATAGAATATGATCGTAAGTTCGTTATCACCATTTACAACTGATATACGTTCTTACAGAATAGTGCTACAGCTGTCGATGTGACTCGATGTATTTTTTTCGATCTGTGACCTCAATTTAAAATATCAATTAAAATGATGCAGCCGTAGTTATAGTGTTGTCCTAACATAGCATAATATTTTAATTAAAGGCAATGTGAAACAGTCGTGAAATTCGGTCAAGGTGGATGATTTCGAGTAATTATAATCTTAATTATGTAGGTATTACGTTTTCTTTTCGCATGAATTTCCCAAGGTAACTTAAGGTTTTATGTCACTTGACGATTAACATTGTCGTACTGCAGTACTTTCGCAGTTTTTCCGCTTCTGTACCAAAGTATAGTACGACACAACTTAGATGTAGCATTGGCAAAATTCGTGAAACCGATCAGATCCGAATTAAGTACGCTATCCCAAATTATCAATACTTATTTATTTTGTGAATATGATCTTTACACACACGTAATAACTTGTAATATAATATGATCTAATATATTCGTCAATTTGACTGACGAGAGAAACTATAGCGACGAATAGCGTCGAATGGCGCTAAAAGGAGCTATTTCTATTGGTCGTTTTAATCGGTAGTAATTGGTGTTATTGAATTTTCCGATGCTACATCTAAGTTGCGTCATACTATACTTAATGAAGATATAAAACAAAGAAAGCGTAATGATGAATATATAAACCCTGCGTTGCTCCAGACCGGCGTAGTGACATAGTCTCACGTCCGTATCATTGTATTTGCCTGACCTATGACCACTGTAACACAATCTCGTAGATAGAAGTGCGATGTGACAATAATATTGCCAGCTCTATAAAATGTAGTGTAAACTTTCACAAAAAACGCTTACGTTACAATTTCGTAGGTCTAGTTACCATCGAGATGCACAACATGGTTTAGTGTCAACACAACAACCATATATCTTGATAATGCTACCTACAGCTTCCTTTTTAATATTACTGATGTGAATTTTAAATCGCGATATATATAGCGGGTTCGTACTTTACCAACCCGTGAATTAAAGCGTGTATCATTAAACGAGTAATTCGACGCAGATTTATTTTTAAAATTAGAAAGATAGTCAAACTCAAATGTTTTGCTGTCCGTACTGATAGTACGGTCTGCAGGATAATGTCCCACAAATCTTACTTCAAACAAAATATTGCGCCACGTTGCAGCTGTTTCATTATATTCATGGGTTTAAAATAAATTTATCCTCTTTTAACCCTTTGTTTGCGAAATAACAACCGATCTTTACGATGCAAATATTTATCCAGGAAGATCCTTGCTTACGAGGAAGTTATCATGTCATACGATGTACGTTGAACCTCTTGCTTGTGAATTTATGGAAATAGCCTGCACAAGGACGTGACGTGTCAGAATCGATGAGTTTAATATCCTGTTTACTTCCCAGTTGATAGGAAACGTTTTTGGATTCGACTTGTATTTTTGCATTGAGAATATTATTAGCCGTTTTTTTATCAATTGAAGAATATGATGTAAATTAATTCATATAGTCTTTAATAAATGAAATGAATAGTAAATAGTGTATATTCACTATGTGGCCGGAAATTGTGCGATATTGCCGTGTCATACGCGAAATTTCAGGAATCGTACAGTGTATTTCTATTTAAAATTCCAAATGATTATTATATTATATTTTTAGTATTGAAACTTGAATCAGCTTTTTTCTTAATTTGAATAAAATGGCCCAGTGGTTAGAACGCGTGCATGTTAACCGATGATTTCGGATTCAAACACAGGCAAGCACCACTATATATATGTGCTTAATTTGTGTTTATAATTAATCTCGTGCTCGGTGGTGAAGGAAAACATCGCGAATAAACCTGCATGTGTTTAATTTCATCGAAATTCAGCCTCATGTGCATTCCACCAGCTCGCATTGGAAGTGTGGTGGAATATGTTCCAAACCCTCTCCTAAATGGGAGAGGAGGCGTTAGCCCAGCAGTGGGAAATTTACCAGGCTGTTACTTACTTACTTACTATCTTACTTACTATTGGCTAAGAAGATCTATACATATTTATACGTCACGGTAATTGCGATTGATTTTTAGCAATGATTAGTGTGTTATCATCATGCACTTAATTTAAAAGCTTGTAAATATCTATAACACTGGGTGTATTATAGATATTAACGGACAACTGCTACGCTATTAGATTATATATTAATTCAGTAAACTGTTCCGATATTTGTGAAAATTGGTGCAAATTGATTCTACTGACGAATATGCCTGCTATTGGCTGGTTTATTGGCCAAGTCTAACAGAACATACATGTATTGGTCGACCAACTTTGGACAAGAGATTTAATATGTGACAATTGCGTCGTTTATATATTTGCAATACATTGACGTGTGTTAAGATAAACCTCTCGTGACTTCCGATATTAGTTCGAAACTTTGTAAAATGTTATTATTTAATCTATACACTTAATGAAATTGGACTGTCTGTTTGTAATAAAATAGCCCTTTTTTACTCAATGCATATGTATACATGGTACATATACCAAAATAACATTTTCTACAATTTTTATCTGTCTATGTGTTCCGGCTAATCTCTGGAAAGGCTGAACCGATTTTGATGGGACTTTCTCTGCCTATCATAAGGAGTAACTTAAGCTACAAAAATAACTCTTTTGTTAAATCAAACGCGCACAAAGTCGCGGGCACAGCTAGTAATATTCCTTTAGCCGACGTGCGTGTCACATATAATTTATCAATTGTACAGAGCAGGAACTTATTACCTGCCGCAATATAATGAACGGCTTGAACTCAATGTCATAATTAGCTAATCTATTTGTTTATTTATCGTGTAGCAATATATTACATTATTATAATATACATATATATGTACATCGACACCGCTTGAACATAAACCATGAAAGTTTGCACGTATATTGTTTGTAATATTTAATGGTTAATAATAGTGCTCCTCAAATCTAAAGACAACAACAACAGCCTGTAAATTTCCCACTGGTGGGTTAAGGTATCCTCTCCCTTTAAGGAGAAGGTTTAGGACATATTCCACCACAATGTTGGTGGAATATAAATGTGGCAGAATTTCTACGATCTGGCTGATTCTTCTATGCGTATCGGCCTACGGATGAACTTGGATAAAACCAAGGTCATGTTCAATGAACATGTTCTACCGAAACCGATTGCGATACACGGTATCGTCCTCGAAGTTGTTCAAAAATATGTCTACCTTGGGCAGACTTTGCGATTTGGTAGAAACAACCTTGAGGACGAGGTGAATAGAAGAATTCAGCTAGGTTGGGCAGCGTTTGGAAAATTACGTCGAATCTTTACATCGTCGATCCCACAGTGCCTTAAGACGAAAGTCTTCAACCAGTGCGTCCTACCCGTCATGACATACGGAGCCGAAACGTGGACACTAACGGCAAGGCTGGTCCACCAGTTTAAAGTCGCTCAGCGTGCTATGGCAAGGGCTATGCTCGGCGTTTCTCTGCGGGATCGCATCAGAAATGAGGCGATCCGCCAGAGAACCAAAGTCATCGACATAGCCCACCGGATTAGTAAGCTGAAGTGGCAGTGGGCTGGCCATATTTGCCGCAGAACCGATAACCGTTGGGGGAAACGTGTTCTAGAGTGGAGACCGCGTCTCGGCAAACGTAGTGTAGGACGTCCTCGGGCACGGTGGAGTGACGACTTACGCAAGACGGCTGGCAGGAGCTGGATGCGAGTAGCCCAAGAACGATCTCAGTGGCGTGCAATTGGAGAGGCCTATGTCCAGCAGTGGACGGAAATGAGCTGATGGATGGATGGAGAATTTCTATAAAATAAGACACAGCAGGTTTCTTCACGATGTTTTCCTTCACCGCCGAGCACGAGACGATTTATCAACATAAATTGAGCACATGAATATTCAGTGGTGCTTGCCTGGGTTTGAACCTGCAATCATCGGTTAAGATGCACGCGTTCTAACTACTGGGCCATCACGCCTTTTGTATCTAAAGAAATAAGATCTCAGTTCTGAGATCATCGGAGGCTTTACGCGTTGATTTTGACGTAGAGAATTGGAATTGCGAATCAACGGGAAAATGCTGCTAGCATTCTTGTTGCCGTTTCACGCGGCCGTGATATTATGTAGTAATTAATTTTTAATTTAATGCTTTATTTTTCATACCACAATCCAGTCATTAATTATGTCAAATATAATTAAAATTAATTAGTAAAAAGTTTGTACTTAAAATTGAATTAGAATTCTAAACAATGTAATCGAACGCCAGCATTATTTATAAATGGCGCCAAATATAATTTTTTTTCATCAAATTTGACAGCTAATTATTTTTGATATTCTGCCAAGAAGATTATTTTCATCGTATACACTAATAAATCAATGGCTCATTTATACCTACTGTAACGATGCGGGGAAACCAGCAACAAACTTTAATCATTTAATTAAGTGTATTAAATAAAGTTCTTACTAATCTTAAATACACTAAAAAGTATGTAGTCTGTTATTATGAAACCTATTTGGTTAGGGTTTTATTTATAACCAATATCTTCTTAATTTCTTTAAATATTTTCTATATTCAATATATTTTTCGAAAATATGAATAATTTGTGATATTCATTATAGATTTTCGAACAATGGCGTTTTGTACTTGGACGAAACTGTTGTCAAAACTTTGGATGCAGAATTAAAGGCACATAAGTAGTTAAATAGAATAGTATTGTATTTTAAATAAATTCATCAGGACCTGTGCTATTAGCAAACCGCATTGAATACGTATTACTTATAAGTTATACATAGGTTTCTAAGATTTATTTATATTCATTCCCTCTTCGATTCGAACAGGCCATATGTGAAAGTAAATTTCTCAGATCTAGCAAGCATCAGGCACTGAGGGCTTTAATTAAATCCATTTATTGTTTACGTTCAAAAAAAATACAAGCGTGTGGCCTAAGACGAATGCCGGGACGAAATATGTTAAGGTTTATTTTGATTTTATCCTTGGTCAACACATAAACAAAAGCCGTTGCAGAAAAGCAAGCTAAAATCCATGTCGAAAGAAATTTTCCGGCGAATACATTTGTGGTTAAATAAAAATTTAATAATATACATACAATGTAAGGTCAAAATTATGACTCACCGTGTTTTGTTCAACGAATCTTAACTTATGCTAATATCTTGTCAATCGATTACAATAACTTCATTAGAATATATCCAATTGAAATAAATAACGCAAAGTATAGGCTATTTTCAATTTACCTGATTACAAAAACCTGAGCAAAACAAAAGTTTAAAACAAAACTTTGGCTGGGGTGTTACCCCAGGATTCAGGATCCAGGATTTCAATTAACATTCATTTACCAAATAACTAGTGTTGCTACAATCCACGTTGATGCTGTCACCCTCGGTTTTGCTAGAAAACATATTACAAATTAACTTAAAAAATTACATTAATGTAAGACCTCTTTGTTTACAATACTTTTTTCCAATTAAAAAGTAGCCTTTGTCCTTTATCAGGCTCTAGACAATTTGTTTACCAAATTTCATTTAAATAGGGCCAGTAATTTAGGCGTGAAATAGACAGACAGAGTTACTTTCCCATTTGTAATTATAGTATGGTTTGCAAACTTTAAGCAACTAATAGATGCAAAAAATCTGAATTTATAAAGCGTGTATTTTGTCTGAACTCTTTATGGACCGCCTGTAGTCATGTGTAAATTGTAGGTTTTGTCTTGATTTCTTGGTCTATTAAAGGTCTTATCACTAGGGATAAAGAAGTACAAATCTATACAACAGATTTTTTAAAATACTTTTGCCAGAGTTATATAACTGACAGTCTGGCAGCGCATTGTGTTGCAAAATGTATGTACCTAATACCCCTTACAGTAAGTGGGGTAGAATCCATAGAAGCACATTTAAGCACTGTACTTATATGGTATCTGAATTGTCTGTATTGTATTTGAATTTGCGTCTTCTGCTTGCACTACTAAGACAACATCCAACAAACCATTCTCTAAAAAAAATCGTATACAAAAATGGTTTATAATTTAAACATAAATAAGCTGTCCAGGTTTGTCCGGAAATCCTTTATAAATATACTTATAGATTGTTTCCTCGTATTGTTAGATCGTTATAAATCTGTATGCAACTCAATTATACAAAACAGTGACAAATTATAGGACTTATCAAAGTCATGTAATAAAGAATGTATGTTTTCACCAAAATATATTGTTTAATTCTGCGAATCTTATGGTATCTCGAGATACCAAATTGCCTGCAATTTGCAATCACAGATGTTTTCAAATCGTAATGAATCGTGAATCGAATAATAAATAATGTTATGCATTTATTTTCTTTTAATTAAAAGCTTAATAGCTTTTGTCTTTAAATAGTTTTGATTGAGTTTATTTTATATAATATGTATATTTCCAGGTTGCAATGAACTCAAAATTTGTAGACTAATTATTTTTTATTAAAATAAATAACATTTCTTTTTGTTGCCTTTGCTCTTAGTCGATTTACACACACTAAGATATCTCGAAAACATTAGCCTCACACATACTAATACATTCCGAAAAATATCGAAATATGTATTTCGAAAATAAATTGACGTAAAATATACAACAAAACAGTGTCGTTAACTATAATTAGTTATTTTTTTCTACAACAATAAATGTGTTGTAGAAATTCGTTTTAATAATGCCACTTTTAAAGAGGTAATATTGTGTTGATTACTTGTGTTTAGAACAGTTGAATCTTAACTGAAGATTTTAAGAATATGAGTCAAATACGGACAAGCAAGTATGACAGAATATTAATGTGTTTAATCTGTTTTCATAATTCATCCACTCAGCGATGGATGGGTTTTCTTCCATCACTAAGGATAACCTCGGTGTTTTGGAAGAAAATATATTACATGTCATCACCAACCCTCATTAGAACAGCATTGTGTAATAAGCTGTCGTTTCCTCGGTAACCTACAGTCTGTTGCTTACACTAACCTCTATACTGATTTAATATTTTCCTCCAAATCGTATAGAGATAAAGTTTTCTTCTGTATTCGTTAATATAACGGAATATAATATGAATAAGAGTACAAACGACAAAGGGAGTGACTTGGCCCATTTCTATTGTATTGTTGAAACTTTATACTCAGCTTTCTCGCTAACACGCTTTCTTTGCAAAGCATTGTTCTGGTAACTAAATACGACTGATAATGGTAACTAACTGTCCTTTATTAACCAAGAGATTTTTAATAAAGTTAGCTTGGAATAAAGCAATAATCGATTTGCCAAGTGTCATTCCATGACGGGCAAATTTCAACACTAGTGTGAGTAGAATAAGAGATATAATAGTGTGAACTGTGAACTTCAACAATAAATGTAATATTCTCTCTCATCTCATCTCTTAATAAGAGATGTTTTAGTGTGTGTTTATAATACAGTCCATAGGTGCACTTTCCATTACCTTTATCTAGTAGTCTCAAGAGATGTATATACGACACGATTTAAGAGGAATAAGACGCAAGACCAATGAGTCTTAGTGTTTTAAGAGGCACAGAAATGTTACTTAGCCAATTTTGTTTATCTGAGCAGCTTGTCTAGGAATTGTCTGACTTAACTCAACTCACTCAATCAAAGAGGTATTTAAGGGTCAATTAATCTGTGTCTGTTAAAATTTGAGTTAGAACCCGCTGAAAGAAAATTTGGTTCGCACAATTTCCCAAAAATAATTATTCATTCAGGGTTACCCTCCTAAAACTAATTACGACAAAACTAAAACACTCCCAAGCGTTCAAAAAGTTTCCTATTGTAAAACATTATACGCCAATGTCGATACTATAAAGGAAGCCAATAAACTATGTATTTGCATTGTATGGAACAATGATAATAAATAAATTATGTAATGCAGTCGTCAGTTCATTGTATCGAAGATTGTTTCGAAATTATCCTTGAAAATCATATTTCCTGAGTTGAGAAACTAGGTAATAACACTTCTTGTATATGATTGCTAGTATTACATCACCACCATTATGTTATAGGCTGTTCTCGATACGGAATAAAAACGATTGTTATGCTATAATTATAAAAAAAAAAACGATTGCAAGAAATTATTTTTTCACAAAAAGGTTATATATGAGGCTGCATGTTCTTTTTAATTCTATTATTTTTTTAAATAACAGACAATGCGTGGCTGGCAAATTCGCTAATAATTGGTCATCAACAACCATATGCATTGTCAGTGTAAGACGTACTAACCATTCCTTACGTCGTCAATGCGCAAACAGTTTTGGGTACGATAAAGTTATATCCTTTGTTGTTACTTCTTTCTAATTATACTAAGTATTTCTGTTGGCGGATGATATAATGAGTGGGTGAACCCAGAAGGGCTTGCTCAAACACTGCGTAATAGATTTTAATATTATTATAATTGACGTCGTTATTCAAGCCCAGTCATACCATACGTGGACATGTTTATGAATGAATAATTGCTGAGATGCACTGTACTTATTCTTAGAATCCACATTCCAAACTTGGAACAAATCCTAGATAGTGTGACATATATTTAATATAAAGTAACAATAAATTGTT
Source organism: Vanessa cardui (assembly GCF_905220365.1). Classification (NCBI taxonomy): domain Eukaryota; kingdom Metazoa; phylum Arthropoda; class Insecta; order Lepidoptera; family Nymphalidae; genus Vanessa; species Vanessa cardui. Next base: position 4,533,618 of record NC_061141.1, read on the forward strand.
AGGATTAATCCTGACCGAACTGACCGACTAAAATTTGTTTCTTTCGTACAACCAAAATAGAAACCAAGTTTTAACGGCGCTCTTACCAAACCTTCAATAAAAGAGCTTACGTATTCCTCGAATTCCAGAAACGCATCTACAAGGTTTGCAGTGGTCCATGGGCGCTAGTCGTCAATTTCCACGAGGATAGCCTCCTGCTTGTTGGGCTCTGCTGTAACTGGGTAGATACACAGGTGGCAGAATTCAATTTATGTAACATTTAGGGGTACATGTTCATTGCCATTCCTTTATCGCTGAACTGTCCTCATTTCATACTTACATAAAAAAGAAATCACACTTATAAAGCCCTGTTACTCATTCTTACTTTATACATTCACAAAACTGGTACACTCATATAAAGATTATAAGGCAAGCAAAATAATCGTAATTCAAGTAGGCTCTCATAAGAACATATCAATCATCACGTTACAGATTCGAAATGAATGTTACCTTCAATGAAATACATAGTCTATACACAATTATAGTATGTTAATACGATCTGTATATAAATCAGCGAATACAAATTCCAAACTATTACATATATTACCAATATTATCGAAGGAAAGGAATGGACTGAATGTCTGTATGTCTATTTCACGACCAAATTACTGCACCGAATTTGATGGATTTTGGAATGCAAATAGCTTGAACTCTAATGAAAGATATATATTATTTGTATGACTAATAATCAACCCTGTAAAACGAGAGGGAAGTCGAAGGCTATTGGCCATCTATATAAGACATGACATTAATGGTCATAAACTTCTTATACAGAGACAGAAACTATTTTGTTTTGTTATTAAAAAAGGGTTACAAAAAGAGGAAATCTCAAAGTCCGATTTTAAAGATCAATCCTCAGTCTCCAAATATAGATAATACAGTATTTTATGTTTGGATGAGACTAATGCGCTTTGCTTTAAAACTGATGTTATTTTTACCTGCGAGCAAACGAAATAGAGACTTATAAGGTTACGAGTAAAATTGGAGGAATGTGGACCATGTTGTGAGGAAGCATGAACATGGATGGATATACAGGAAGGGGGCGACCAAAGAAAAGGTGGATGGATTGTGTGAAAAGTGGATGCAAAGAGTGGCAGACAGAGAAGTATGGAAGAAAATAGGCTTCGCGGACACCAAGTATAAATAGGACATGGGCTAGAGGACGATGTACGTGTGAAATTATATTTCCATTGTCATTGGTCTTGATAATGACATTTAAAAGTCGTCAGTAACGTAGCAAACCGCATTCGTCTCGCAAGTTAATTGAGATAATACTTCACACACTCTCGATAGTGACCTTGTTTTTACATAATAGAGAATGAATTATACCTACTTCGGACGATTATGGTCTGTGTTTACGTTTGTCAGTTAATTGTAGTAGCAATGTTTGTTTCGTCCTAAAAAAGTCAAGCTAATCATGTCATCTCAAGTCGACGTATTATCTGTATTTAAACTTTTATTATACATAAGTATAACACCTCATTGCCGTCACTGGTGAATAGGAGGTCTGGTTTTTGTCCCGAGTTTCGGAATTGCGATTCAATAGAAAAATGCTGCAAGCAATCCTTCCAACATTCCATGCGGTCACAATTTTTACAGTAACTATTTTTAATTTCATTCAAATTGTTTATAATTCTTATATAAATAAATGAATATTATTAAAAAGCTTTTAATATATACTGTTATAGATAGAATGTTTACTTTATCTTAAGTAAATAAGTTAAAAATATTTTTAATGGTATTATTAAATATTTCATCTGAGAAATCCGTTACTTGACCAGATGAGTGAAGATCTAGAAAGAGCCGTTATCGTGTTAGGTACGTAAGACCTCATAACCTGAACGCACAATGTAGACAAATAAACCAATAAATTATTTACACTTATCGGTATGAAAAATGTGAATGATTTCACTGGCGTCGTACCTATTGTGAGCAATTAACTATACAGTGTGGGGATTGCATAACTTCGTTCTTTAACTATTATTGCATTTTAAAAAAGGAATTTTGTTTAGTTTACTCAATTATTTACACAATAATTATGATACCCTGGTTTTCAAGTGCTTAACAAATCTCCTTGGAGCTAGAAGTTTAGTGATCAGTCAACCTTACTCTCAAGAGATTCTTTGTTTTAGCACTGACTTTCATATTGTAGATATTAGTGAAAGGTTAGTGTGCCAGTGCAATCAACTTGCGTTCAAGATCGGAAGGCCGACGGTGCATTACCAAAACATGTTCATTTCGGACGTAGTTATAAACTAAGACTAGACCCACCCGACTTCGCGTTTATTCAATAGATTTTTACAAATGTAGAAATGTATGTCAGGTTTTGTTTTGATTTAATTTTATATTGACCACGTCTGTTCGCATCTTTTATGTTTTCTTTTTTTCGTTTATATTTTTTATACAACCATAGCACCGCCCTCTACCCGTCCAGTAACATTTTCTGCTCTCTGAAATTAATTATTTGTTAAATTGCAACAATTTGTAAATTGCAATTAAGAGTCCTCTTCAATTCTCTGCACATCTATATCCGAAATTATTCAAAATGAGACCGTAACCAAACTTTTATGAGCAGCTGTCGTCATAATCACTGGAATAAAAATCTGCTTACGCTATTAATACATAAGATTACAAAACAAAAAGCAGATAAAGTTTCTTTTTGTTAAATCTTAATTAAAGCGACAGTTTTTACGTATAGCAAAAAGATGATTCGTTTCGCACTACCGGGGATTTGCATTCGCTTTTGTTGCTTCACTATTATACTAAGCGCGTTCCATTTTCCTTTTTTTTCTTGTATGAGTTTTTTTAAGTGCATAGTTCCTTTAAAAAAGCGGGTGCAATTTTTAAATTGCGCAACACCGTAACTGTAAGCACAGTTGTCAGATTTGACAGATCTCAAATCTGACATCTGTCAATCTGAATATTATATATACTCTAATCGCATCAAAACGAGTTTGTAATTCGTAGTTTTACATATATATCGGTACTGGTTCTTTAAAATTATGCAACCATTGATACCATACCATTATTAAATGACCAAAAGTCAACATGGATTGCGACTAAACGTTGAGTGGACTAAAAATCACCAATGTGCTCCACATTTTATTACGTGTGAAAATTCGCATGTTAAATCGTGAACAGTATAAAAACCTGCTTTATATATGTTTAGGTAACAATGTAGTTGTAATAATTGTTATATCGGTGTTTAAGATACAAACTTGCTAATATCAGGCGAAAGTCGGTTACATATCGAAAGATTACGATAGACGAATTATCATATACTTCTTTCCGGATGTTAATCGAGGCTTACCTAATTTTAAAAATCGTTAATATACTAGATATATTTATATATACAAGATTATATAATACTGACGGAAAAAGTATTAAGTTTTGTTTGAATAATTAGTAAATTAAAGCCAAGTGATTGCTTGAGTTGTGTAACCAATCCATACTACCATTAGGTCTATGACGCTGTATGATTCCTTATGTCTGTAATTACACTGGCTCACTAACCCTATACACTGGAGCACAGCGATATAGACTTTCGGAGACTTATAGTAAAACATATAAGGTCAATGTGAGCATATAGCATAAAATCCTGCAAGTAATTCAGATAAAATTAAAAAAAAAAGTGTTGAGGAATTATTACAGTATTGTTATCTTGTAACATACTAGTATCATAATATACAATTAGAGTCACCGTGAAACAGTAATAATAAAGTAACTATAAAACTTACGACTTCCTTAGTATCGATAAGACTAACCGATATTGCCCACAACTCGACAAAATGACGTCACTAAATTTTAATCTTTTGCACGTATCGCTCTATATCTATATTTATATTATAAATGAGAAAGTAACTATGTATGTCTGTCGCTCTTTCAAGTCCAAACCGCTGAAGAGAAAGAGAGAGAGAGAGAGAGAATTTGATAAAATTTGATGTGAAGCAAACTTGAAGTCCAAGGAAGGCCATACTTTTCAGGCTACTTTTTTTGCCTAACACACGACAACCCCTAAAACGCGTTAAACCGCGAGCGACAACTATTCTTTAATATAAACTTATAATACGTGTACATTTTTAAACTAAATGCCTTGTAATTTTTCAGCTATATTGAAATTTAACCAACTAAGCTTCTTCTTCTTGTACTACAAAGTTAAAAAATATTGTAACTGGTATATTATTCCGAAGTCCAGTTAGATATGTCAAATTTTTAGCAAACAGCTGAGTTTGAGGTTTGTTAATGTTAACACTGCAGAGAGTTGCTAGATCGACTAATATATGATCATTATGTTACTTTCTCGATCATATTTCGATCGTACACAACTACATCGATGTGTTACTTGAATAGGAAAATAGTTAAACGGGTTTTCTGTTCCATGTTTCAACGATCTTCACGATACCCAGTAAAAAAAGATACAGAGTTACCTCTTTTTGTATGTAGATGCTTTGGGGAAGTAATGAATAAATTCTAAAAGAAACACTTTTAGATAAGTATATTATGTATAATATTATGCCTATTTAACGGTCTATCATAATTTTTGTCTAAAAAATCGGAAATAAATATCTCTTCAAACAGAATAATTCTGTATGATACCATAGTTTCCAAGCGTAATGTGTAACTAAAACTAAAAATCATTCGCTGCACAACAGTCGGCAATTTTAAAATCTATTAATAATATCATACTTTTTTCAATAATCCAGTTAAAAAAGTCTTTATTAAATAAATAAGCTTCTGCGAAACGTGATCTATTTATATTATAATTGAATTCATTTATCATCAAATTGTGAACAAGAGTGCCACCGGTATATCACTTTCGATTCTGGATGTTTTTCGATGAAGGTCGTACCATATCCGTTTAAATTCCCATTGGAGATCACATGTCATTCGTATTCAATTTTATTTCAAACAAGCCTAGAACTCTTTTATCCATCGTTCGAGTTTTAAATTCAACAGTAATTAAAAAGGAACCACAACTTGTTAGTATTGAATATTTGAATTCGTAATCGTACAGACAGAAAAAAATATAAATGTGTTTTTTTTTTTAATTATTAAAGCAATGAAACCTTCGCTTAAAGGTTGAAGTGCAAACTCCTTACACCGTCACCTCGTCGCTAATAACGGAGTAAGGGTATATGCAATTACGCTGACCATGAATCAGTAACACAAAGTATTGACGTTTGATATTAGAATAACTAAATAAGAACCTTGACTAATGAAAATATGTATCAATGGAAACACCGACATTGCATAAATATTTTTTTATGACATTTTTTAACATCGGAAGTGGTCTTATGATTGCATAGGACAAAAACTGATCAATTAAAAGTGCCGCGCTCCATTTAGCGAGTTGATTGACGGCTACAAAAAATAGGCCAGGAAGTATCTTCGTTCTGTCTGAGTGATGGTGGAAATTATGAGAAAAAATCAGTTCAACTGTCGTAATGGTTTTTGGTAAAAGATTTATTTACTTAATATTTTTAATAATACAAAGAATGTATATGTATCCAGTAGAAAGGAAAATTGAGGTTACTAATTTTCTCGAAAATATTTCTTCCAGCGATCTAATTATTATTTTGACAGTAGCAAAATATAACAAAAAAAACCTATATTTTTAAATATAATCAAAATATTATTTAGGTTGCTTATCCTTTTTGGGTTCTGCCGTCATAGGACTGTTATAATTTAGGTATTTGGACGGTCTTGTGTAACTGAGCTTCGCTTGACTCTAATCTATAATACTAATACTATAAATGCGAAAGTAATTTTTTCTGTCTATTAGTCTGTTGCTCTTTTACTAGCAAAGCATTAAACCGAATTTGATGATATTAAGTATAAAGTAAGCTTGAAGTCTAAGAAAGGATCAACCCCTAAAACGTGAACGAAACTGCGGTTGACAACTAGTGAACAAGATGGGTTTTAAATCACGACAAATACATCTATTTTATTGTACTTTGTATCAAAATTCCAAGCATAATCAATTCAATTATCCGAGTATATTTACACACATGTCGTTTATTAATGTTATTAACTATACTTACTACTTTTCCACCAATGATATTCTAATAAACAGATATGTTATATCCATACTAAACAACAGAATAAAGTGTGCCGCGCGTGGAACGTTTATTTTAGTTTATTTTTACATTTCGTTAAAAGTAAAAAGGATAGCTTGATAAAAACAATAAGTAAAAGGGATAACTAGATGTTTTAATTACGCAAAACGTGTTACTACTATTAAAACGACCTAAAGGCAAACGTCCCAATTAGGACGTTTTGTAGTCTTCACTTTTTGCGCTTTAATAACATATCTGTTTACTAAAACATTGTTTTCCACTATGTTTTCTATTTCATTAGTTACAAACATAATTTAATATCAATTGACCAATCAGGAAAGCGAAAATCGTGCGCCATGACTATTAAATAACGCTGAGTTGTATAAAATACCTTGAAGTTCCCAAGGTATTCTCAATTTAGTAAATTAATTTATTCAAGTTATAAGAGTACAATGGTAAGGCCTATTTTCCACTAAACTAAAACTTATGCTAAAACTAGTAACAACATTACTAATTCGATCATACTAGCAACTCACATATTCAGGATTTCTTATATAAAGCAAAATCTATACCTTAGTCTACCCGTGACCACGAACGCTGTAAAGTGCTCGAAACGTCGGGATGTCCAAAATAATTAATATACGCGATTAAAATCCGTTATAACTAGTTTTATTTAAAATCTATATTTTATACATATGATAAAATTTGCCAGGTAAGCTACCTGCCTTATAGGGTGTAGACATCCGCTACGAATCTACAAAACTTCACCCCTAACGAGTACGACGTAGGCTAGTAGTTTGTGTCTTATAAATTTCGCGCGAGTTTAGCCGCCGGTTTACCATGCCTATTAAAACAACCTTTTGAAATGAGCTGATATGGCAAAGTTGAAAGAAAATCTCGCGTTCAAATCCGGAGGTGAACTATTGAGTTTTCATCGGATGGAAATCTACCACATGTGTAACCTTCAAGTAATACAGGACATGAACTTGGCCCAAATTTGGAAAATTAATTGACTTTATTTTTTATTGAATTCTTAAAGACTTATTATATTGTTACTATAACTAAGTTAACATATTATATATATAGATATGGTTTATTTCTGAATTAACGACAATGATTGTAATTTTAAACCTTTATCTATAATGAAAACTATTGTATCTTGATCAATAATAGTCGTTAAAAGACTTCTATTATCATAAAACGTAATCTATTTTCACGGTCATTTCCTTTGTTATTTAAGGTTTGAAGATATGTCGATTCATTGTCAATGACATTCCAAAACGTTCCAAGTTCGTAGCCTTCAGCTTATAGCGTTGCCTTCAGCCTGAAGTTCACGATCCAGTCACGCGAGGGAAACGCCCAAAGAACGGACTCTTTTTGACCTAAGGATGAGCATTCGAACTATCGATGTTTTTTCTTTTTTTTTTGATTATTTATATACACCTGTAGCGTATTGAGGTTTTATGAATAAATTGAAACGTCAATAATTTTGTCGATGGTAGGATTTTGATGTATGACGTACTTCCCTTTTCGTGTGGGCCGATGTAACGTGGGCATTGTGAGTGCGCCGCGCTTAGAAATTAGCTAGTGTAACGGACTATTATCCTTCTCCCATAACATAACACATTCCCTGGCCGTTCTTATTGTTTGATAGATTTCGAGGTAACAACTACCCTAATTCACTCAACTAAATACAGTCCATTTATCTCTTGCGTGTACAACATCTGCACGTATTCTGATTTTAAGTAACACATGATGTTACACCTGTTATTAATTCAATGAAAGACCTATGGTATCAGTAAATCAAAGGATTATGATTGAATTTACTGTTTTACATTAATAACCGTTGGGTAGAACATGTCAAATGTATAACAGTTAAATAAATTTAGTATAATATGATATTTGAGTATTAAACTGCAAATCAAAAGTATTAATTACAAATCTTACCAGTAAAGGTTACATTTGAAGGTCATGGCAAATTGCAAGTAACAAAAATGTAACAAAGAGTCGAAGTCCAATGTCGATAACGTGCATGTCACATCACTAGAGCAACGAAAGACCATTAAAGCCCGCGAAGGACAGGCCTCGCTCAGTCATGGTCGTGGAGTAACCTTCGACGGAACAAAACAAATATAAATTATTTCCTATTCCCACAAACTCATTTTAAGTGAAAGTTCAATTTTAACGTTTAATACGTACTGAGTCACGCAACTAAGTATGTAATTTACTTATTGCTTAAATTTATTTTAATACTATCGTTATCTTAGTTTACTTGTACTACTTTCTAGCGTATCGGCATTATAATGAAAAAAGTAATAATTTTTTTTTTATATTGAATTGAGCAAGAATTTTCGTCAATGTAATTGTTAATGTGTTATCATTTAATTTGTGATATATTCATCCCATTTCTAATGATTTAGTCGGGGTATATAAACAAAAGCTATTTCGATTTTTAATGTTATACTCTTAACATATTAATTTCTCCCAAGGATCATAGCCAATTTAAGCGAAGGCGCCAAAGCGACTTCAATAAACAACTTTAAATTTATAAGAAGGGGAATCCCAGCTGTGTCAATAGTATTGTCACAATACAACTTCTATACAATACAATAATATAAAAAAATATTGACAATTTAATTATAACTATTTATCAGAAATGAAAACATTATCCTTTATATTGAGTGATAGTAAGATTAAAAGAACACTTCAAGTATTCTTCTGTAAGGAAATACTTCCTATTTCATTCGTTACGTTTTAAAAATCGACGCGGTAGGTATGCTGTTTTGATGCAAAATACACAATCTTATATTCTTATATTCTAGCGGTTCTTTGATCATATTTATCAAATAGATAACTCTCACAATAGATTAAAAACACCATAACATACTTTATGACATAATTATTTTCATGTAAATATTTAACCAGAAGAGATATGAAAGTAAAAACTAGTGAACAGCAAAATACGAACGCGAAAAATGGATCGTGATATACGACATTCGACCTTAACAATAGCAAGGACATACGAATCAAAATTGTGTATCACCATAATTCGGCTTACACTATTTTATAATTAGGATTGATGTCTCACAGAATACCATCACTGATATACCTATATAGGAATAAAAGGGCAACTATAACCATTTATTGGCGTTTGTTAAAGCTGAGGAAGAGTTGAAATATTGACGATTCAAAAATCTTTTATTATAAAGTTTAGTTCAATATAAATAAAATTTTAACAAAAAGAAAAACCGACTTCAAACTAAACACTATTTTAAAACAAATGAATATGCACTAAAAAGTAATAAAAATAATTGCGTATTCAACATATTTTTTAAAGTCCTCCTAAGTAAAATGAAATTAAAAATATTAGACTACTTAAAAGTCGATTTACGATTATATAATAAAGTTAAAATTATTGCTATATTTGGAGCCGGTGTCAGCCACGGTGCCCTGACCCCAACAATCAAAAGAAAGAAGCGATACGACCCCTTGATTGATCCAATATATTATTGAATAAAAGGTAATTTGTTAAAAAGCATATTTGTTAAAGTATTCTCGTTTTGTTTTTTGATAGATATACTGTACGGTTTTCTTGGCTGACACCTGACACCTAAAAAAAATACAGACGAATTGATAACCTCCTCCTTTTTTAAGTTGGTTGAAAATACATAGACTTTGCTGTAACTTATTATTTTATATTACTTTTTTATATTTTTCCTAGTATTTCTATAGAAGGCATGTAAGGATTCTAACGTGTAGTACATAATTTATGTAGTTGTAAAATGCCAATTCAAAAGGGTTTATAAAATTCTGCTTTAATTAAATATACTTTATATTCCATGAATATAAAAAATAAAAAATAAACATCAAAACTCGCGCATATAATATCATCTTTATGAATGGTATTTGAAAACAAATCAACATATAAAAATTCTAAAAAGTAGGACAATAGAAATAACTTAAATATTTAATCATATTAGAAACGCAAAGTTATGTAAGTATTTGATCAAGAAATTAAAAAAAATATATATATTATCACATATAAATGATAATATAAACCATGTTACGAGGGCAACTAAGCCATATTATCTCGAGTTTGCCTCACAAATAAGGAATGCAGATAAAGAAATATATCATTTCTTGGAATTCCGCATATTCTACTAGAAAACCATTATTCAAAGACACTCCATATTGTAAATTATCGAAATACTAGCGACCCGTCCCGACTTCGCACGCATATAATACTGATTCTAAATATCCTACAGAAATTGTTTATTTACGACATCACATTACAAACTTATAAAATTATCAGTGTTCCTTTACTATATTGTCCATGTATTATATACAATAACCTTCCTCTCGAATCACTCTATCTATTAAAAATACCGCATCAAAATCAGTTGCGTAGTTTTAGAGATTTAAACATACATGGGGATGTAGGGACAGAGAAAGTGACTTTGTTTTATACTGTGTAGTGACCAATCATATTAATTTGTGTTAATCACAAACCTATCAGTTATTTCAACGCGAAGCCTAATATTGTCATACTAGTTTTAGGGGTTGTCACGTGTTAGGCAAAAGAGTAGCCTATGTCCTTCCTTCGAGGTCAAGATTGCTTCATAATAAATTAATTTGAATTTGGTTCATTTACATGGTTTGGTAGTGAAAGACCGACAGACAGACAAGTGTTACTTACACATTTCTAATATTAATATAAATTGCTGTGTTTTAATTTAAAGTGTGAATATTTGGTATAACTAAAGGCACAACAGATGTAACATCTAAGACCATCCTTAATATCAGTTTTAGACTAGGTGGCAATTCCCAACATGACGTAATTGTAGTAATTAACAATTCGTTAATAACTTAATTAGTACGTATTATCAAAAGCACGCGTGGTGCACTACCGGAAATTTACATTTGTCTGTGATTTTATCATTATTTTTGTGTTCGTTTTTCTTGCTTCCCTTATAGGTGATTCTGATCGCTCCAACTGCGTTTTATTTTTAATCTATAGTCTATGGAAATGCATATGTATTTGTATTTTTTTTAAATTAAGTGAAGCTACCACCGGTTCGGAAAGTAGATTCCACCGAGAAGAACCGGCAAGAAACTAAGTAGTTATTTTTTTTTAACATTTAAAAAATACAAAGTCATGTTAGTTAAATACAATTATTTAAATTAATATATCCTGCTTTTAAGTCAACGGGTAATTGTACGCACTGATTCATTTTCCAATATCTCATTATTTCCGAAATCAGATCAGACTTCTAAGGGCTGTTTCGAGGCATATAATTCGTAACGTAATAACTTTTATTCCTCAGACATACACACAGACACAAACACAGAACTGAATACTTTATAATTTTCAGCTGTGTTAGCTTACCGTTAAACCAAAGAGGCAGTATTATTTTTAGAATAATAAAATAATCGGGTTGTATATTTATTCATAAGGTTGCTCATTTGCTATTCCTTTTTTATGAATTTCTATATAACAGGAAGGAAGGAAAGCGAATACGTTTGTATAACGTAAGTAATGCCGGGTTAATTTAAATATATATGTACCCTTATGCTGGTGTTGATTTTTCCACATATAAAAATGTATAACTTGGTTACATCAAATATTAATTTTAAGTGTTTAGTGATAAGTTGAAGCTGTAACTTTTATAGTAAACAAATTTATACAGTGGGTACAGTTTTTGTTACATCGATGTATGAGTACTTTAGAAAATAGATCACCAAAAATCATGTACAATATATATATTCAAGAATATATATATATTCTTGAATTGAATAGATTGAGCCTTCAGAAAATATCGAAACATTTCTTCATATAAACACCGTCACGTTATCACGCGCGGCTTCGTTTGCTATTTAGGGATTGGGCGTCAGGTTCGATATTAAAATTCTATGTTCTTTTGCGTTCCTTGCTTGCTTCATGTGAAATCAGATTCATTTTTTTTAATCAGATTCGTTTAGCGTTTTGACTGTGAAAGGGTAACAGGCAGAGAGTTGCTTTCGCATTTATTTAGCCGCTTCTTGCGTTCAACATAACAAAAGTAATTATTGTAGCCCAAGTTATTCCTTATTAGATCAGCTATCTGCCTGTGAAAGTCTCGTCAAAATTGGTGCTGCCGTTCAAGAGATTAGGCAGAACAAGCTGGGAGACAAACAAAAATTGTAAAATATATTATTTTGGTATATGTACAGTTTTGTTGTGGTTGTGGTTGTTTTAATATTACAAACAGACACTTCAATTTTATTATATATATGTATATAGATAAATAAGTTATTATATTAAAAGCATACCAGTTCTAGGAAGTTTATTTCCTTACAATTAAAATCAATGCTATCTAGAACAATTAGTGCATGCATGTATCACTGTAGCAATGGGTATTAATTACACAAGCTATTAGTTTTACAGAAATGAATTTGCGGTTTTCATGAGTATAACACTCGGGACACTTCCATTTATATTATTTGTTATTCAGCCTTAGTATTATAATATATCAGAGGAATTAAAAAATAATAAGTTTCATAATCGTAACAATATTTTATATTGATGCTACTTCTGTCAGATTTTTTTTTGCTTGATGGTAGGACTTTGAGCAAGCCCGTCTGGGTAGGTACCACCCACTCATAAGTTATTCTACCGCCAAACAACAGTACTCAGTACGGGTATGTTCCGGTTTGAAAGGGTGAGTGAGCCAGTAACTATAGGCACAAGGGACATAACGCCTTAGTTCCCAAGGTTGGTGGCACATTGACGATGTAACGAATAGTTAATATTTCTTACAGCGTCATTGTCTATGGGTAATGGTGACCACTTACCATCAGGTGGCCCATATGCTCGTCCGCCAACCTATACTATAAAAAAAATATTATTTTGTATTACAAATTGTAATTCCAACCTAACAATATATCAAATTTAATAACTACACAAGCATGGGTTAATACTGTATAATGTGGACAAAGGTTTGATGAAGGATTTCCGACAAAAAACCCCTAAAATTGGGTAACCCCCTAAGGGCGCTCCTCTTGATTCAACAGAGATTTCTTTCTGCCTGTTTTATTAATATATAAATTTATTTCTTTCGACATCATTAATATCTTTAGTACTAGCGACCCGCCCCGGTTTCGCACGGGTGCAATACTGATACTAATAAAAATACTACAGAATTTGGTTATTTACGACATCACATTACAATCTTTTAAAATGATCAGTGTTTCTCTACTATATTGTCCATGTTTTATATACAAAAACGTTCCTCTCGAATCACTATTCATTAAAAAAAACGCATCAAAATGCGTTACGTAGTTTTAAAGATTTAAGCGTTTATTATAGTACATGAAACCGATGTACACACTACTCGACCACGGAGGTCGTTATTTTATGTATATCTACGGAACCAATAGATTTAATTTAATTTCACGCTCTGCTATACCTTATCAGTTATATAATGATCTTTATGTATACATCCCAGTACGCGCGGAAGTGTCGTGAACGCGACATTGCAAACGAATTAATTTCGTAATCACGTTACAAATGGGTACATCGAATTTCCTAGGTTAATTATAAAGCTGATAACATATACAACTTCATATGAGTTCAGATAAACTTGTGCCGTGATCTTGTGTGGACTGTATTTGAAGTGATATACTCACGACTCTTTAGGTATTGTTTTAATTTCATTATTGGTTTATAATATTTGTGTTGTGCGAATTGTTTTATTGAACACGTTTTGTTTTCGTATAATCAAGTTCATTGACCTTTGCTATTAGAATATTTAAATATAATAAACAGTTGACTATTTCGTTTTTAAATTACGATGCATAAACTTTGTATAATATGTTTATACAGTTGGCTTTTATGCTAAAGTCAAACTTTGCAAACGTCTCGTCTATCTATATGTACTAACTGGCATAACTATAATAATAATAATAACAATCGGCTGTACGGTATAGATAAAGAGGTTATTGTTTGGCAGCACCATCTATCGGCGAAATACAAAAAAGTGGAAATGATAAAAACCCCCTACATATACATTTGTGGCAACTTCCATAGTGATCTGTCGAATGTGTCAAAGATTATTAATAACATATGTAGTATATATATTACATGGTGATATGATATATACTCACTATATATTCTATCAAACAGCAATATTTAGTGTTTTTGTGTTCCGGTTTGAAGTAAGCCAGTGTAAATACAGGCTCAAGAGATATACAATTTTTGTTACCAAGGTTGGTGTAAGGTCTTATTATTATTTCTTAGTGTCGATGTCTAGTGTCGTTTCTAGTGGTAATTTGTTAGACCACCTATCTATATTATAAATAATAGTCGCCCTCTATTCAATCAAAAAGTAAATAATTTTATTTGTGCTCCATTTTAATCGTAAGTTTTTATTTTCTATTATATATTTTTTGTTTAAATAATGTTTAATTTATATTTTCAATAATATGCACGTTGGGACTACCTGTAAATATTAGAATTTTTAGTTTGATAATTTTGAAATGTAATTAATTTTTCATGTGATATTGTATTTACTGTTGCTTGTCCTATTAAAAATAAAATAAATATGGTATAAAAAAACAGATAAGCCGACATCCATTTTATACATTTGACAGGTTTAGTATTGGTAAAAAAAAAATGAATTAATAATAGATAATGTTAAATAAAACGATTGTACAATTTGTGTAAATATGTATATTTTTTCAATAGTGTCTTATCAAAACGTTTCAGATTTCATTTGTTTTCTTTATCATTCGTGATAAGAAAATTAAAAATGTATTTAGACATAATAAACAAGGTCCCATGTCATAAATTAAAACTGTAATTATTATTATCTAATCAATGTACTCATCATTCATCGATCGGATTAATTTATAACAATGAATACGTTCGTTTCAATTATAAATTATAATATAATATTAAGTATCTACCCCTCTGGATGTTTTTTACCGCTCTCCAAAATTAATTGTTAGATAAAGCGTAACAATTAATAAATTGCTATCAAGAATCTCCTCCTGTACATCTACGGCAGGAGATCTCCAAAATAAGTCCACAAACAATCTTTAATGTGCTATCGTCCCAAAATCACGGAACCGTAAATCGCCATACTCTATTAATATATAAAATATTTTTTTTAAACATAGTTGTCTTTACCGTATAAGAAAGTATTATTGAAGTGTTTAAATGTTATTACGGCTGAATATGTTTACATCATTGATTGAACTGGGGGCTAAAAATGTAACCGACTTAAAAAAAAGAGTTGTCTATTTCCATGACATTCGTTTTTCAAATTTTATTCAAAAAACATTTAAATGAACAATACGAAGTAATCTACGAAGGTCGCAATAATTTTGGTGACATTTTTTTTTTTAATTCACGATTC
Source organism: Vanessa cardui (assembly GCF_905220365.1). Lineage (NCBI taxonomy): Eukaryota > Metazoa > Arthropoda > Insecta > Lepidoptera > Nymphalidae > Vanessa > Vanessa cardui. The sequence continues at coordinate 4,549,108 of NC_061141.1, forward strand.
GTGACTTTTCGCAAACTTTACAAGATCGTGATGTCTTATATTTTTCAAACATGTAGCAACCGAATTACGACATATTATATTGTATACGTAACTTCACTTCGAAACTTTATTTTCTAATTGCAATTTAATTATACAGATGCATCACTATGTTTACATATAAAATTATATTGTAAGTGTGTTCGCAAATCTTGTAAAAGGGTTTTAGAGTTTGTGCTGAATATATTTTTGTGGCTATTTACTTACTTTTACTTTTCAAATTGGTAGATGGTAAATAGAACAACTGATAATATAAGAATATATGATAAGTTGGTTGTATTTATACAGACCAACATAATATACAAAGCTTTACTAACAAGAAGTAACTTGATGGTTCTTACCGGACTGATAGATAGTGTTGTTATGCCATTCGGATATACACTCTATTCCAACAAAAAGAGGAGAAACGCTCAATAAACAATATTTGAAGGCAAATTTACATCATTGATCGAGAGCTAGATAAATCTGTGATATTCGAAAATGGCGTTTTTAACGAAGTTTAATTAGTGTGGATATAAGCAGTTACATTTAATAGTATTAACTAATCTTAATTCTTACTTAGTAGTTCACGGTATAGCTTAGTTATTAGAGAATCACATGAAACATTTAATTGTATGGTTTGTTTATCTTTATTCCTATTTCCATTTAAGTATACTTTATATAGATATTTAATAGTATATTTGTCTAAATATTTAAATAAAATATTTATTTACGAAGTAAGGAAATTTTAAATATTTATCGACTTATTAACAATAGCTCTAACTAATTCGTTTGTTTATCGAGGAATGCTCGATATGTTTCGGAATTACTCGGCTCTTATCATTACGTCACTGACTTCGATCGACGATCCGGATTATTATTAATAATATTTAAACACTCACGATTCATTGGTAACATTAAGTCTTCATTTGAAGGAAAGAGTAACAATTCAGACGTTTTTGTGTCAGGTCACACGGGTTCCTTGGTTAGGGAAATAACGAACATAGCGAGCTTCAAATATATCTGCGCCTATGTATGATATATTTACTTTGCGTTGTGTCTTAATCGAATAAATAGTAACGCACATATGCATAGCACGCACACATATTTGCCGGCTCTATAGTATATGTCTTTGTCGTCGAAATAAATAGCCGTCGTAACCAAAATACATTTCGATAACAAAAGTAATTATATACTCTGGATATAGATCAAGACTATTTCGTTTATGAGCTATATAATTGTTAAAAATAAATCTAAGTTGAAATTTGAAAATCATTCGTTATCGCTAGTCGTAAACGGAGGCGTTATCACAGTTTCATGATTCACAATATTATTAAGAATTTTTATAGAACCGCGGTCGATGGCCGGAAGTCAACGACCTTAGGTTTATTTAGGTATGGACTATACGCATACATATTACGTATGACCTAGTTTTTTTTTTCACATATTTCTTATAGTTTATCTGCCCGTAGATTTTATGGTTTATTTTATTGTGATACTTTAATACATTTTTACGGTGTTCTATTTAAAAAAAAAAATTATCTCTTGCTTGATGGTGAAGGAAATCATCGTGAGGAAACCCCCACGTGGTGAGAGGTGAGAACTTAATGGAATAAGTTCCAAAATCTTCTCTTCAAAAGGAAGAAAAGGCCATTGCACAGCAGTGGAGCATTAACAAACTGTTGCTTTACTTTTTGTATAATTTTTATTGTTTTAAATAACATTATATCCGATATACTGGTGTTATGTAAACACTAATAGAAATGTATAATGTCAAATATATAAGCCTGTGTTCGTCCATCGCTGCACATATGTAGATCCATCCTAAAGCACGCTATCTCCCACAACCATTTAACTTATTTTTATTTACTATTCCTTTATTTACTACAATCACCCCATACATAAAATGTTATATGTAAAGCCGTATACTTCAGAGTTACTTAATTTCGATTGTCATTATTTGTGTACGAGTTAGCGAGATTATCTTAATAGTATTTAGCTCATAAACATGCTCATAGTAACTACGTACTGCTTACTACTGATAGATACAACTTACTACTATTATGCTTAATGTCAGCTGTGTTGATTTTGTCGTGTTATAACCAACTTTAAAAAAGGGGGAGGTTCTTAATTTGTCTCTATATCAAGTATGTTCGTGGATTATGTTTTTGTTTATGTAAGAAATTTTAATGATTATTTGTGCGTTCTTGCTCTAATTTCGTCCTAAATCAATTTTGTATCTGGCAAATATAAATAAATAAATAAATAAATAAATAAATATGAGACAACATCACATACATTACTCTGATCTCAATGTAAGTAGCTGAAGCACTTGTGTTATGGAAATCAGAACTAACGACGGTACCACAAACACCCAGACCCAAGACAACATAGAAAACTAATGGTAATCTACATCGACTCTGCCGGGAATCGAACCCGGGACCTCAGAGTGGCGTACCCATGAAAACCGGTGTACACACCACTCGACCATGGAGGTCGTCAAATATAATTAACAAGTATTTAGAATACAGGAGAATATTTGCTGTCCGGTTCCGTTTTATATGTTATGTAATTTATCTTTGTGCTATGTATTGTATATGTATTCATATCATCGAACTTTACCATAAAAAAATCTTTCAAATTTTTAAACCACGCATTATTTTTGTAACCTTTATTTATTTGCAAATGAATGTTTAGAAAACAAATGAAAGATGTGTATGTTCTTTGAAGAGGCTGACGCTTATGACGCCTAGTCTTTGGCAACGACCGTAATTTGGCTTTGGGAACGGTTAAAAGTACAAAACGTAGTTATCGGTATAATAAAGTTCGGTATCGATTTTGTTATGATTGAACAAATGCTACCTAGAATGTCTTAGACCCGACACGAGGTTCGAACCTAGGACCAAAATCTGCAGCTTGTTAAGCTAAACCAACAACGCAGTCGTTCTATAGAGATGCGGAGTTCCCGGTTGAAAACTTCAGTGACTTTATTTTAAGCTATTGGATTTGTCTATTAAAACCGATGCTAGTTTATTAAATGTATTTAATTTGATGAATTTAGAATTCTTAGTGGCGTAGGGTGTTAAGGGAAAGTGTCATCGTAAGAAGTTTAGCATTTTAAGAATTTTAACATTTTAGTGTATGTATCAGATAAATACAAGTGTGTGCTTATCAAATAGAGTTATTCGACATAGAGTTGTTCGAGTATAAATAAGAAAAAACACAAGAGTATATTAAGCAAAGAAGTAGTCTGGTAATGTCCTTCTGCATTTTTTAGAGATTATTCCACTATGCACCAAAGCCGGTGGAGCGTCATACACCAATGATCTGCTTCGTTGTGGAATACGAATTGAAACACTATATAATGATTAGGGATAATCGGTTTATTTTTAATTTGAAAAAAGAATCTCGTATTAGTCTCGTATTAATATATTTATATTTTATAATAATTTATTGTGTTACTAATGATTATGCAATTAATATAATGTCCGTTTTCTTTGTTTCAGTTACCGGCAGCAGCAAAGTACCTCACTGGGTATGGAGCGGCAGTCGACTTCAAAACTAATGATCTGATAATATAGCGAAGATAAATGCGGGAGGCTGCGTCGCATATGATATTATGACGATAACTCTCGCATACACAATATAACAATTAAAACAAGCTGGAGTCATCAAAAATTGTATTTTTGTTGCGAGCCGGTTTTGTTCATATTTCGCGTGTGATAACGATAACACGTCACGTTCTTAACTAAATCCGTTGCGTCTGTTTTCGTTAAACGATAGCGAAAGATAAAGTTGCTTTCGTTTTAGTTTCATACGGTAAAGGATCACGTACGAACGACGACGTGCGCGCTTATCGGAGTACATCGCCGGAGTGACTACAAGTGTAGTGTTTTTTTTTTTTAAATTTCAAATTTCGAATGTGCGATTTTGTTTATTAAAATGCGCGTAGGAGATTTCTGGTCAAGACTGGCAACACTCGGCTGGTTTGTCAGCATCGTGGGATGTCACACGCCGGGCAGTGAGCTCGAGTCTGTCAGATATGGACCGACTGACGACAGATTTGGAGGCGATATATACACAGTCGCTAAAATTAATATTACTTACGAGGACGAACATGGAGAGCTGTACACAGACACATCAGAGGTGAGAATTAAAATATATTTTCGATATATTTAGCCTACTGTACAATTTGAAAGCAGCAAGTGTTGCTATAGCATAATTAGTTAGATCATTTACAATGCGGTAAATTATACAAATCTTAAATTATTTAATCTTATTGAATTTATTTATGTGTATAAGAATGCATCTAGAATAAACAGTATATGCATTACGATGAAAATTATAATTTCATAATATTTAAATTAGTATCTTCATCTATAAAATTGAAACAAAAAAAATCGATTTTTTTTAAATTTGAAAGACAAGACAAAGTACAGTCAACGGCAACAAATTTGAATGAAAAAAAAATTCAATCAAACATTTGAATCAACGTTACATAATTATATAATCGTTGCACTAAAGGTCGGCCCTAAAGTTTTACTACGTAAGTGGTAGTATTTCTATCAAACAAGTTGCATTTATAAAATTATCTATCGTCCGATCTAGTAATAATTACAAGTCATATAATTTATTAGTCAAACTTTGTCACAATATAAACAAAGTTTGTGTAATACATAAGTCCATTGTTGAAAGAATGACTCAAGCTGTTACAAATCACTAATCAAATACATGTGAAATTCACTATATCTATATTAATATTAAAAATGTGAAAGTAACTCTCTGTTTACCAATTACTCTTGAACGGTCAAATTACTGAAACGAATTTGATCAAATTTAGTTCGAACAAGCTTGTACCCCAAGGAACGGTTGTATGCGTAATATCTATTACGAACCTCAACCTTAATATAATTAAGTCTTTCGAAGGTCATTTATATTTAAAATAGTTATTTATTGATGTTACTATAAGGACGTAGTTTACAAAATGATCCGTTTTCGACCGGGAATATCAGTAATCAGTACGAATGTACATCCCTACTCTAATCCATCTGTATGTCACTTGTAGCGAACACTTTCAAATGTATTAGTAAAAGTAAATAATTAAAAAAAAACTTCTAAGCGACACCAAATATACGAACAATACGTCTTTGAAGAATCGATAGAAATATAGATGTGACATAGATTATATTAAAAACAGAGAAACTTTTCTGTCCAAAAAAATATACAGTACGATTCTGTCAAATTTCATTTCGGATCTCACTCGTGAAATGTTGTCAATCGATTTATCGTGATACGCTATTTTGATACGTGTTAGATTATTATAGTCAATATCGCATTTTGAAATTTCACGCACGTGTTCTGCGGTGAGTTTCGAGTTTTCTATTACAGAATCGCTCAACAGATGACGTAAGACTTTATCTATATGTATAACGTATACTTTATCTACTTCTGTGTCTGTTTGCAAGAATAATATTTTGTCGGGGTGAAATGTATAAAGTTGGATTAGTGATTAAGATTCATCAATCCTTGCTTAGTAGGTACATTTATTAATAATACGACATTGTCTTCAAATTTCTGATCCCTATTTTTTATGTCAGCTGCTTCCAAGTTAATGGAAATATTTTATTTACGTATTTCTTCTAAACAGTATTAATTCAAATTAATATTTATTCTATAATCATGTCACTAACAAATTAGTCGTTTAAAGAGGTTTTTGTTTAAGGTTATTACATAACTTAGTGTATTGGATTAGAGACTCTTCAATTGAGGCGGGAAAAGGCATCTAAGTAGGTAGGCCCATGGTGAGGCCAGACTATTCAGACTTCCTGACTGTACTGGCTGTATTCACGTTTGAACGCCACCACTATTTACCATCAGATGGCGTGGAGTCGTCCGCCTACCCGGAAAGTATTTAAAAAAAAAGTAAACATCCACATGGAATATCTTGGCCAATTAATAGAAAACCACATTGAATATATAATACTGAAAAAGATAACAACCAGTTTCACGACCTTGATGAATGGGAAATTAGCCGAACTTATCATATACCACGTATGTAGGTTTTGAGTGTATATGGAGAATTAACAATTTAAAACACATATAAAGTCTTAGATAAAACGACAATGTACTTTATTTAAATATAATAATAAAAGGTCGTATGTGCGACTTCAATTACATTACAATGTATTAAAGTCTAAAATTATCATTTTTTGGTAGGTTTAGTGGCGGTGGGGCTCTGTGCCGGTCTGTGTAGGTTCCTCTCATTAAACCCGGGAATCCCCCCTAGGTGTTGGATGCCCTGACATGGCAGGGCGTCAGGTCTTGGTAAATAACAATGGTAAACAAAAGGTGAGGTTACAATAAAATAAGCTAAAAATAATTTACACATTGTTCTATATAAATAAGTGCTTAATTATTTATAATAATTGTTACATTTTTCTGGTCGTATTAAACTAAAATATTTATTAAAATACTTCGAATATATATATAATTACTATTAATAGCACAATGTGTTATAACGCTAACAATTAACACATTTTTCTTTCTTTCAACTTTCTCTCGTTTCGTTCAAATTGTTAATTGAAACATTGTTGTAACATAAGACAGACTGCTTCGGTTTTTAATTTTTTTTTTTTCTTTAATATACGAATATCAGAAATTAATAGCCAAAACAAATGTGATACATAAAAGTCCATTACAAATAATGTTATACTTATCTACAAATAGTATAAGTGGGAAAATATGTTTGTCTGTCTGTTAAGCTTTTACTGAAACGAATTTGATGTTATTTAGTTTAAGCGGGAATCAAACCCAAGGAAAGACTAGATAGATCACTATTTTATACCTAACACTAGATGACAAGACAAACTACGGGCAACAACTAGTAATAACAAATAACATGTTTATTTGTTAGTTACAGGAACTTGTATTGGTTTTTGACTTATGATTTTAGTTTACCAACCAAGCAACTGTTTTTATTATTAAGATTCGATACAGGAAAACTTTTCTCTTAAGAGTTAATTAATAACAATATAATTGAAACGGACAGATAAGTGCTGAGTACTATGTGTGATTTCTAAATTAGTAAAACAGGTTTTGTAATAACATTTCTGGTATAGATATATATACATGATGATAATTATTATTATCTAACGTTAATTATGGTAAATTGGTGATTCAATAAAGCATACAAGGTTATACCTAATTCGAAATACTATGACCGGTTTTAATGTTATACCTTAACAAAATTTACGAAGAAAACAGTTTAAATCTACTTTGGAAACGTTTCAATATAATTACGTACTTGTTGTAGTTGCATTATTTACCAAGGGGTTAAGTAAATAAGGGGTAAGGTATCATATTTAACAGCGCCCAGTTTATTTAACGAATCTTTTTTGCACATTGCATCTTTATTTACGAAGCGTTTTTGAGTGGAACGCTTTTAAATAATGTATCTTTTTATCAGTGAAAACATTTTTTAGATTTGAATCATTAGCTACATAGATATACAAACAAGCAAATTTTACGTCTTTATATTATTAGTATAAATTAAGAATAATTATTCTTAAGTATGAAAGTAATGACTACCTCCGTGGTCGAGTAGTGTTTACATCGGTTTTCATGGGTACGCCACTCCGAGGTCCCGGGTTAGATTCCCGGCCGAGTCGTTGTAGAAAATTCATTAGTTTTCTATGTTGTCTTGGGTCTGTGTGTTTGTGGTAACGTCGTTACTTCTGAGTTTCCATAACACAAGTGCTTTAGCTACTTACATCGGGATCAGAGTAATGTATGTGATGTTGTCCAATATTTATTATTATAAAGTAATAAACAACAACTATAAATATATAAAATAAATATATATGTAAAGAATTTTGTTTACCAAAATTTTCGATATCTCGTTTCGAAGTCAACGATCCTCTTGTGCGACTTTGGCGTTCTTCCAACCGCGTAAGCGAGCAACTATGGCAATCTTTAATAACAATAAAACAACTTAAAACTACAAACTAACTGACAATTTCATATTATTTAATACCCCTCCCTCGTCAGATAATCCTGGCTGATTTTAAACAAAATCGCGCGTCGTGGCACTGTCAAACTGTCAGGCTAGAGGGATAAACAATTAAAAAGGTATTTTCAAAGAGGTTCTAATGTTTTACCACATAAAAACTTTTTAAACTAATACTAACAATGATGTCCTACCAGCTGACTCTAGTACCTCACGGCGGCCATTCTCAAGTGAAACTAGATAATTGTGCGTGACCAAACACAAGTGCATTATTCATAATCTCACTCCGATGAACTATAATGATGGCAAGGCGCAGATCTGCTTTAAGACGCAGGACTACGAGTAAAAACTCAAAGACGAGCCTTTTGCATACATTGCCAACTTTCTAATCAAATAAATATTTATTCGCTGACCCACAGAACGGAGGGCTTTGGAAACTACTACCTTATAAGCTAGACACCAGACTAATGAGGCAATTTTAAATCGGAATAGTAATACACTGAATACTAATAGAAGTAGCTATAGTACACATTCGGATGTTTGTAAATGATTAGTATATACAACAACCATATGTCTGTTAGTGATAGTTGATAGTGGTCATTTTAATTTGACAGTTTTATACGATATCATGGGAAGGCTCTCTTAATGTAAACAATAATTCGAAAAATTAAAAATATTGCTAAGGGGCAGAATACTAAGTTCATTGTGTCAATGATTACACTACCTTTAATCATCAATTAAACCAATACTAAGTAAATAAAATAAGATGTCGATTTAGCGTTAGTTAAATGAATGAAAAGGTGATAAGTGCCAGAAGTATCTGCAAAAAAATTCACATCTTATATATAAATAGCGTAAGCCGATTTTTGTCCCAGTGATTATAGGACGATAAGCTTGAAAATAACAAATCGATTATAGTCTTATTTCGAAGAGCTTCATCCAAAGATGTGTAGAAAAATAAAGAGGATTCTTGAATGCAGTTTATTAAATTGTTATAATTTAATAAATAATTAATTTTAGGACGGAAAAAAAAGCTTTTGGCCTCAGAGAGCGGCGCCATGGCTGTTAAAAAAAAACAAATGAAAATCGTGTCAACAGATGTCATCACTTTATAATTACATCAAATCAAAACAAAGCCTTATCATAGGTTTCGAAATTTATAAAAATCTGTTGAATGAACGTGAATATTCGCGTGCGATCCACTCTTTTAATAAGGATTAAACTTAATTGACCCACAATCCTTGACATTCAAGTTATTTTTTTCTTAAATCTCGTAAAACTTATTTTTGATTGATTGACAGTTTTATGAATGATAATTTAATAACCGGAATCCGGAATGTTAAATGATAAACATAATTAACTGGAGTTAGTTATTTAGCTTTACAATATGAAATTGAGAACGAATTAATGATATTGTTATTGGTGTTTACTATAATCGTCTATAGTGAAGTAAGGTGGGCTCGCCTAGCAGGTTTCTCCTTCCGATTATACGTACTGCGCCTGTTCTCCACTTCAAGTTTATTGACCCCTGTATCAGAATCAAATCACTGGCTACATGAAACTTGGAGAGTTGTCCCAAACAGACAGAACTTCAAAATTGATTAATTTTGTCGATTGCTTAAACAAATTAGTTTATTTAAATATATGGATAGGTCGCACTACAATATGACTAAAACAAACGGCCCGACTTTGTTATCTTGGTAGTACGACACAACTTCGATGTAGCATCGGCAAAATTCGTAAAACCGATCACATCCGAATTAAGTACGCTATGTACTTAATTCGGATGTGATCGTACCCAAATTATCAATATTTATTTCTTACTAGCTGTGCCCGCGGCCATGTACGCGTTTTAATTTAACAAAAGAAATATATTCTAGCCTAAGTTACTCCTTATTATATCAGTTATCTGCCAGTGAAAGTCCCGTCAAAATCAGACAGGCAGACAAAAATTGTAAAAAAAACATATGCCTTGAATAAAAAAGGGCTATCTTAATATTACAAACAGACACTCCAATTTTATTATATGTATAGATGTGAATATGATCTTTACGCAAACGTAATAACTTGTAATATCATATGACCTAATATATTCGTCAATTTGACACGCTGATTTACGAATTTTCGTGAAGATATCAGTACAATATTGTCATCGGACATGACTACCACCGTGCCTTAAAGGCTTTAATTTTAAAAGTCAGACAAGAGAACCGGTAGCCGCAGCTACCAATTACCTTTTGCAGCAATGGGGTCGTATCAGACAGACTATGGGAGAGTCCGGAAAAACCACTTTCTTTGTACAACAATGCATAACGCACAGATTAAAAATATATGTATACAAATTCAAGCATTATTTACTTCATTAATGCAGTGACAGGCGGTTATTTAAAAATGGAATGCCTATGACGTCAGTCGTATACGCCCTTTACATAAAAACGATAATCCATTTTTAGATGTGAATGTTAAACATATTTCATTGTTTAGTTTAGGCCCTTTTCACACAGCGCGATGGAATAAAAGCCATCGAGTTATTTGTTTTTGCTTCACGTGTAATTTGGAACAAGTATGGGATTTTTAACGATTTATGACCTTTTGCAAATAATTTTGATTTTAATGACGACATAAACTAGTCTATATTTATTCGTTTTATTAAATACTAGCCCCGACTTCGCACTTCGACTTTATTGAAGATCTTTTTGAGATGTACAGATAATACCTACTGTAGTACATTCTATCTATTAAAAAAAAACGCATCAAAATCCGTTGTGTAATATTAAAGATCTAAGCATACATAGGGACAGACAGCGGTAAGCGACTTTGTTTTTTACTGTGTAATGATATAAAAACTTTTTTGTCGTAAATGTTTTTGCTCGTGTAGGTACGTAGCATAGGCGTACGCAGTCGCTATCGGTTATTAACGCTTTGGTCATTAGTGTACTACTTTCGTTTTTTTAATCGCATTATATGTCAATAAATAATCTAGAAAATACAATGAAAGTTTATTGAGGTCAAGTTATTAAAAATATATAAAATTATTTATTACATTTTTTGAGTGTACGACACAGGAAATAGATAATTTATAAGAGCATATAATCGTACTTCTAACAAAAACTCCTAGTAGTTTTTGTTAGAAGTAAGAAAAAGTAGCTTAGCATAAGATGGAAGGGGCTTTTTATTCTCATGTCACAAATTGAAAAGAATAAAAAGTGTATGCACTTTTTATTCAACGCACGCGATTTATAGTAAAATGTGAAACATCGTCTAGAAGGGAATCTTATTGAAAAAAAAAAACGTTTTGTAACGTTTAGTTGAAGTTTTTTGTTTTTATTTTTTATTCTCTGACTACTTCTATTTTATACAATAAAGTAAAGACAATGCACCTCACCACTGTCTTGCCAAAACAAACAGTATACATATTTCTAAGCAATATCATTAATAAAATTCAATTATTTTTTATGATATTGATTTTTCCCCATTTTTTTTTACTATATTTGTGAAAATATGTTTATAGTACAAAAACATTTATATTTGATTATTTAAAATATAAATTTAAATATTATGATTTCCTATCTTTTCATCTGACAGAATTTGATATAGCTATATTCATCATACAAAAAAAAGTAAATTCATTATCTATTAAACGGTTATCATGCACAGATTAAATGGAAAATTATTTAAAAGGATTTATCACAATCAATTGCGTATATTTTTCTTCATTTTTGGAAAACATTCTTGACAAAAAAAACGCCTCATTATACATTATTTTTACGTTTGCATTTTCAAACATATTTTTGTTTTATTAATTTGGTGTCTAACTTGGGATATAAGAACGATTTTATATAATGTTACATTATCACAATGTATACTTTTCTGCTGAGCTGAGATGGTCCAGTGGTTAGAACGCGTACATCTTAACCGATGATTGCGGGTTCGAACCCAGGAAAGCACCAATATGTATATGTGCTTAATGTGTTTTCTCACGATGTTTTCCTTCACCGCCACGAGATTAATTTCTCGTGGCGGTGAAGGAAAACATCGTGAGAAAACCTGTATGTGTCTAATTTCATCAAAATCCTGCCACATTTGCATTCCACCAACCCGCATTGGAACAGCGTAGTGGAATATGTTCCAAACCCTCTCCTTAATGGAAGAGGAGGCCTTATCCCAGTAGTGGGAAATTTACAGGCTGTTACTATACTTAGGTATATTAGGATTATAATTATAGGTTCAATGACTATACAATAACATAGAATTATTATTAATAATTAGGTACATTATCACATATCACTTCACACGTGACCTTGCTCAGTCAGAGATCGTAATCAGTGTTCGATTTAATGAATAATTATTTTGTAACAATTACTCATTGTTCCAAACATTCAATTGTTACTGAACATTGAAATTTTAAACAATTGTTATGCTGTATAGCGATAATCTTATACTTTTTTTGTCAGAAAGACGCTTCGCCTTGACACAAACTTCTAAACTAAATGTTGAAATGTACTACCCTCCAATATAATGACAACTTCCATGGTCGAGTGATGTGTACACCGGTTTTCATGGGTACGCCACTCTGAGGTCCCGGGTTCGATTCCCGGATTCCGAGTCGATGTAGATTACCATTAGTTTTCTATATTGTCTTGGGTCTGGGTGTTTGTGGTACCGTCGTTACTTCTGATTTCCATAAAACAAGTGCTTTAGCTACTTACATTGGGATCAGAGTAATGTATGTGATGTTGTCTCATATTTATTTATTATCATGGCGGATAGTTGCCTGGGGTACAATTAAACTTGCACCTAATTAGTATACAAGACCTATTTTATTCAAATTAATTGCCCCTTATAAGTTACAAAAACTGTACTTCTCTTCCTTGAATAGAAGTCTTTTGTGTAGTGCAAAATGTAAACCTTAAAGCACTCGTGAACTTAGCAACGAAATACTTATCGTTGTAGTTCAGTATACAGACAATTGGATTGCTATATCAGGAACGAATTAGTATGTAATGAGGTTTTAATTAAATTTAAAGTTTACTGAAAATCGGCAAGAAACTCCGTAGTAACTTTTTTTAAACAATAAATTATGTACAGTCGGGGTAAGAATAGGTTCGGCACCTTAAGATCTATTCGTGTAAGTATGAGCGATAATTCTCTTTACCGATCGAGAATGACATATTGCATCGCAATGATTTGATGTTTAGATTCAAAATGTACTAAGAGTTTAAGACTTGATAAAGGAATGAATCTGAAAACTGGCGAAGGTTTTCTTACTCTGACTGTACATGTAAGTTAAAAAAAAAAACATCTGTAAATTTCATACATAAGTTCTAAACGATGATTAGAATAAAAGTGTTAGTTTACGTTTTGACTAAGTAAACATCGCACGGAAAAAAAATACTCCGTATAACCCAATTTAAAAACATAAATACCCTTTGAAAGACATATCGGTAAAGTACAACTATCCAACAAATGTCGCCCTAATAATTATAAAATTCTAAGCCAAGTACATAAAAACTTAAATGGAACACTAACATAACCACTTAAGGGCATCGTAACTTGATGTTAATGTTAGGCAATAGTTTAATCCCAGTGAAAGGTGAATAACATACATTATGTCAGTTTGCCCTTCAAGAGAACTACCGCTTAGCTTGATAACTTACGCAATAGATTATGCGAGAAAATTATGAAATTAAAAGATTGACGTGAAAATCTATGTTGTACGTATTAGTTTAAATGTTGTATCAAAATAGTAACACTATTCTTTTCTCCTTGAAAAGTCAGAGATAATTTATGGTTGTCTTCAGATCCAGTATTAGTCCGATTACGATTGGATTCTATTTGAACCTTTTTTTATTTAAACATTCACCACACTATTTGTTATTCGTAGCCTTGAAGACAATTCTACTATCAGCAAAAACAAATCCATTCTAGAACATAGAAAAGTAACAGCTTGTAAAGGTCTTACTGTTGAGATAACGCCTCCTCTCCTCAATAGGAGACTATTTTGAGCTTTTCCCATCATATATATACATATGTCATATTGTGGCATATTTCATCTACATTGCAGATGAGACATGCAAATTATTTTATTATTATACCTGAGTGAGTGTGCGAAAAAAGATCAGCGTTTGTGCGTACTCTACCCAGTAGTGCGATACCCAATGGTTGAGATTGGCTGGCTTTATCCTGTCTATTTAATGGTTGACTTTTGATGTGAGGAAATAAAGAAAATAACAACAATCACCAATTAAGCACACCGTCTCTCGAAGAGAGAGAAATAATGTTCTAATACTCACTGAACCAAAATTATTACATACGTTCAAGTGAATCATAAATATATGCATATATATATATATTTTTTTATAAAATATTATTTTGATCTTGACCGCAATCTAAAGGGTTACGTTAAGACGTGGTCGACGATGGGACGAGTTAACCTATTAAAAGCATATAAGTACCTCAAAGGCGGAAATACAGAAGCCGGCATGGAATTTCAAAACTCGTGCTCTGCGTGATATCAAACTCTTGGCAAAGCGCTCGGTTTGCTGGATGATATCCTGCAGTGCGTCTAGTACTTCGGTTATAGAACTACAAAAGATCAGAGAGCTCTCATACAGTGGGCTTTAATCATTACATATTATAAAATAAAGTTGCTCACCGTTGTCTGCCTCTATGTATGCTTAGATCTTCAAATTAGATAGAGATTCGAGAAGGTTTTTGTATATAATACATGGATAATAGTAAAGAAACAAGAAAAATTCTGTACTATATTTAGTATCAGCATTGCACCCGTGCGAAGCCGGGGTGGGTTGATAGTAATTACTAAAAATTATCTCATACATCAGTATATTACTAATTATTTTATTAAGTACATATCTGTATTTTTTTTTATTAAATTACCTATTTGTTATCTATATGTATCAGATATTATACACAAGATTATTTGAAACAATAATGTTTATGCCGTATAGAAAATTCTTTATCTGTTTTTATCAGTATTGTATTCATTTTTGTGTATACATTTTCGTATCATTAAGTCGGTTTTAATACAAAAATAATTAAAAATTAAACAACTTGATATTGATAATGCACAAGATTTATAAATCGAGACCAACAGCTACTGTTACCGATTCTATTTTGAGTCGAGAACAATTTTAAACTGTACTTTTAATTAACTTTATTGGTCATCGGTTAACTGAGCTGGGCTGCAATTGATAATCTAAATTTAGCCTAAGAAATACCACCCTCGTACGTATTTAAGGTTTGCTTCAAGTTTTATTGATAGTTAATTTTTAGAGAATATATCTTAGTACATTGGCAAAGATAGATAATTTACTTTGACTTGCATTTAGCTTTGTTTTTATATGAATTCATATTAATATTATAAATGCGAAAGTAACTCTGTCTGCCTTTCTGGTTTTCACGCGAAATTTGGTACACAAATAATCTAGAGACTGAGAAAGGACATAGGCTACTTTTTTGGAAACAAAGGCGTAAGATCTTTTCGTATATCAATCATCAACGTAATATTTTAAGTTAGTTTGTAAATATATTCATTTTCTTTGCAAGCAAAGCCGCGGGTAACAGCTAGTATAGGTATAAAAATAAAATTAAGCAAAAGTTATAACATCGTAGCCTCTCATATCATATGAGTACTATAACCAATGAAACATGTAAATATGGTATATTGGCTACTTGGTGGTAGGGCTTTGTGCTAGCCCGTCTGGGTAGATACTACCTACTCATCAGTTATTCTACCGCCAAACAACAGTACTCAGTATTGTTGTGTTCCGGTTTGAAGGGTGAGTGAGCCAGTGTAACTACTGGCACAAGGGACATAACATCTTAGTTCCCAAGGTTGGTGGCACATTGACGATATAAAGAATAGTTAATATTTTTAACAGCGTCATTGTCTATGAGTGATGGTGTCACTTACCATTAGGTGGCCCATATGCTCGTCCGCCAAGCTATACCATAAAAAATATTACTTCGGGATAATAGATATCCCTTTGGGTTATTTTCAACAATAGACGCCCCATTCTGGCGTTTTTAAAAAAGAAATGTATTCTTATAATGTCAGTCCAGTGCAACCATATTAATGTGACGTATTTGCCCAACAATATTAATAATTATTTTAAATAAGAATCAACATTGAATTGAATCTCTGACGTTTTTGTAATAAAAAGTAATTAAATAGAAACTGTAGTGTCATACATGATATAATCGTCTTCTATGCCAAATTTATTTTCGAATTCGTTCAACTATTTGGGCACGATGGCTTGACGCACATCCAAACGTAGAAATATTTACAATTATTCTATTCTTTAGAGAATTTTTCCGATATTTTTCATTGTAATTAAATATGTATAAGTATATCATTTCAAAAGAAGAATTCATTACAAAGAAAATGTTTTCATATTTTTGGTATCAGTTATATTTTGTAACGTTTGCCCTTATTTAATAGCCTCACATAAAAAAAAAAAATTATGACAAGAACAAGTAATCTAATTTAAGTCGTCATGAATAGTCGGTCAAATAAAAACTTATTTCACCTTATTTCGTATAATGCTTCGCAATCAACAAATTTTTGTCGCGTTTAAATATAACTGAATAATTTTTGGTATTTCAAAGTGTTTCAATAAGTCAAAGTGATGGTTCTAATTTTAAATAATCCATTAAATATTACGGGGATTTGTGCCAATGCTACCTGAATGTAAACACTATAAATCACCATCGCGAAGACTACCGGTCCCGCCCCCAAATTGAAGAACTTTACTAATTTTGAGTTAAGAACGAAATAAATATATATTCCTAACGAATACTTTGCAAAATCGACTTCTTACACACACATGCACGTAGAAACAAAACCAAAAACTTCGGACCGACTTAGCTATACAGTAATAGTATTGGATTTTGAAATTCTGAGCAAATTTACATAATACTAAAATACTTAGTATATAGTTTCATTTATTTGTACTTTATATATATATATATGTAACTTCTTCGCTTTTACAGTTACCCGTGCCTTATGCACTTTTTAGTTTTACTTAGTTAGGTGTCACACCTATACATTTTTTTCTTATTCACTAAACATTAGTAGATCTTGACTCTAGTTGGAGTTCGCCATCCGTGAAAGACGTGGCCCACACTGACTCAATTATTTTATATTTGTTTGTATTTAACTCGACAAAACCAACTCATATTAGTTGTGGTATATTCGTAGGCGTGTTTTTAAATTAATTTATGTTCAATTTAGGACGGGTCAATGAAATAGTCCTCGTGGAAAGAGGTGGTTGTACTCGCTTGTAATCTAGTGTAATACTAGTTGTTGCCTGAGGCTTCGTTCGCGTCATGTGTTAGGCAAAAAAGTAGCTTATGTTTTTCTTTGAAGTTTAGGTTTGCTTCATACCAAATTTCATCAAATTCTGTTCGTTCGTTTGGTAGTGAATGAAGGACGGATAGACAGACAGTTACTTTCACATTTATAATAATATATTTATATTAGGATAGAGTGGAAAATGGGATGATGATAGATATAATATAATAATAAATATGAGACAACATCGCATATATTACTCTGATACCAATGTAAGTAGCTGGAGCACTTTTGTTATGGAAATCAGAAGTAACGACGGTACTACAAACACTCAGACCCAAGACAACATAGAAAACTAATGGTAATGCACATCGTCTCGGCCAGGAATCGAACCCGGGACCTCAGAGTGGCGTACCCATGAAAACCGGTGTACACACCACCCGACCATGGAGGTCGTCAATATAGTATATATATAGCCCAGATCATCCTGCACTAATACCTACCAAATATAAGAAAATACTCTATAAGTTATACTATAAAATAAACGTTACTATCAAACATTGAAGGTCTGTCTACAGTAACGACTTATCGCTCCCTACCGTTTTAATTGAATTGTTTGCGTTCACAATAACAAATGAAAACGTCTATACTTTACGATGCTGCTAATAATAAAATGCCATTCTTATTTACACAAATACGAACCGTAATGTAAACGTATAACGTCTGTAATTGCTTGTTATATTTATTTCACGGTACGATTGCGTGATATTAGGAATGGTGTACACCGCGTATCGGTTCGCGAATAATACAGTTTTCACATTACACGATTGTAATTAACGTCTCAAAAATGTTATATAATTATATAATTAAGATGTCTTATTTAAATCGAATGTGATATCATTTGTAAGTAATAAGGCTGTCTTTATTGAAATGTATCGTTTTCTATTAGTAATGTCAAAGTTGATTTAATAGTTAAGTGTCAAAAAAACGAAGAAATACGTTGTTCCTAGTCCTTATAATATTATTCAGAACTGTATAATTAATGAGAACGCACCTCATCGGTTTCTTAACTTATTCGTGTAATTTGAAATAATATATTCTTAAAACAATACAAAGGGTTTCTTAATTTTCATTGAAAATAAATAAACAATTACTTTTTAAATATTTTTCGATGTACTACTATTATTGCCAGTATTAAAAATTGAATAACGATAGTGGTAAGCTATTAATGTTGCTTATTAATAATTCCTATTAAAACTAGTATATAATGTCGTCAAAGTCGAATGTAGCCAATCCATTTCAATGCATAGATGTTGTAAGAGTTAACGGAAATATAGTTAATTGTATTCAACAATTGAATTAGCCTCTGACCTAATCATATGCTGGTTCAGCTGATACGTTGGTTTTTTCAATATTAATTAACCCACAAAGAGAAAAAGTATGGAGTGCCAAGATCTTCCACGTAGATAACGTATTGTGTTTAACCAAAAATCAGATAAGGGCCAGCGAAATAGACGCTTAATGCCGTTGATAATGATTAGAATAAAGGATATTTTTCCTGATATAACATTAACAGCCTGAAAATTTCTCACTGCTGAGCTAAGGCCTCTCTTTCCTTTTGCACCTTTCACCACGCCGCTCCAATGCGGGTTGATGGCTACACATTTTGCCGAATTTAATTGAATTTAGACACATGCAGGTTTCCTCACGATGTTTTCCGTCACCGCCGAGCACGAGGTGAATCATAAACACAAATTAAGCACATGGAGATTTAGTGGTGCTTGTTTGGGTTTGAACCAAGCGTTAAAACCACCTGGCCATCTCGACTCTGTCTGATATTGTCGTTCATATTTATCGTGTCGGTACCGTCTCGCTGTCGCCTCGTATAAAAACTTATATTACCCAGTTCCTACGTACGTTAGTGAGTCAGCACGCATTTTCATATGTCACCGAAGTTCACGTTGTTATTACGATTACGCTGTTGTTGAATATTAAAAGATTTGGATCTGGTTCAACGAAAACATATAACTATATTTTGTACTGAGTTTCTTGTCGGTTCATGTCAGTATAAAATTCCCAACCTGTCGTAGCTTCACTTAATATAGTTTGTTAAATGACGATTCGAAAATCCATGTAAAATTCTATTTGAATAAAGTATATATTGATTTTTGTTAAAATCATCTGACAGGTGACATTTGTATACGCTGTAGAGTTTGTTTAAGGATCTTACTTCTTAGCTACTAAGACTCTTACTGGTCTTATATGAAAAAAAAAAAATAAGGTACAGTCAGATTAAGAAAATCTTCGTCAGATTTCAAATTCATTCCTTTATCAAGTCTTGAACTCTTAGTACCTTTTGAATCTAAACTTTAAATTATTGCGACACAAGATGTCATTTTCGATCGATAAAACAGATTATCGCTCATACTGAGCACTCTAAAATAGATCTTAAGGTGACGAACCTTTTCTTACCCCGACTGTACATATCCTATTATTATATTACTATAATAACAACATGATCTACAGCCACAAAATTGCAGTTAACGTGCAAATCACTCATTTACTATTCAATACTAATATTGTAAGTTTGAAACTTTTGTCTATCTGTCTATCTATCTGTTGCTCTTTCTAGGCCGAATTGTATGAAAATTTGCTCTGCAGCAAGCTATGTTTGTCCTTAGGGTTCAATATTGCATAATAGCAAATTATATCAAATTTGGTTCACGGATTTAGCCGTGAAAACGTAACACTCAGACAGTCAGAGTTACTAACGTATTTATAATATTAGTACAGATATAATAACACCTCGCCTCATTGCCTCCACTGGTGACAGGAGGGCTGGTTCTTTTTTTGCCCAGAGGATCGGAATTGCGATTCAACGGGGAAATGCTGCTAGCATTCTTGCCACCATTCCACGCGGTCAAGATTTATACAGTAACTAGTTTTATGTCATATGTGTATATATTTAAGCATTTGATGTTATTAATTATAATGTTAATAAAAAACGTCTATAATATGTGTACTAAATGAGGAGATTTTTTGTGTTCCTTAATTGCAAAAGCTGCTAAGCAATTATAAATAAAAGTTGTATCAGAAGTTTTCAGTGTATAATGTGTCCCATGCAACTTTTGTCAATCGAAATTTAGTTGTAGATATTGTTTGACAATAAATAAATTAGTATCGAAGTATCATCTTCTATCTTCGTGGCTTAATTCGATCCGCCATAGACGTAACAACCGTTAATTTCGTATCCTTGTGTAGAAGTCACATCTATCTATGACCTATAAAATGCTATCTTCAGACTATTAATATTATAATTACGAAAGTACTGCTCTATGTTTGTTAACTATCAAGAATAAACAGCTGAATCGTAATGGAATTTGACATATAAAATACGGGATTAGCATATAAATTAGTTAAATCTTGCATGCAAATTACGGAAAAATACAGGAAGTAGGGGAAATTTTTGCTGCTCAAGGAACACCTACATCGACCCGCAATTTCGCTCCTGACATTAGCGATTGTCTTACGTCAGTTTTAAATTCGAAAACTGTCTGCATAAAAGTCCAAAAGCACAAACTTTCACATACACTTCTACACTTGAAATAGTATGGGTAGTTTTGTTAAAGATTTAAGGAATAAATAAATATAAGACAATATTTCATACATTACTCTGATTCCAATGTTAGTCGCTAAAGCACTTGTGTTATGGAAAATACAGACGTATTGGTACCGCAAACGCCCAGACCCAAGACAACAGAAAACTAATGAACTTTTTCCACATCGACTCGGCAGGGAATCGATTCTGGGAACACTACTCCCAGATTCGATTCCCGGCCGAGTCGACCCGTGAAAATCGGTGTACACTACTCGACCACGGAGTTTGATAATTGTTTGTAGGTTGTCCACCGTTATTAGAAACGAATACGGAATAAGCGATGTGATGCTGGTAGATTTTTGACTCTCAATAAACAAGTGTAAATAACACTTCTGTTTTGAATAAAGATTTTTAACTTTGACTTCGACTTTGATAGAAGATCGATTTGTGGGTTGTACCTACTACCCACAAATCCCTAGAAGGGTTTGCATCCCTACCATCAAGTTTGCGTTGCGTTGGTTTTACTAATGTAAAAGTTTAGTTTAATTATCTTGCTTGCTTACATAAATTTATCTTCAATATTTTCTCTTCACATTGTTTCGATCCTGTTCTCGACCAATATTTATGTAGACCACACAATTATTTAATATGAACTATGTATCTGTTATGGTATTTGTGTTTTAAGACAACATACAAAAAGTTGTTGTAATAAATCATTATAAAAGATTAAGCAAGAAATAAGTTTTTAAAAAAATAAAAACGTAATATTCACCTTTTCTAGAACATTCATTTTTAAATTCTAAAGAAAAAGTGGCAAAGATTTATAGTGATTGTATAAGTTCAGAAACATTATAGAAGTAATTACAACGATATCACTTAAAAAAACAAATATTTGTATATAAACAGACGCCTTAATAACGGTAAAACATTACTCGTATTATTTATAGCATTTCTCAGTTAAAACGAAACGTTGATATAACCAAAGGTCAAGAGCTCTAATCTGACCAAGCACGTACTTATAAGATTTTCATGAGCTGAATTTGCGCTTAAAAATCCTCTATTTCTTGGTACGAGAAAATATCGCGAGCAAATTAAATAGATCAGATTTTCTCACAAGCATTATTTGATACATACATATACATATTAGCGGTATACGCGATCTTGTACGCGTTTGAATTTAACAAAAAAAAATATTGTATCCTAAGTTACTCCTTATTATATGAGTCTGCCAGTGAAAGTCCCGACAAAATCGGTCCAGCCGTTCCAGAGATTAGCCTGAACAAACAGATAGACAAAAATTGTAAAAAATGTTATATTTGTATATGTCTCGTGTACATAATAATACATAAATACGCATTGAGTAAAAAAGAGCCATTTAATATTACAAACATAAACTCCAAATTATTGTATGTAATATAGATACATACATGTATATTTGTGGAATGTAACTATTCATAACTCATATGTGTATATATTTAATTACTAATTGTTAAAAAATCTTATGTATTATCAATAAAAACTAATAGTACCGCTTATTTATATTAAAGTCAGATTATAATCTGTCGAAATATTGCGAAAATAACCGACCAATTTCAGTCTAGCTATAAAAAAAACTAACCTAACCTAACTGAAAGATTATAAACTATCAAGTTTTTATGCGTTTTATTGTATATCGAACTACGCTTTTATTTCATAACCAAGAACATGCAATAACAGGAAATGTATAAAGAACATATTTCAGAACAAAAACTTCTTCATAACGCATAAGTTAAACCTAGGAGGTAGTTCTTCTGATTCTCTGATTTTTAAAGACGACCTCCGTGGTCGAGTTGTGTGCACTACGGTTTTCATGGGTACGCCACTTCGATGGGTTGGATCGGCCGAGTCCATGTAGATTATCATTACTTTTTTATGTTGTCCTGGGTGTGGGTGTTTGTGATACCGTCGTTAATTCTGATTTTCCATAACACAAGTGCTTTCGCTACTTACATTGGGTTCAGAGTGATGTATGTGATGCTGTCTCATATTTATTTATTATTAATCAATATTTCTATAGTTTAGTGCTTCTCTCTCTTCAATTATTGTAATCTTGAATAATCTGTGTTGCAAAGACAAAACGAATTATCCAAATCAGATTTCAATGGTTCAATCGTTCAAATTGTTCAATACATATATAATTGTATTTAACTAAAATAACTCTATTTTTTAAATGTTTTAAAAGAGTAACTACTGATTTTCTTACTGATTTTCGCGGTAGAATCTACTTTCCGAACCGGTGGTACTTGTAAAAGCCTACAGCTTTGAATTTCGACTGCGATGGATCAGCGTCAGGCTCGTCATCAGTAGGATCTTCTTCAGGGTTCATGGCGTTCATGTTCTCAGGCAATTAATTAGAAAGATACAGTATGAAAAATTATGAAGTAGGTATATTATTTTAGCAGGAATTATCACAGTTGTGTGAACCAACGGTCGAATTTGGAAGGCCAGAATTGTATCTATCCTTCTAATAATATTTAGCTTACGACTCATCGCCTTCGACAAGAATTGATAGAAGCACGTGACTCTTTATGTCATGGCATTCACACCTCACAGATACACAATCATTTAAGTTAATAATTATTTGTAATCGACGACATATTAATAAACATAGTTATCCCAACTTCCTTACTAATATGTAAATGAAAACATATGAGTATCCAATAACGATCGCGGGCGAACCCGCAGGCGATAATTAGGCTATAATCAATTATGTAATAAATTTTCCGCGATAATAGTTAGAACAATCATCCATTTTTAGTACCTAACAACGACTATGCTAATAAACAACACCGTTATATAAGATTTTTGTGTAATTTGTGCGAATTTTAGTGTATGTACTTCATTATCATTACATAGTATGAAAGAAAGTCGCTTACCGCTGTCTGTCCCTATGTATGCTTAGATCTTTAAAATTACGCAACGGATTTTCATGCGATTTTTTTTAATAGATAGAGTGATTCGAGAGGAAGGTTTTTGTGTATAATACATGGACATAGTAAAGAAATACTGATAATTTTGTGAAGAATGTGATGTCGTAAATAAACAAATTCTGTAGTATATTTAGTATTGCGGGTCGCTAGTTTTTTATATAAAACAGCGTTATCGTTGTCGAGGCTTTTCTGAACGTCAACG
Source organism: Vanessa cardui (assembly GCF_905220365.1). NCBI lineage: Eukaryota > Metazoa > Arthropoda > Insecta > Lepidoptera > Nymphalidae > Vanessa > Vanessa cardui. Next base: position 4,573,210 of record NC_061141.1, read on the forward strand.
TATAAGGAAGCGGAAGGGTTTATGCCCGATTAGTAGTGCGCTCGCGGCAAGCGGCCGAGACCGCAATATTGATGCTAAGGTATAGTACTCACGCGTTATAAATAACATAAATATAAAACCTATTTTTATTTCCTACTCATACACCATTTCAATTTACAAGTTTTAATAAACTTAGCTATCTTTGAATATATTTTTTTTTCACATGTAACAAAGTTTATTCATATTTCTTTCTTATTATTTGTATTAGTCACGAACATAATATACACAAAAAATATATATTAAAAGGTTTTTTTATATAAACTAGATATGTCTAAATCACATAATAAAAGAAAATCAATTTCATGTATACCGCAAAGTTATTAAAACGCAATTATAAAATAGCATAATTTAAGATATCTCTTTTTTTTTTTAAGGAAACGTTTCAAAATCGTTACTGTATAGTTTTGATTCGCATTGCGGGGTAAGATGTATAACTTAAAAATAAATGTGTTCTCGCCCTAACATCAACAAGTTTTGTTAACGCTGTACCAAACCAAAGCGATTTCATTGTACCGGCATGCTATAACTGGTTGCTATGTAAACAACCTTTGATATTACAATACGTAATAAGACCTTATTCCGTTAATAATACGAATTAATCTCGATATTAGTATTATTAATGAGAAAGTCGAACGTTTTTGATTTATAGTTGTTACATAAAAATCAAACAGCGAATTAAATCACGTAGTATTCATTGTTAATGTTATAGTTAGTTTTGAGACTTAACATAGCTTCCAATGAATTTGGAAGACACATGTATTTGTCTTGGAAATATTTTGTCTATCTTTATCTATCTGTAATAAAATTACAATTTTATTACAGTGTCTGTTTGTAATATTAAAACAACCGCTTCTTACTATATGCACATGTATGTAGTATATGCGTATAGTACGTGTATAGTATGTATGCGTATAGTACGTGTAGTAAAATGTTATAAAGGCATCATCAGGCAGGCATCAGGCAATCTCAGGAATGGCTAGACCGATTTTGACAGGACTTTTACTGGCCGACAAATTAAGTATTAATGAGAAACTTAAGCCACTAGCTTTTACTTTAGATTCAGTGTTAAATTCGAATTCGAGGTCACAGCTAGTATAATATATAGTCTTGTATGTATCTGCTAGATGGCGCTGATTGTTGATATAGTACATGTATATTATAGGACGTGACAAGCGTGTTATTATTATTATTCCTGTTAAAATATAAATGAGGATGCTTGGGTTAAGATTTAATTAAACCTTTGCCTTATGAGTGATCACATCACTTATAAAGAATTTAAAACATTGGGCTATTTTATTAACAGCAAAAAAAAAACAAATAAAATATATCGAGTTCTTCTACTTCTTGCGCTAGTTTTTTTCGAGATTCGGATACCTATTTCCGATCGGTACGTAATTTTTCCAATAAATTGAACTCGCTCCTCTCGTTTATAAGTAGCTATATTACAGATTCTCTTAAATATTTTTTGCGAAATTATAAAATTAAAAAACCGTTTCATACCCATTGGACTACCAAGTGTAATATTAAAAAGCTTAGAGTCTTCATCGATAAGAGTAATTAACACTGAAATAATCATTCAAATCGGACCAATAGTTCTTGTGATTGGAGCTTTGAACTAAACAAACGAACAAAGTCTTCAGATTTATAATACACTAGCGATCCGTCCCGGCTTCGCACGAGTGCAATACTGATAGTAAATATATCCTACTACAGAGTTTGTTTACTTACATCGCATTACAAACTTCTAAAATTATCAGCGTTTCTTTACTATATTGTCCATGTATTGCATACAAAAACCTTCCTCTCGAATCTCTCTATTTATTAAAAAAAAACTGTATCAAAATTCGTTTCGCAGTTTTAAAGATTTAGGTATAGATAGGGACATAGGGACAGAGAAAGCGACTTTGTTTTATACTATGTAATAAAGTTCAACGTGGACTTTAACATTGATGCTTAATTCACAGTAATTAATTAATTTGAACAAAAGATACACATCGTACAATTAATATAAGAATATTAATACTTGGTGACATGCTCACTATTGAGAGCAATGGTCACTAAGCATGCAACTTTCATCAGAATTACTGCATTATCTGGTCCAGTGGCTTAAGAGGCTAAAGATCAAGTCCTTGGTTCAATGACTAGCTATTGAGTTTTTACTGAGTATTGTCTCTTGCCTCGGAAAGCCGTAAAACCGTAAAATGTTTCTCAACTCTGATCCGATTATGAGAGTAAGGCAATTTGGCATATATAGGCAGTTCTGTATGTGCATTTATTGCAATGTCTCCTAAGCCTAGTCTTGAAATCGTCCAGAAAGACAATCAACAAAAACAACAACAACAGTGTGTTAATTTTCCACTGCTGGGCTAATGCCTTCTCTCCCTTTGAGGAGGAGGTTTGGAGGATTCACATGTGGCAGAATTTTATTGAAATTAGACACATGTAGGTTTCCTCACGATGTTTTCCTTCACCGCCGAACAACAGATTCATTATAAACACAAGCACATGAATATTCAGTGGTGCTTGTCTGGGTTTGAACTAGTAATCACCGGTTAAGACGCATGCCTTCTAACCACTGGACCATTTCGTCTCATGAAGACAATCATCAAACGAAAAATAAGGCAATTAAATTATTAATTGATTGCATTGTTATAAACATTTTTTATCGATATTCATACATCTGTTTTCAATACACCAAAGAACAAACGAAGTGTGAATAACGTATAATACGTCCCTCGTTGAAACATTGGATCCACTCAAGGCAGGATTTATGGAGTACTTCAAAGTGATTCGTATTTATTTGCAAGTGTTACCAACAGACGGCCATCGCATTGAATAAACATAAGACTACCAAGGTCCTTACATATATGTGAACGATGTTTTGTTAAGAGTTTAGTGTACGCATAACAACCTACCGTATTGAAATTAATATTCTACATATAGTCCTGCCCCATAATTTCACATCGGTTGTTGCAAATTTTTGAAAATTTGGTCCATAGATATGTGTTCCTCGGTAGAGGAACAACTTGTTTCCCGTGACGTCATACAACCCCCTCCTTATTTTCTATAGCCTTGCGTTTGCTCGACGCGTCCATATGTCCTAGTCATCTCAGCCGGAAGATGTCTACCGCTGGACAAAAGCCTTACCCAACAACGTCCACCACGGCAATATTTCTTTTCAATAATAAAAAGAAATACGTATTTTGCTCCATATTTACTGGTATTCTATAGTAAAAAAACTTTTAATAAACTAGACCCGTACACTACGTAACAATAACGCCTATATATAAGACCTCATTCGATAACCACGTTTATATATTTTTTGTTTAATATTCTTCCAAAGTAACATAACGGCTATCAAGATTGACAGTGCCAGTATAACTGCCCGAATTATTGCGTCATTACAGTATCTATTCAACACGCGTTTCACTTTCTAAGAGATGAATTTGTGTCACCGTGCTTGGAAAAAAAATCTTTGCAAATTTTCGAAACTTAGCAGAACAAATCATCTGTTATCAGACAGTCCGATAGATCGTGCGTGTAATCTATCTTTATAAAAAATGTTGCTTGTTTGACATTAATACACTTTGACATCGTTTGACAGATTACCATGAATATTGGCGCGTATATTCTACAACGAAATAGCCATACTCAATATTGTTGTGTTCCGATTTGAATGGCTTGTACAGTGAAACAGGCATAAGGAACATAATATCTCAGTTCTTATATCGTACCTATTACGACGTCAATGTCTAAGGCCTGGTGGTTTACGCCAACAAATGGTCTAAAACAAAAAAAAAAAAAAAATCAAACAAACATTTATCCTTACTTAATACTTGGACAAAAGACAAACTATCGGTAATAGACAATATATCTAAATATTTTAATTTTACTAGCTATGTATAGACTTACTGGTATATGTTTTAAGAAGCGGTAGCGTGTAGTCCATTGATGCCATGCGCATAGGTGCCACTAAAAGACTGATTTTTTTTTCAAGTTAGCCCTAACAATGACGTGCGTCGTTATTTTATAAGATTAATTAATTGTGAGGTAACAGTTGGTATGCCGATTCAATAGAGAAAATCCGACTAGAAGGTCATACCTATTAGGCAATGGATAGGCAACATTTTTTTTGGACCCTTTTTTGTTTTTGAAGGTTTTGTACATACTAAAGTTTAATTTTCTTCCTCAGTCCGGCAAATATGGGGAGGGCTACGTCGGCTCCTCCCGTGGTATGGCGGTTCACGTTCGCGCGAAGGGGCCCGACGGTGAAAACGACCACACGGGCTGCACTTGGCCCCTTCTCTCCGTGGCAGCACCCACTGAACCGCTGCCCAGCGAGCCTTGGATCGCGGTGATCCGCCGTGGAAGCTGTAACTTCGAGATTAAGGTACCCGTTTAAAAATTATAAATACTAATAAATACGATAACGACCCGTGATGGTCCAGTGGTTATAACGTGTGCATCTTAACCGATTGCGGGTTCATACCCAGGTAAGCACCATTGAATATTCATGTGCTTAATTTATGTGTATAATTCATTCATGCTCGGCTATGAAGGAAAAAATCGCGAGGAAACCTGCATTGGAACAGCTTGGTGAAATATGTTCCAAATCTTCTCCTTAAACGGAGAAGAGGCTTCAGCCCAGCAGTGAGAATTTTAGATGTTGTTCTTGAAATACGATATGATTAAGTACGTATTTTTATTATTATTCGGTAAAAAAAGACTGACCATTGATTAAGAGTAACTCGATCAAGAGAGAATTACAGTAAAATCATAATTTTGGCCTCGATCTAGAGAGTATAATATTACAGTAAAATTATAATTTTGGCAGTTGACAGTTAATATTGTGACAGGAAACGTTTATCCCCGAAAGCGTTTCATCTCTTTGAATTCTCAATTCCCTTTGAGTTGCGGTCAGCGGCCATAATAATCTGTCAAATCCTATTTCACGTGGACCAGCGCTCTGCGTTGACCTCCATAAATAGGATCAGGGGAATTGAATTATTATATTAAATAGCGAATGACTTAATAAGTATAGTTTAAAATCTTGAATTATATTTGTCGATTGTAGTTTGAATAATAGCCAATAAAAACTCATCTGCTATTATATGCATCGTATAAATGAACGATCATATGTAAATACAACCAATGGCATGATGTATAGACTATGTTATCGACTGGTCGAAAGTAAACACGTTATGATAGAATTTTGATACTTATCGCTATTGTTTTAGTTACGAGATTACACTGACATCAAAACCTCACAAAAATTGTAAAAAATCTTTACATAGTATAAAACAAAGTTGCTTACCGCTGTCTGTATGCTTAAATCTTTAAAATTATGCAAAGGATTTTGATATGGTTTTTTTAATAGATAGAGTGATTCAAGGCGAAAGTTTTTGTATATAATGCATGGACACTATAGTAAAGAAACCCTGACAGTTTTAGAAGTTACTAATGTAATTGCGTAAAAAACAAATTCTGTAGTATATTTAGTATCAGCATTGCACTCTTGCGAAGCCTGGGTGGGCGCTAGTATATAATAATTTTAAAATTTTAATACATGGTGCTGCAGCCATATCTTTCCTTTTTTAAATGACAATTAAATAGCGGTCATTTAGATATAATTAATTTAGTTCATATGTTCGGACTGTCGCATCCTGCCTTTACCTGTCTAAGCTTATGCGTAAATCTCAGAAAGGAGCTTCGTCCGTCTTATGACATAAATTAAAAGTATTTTGGAAGGAGGCCAAGATTTTCTCAGGTGCCACAGGATGTCCAAGAAAATGTGACGATATCGTTGAATAAACATATTTTAAAGTATATATTGAAGCTGGGAAATACCACATTAAATTATTTATTCAATTAAACACTTTAAAAGTATCCAACGTTCTTTATAAGAAAAGTTGTCTTTTTTCTTTCAAAATAATCGTTTAAGAATAAAAATAGGATACAAATATTTGCCAAAATATTATTTTTTAATTTAAAAACTGTCTATACTTAAACCTTCAGTTAAATTAAAAAAAAATGCAATTAATTAAAAAAAAAAAACAATGATGTCCTGAACAATTTCGTACGCGATCATTGTTAACAGGAGCCAGCCAATTGCGCAGGAGAATATATAGTGCTTAAACTATAATTATTGTGAAGAGAGTTGCACTTTCTATTACCTCAGCCCGATAAGATAACGAGAGAAAGAATAAGAAACCAGACATACCTAAACTCTACCAATACTTAACAATTTATATATTATACTAGCTATGCCCGAAACTTTGTACGCGTTGGAATATAACAAAAAAAAATTATTGCAGCCTAAGTTACTCCTCATTATATCAGTGGCAATGAAAGTCCCGTCAAAATCGGTCCAGCCGTTCCAGAGATTACCCGGAACAAACAGATAGACAGACAGACAAAAATAGTAAAAAATGTTATTTTGGTAAATGTGCCATGTATACACACATATGCATTGAGTAAAAAAGGGCTATTTTAATATTATAAACACTCCAATTTTATTATATATGTTTAAATGCAGTACATTACTTGATCAAAAACCAAATGACTGTCATAATCCCCATGATCTGTACGCTGCCTTAAGCTAGATGCTGTTTTGTTTTTTTTATTGAAATAAATATTCATATTTTTTTTTTGTAGAATGTAATGTTTGTATATGAAATGTACTATATAAGTAATGGAAGTTTTTCTCGTAAGATAAATCAATCAAGATAGGTTAACAAAATTTCCACGCGATAACCATTATGAAAACGAATACAATAATAATATTTTTATTTATTTAATATATTTAATTTTATTGAATTCTATTTTCAAATTAATTAAACATATATAAACACAAAGTGTAACCGTAGAACCAATATATACATGTAATCTATAAATAGTAATAATTGCGTCAATTAATTATATTTATAATGGTTATACAAATTTATAAAAAACAGCATTATTCAATTACATCTATGTCACAATACATCAAATATGTATTTAGTCTGTAGAAGTGTCTATTATATTAATGTAAGTAATTATTGGTGTTAGGGCTGTGCAAGGCTGTCAAGGTACACCCACGTCATTAATTATATTACTAACTATATACCGGTCCCGGCTTTGCATGTATACAATTATACATGTATATATTGCATGTATATACATGTAGATATTGAAGGACAAACGTAAACATTAAATTGTTTTCTATTTTTGGCTTGGAAAGTTTTTTTTCTGATATGCATGTATCATACATATTAAGCATATTCTTGAATCACTCTGCTTAATTACGAAAACCGCGTTAAAATTCTTTACGTAAATTTAAAGATCTAAGCGTACAAACTCTGTTTTATATTATGTAAAAATAGTAAGTACGAGACAGGGTAATGACTCTGTATGGTCATTGGTTGCCTATGATTTTTTTAAATTTTTTTCATATTCAATCTCCACAGATTAATCATACCTCTCAAAGTTATACATAAAGAACTACAATAAAACTAACTGTATAGGGTGTATGTTAATAATAATAATAATTTTATTTTCGAGTTCGTTATTTAAACTATTTCTTCCCTTAATGATCTCTTCAATAATATGCGACGTGAAGCAGTCATTTGTGTAATTTCGCAATTCACAATTAAAAATGAGCCATGTTGGTCCAGTGGTTAGTTGTGAAGTAACGATGACTAGGTGTTCAAATCCGGGAAAACACTACTGAATCTTCGTGTGCTTAATTCATGTTTATATACATCTCGTGCTCGTAATCGGATGTCTATCGGCGACGGTAGTTACTTTCTATCAGTTAAACCACCAGCTCGTAAAACCGCTAATCCATAAAACAAGTGTCTATTTCATATGTAATCCTAACTTATTTTATTTTTATATTTTATTTTATGGAATAGGTAGACGGACGAGCATATGAGCTACCTGATGGTAAGTGGTCACCATCACCCATAGACAATGACGCTGTAAGAAATATTAACTATTCCTTACATCGTCAATGCGCCACCAACCTTGGGAACTAAGATGCTATGTCCCTTGTGCCTGTAGTTACACCACCCTTCAAACTGGAACACAACAATACTGCGTATTGTTGTTTAGCGGTAGAATATCCGATGAGTGGGTGGTACCTACCCAGGCGGGCTTGCACAAAGTCCTACCACCAAGTAAATTATATCATAAATATTTTTTTGGCATTATACTGGACTTTCACTGATCCACATAGAATTTTATAGCAAGGAGCCATTTTCGTAACCAGTTTCCTGGACGAGAATTACAGACAGATCGTAATCAAATACGTTCAAGTAATATCTAATATCGTTTAGTATATACAATGCAAGTTCTGTACTTGGATGGCTTTTCGTAGGAATTTAGGTCATACCACATGCAGTCCATCGTGTATACACGAGACATTCCGGGAATTACATGAAGTCTATTTACAGACCAATTTCGCGTAGCATTAACTAATTATATATATGTATAATGTATATACAGTATATATAGATGGCCATTGGTTGGCTAATACTGAAGCCCTTAGTTTTTGATAATCAAACTCCAGTTTTCGATACAGTGATCAATGTCAGATATGACTAAATTTTATCAATGTCAATTTCTATTGGATATAGGCCAATAATTTGAAAATTATAAAGAGTCATTTTCGATTTATTAGCAATTTTGAAATAAACGTAACAGTCTGCAAATAACCCACTGGGCCTAGGCCTCCTTTCCCTATTGAAGAGATTTTGGAGTATATTCTATCACCCTGCACCGATGTGAGTTGGATACACTTGTCAAAAATGTAAGCTCAACCGGCATAACCCTGTGATCTTGTTGCTTTTCCACTGCTGGGCTTAGACCTCCTTTCCGACTGAAGAGAAGGTTAGGAGCATATTCCACCACATTGCTCCAATGCGAGTTGGTGTATAATGTTTATTTTACAATGGTTAGAACATCTTAAATTTCATAATTATAAACGTAAAGGCTGGTTTCATTGTACTGCCATTGAAATAAGCGAAACACCATTGGAAGGCGGTCTATTTGCTCTTCTATGACAATATTATAAAAAAATATAAGTTCCCCATAAGCTACTTAATACCAGTAATAACATGTCACTTCATCTAGATAATATTTGAAATGATATTGGACGGATAATACGTCGATAATAACATTTTTTTCCATATACTTACACATGAAGTTATCTGTGATGAAGTCATGTATTTTATTCAACGATAGTGTTATTACAACTACGTTTTAATAGACATTAAATTCAATACAAGTTGTAGTGATTTAACACATTACGGTTCTAGTAAAGTCGTTCTGAAGTTATGTAGAAATTTCTAATACAAGATTTTACAGTTTTCTGTTAAGTCCATCCACTATGTTTGATATATTCCTACGACTGCTAAATTATATCTACAAGATTATTTATTAAAATAAATAAAAATTTCGCTTGTGTAATCGCATCTTCGATAGTAATATATATATATTCTATGTATGTATATTTCTTACTCTTTCACGCACAAATTATTAAATAGATTTTGATGAAGCTACATTTATAAAGATATTATTGCCTATTTGTATACCTGACAACTCCAAAATCATGTATTAGACTACATTATATTTTATTCGAACATGCTCCCTTACAAGCAGTTTCGTTCGTTATTTTAAAAGATAAATAAAATGTGAAATTTTTCTTTTCAAATAAAGATCCTGTAATAACAAGAAAATCTGTATATGTGTAATGTATGTATGTATATGATATACGATAATCAACGAATTAATTTTTATTATAAACCTTTTGAAGTCCATATAAGTGTCTTATAATTATGTAAATAAAGTAAATACTAAGCAAAGAGTATAAAAATTATCATCAAAGATACATGTTGTTTGCGATTAAATGTTAAACGATTTTAATTCGTAAATTCTTCTCTTTAAGGTTCAGAATGCTTGGCGGGCTAACGCTTCCGCTGTGCTCATTTACAACGATCGGGATACCACCGTACTCGAGAAGATGAAGCTTTCCACTGACAACGGACGTAAGTAAAGCACAGATTATACTTATACTAGTATAGCGTGTTCGAAATTTGAACCTACTTTTTTTGGAATATTTTTTTTTTAAAATAACAAATTAATCGTACACAGATTTCTTTTTGAGTTATTCAGATTATAATTTCTTTTTTTAGTTTTTTATTCACTTTTATTTTTTGAAACATTGATCAAAGCAATATTTTTAAATTTAAAAATGGTCGAGTAGACAATTAAACGTATCTTTAGACAATATGCTTTAAGTTGTATATCTTTATCATAATATCTTTAAATCTTATCTTTAATAATTCATACGCTCGCATAACTAAACTTTATTATGTCTGAGATATCATAACTGGTAATAAAATTATACAATATCGTTAATCGTAATTTCACATCCCGTAACTAACAACTCATAATACAAACTTTAGAACGACCTCTCCCTCAGTTGTGCCTTTCTATAGTAAATCTTGATTAACTTTCTAACTCGGCCTCACTAACTGGTTATATTCTAATGCCAGAGCATGATTTCGATAAATAATGCATTTACAAAATCAGACGTGAAATTATGGTAAATGACCAAAGATTTTTTTGTATTACATGTTTAAATATGAACATTATAGAAATTATGTTATGTAATTATTTAAAGTAGTTTTATTGATACGAGATTTTTGTAATACAAGAAATAGTGATTGGCATCTTATTTTTTTTGTGTAATTAGAGAAAAAAAAATTGATTTGGTGGTAGGACTTTGTCCATGCCAGTCTGAATTTCAAGGTATTATTCTACCACCAAACAATAAGTAGCATTAGTGTCCCGATTTAAAGTGTGATCAAGTGTAACTACAGGCACAAGGTACTTAACATTTTAACTCCCAAAGTTGGCGGCGCATTACCAATGCAAGGAATACTTAAGATTTCCTACGGTCTATGAGCTGTTATGCCTACTTTCCATGAGGTTGCCAGTTTGCCTAACAAATTTAAAAATAAAAGACGATTATTAGACGGAACTCGAAAGATAAATCGCCTTGTGTCATTATAGCTAAGAGTTCCTTGTCACGACGTCGTTAGTATAAAGTTATGTTATTATATAATTTTAGTTGCTGATATATTTAGCTGACATCGAATAATAAAACAGTCATCAAATTATTTTTAACACCTGATAGGCTTTTACAGTGTGAAACGATTTTAAAAATCATTATTTTACTCGATCGTTACATTGCTCAGAGCATCTTTCACAGGGTATGTTACAAGGTACTGAAAATCCCTTCAGTACCATAAGTCTGAAAATATAAAAACAGCGCAATTTTTAAGATTATTGATGATAAACCTTAAAAATTGCAGAATGCTGACTCGACACTCTGGCTTTATCCTATACGATTGGGAACACTTAACAAACACATATTATAGTTCAGCAATGCAAGCCAGGAGGCTTCCTAGACATTATGCATAATTTCATCCATTACATGTATTGGACCCGATAGTCACTTTCCATCAGATGAGTCTCCTGCTAGTTTACTTCCTATATAATAAATATGAGTAATTAATGAAATATGTAAATATACAACTTCTCATTTTAAAACTATTAGTTATACTGACCTTATAAGCGACGTTAGTTTTTATTTTTGTTTGTACTAATCTGCCAAATTAAACCTGTCAGGAAGACTGGTTGTTCATGCAATATGTGCTATGATAAACGATATCGTAAACAAAAATATTCTATATTTAAATTATATAACTTTTTTTTATACTTCTAAAGCTAATAATTTCCTCTGACACAAATCCCATTGGTAATTATGCATATAAATGGCTGTATTAAAATATGTTCTTAATATTTTATTTATAGCTACACATATGACTATATGATTTAAATATTGTCATGTATATTTATAGATTAAAGATAATAAATAATCAAGTTGATCTTTAAGTTCGTGACCAGCCACGATTAAAAAGATTTAAATTATTTTCGACAAGTCATTTTGTTTTTAATTTACCTGGGACGTAATAATATATTAGCTGTTGTACGGTAAAATTCTTCAAGAGTAAAATTCCAGTGTTGAATTTAAATGTAAAATTAGTGTGTTTTATGTAAAAATGTAAAATGTAGGTATGGGTTGCAAAAATTTAATCAGGCCATTACATTGGTAGTATTTAAGAAGAAGCTTGTAGTTATAAAGTTGTATGTGGTTATTTGTGGCTATTTCTGTCCGCCGAAAGGTCGCAAAACCTTTTTCCTACGCCTCTCCGGTCGTGAGGGATTGCTATCCTATCGGAATTGAGATATTTAAATCGATCTCAGCTGTGTACAGCCAGAGTAAGAAAACCTTCGTCAGTTTTCAAATAAATTCCTTTATCAAGTCTTAAGCTTTTAGTACCTTTTGAATCTAAACATCAAAACATCGCGACACGATATGTCAATCTCGATCGGTAAAGCAGATTATGGCGCATACTGAGCATACAAAATTAGATCTTAAGGTGACGAACCTTTTCTTACCCCGACTTTACCATCAATAGATTGATCTTTAATGTTTATGACGAAATCAATTCCGATGATGAAATTGAACCGACATAAAATTGCAATTAAACTAAACATATCAATCCAAAAATAATGACGTAATAGAAATATTTGTCTATTTTAATGTTTAAATAGAAGTCTCTAAATAGTATAGAGTACTGTCGCCATAGATCTTTTAAACTATGCAACATTTTGATGCATTTTTTTATCAATTAGCAGAGCGATCAAGCGAAAGGTTTAAACGTAATAAATTATATAGGTAGGTTATTTGTACTCGGGAGAAGCCGAGACGACTAGCTTGTCATAATATATTCTGTTATAATCTTATATGATAATGAATTAAAATAATTATTTAAAAACAACACACACGAAATAGTTTATTTTCTTCCACAAAATCGATCGATAGGTTATTGACACTCATGTTTTTAAATATAAAATCAATTTTCTTATTTACGATTCGTCGTTAAAAGATATCTTAGTATAATTTTTTGCACATGCCATACAAAAACAACAACAACAACAGCCTGTAAATTTCCCACTGCTGGGCTAAGGCCTCCTCTCCGTTTAAGGAGAAGGTTTGAAACATATTCCATCACGCTGTTCAAATGCGGGTTTGTGGAATAAACATGCAGGATTCTTCACGATGTTTTCCTTCATCGCAGAGCACGAGTTAATAAACACAAATTAAGCACATGAATATTCAGTGGTGCTTGCCTGGGTTTGAACCCGCAATCATCGGTTAAGATGCATGCGTTCCAACCACTGCGCCATTGCGGCTCCTGCTACCATGTCTTGATAAAAAATTTCGACTATAAAAAAAAAAGTTTAAATTACATTGATTACATTTCGGCTGTCTAAATTGAAAACGGAAGTCCGGGGTTCAGGTGGTTTACGCACAAATGCCTGCTGTAAATTATCCCATGGGGACATATCTTTTAACCGCCGTGGTTAAATTTTATCTGAAGAACCACTCGTACCAATCAGTACTAGTATATCGTGTTAATTGAATTTTATTCTTCTACCTACGTTATTAGCGAGACTTGCGATCGTCCTTTGTTTTGTTGTAAACGTTTGTGTGTGTGTGATGTACACATATTTGAACGTAAACATAATCGTTTTTTTCATAGCTATACAATCGTTTAAATTTTATTTTTATTTTATTCTAAACTAGTTGTCGCACGCGGCTTCACTCTAGCTTTAGAACTTGGTTGTCATGTATCAGGCAAAAACAACTAAGTCTTTTCTTGGAGTTCAAGTTTACTTCACACGAAATTTCATCAAATTCGGGTCATCGGTTTGGTCGTGAAACATAAACAAAGAAAGGCAGACACAGATACTTACATATTTATAATATTAGTATAGATGGTTGAAATTTGCACAGGCAGAATCTTTAATACTTTTTTTTAGATTAGTATCAATGCGCCAAATATTTCTAGCCCTCCGTTTGAACTTATCACTTCTGTTAACAGTGGGGATGTCAATAGCTCAAGGGACAGTATCAATCATGAGACTATTTACCTCGATATCCGTAAACCATTGGGCTATCAAAGTTTAATACTTATAAACAATAGTCTGAGCAGCACTTATAGCTAACATCACTTTACCTTGGCAATGAAGCCGGGTCGTGAGGTCGATCGCTTACACGGGTTAAGTATTAGTCACGCAACTATTTACTACGTTCATACCTAACGAACTAGTGCAGTTAGCCAGACACAACAAGATATTATTGACTGCTAGCAACCCGCCCCGGCTTCGCTCAGTACATATACTACAGAATTTGTTTATTTACAACATCACGTTACAAACTTCTAAAATGATCACTGCCTCTTCGCTTATAAAAACCTACATCGCAAATCACTGTACCTATTAAAACAATTGCAACAAAATCCGTTGCGAAATTTTAAATAATTAAGCATACATAACTTTGTTGTGGTGGTAGTGTTTCAATAAGAAAGTGTAATGCTTCTATATTGAATAAAGTTATTTGAGTTTCTTTTATACTATGTAATGATAATTGATTCCTATATGATAGACAATATATACATATATATTGGAAGTAAGGATTTGTGAAAGACCGTCTAGTAGTAGCTGTTACTCATTATATATTCTACCGTCCAACAACGTAACTTAACTTTAGCTATTGTTGGGTTCCGGCTTGAAGGTAACCAGAAATGTTAGCCAGTGTAATTACAGGCACAAGGAACGTAACGTCTTCGTTCTCAAGGCTTGGAGCTTTGTATATGTATGATTTATATTATTATGCAGCACCGTGGCATTAGGCGATCTATTCTCAATTTTTTAAAGGATTAATAGCAATGCCCCAAATGAATTGAGAAATTACTAATATTCCTATTTACCCCTCCTTTTAAGTTTATCACTTGTGTTAGTGGGTACGACAATAGCCTAAGAGGTTAGGATCGATTAGTGACTTTTACATCGCTAGGCGGCCCGTAAACTATTGGCGTTTACATATTACAATTACATATTACAATATATATAATTATATAATTAAATTCCAAGTACTAAATAGTTGCTGATAGAGACGGAGATCAAATATAATTTACTAGCTGTAACCAGAAGCACACAAATATTAATCCTCCATTTTACATGTATAAAATTTGTTGATTGATTGTTTTCCCGTACAAACTTCCACCCCCATTTTCAACCCCCTTCATAAACTCTCTCTTTATCAAACACTAAGTAATGATAAAATTGTATGTCATTTATTTTACCTAAAATTGGTCATAAGAATTAATACACGATTAAAATACGAACGTTTTTTTTTTAAATTTCCTTAAATCATTGGCTGATCCAAAAGAGTCCATGGGTAACTTTTTTAATAGGTAACTTTTCAGCTTTACTGGAAAAAGTTCGAATTTCCTTTAAAAATTTTCTTAAGGATGTTTGATCGTCAGAATTTGATCGTTTCTTATATATACTTTATACATAAATATAATTATTCTTCATATTAATTAATACTTTTAATATACTTTCGCGTCTGTGTTTTTTATAAGAGCTTTAATTGTTTTTATATTTACGTTGTTTTTTTTGCTCTTGTGAACTTGATAATTATTTTAATATACCACGAATTCACATGAGAAGACGCTTTTTGTTATGTCTAACTGAACTACTATAATATAATACACGAGACAGTTCTTTTGGGAGATGGGTCAGTGTAAAATACTATTATATAAGTTGGCACGCTTTGCAGTTCATGCACTTTCAATTTAATCTGTTGATGTGACAAGCGTGGCATTTACATGTATGTTTGTAATTATATATACATTTTATATAAGTACTAATTGTATTCTTATATTTTTCCTATTTACGTTGCGTCTTTGTGATAAGGCTGGATCCCACGCCGGCGAGGTTAATGCGGGGATTAGAGGGGCTTATACAGTCAGGGCTACGCAACAAAACGTTTGGAACATCTGCGCTAATTTATATAAAACTGTATTTAATTGTAAACATAAGGGTAATCATTAGTAACTTGTACAAACCCCAAATGTGATGGGTGCAAGCCCGTCTGGGTAGGTACCACCCACTCATCAGTTATTCTACCGCCAAATAACAGTACTCAGTATTGTTTCGTTCCGGTGTGAAGGGTGAGAGAGCCAGTGTAACTACCGGCACAAGGGACATAACATCTTAGTTCCCAAGGTTGGTGACACATTGACGATGTAAAGAATACTTAATATTTCTTACAGCGTTATTGTTTATGGGTGATGGTGACCAGTTGACCTGTATACGCTCGTGCGCCAAACTATACGATAAAAAATATAAATATATTCCTCTCAGCTTCTATAAATACGTCAAATATGAACACAACAAAAAATTGTTCTCGTTTAAAAGCATCATACAACAATATATTATACATTAACAACATTATACAATTTAATATTAATTCTATAAACAATTGATAAATGAAGTTATAAGTCAAAAACTCGCTCGTGTTATTAAAAAAAAATGCTTATAATTTTTCCTTGTTCCTGTGTTCCTAACGACAGTTATAAGCTGACATTAATTAAGTTCACGTTATTTGTACAGGAAAAATATTAGTAGGTAAATTTTATTAGTAAATAAACCACATAATGTTTAATGTTTGTATTTTAAAACTCTTTCGGATGTAGATTTATTTTTTAATTTTTATAAAACGTTATTTATCGTTCCGTTATTTCACATAAAAATTATTTTTTTGAAAAAATTGAATCAAAACAAATCTAATTCATTAAGCACACTTACACCCAAAAAACAATTAAGTATAATGATGAGATGGGGTATAAGTAATACCATTTTTTTTTCTTTTTTTGGCCGCGTGTGAAAGGGAGGGAACTTTTAGGTACCATTAATCTTTTTCTGTACCCTTTGCCAATCTACACAATTTGATAAAGTTTCTTTAATAGTTAAATGTGTAAGGGAAATAAACAAAAAAACACTATATTTTATAAACAGTAACCAACCACAGATTAAAAAAAGACCCAATTAACTTCCTAAATCTTTAATACATAGTTATGGTATTTCCATCTAAATATCCCAAGCAATATTATTCAGTTATCTGATACTTTAGAATAAGAGATAAAACACGAAATCATCGATTAGGCAATCAAACGAAACGTAGAAGTCAAAATTGAATCATTTGAAAATTTAATTATAATCTAAGTATACGTGATTTTAAATCTCTTCATTAGTTTTATATGACCTTAAGTTCAAGATAAGCTATCTTAGATTAAACATGATAATTATGCAACTACGTCTCATTGTTATCAGTGTTATCGAGTTATGAAAGGTAATAGCGGTTCCGGTAATCTTAGATTGATTTGTTAATTTGATTTAAATGAAAACGTAATATAAATCTTTGTAAATAAAGGGCTTTTATTGGGTGTGACGTGATGTGACGTATTTCCCTAATGGAGGTTGATTGCCATACTAAATTATTAGTTTATGTAAACTGCATGAAGACCGCGCCGTACAACTATCATACATAACATTGGCAATATAGTGATAACAAAATCGGTTTACCATTTTTTATATATAAGATGTACATATAATCTTTACATAAGGAATCGTTAAGGTACACCAGGTAACTTTCGCTTTTGAGTAATATGTGACGAGCGGTTACTTGTAACAATATACGAGACTTTTTTAAATATCCTGTTGAACTAGATTTATTAATGTAGTTATAAACACCATCTGCGAGCATCACAAGTCATACCTTATGAGTAATCTATACATATAATAAAATTTGAGTGTCTGTAATATTAAAATAACCGCTTTTTCTTAATGCATATGTGTGTTAGCACATAATTTTTTTTTACATTTTTTGTCTGTCTATTTGTTCCGGCTAATCACTGGATCGGCTGGACCGATTTTGATGGGACTTGCTTGCTGATATAATAAGGAGTAACTTAAGCCGACTATAAATTTTGTTAAATTCAAACGCGCAGCTAGTCGGGGTCTTTGCTAGTATGTTATGAATGTCAAATGTTGTGTCTGTTGCAGGTAATATAAGCGCCGTGTTCACGTACAAGTGGAAGGGCGAGGAGATCACGAGGCTCGTGGACAACGGAACGAAGGTCATGATCGCGATCATCAAGGGACGCACTTTCACTCACATCAGCAGCAACATTAACAAGTTCGTATATACCTTTTTTTTAATATATCTGTATTAAAAATAACTATATAGCACATTCCGGCTTCGCAAGGGTCATAAGTTTTATTTTTATTATATCTCAAACAATGACATTCTAATAAACAGATATGTTATACCCATACTAAACAACAGAAAAAAGTGTGCCGCGCCGGGGACCGTTTATTTTACATTTCGTTACAAGTAAAAAGGATAGCTTGATAAAAACAATAAGTAAAAGAGATAACTAGATGTTCTAATTACGCAAAACGTATTACTACATAATTATGATGTATTATAATGTATTACTGGCATAATTATGATGAAAACGACTAAAGACAAACGTCCCAATTAGGACGTTTTCTAGTCTTCACTTTTTGCGCGTTAATGACATATCTGTTTACTAGAACATCATTGATCTCAAAGAAAATAAGACATCGTTTCTATGAAAATATCAATTTGTTTACACAAAACCTTAACAAATATACCTAAACCTTCCTCGCGAATCCGTCTGTCTATTTGTGAAAACCGTATTAAACCGTTTAGTAGTTTTGGAGCTTATCGCGAACAAACAGACAGACTCGGCCGGGGGACTTGGTTTTATAATATGTAGCGATTATGTTGCAAATTCTTCGTTTTGTTTAGGTATTTATTTACATAGCAGTGATTAGAACAGGAAGGTTTGAAATAAATCCGTTTTATTATTATAACGCTGTATATAATGAATAAAACTTGTTAAAACAAAATGATTTATTTTATATATGCTGTTACCATTTATGACATAAAAATAACCATTCAAATACCTATTAATGTATAGTACGACACAACTTAGATGTAGCATCGGCAAAATTTGTAAAATCGATCACATCCGAATTGAGTACGCCATCCCAAATTATTAATATTTATTTCTCATGCGAATATGATCCTTACACAAACGTAATAACTTGTAATATCATATGACCTAATATATTCGTCAATTTGATCGATTTACATTCACTTGTTTTCTCGGGTTGAACTGACGCGAGAATCTATAGCGACGAATAGCGTCCAATGGCGCGATATGGAGCTATTAATATATAACTAAAAATAATACATTCATTTCATTGCATTTTCCGATGCTACATCTAATTTGTGTCGTACTATAATTTTATGTTTGTATCATGCACATATAAATACCGTTTATTGGCTATGAATTTGCGCTTTTTAATTTACACCATGAACACGTACTTAATTTAAAAAAAAAGCTTCCATTTTCAAACTATATTTGAAGTGCGTTTTATCTGTTGAAATCTTTGTTATCTGATAGTATGTATATTCATTAGTAGTTTGTATATTTATGCGTTTTTTACATTGTTTATGCATACTTTTCTTTTTCTTTTAATTCGCATCCTTTCGACGAGTCAGCGCGAACGAGACGGGTTCTATTTACTCGTATGTACAAGAGAGATAGATATATTTTTTTAACCCGACAGATATGCTAGAATATCACTTAAACAATATAGTAGAAGATCGTTATTTCAATATCGTATATGCTAGAATGCTAGATCTTGGGATACTTGAGTCTGCTTACTTAAAGGAAATCATTATCCAAGTATTTATATATTCAAAAATAATTGCTTAACTTGAGCTTAGATTTTGAAGTTTGTTAAGTAGTAATGGTATAATATTATGTATGATATATTTATGTAGTAATTTCATTTTTTTTTCCGTAATAGCTATATTAAGCTAAACTTGGCTAAGTGTAAAACACGTACATACCTCATAGTACATAGATTGCTATAAAGGTTATTTAATTAGATAAAGAAATAAAATATATATAAGTAATGTTTACTAGGTAATCTTTTAGTGTCAGGCAACGAGGCCATGTTGTCATCTAGACCATAGACACATTTGATTGAAAAGTTTGAAACCTCCTTAGACCCTATGTCTGAAACTCACCCTTAAAATCGGAACGCAGTTATTTGTCGGTAAAAAACATGATATAAAACCTTTTCATCACGTCGAATTAATTTTAAACGTAAACTAAGAAATATTTTGTAAGATAAAAAAAAAATATTTTGAAATTAGAATGCTATTTTTTTTTATTTCCAGGACGTCGGTTCTCTTCGTCTCCATATCCTTCATAGTTCTGATGGTCATCTCGCTGGCCTGGCTTGTGTTCTACTACATACAGCGCTTCAGATACATACACGCCAAGGACCGACTCTCGGTAAGTTTATTATTTAATAGAACAAATATTGATATAAACACATTTTAAAAAATACATATGTAATTAATAAAAAAAGGTTATATTATTATTTATTAACTTTCAACAAATTCTTAATTTGAATTTTTTTTTATTGGAATATTCGAAAGCGCCTTTGCTTAATTATAAAAAAAAAAAAAAAACTTTTTAATTGCGAATGTTTTAAAATGATTTCGTTGCGTGTTGTGTATGTGTTATATGTATCTATAATACAATCAAATAAATGTATTATGTTTTTTTTTTATTTGAAATAGGCATGCTGACTGGCAAATGGGCCACCTGATGGTAAGTGGTCACCACATATTGGCACTGTATGAGATATTAACTATTCCTGACATCAATGCCTCATCAACCACTGTAGCCTGTAGTATGCTCTTTCACCTTTCCAACCGGACAGCAATTCCACATTACAAAGAACAACTTTATTTTGTACCAGTACTATGTGTTGGATACATAATACTTCAATCATATATGTCTTTACATTTAATAATTGTTTTTCCAGAAACGATTATGCTGCGCTGCAAAGAAAGCGCTGTCGAAAATACCCGTCAAAAACTTGAAGTCTGACGATAGGGTGAGTTGATTAACATGTCTGTTTTATATTATTTATTATCTGTTTCATATGTTCGCTTCGTTAGAATTTAGGGGTAAATCGTCAGCGTCATTTAGGTTTAAAACATACTCTATTACTTTTTCCTTGTTGCCGTGGTCGAATAGAGAATGTTCCAGCTTCGAATTTGCAATGAAAATGCTATCGTTAATTTGTCCTTCTTACGAATAGTAATATTATTTAAATATATATTTTATCGTATTACACCAACCAACACAATTTTTTTTAATCCTCATGGTTTAATGTAAACTGTTTCTTTTTTTTTGGTCCATCACTAGTCATGACCAAAAGCGTATAGAACACAATATTTTCTCTTACCCTTGAGCAAGGGAAAAAAATGCTTAAAAAATGTCGATGTTAAAATATTTTGCTCATAACGAAATAATACGTTCATACAAAGCTGTCGTTTCATTTTTAATAATGATCAAAATTATAAGAACATTAAAAAACTTAATATTTGAGTAGATTGTTGATTTTTTTCTATACAACAAAATGCTCGAATCATCAAAATTATAATGTCATTTGAGTCTTAGGGTATTTTGTGATGTCATGCTAGATGCTGATTAGATAATGTTATTTCGTCTAGACTTCCAGCTGAGCTCAAATCAAAAAACACAACAAAGGCCTGTGTCAATAAACGATAAAACGATTAGGTCAATTATTAGTGCTAGAATTTATTTTCAATTTCGAGTATAAAAAAAAAAATTACCCCTACGTTCTATCTTTTCAAATAAAATTCATCGTTCAAACTAAAAAAAACGCTTGTTTAATTTGTAATATACATAAATTCAGATATACATGCCATTTTTTCATAATACATTTTTCCAAAAACTCAAGTGCTTTAGCTACTTACATTGTGTGTATTTCAGATGAGACCTACATGTAAAGATGAAGGCATGGCAAAATTTGATCAATCTTTAACTACAAAGATATAATATATGTTTTTTTTATAAGAAATCATTTACTGACGGACTAAAACGATTGACGCAATTATTGTAGGCGCTGCTCTTTTTTTCTCCTTGCCTTCATAATTATTTGTCAATAAATTAAATTATTTATTAAATTACTAGTATATCGTATACATATAAATATGACGTAAACCCAATAGATAGTAATAACTTTTCAGAATTGATGCGAATTCGAGCATGATTTTGTAACAAACAATCAATCTCAGAATCTTTCGAATGACATTATGAATCTGATTAAATGTTTCTATTTTATAATTTCAGGAAGTGCAGGGCGATGGTGAGTGCTGCGCGATATGTATAGAGCCTTACAAGGTCTCTGAGACTCTCCGCTCCCTGCCTTGTCGGTGAGTCTTGTAGTTCTTCTTCTTTTTTCTCATTTCCTTTCATGGCTGACTGTACTAATTTGGTACGGTCAGGAAAAACATTACCATACCATTATATATTATTGAAATGATATTGAATGAATAACGTTTCTACCAATATAATTATGCCAAAAAAAAAAAGTGCTATGTGTAAATTACTACAAGAAATTTATTTATAAATCATAGAATTAAACAATTCATAATCACTTGTTCGCCAAATTTCTTTCCAAGAGCAATAGCGACACGTATGGCGTGCGAGTGAGATACCACTATATCTAAATTGTTTACAATGTATTTTTCCAGACACGATTTCCATAAGAATTGCATCGACCCGTGGCTGTTGGAACACCGGACGTGTCCCATGTGTAAGATGGACATACTGAAGTACTATGGATTTGTGGTGAGTTATACTGTATGTATTATGTTATACGTATAATTTAAAAATATATTCGTTGCGTCGTGTATTCTCGATTCCAATAATAAACGGCAGTAAAGATAAACGAACGATTATCAAAATTTACGCTACTAATTTATCATTGTTTAAAGCAACTATTTCAATCAAATACTTTATATCCCATTTAATATGACATACGTAAAAAAACGTGCTGAAAGCATTTAAATAAGTCAAAAATGCAACTTCAAAATTTATTTTAAAAAAAGTATCAATTAAAATTTATTTTTTATTCTGATTTATAAAAACGACTAGACACTGGATATTTTTTGATATTTAAACAATAATTATCGCTCCAAATTTAAAAATGCGAGACGAAAAACGATCTTATTTCAATTTTTTCCTCAAAAAAGCCTCAAAACAATAAAAATCATTATAAACCTTATTCTGCAGATTATTTAACAACATAACCGTTTTTTTAGCTTTCCAAAAACTAGGAAATTATTTCAAAGCAACCGAAATAAAATGACCAAAAAGGACGCTGGTGGAAATTCGTACGAACATTAATTAATTCGTCCTAAAATTCGTCGCTCTTTAAAATTCCCACAAAAATAATAATCAATGTAATGAAAACTTACTCAATATAAGTTAAAAATAAAATAATAATTTTTTAAAACAGTTTAATAGTTAAGTTATAAGTAAGATATTCTGTAATTCAGCCTCATTGAAGTTCTTGCTCGAAGTGACTATTGCAAGCACATTATTTTCCTAAGTTGTGATTTAACTACCAAACGCGTCAAATTATTCCGCATCATACTTGATCTTCTGTAGATTATTATGGCTAGACTCCATAATTCATTTGATCCATTACATATAAATCAACCGGCATTCAGTCCGGACTTACGGCTCAGGCCAAGAAATGGGTCCTACACTGTTGCAATTAGGAAAATTGAAGATCGCGTAACATTAATACCAAAAACTGTAGTCCCTCTCTCTCTGGTATATATTTTGTCTCGTAATCTTCTTTCTGTCTACTTAAGTCTTCTTTGCTTCTCGCGAAGGATTTTTGTGCACTTTCTCACTCCAATGAAGATGTCATTATTGTAGTTAGTAATCCCATCTGGATCCAATTAGGCTTCAAATGGTCCAGTTTTTTTTTCAAACAAGATTCTTGAATCGGCAGTAAGCAAGAATTTACAAAAAATAACTCTTCTTTCAGGAACCTCTTCGTGAGGATAACGGTAAGGATGGAATCCTGCATTATGCACTGTAGAACACGCTGTGTGTGCTGTGCTCTGTTACAGAGTGTCTCGGATACGCTTATTAATTCTTTAATTTGGCTAAATTACAAAATACCCTCTTTATAACTAAGCTATTGAACTGTTTATGTGTGTAAATTTTATTTTAAATTTGTATTAAGTTAAGTAAGTAAGTTTTTTACATTGGCTATTATTTTTAATTAATTTAGTGTGAATTTTAAAGAGCGACTTTTAGTACGAATTCGTTCATGTTCGAAAACGAATTTCCACCAGCGTCCTTTTAGGTCATTTTATTCGGTTACTTTGAAATAAATTCTTAGTTTTTATACATTTTTGGAAAGTTAAGAAAACGGTTATGTTTTAAAATAATTTAATCTGCAGAACGAGCTCGCAATTTTTTAAATTTGGACAGATTATATTGACAGATATCCAGTGTTCAATCATTTTCATAAACTAGAAGGAAAAATTGATTTCAATTGACACTTTTTTAAATAAATTTTTGAGGTTGCATTTTTGACTTTGAAAAAAACTATAAGCACGTATTTTACGTGAAAAGTCAAAAATTTTCACTTTTGCATTCTGTATTTGGGGAACTATGACCCCCTAACAGGAATACGTCGAATTACCAATAACCCTGATTATATTACATACACTATTCCAATCGCAGAAGAAATAAAGAAAAAGCTTTAGATT
Source organism: Vanessa cardui (assembly GCF_905220365.1). Taxonomy (NCBI): domain Eukaryota; kingdom Metazoa; phylum Arthropoda; class Insecta; order Lepidoptera; family Nymphalidae; genus Vanessa; species Vanessa cardui. The sequence continues at coordinate 4,597,931 of NC_061141.1, forward strand.
TAAGTGTTCATTGCGATTTGTTTCGAAATAAAAATAAATATGGTTAATTTAACTTAACTAATAGTAGATTTATTGACGCCCAAAACGTAATTTTATCTAAAATCTATAAACGAGTATCATATACCATCAACGATATCACATCAATTCGATGTGAAATGTTATTTGGCTATTATTATCTTGTGGTTGAAATAAACTATTGACAGTATGTTTGTTTGTAAATGTGGTACCATGGACTTAAGTAACTTTTCAAAATGTATGTATACTCGTCTCAGTTCACGGGCAGCCAGGAGAGCATCCTGCAGCTCGAAGCGGACGACCCGCGCGCCTCGCTCGGCCGCCAGCCGCTTACGTTGGTACGTCCCTTGCTTTTTTTTTTAAATATGAGACAACATCACATCCATTACTCTGATCCCAATGTAAGTAGCTAAAGCACTTGTGTTATGGAAAATCAGAAGTAACGAAGGTACCACAAACACCCAGACCCAAGACAACATAGAAAACTAATGATAATCTATATCGACTCGACCGGGAATCGAACCCGGGACCTCGGAGTGGCGTACCCTGGAAAACCGGTGTACACACCACTCGACCACGGAGGTCGTCGTTTTACTTTCTCGTCATCATTCTTTTCAAACCCTTGATACTGTACAAGAAAATAATATAAGAGATTCATGTAACTTTCTTTTCTGGGTAATTACTCTGCTGGTGTGAATTTTTTTTGCTATGTTATCTCACATATTTGATATTACTGTTACCATAATGCGATATAATTTCAATGTTTTTGCCATCACCCTATCCAAATTTTATAAATATTAAACTTCAACAATTTCCTAATTTTTGCTACACACAATTCCCTCCCAAATTATTAATATACCAATGATCGGGTCGCGCCATATATAAGGCATCGACTATGCCTTACATGATGATAGTCAACACTGGCCATAGACATTGGCGTCGCAAAAAATTCGGAGCTGTGATGTTATGCCTCTTGTACCTAATTAAGTAATTACACTGACTAGCCATAAGTTGAGTGGGTAGAACCTACCCAGACGGGCTGACCATCCCTACCGCCAGGCTCGCTATAAGATGAGTGGGTAGAACCTACCCAGATGGGTTAACAAGCCCTACTAAGTATGTAAATGCGAGTGTTCGCTCATGAGCCCGTTTCGCTGTGTCCGCAGCTGTCGAGCGAGGATTCGTACTCGGAGGCGGGCAGCGCGCGCAGCTCCCGCTCGGCGTCGCCCGACCACCTCGTGGCCGCCGCGGAGCGCACACGGTTCGGATACACACACTTACATATATTTTTTTTTCGGATACACACACTCACATATATTATTAAGCTTTTGTGTGATATTGTATTCTAATGCCTGAATGACATTTAAAAACACATTGTCTTTAAGATATATTGATTACCGATTTTTATTTTATCAATTTCTTTCAAATTAGATTGAGTAACTTTTGTTCTAACATCTTTTAATAAAGATTTGGATATCGTATTCTAATGTCATTTAATTAAAAAAAAAACACATTATCTTTAAGATATATTGATTACCAATTTTTATTTTATCAATTCCTTCTAAATTAGATTGTCTAACCTTCTTTCTGATCTGTTGTGATAAAGAATTTCGAATGAGGTATGACTCCAATGATGTTCTAGTAAACAGATATGTTATTAACGCGCAAAAAGTGATGACTAGAAAACGTCCCAATTGGGACGTTTGACTTAAGTCGTTTTACGTAGTAATACGTTATAATACATCATAATTACGTTGTAATACGTTTTGCGTAATTAAAACATCAAGTTATCCCTTTTACTTATTTTTTTTTATCAAGCTATTATTTTACTTGTAACGAAATGTAAAATAAACGGTCCCCGTTTTTCTGTTGTTTAGTCTGGGTATAACATATCTGTTTATTAGAATATCATTGTATGAGACGTTATTTATGTAATTATTTATTACTATAAAAGTGAATTCCAAGTGATCGTCTCGTGTGCCCAGTGAGTAATAGGAGGTGTTGTCACAGGTCCTGCGAAGGCTCGCCGGCCCACAGCGAGCGCTCGCGGGAGGGCGGCGCCCCCGCCGGCGCCGAGCCCGCCGCTTGAGCCCCCTGTCCCACCACCCCGCCCTGAGCGAGTGACCCCGCAGTGATGTGTTCATTAAAGAAATCACCACTCAAATACTCAAAAAGTAAAAAAAAAAAATGACTTCCAGTGATTGTATCGGTGGATGACGAGTGATATTTTTTTTTATTATAATGGACTATTTAGTTGTATGATCTAGCTTAGATAGGAAACACAGCGACTCCGCCTAGTCAACTTGTGTCCTTTGTAACCGTTACGCTCGTGCGCTTTCCTATCGACACATTTAATGTACAAGTGTTGCTATAGACAAAAAAAAATAATCCCTCTGTGTGTTGCCATATTCGATTCCTGCTAGAATACATATCGTACGATCATTTTGTTATGAGATTACGTATTTGAAAATAAATATCGCTATGAAATCTCAAAATACTTACGACTATGTTAGATGAAAATATATATCGTACCTCGAAGCGCACGAGCGTAATAAAACTAACTGTACTTAAAGAAGTATAATTAAATATTTAAGCCAAAATAATTATAAATTTAAGGAGACTTCTTTTCGTGCAGTTTGTGTATTAGTTGTGCAGTTATACGAGCCCTCGAAATTGTACTTAACATATTTGGATGATCTCATAATTGTATCCTTAATTTTGTTTTTTTTCAAAATCACTTTGAATGTTTGTAACGTCGGTTGTGGCCCTCCTCTGATCCGTTGTCGTAAGCGTCCGTCCAAGTTCGTAACTAACTTTCTTTAGACGTCGATCCATATGAGTTTGGTGTTTTTCCCCTCGATGTGATAACTTAGGATTTGATAATCAATATTTAACGTCGCTAGACACTGTTTTCTCTAGGGCTTAATCGACCATTTCAGTTGCTAGGAACAGCGGTAGGACTGTACTTTATAATAATTTCGTGGCTCTAAGTGGTAGTTTATTAAATCTAGTCTGAAATGAACTACGAATTATATCGCTTTTGAGACCTGTGTACCTAAACGTGCCTAAATTTTCGGTTCTATTTACAATTATTAACCAAAGTCACAACTGTTATCTAAAAGCGATGTCTTTCGTTCGAACATTATATTTAAGAATAAGCTAAGCGAGCATTTAAGTTATGAATTACGATACCTTCTAAGGTACTTATTATAATAAAATCCGCTGGATTTAATATTAACAAGGAGACTGGTATGTACTTTATGTAACTACAGATATCGCGTAAAAAAATATATTTACATTCCTTTCTTAAAATGTTCTAAAATCGTACTCCCGAGTGTGTACAACATGTGTTGAAATAAAAACCAATACAGTATTGATAATTGCGTTTTATTGTAAGACAACTGCGACTACACTACGGCTTTCATCACCGCCCATAAGTATCATATACTTGATTAATACATTCTCAGGGACCAAAGAGCTCCGTCCACAAGGGAGTAAGCGGCAAGTCCAATTAAACAACTTAATTCTTTTCAAACATAAATCTAAACATTTACTAAAATCCCCTTCAACATTATTATTATAAGAAATTCACTATTATCACAATAAAGGACTACAATCAATATTACAAGTGCAAAGATTTACATTTCAAATATTTTACCTCAAAAAGTATTTCGATACGACTTAAGCCTAACCCTTAGATTTAGATAAATTAAAGTATACGAGACCGTAAATTATTTACAAGGAATAAGAGTTTCCGATTTATTTGTCATTTATGAATCGCTCAGACGACTTCCGCGCCCCCCGGGCCCCCCGCACCCCCCGCGCCCCCCGCACCCCCCCGCAGCTCGCCGAGGAAGAAATCGTCGAAGTTAAACTCCGATCATTTCTCCCAGAGACCGCTTTCCTTCATCTTCGCTTGGAAGTATTTCTCTAAGGTGTTTGCGCATCTGTAAAATATAGTTGATTTTTTAATACGTATGTATCATAAAGAGTCGAGATGGCCCAGTGGTTAGAACGCGTGCATCTTAACCGATGATTACGGGTTCAAACCCAGGCAAGCACCGCTGATTCATGTGCTTAATTTGTCTTTATAATTCATCTCGTGCTCAGCGGTGAAGGAAAACTAAGTGAGGAAACCTGCATGTGACAAATTTCAAAGAAATTCTGCCACATGTGTATTCCACCAACCCGCATTGGATCAGCGTGGTGGAATATGTTCCAAACCTTCTCCTCAAAGGGAGAGGAGGCCTTTAGCCCAGCAGTGGGAATTTACAGGCTGTTGTTGTTGTTGTTGTTGTATGTATCATAAATCTTGCTATACAGCAAGATTTTCATATGTGTAATGGTGTCATAATCAAAAATAAACTGCAATTTGCAGTTCCGTTATTGTGCAAACGACTAATATTGTCGGTAGGCGGTAAATAGCTTGAGCTTAATTTGAATAATACGATCATAAACTTATGAAATCGTCCCTCTGAATACATAATAACTTATCTGCGATTTATTACGTTAAATATGGCACACAAAACAGATTGTCACAGTTGACAGATAATATATTGTTGAACGATAATCAAGTGACGTCACAGAAGATGCCTGACAGGCGGGCAGGCGACGGCCATATTATTTTAGAGTGGATAAAAGATTGATTTGTAAGTTTCATATTTTATGTGTTGCTTAATGTTCTTGTTATTTTTCTTAAATATGATTATAAATATGCTTGTGAATAGTATTTTTGCGAATAGTAGATTATAATATGTATACAATATTCAAGAGCTATGTTATTTAGTAAAAGTAGCTCTGCTGTAGCTTTCACTAGTAAACCACGAATTTGGCGAAATTTGGTATATATCAAACTTGAACACAAAGAAATTACATAGGCTACTTTTTTGCCTAACACATGACAACCAATCCCAAAAACGCTAGAACATAAAATAGGAAAAAATGGCCAATCTGTTTAACAAAAACATGATATCAAACAGAATATAAAGAGGTCCCTAGTCTAGTTAGCAAAAACATTATATATATATATAAAGAGGTCCCTATGGGTACCGGTAGTAGTCGGTGTCGGGCGAGTTGTAGAGGCGGCAGTTGGAGAAGATCCGCGCCATGTCGGCCGCGAACAGTCGCCGCGACGCGTAGTAGCGCGCCTTCAGCCGCTCGCCCACCGTGCGCAGGTCTGGAACGAGCATTAGGGGTCAAGTCAAGTCATATGTTATTAACAATGATGTTCTAGTCAACAGATATGTCATAAATGCGCAAAAAGTGAAGACTAGAAAACGTCCTAATTGGGACGTTTGCCTTTAGTCGTTTTCATCATAATTATGCCATACGTTATAATAACATCATAATTAAACGTTTTGCGTAATTAAAACATCTAGTTATCCCTTTTACTTATTGTTTTTATCAAGCTATCCTTTTTACTTTTAACGAAATGTAAAAATAAACTAAAATAAACGGTCCCCGGCGCAGCACACTTTTTTCTGTTGTTTAGTATGGGTATAACATGTCTGTTTATTAGAATATAATTGGTTATTAATCAATATGGGTGGAGGAAACTTAGCTTTTTAATAAAGTATCGTTACACTACTTATATAATTACTCTTGCATATCTATCTCGCTTATTTCAAAGATAGTTTACATGGCAATTCATGGAGTCATAACCCGGGTAGGATCTTATGCATGTAATTTTGTGATACACAGGCTCACTCATACTTCAAACCTCAACAAATTCTTGGTCATGCAAGGTATTACTTTATGGCAGTAGAAACTTTTATGAAACGGTGGTACGATAATAGACCAGAAGAATAATTAACTAGGTATTTAGAAGAAGAATTGGGTATCGAAACCGATAATACATGATATGAATAAAATGAATATCTTCTTGGTTATGGTCGAGATGGCCCAGTGGTAAGAATGTGCGCATCTTAACCGATGATTGCGGGTTCAAACCCAGGCAAGCACCGCTGATTCATGTGCTTAATTTGTCTTTATAATTCATCTCGTGCTCAGCGGTGAAGGAAAACATCGCGAGGAAACCTGCATGTGACAAATTTCATAGAAATTCTACCACATGTGTATTCCACCAACCCGCATTGGAATAGCGTGGTGGAATATGTTCCAAACCTTCTCCTCAAAGGGTGGCCTTTAGTGGGAATTTACAGGCTGTTGTTGTTGTTGTTGAATATTTTCTTATTTAAATTAATAATTTATTTTTTATAAACATCAGTCAGTATTCATTGATGCAATACTTACCCATTGGATATTTGATGTGATCATAGTAGTCCGGTACTTCAGTTTTGTCTACAGGTTTTAAAAATGGCCAGGCCGCTGCGTGATTTTTGACCTGAAATAAAATAATGTAAATTAAAAAATATGCATTAAAAAAAATCATTTAAAAACGGTGTAGTGTGCGTGTGTATATGTACGTTAGTGCATGTGTGCGTGCGAATATGTACGTTAGTGTGTGTGCGTGCGTATATGTACATTAGTGCATGTGTGCGTGCGTATATGTACGTTAGTGCGTGTGCGTGCGTATATGTACGTTAGTGCGTGTGTGCGTGCGTATATGTACGTTAGTGCATGTGTGCCTACGTATATGTACGTTAGTGCATGTATGCGTGAATATATGTACGTTAGTGCATGTGTGCGTGCGTATATGTACGTTAGTGCGTGTGTGCGTGCGTATATGTACGTTAGTGCATGTGTGCCTGCGTATATGTACGTTAGTGCATGTATGCGTGCATATATGTACGTTAGTGCATGTGTGCGTGCGTATATTTACGTTAGTGCGTGTGTGCGTGCGTATATGTACGTTAGTGCATGTGTGCCTGCGTATATGTACGTTAGTGCATGTATGCGTGCATATATGTACGTTAGTGCATGTGTGCGTGCGTATATGTACGTTAGTGCGTGTGTGCGTGCGTATATGTACGTTAGTGCATGTGTGCCTGCGTATATGTACGTTAGTGCATGTATGCGTGCATATATGTACGTTAGTGTGTGTGTGTGTGTGTGTGTGTGTGTGTGTGTGTGTGTGCGTGTTACCGCGTGCAGCACGGCGCGCAGGGCGGCGGGGTCGGCGTCGGCGTCGGCGGGCGGGCGCGCGGGCCGCACGTCGCGCCAGCCCGCCTCGCGCACGCCGGGGATGCACTCCACCGGGATGCTGCGCACCTAAGAGCGGAAACACTATCATTCAATTTGGATCGAATTAACACTGTATTTATGTAAGTAACGTTGCAGGTAATATTAAAATGTAAGAAAAAAATATAGAACATAATAAAGCGAAATTACCCCCTCTTTAAAACAATTCAATCCCGGATGTATTTTCCGCACTTCTTTTTGTCGCATATCGATCAATTTCTTCACTATCTGTGAAAGGAAAGAATATTTTTAAGCCACATATTAAAAAAGGCATATTGTACTGCAGTACACATCTCGTGTGATTGTAATATCTCTGTCTCGTTGATTTAGTGGTAGATTATAAAGCTGTAATCGCTGTGGTCATAGATTCAAACTCATCTGATTATGACAGCGAGGGAATTAAGTACATTCGCAATTACGCTTATGTTAGTACGTATATTGGCGCAATTTAAAAAACGTTGTGAAATTGTCTAGTTTCCCTTGAGAAATACCACTGTTAAGCGGATGGATATCAGACTCTATACAATCGGTAATATATCTATTTTTTTTTATGTTATAGGTTGGCGGACGAGCGTATGGGCCACCTGATGGTAAGTGGTCACCATCACCCATAGACAATGACGCTCTAAGAAATATCAACTATTCTTTACATCGTCACTGGCCACCAACCATGGGAACTAAGATGTTATGTCCCTTGTGCCTGTAGTTACACTGGCTCACTCACCCTTCAAACTGGAACACAACAATACTGAGTACTGTTGTTTGGCGGTAGAATAACTGATGAGTGGGTGGTACCTACGCAGACGGGTTGCACAAAGCCCTACCACCAAGAAAATGTAAATCTATATTCATATTCTAAATATGAAAATAAACTGCCTGTGTTGCTCTTTCACGACCAAACCGCTGAACCGAATTTGATGAAATTTGGTATGAAACAAACATGAACTCCAATAACGGACATAGGCTATTTTTTTGCCAGACTCATGGTAATGAACACCCTAAAACACGAGTGAAGCCGCACGCGGCTACTGGTACTATATATATATCTTTACGTATAGTATGACACAACTTAGATGTAGCATCGGCAAAATTCGTAAAACCGATCACATCCGAATTGAGTACGCTACCCCAAATTATCAAAATTTATTTCTCATGCGAATATGATCTTTACACGAACGTAATAAGTTGTAATGTCATATGACCTAATATATTCGTCAACTTGACGCGTCGATTTACAAGCCCTCGCTTTTTCGGGTTGAACTGACACGAGAATCTATAGCGAGAATATACATCTAATTTGTGTCGTACTATATATATAGCATGATTGTGTCATGCTATATATATATAGTATATATATATATATATATTAGATGTATTATGTACTATATGTATATGTACAAATTATATGTAGCATCGGAAAATGCAATGGAATGAAAATAAAGCCGATTACTGCTGATTTACACGACCAATAGAAATAGCTCCCTATCGCGCCATTCGACGCTATTCGTCGCTATAGAATCACGCGTCAGAGAAAGCAAGTGCATGTAAATCGAAGCGTCAAATTGACAAATACATCAGGTCATATGATAATACAAGTTATTACGTTTGTGCAAAGATCATATTCGCATGAGAAATAAATATTGATAATTTGGTATAGCGTACTCAATTCGGATGTGATCGGTTTTACGAATTTTGCCGATGCGACATCTAAGTTGTGTCGTACTATACTCAATTCGGATGTGATCGGTTTTACGAATTTTGCCGATGCGACATCTAATTTGTGTCGTACTATACTCAATTCGGATGCGATCGGTTTTACGAATTTTGCCGATGTTGCATCTAAGTTGTGTCGCAGTGTACCTCCTTCTGCCTGCGGATGACGGCCGTGAAGTGCGTGTACACGATGCGCGGGTTGAGCTCGCAGTGCATGAGCGTGGCGCCCTCGTAGTCCTTGATGTAGCCCGAGAACATGGCGCGCGGCAGCTTGATGTCCTTGCTGAAGCCCTGCTTCTTGAAGTAGCCTGCGAAAGCGAACCAAACCATAAACCTTATAACACGTTAGAGCTGAGACGGCCCAGTGGTTAGAACGCGTGCATCTTAACCGATGATTGCGGGTTCAAGCCCAGGCAAGCACCGCTATATATATGTGCTTAATTGTGTTTATAATTCATCTCGTGCTCGGCGGTGAAGGAAAACATCGTGAGGAAACCTGCATGTGTCTAATTTCATCGAAATTCTGCCACATGTGCATTCCACCAACCCGCATTGGAACAGCGTGGTGGAATATGTTCCAAACCCTCTCCTTAATGGAAGAGGAGGCCTTATCTCAGCAGTGGGAAATTTACAGGCTGTTACTTTACTTTACTTTATATCATGTTAGAAGTAGCCATTTGGTAGCCGTTTTCCTATTGGTTAGGGGTAACTCAGTATTCATCTTTTACTCTATGGAATAATTAACGTCACATTTTTATGGTCGTCGCTTTGCTAGTGTTTTTGTAATGAGTCTCTTCCGATGACTTCTTTAAAATAGAAATTGTGTAGACATTACTAACACTATTACTAACATTATTACTAAACTCACTAAAAAAATCCGATCGAAGCCTCATTATGGCAGAAATAGAGAAATTTCCAATGTCTTTGGTGTACAATTGCAGAACGACAGAAATTAAGCACGTGTAGGGTCTATGCAGATATCTCTTTTAAGAGGAATAACGTGTAAAGTGAATCAATAGTCGTAATATACATTCAATGTTACCAAAAGGTTTGGCTAGTAATAATTCTGTCGGGATTACCGGCAAAGTAACAAGCAAATAAACCTTTTTTTTAAAGATAAAGAAAATTGTTAAAATTAATGTTAGAAACATTCGTTGTCTTTGCGAATTTCACACATAGTATGAACCGTATTTTAATTTAAGTATAGGAAAAAAAAACTATATAATTTAAATCGTTAATTTTTTTTTATTGTTATTCTTTTTTTTTTCTGTGTGTGAAATTCCTAGGACGACAGCAAATGCTGAGTGATTTTCCTTTTTGTGGCATCGTACTGCTGTGTAGGCAGCATTTTGTTTTTATTTATTTATGCCTCTTTTTAAAATCTTTCTTAGATATTATTTAATTGTATTGTTATTTTAAGTTTTTGTTTTTTTTTGTTGTTGTTTTGCTTATGTCACTGATGTCTCAAAACGATGCTTACAAATAAAAAAATCTTTCTTTCTTTCTTTCAAACAACTGACGTTTGAAAACAAAAAACATTTACCAATAGCAAATTCATCAGCGAACGTTAGGAAATGCAGGATGTTGTTCCTGATGTGGTAATCCTTGAGGTGGTTCATCAGATGGGTTCCGTAGCCTTTCACTTGCTCGTTCGACGTCACCGCACAGAATACTATTTCACTGAAACCCTGGAGAAAAAATATTCAAAATCAGAATGTTATATTATTATATCGAATCAAGTCCAAGGCGTTTACAGTACACATATATATATATAAGTATGCGTATGCCATATTCACACACATAATCTACTATCAGTTACGGCTTGTGATCGTTGAATCGCCAGCCAATAGCAACGACAGTACTGAGTAAAATTAAATATTTCTCATATATTATACATAGATAATAGGGAATTTTTAATTTTAAATAAAAAAAAACTTAAGTGTCTACAGCATAAATAATAATCTCTTTAAGTTACATTCGCAGTTTATTCACTAACTCCAAAGGTAACAAGGAATATTTCTATTGCAAAGTAGTTCAAAATTTAGTGTTATATATATTTAGAATATTTGTATTAAATTTAAAATAAACTTACTTGTGAATGGAAAGTTCTAAAACAAATACCACCGATTGGCCTTCCTTCTTTAATGAGGGCCAGAGTTTTGTGTTTCCTGAAAAAAATATTAACATTATAAACTCATTTTAGTGCATTAGTAACCTTCAGAATATATCTTTTTTTGAACTGAGATGAGTCAAATTAATCATTCTTCATCGAAGCAGATCGAATACTCAATTTGAATTGTTAATTTTTATATTATTAATTTACTTTATATGGTTCCAAGTTTTGTAACGATTTTTTTGTTGTTGTATTAACAACTCAATAATTTTTTTCTTGTTTTAAGTATTGTCTATACAGCCCATGATCTGTAATCAATTTTGAAAACATTTAAATAAGTTTAGTACTTACGGATCAAATACTAATTGCGATATGTATTCCTTGGTCATTTCTGGTAGTTGGTGTGAGAATACGTTATGGAGACCTGGAAATAAAAGTACATTATTTTAGACAAGTAAACAGATACTCTAAAAATAAAATAGCCTACTAAAAAGTTGTTTCATTTTTATTCTAGTTCATGAAATCTTGAATAACAGCCGAGCATTATTTCAAAAGTTGCTAATTTCGCTCTTTGTGCATCGGAAAGCCTAACAGCTTTAGATGCTGATCCGCTCTACCAGGTTGTGACGAAGTTACAAGAATTAAACACAAGGTGAAGTAAGCACGAACTTAAGGGTGCTTTTTGTGAGTGTTCTGACTCTTCGATTATTATATTTATAGTAGTAGTAGTAAAAAGAGCAAGCTTACACATTAAATGAATAAATACAATACGAATAAAATAATCTATAAAATTTTTTTTTTCTGTCTTTACCCTTATTAAGTCTCACTGACACAGTGATACGTAAGCACTCTTTCTCTTACACTTACTCAATGAGTGAATAAATCTATAGAGACGGTGTAACTCTATTTTAATATCGAAAACCTCACGTATTTAATAAGTTACGAGCATATAAATAAGAGTAATATATACGTACCAATTAACCAAAGCATGGTCTGTTTATTAACCGGTCCCGTCAAAGAGTTACCGATTACGTGAAACTCAATGAGCTTTCGCTGTTCTTCCAATTTGGCAGCTTCATCTCTTGGCGCCTGCATTTGGAATAAGGCCTGTAAAATTATTACGAGCACGTGAATAACAACGGAACGTCCTGCTTAAAAAATATATATATTTTGTTTTTTTTTTTTTTTTTTTAAATTAAAAGTTCATTGTAGTCATCAAACTTCTTCCTATACCATTCATACACACACACACACACAAATTTTCGTTACATGAAAAATACATTCGGGAACTTGGGAATACGATGTGTTATATATATCATACTAAAATTTAAAAATATTTCGATGAAAAGTAATAAAAACAACTAATTAACAAAAGATTATGCTTTTTACCTAAAAATGTATTTAATTAAATGACAGTTCTAAGGAGCTATAGTAAAAATCTTTGTCTCCCTTACCTAATATTGCTGGTCTGTGTTGTATTAGAGGGCAATCTCTGTTGAGATTATAGCGGAGATAAAATTTGACCAACATCGATAAGATAACTACATATTATAAACGAATGTTTAGGAACTACACATTCAGATGACTGATCGTATTTGATAGGGATTAATAAGCTACTGTGTATTTTTGTATGCACGTATAAAGTAAAGTAAAGTAACAGCCTGTAAATTTCCCACTGCTGAGATAAGGCCTCCTCTTCCATTAAGGAGAGGGCTTGGAACATATTTCACCACGCTGTTCCAATGCGGTTCCAATGGGTGTACGTATAATGATTGTTATTATACTCTATTCCAATCATACCTAGAAAAAAGCCTAACAGTATTTGCAGTGGCGGATTTACAAGTTTGCCGCTAGTGGGCTATTCAATTTTTGCCGCCCCAACTGACTTTTGAAAATCAATACGTTAGTTATTATACTATATTATGTATTATACTATATTATGTATTATATTATATTAACTTTGTTTATTCTGAAATTGAAAGATATGATTTTTGTTCTATCGTCTTCATTACATTTTTCCCATTATTAGTGTGACTGTGAACTCGATAATATTTGATGATAAGGCCACTTTGCCTAACACATGACAATGAACACCCGAGCGACACGAGCGTCACCGCAGGCGTCTACTAGTCTACGGTATTTACTATAGTCTTGTTTATTAAAAAAACTGGAATTTTGTATGTCGACCAAATTGGTACCAGAATTTTGGAAGTAAAATAAAAGTAGAAATATGTGGTTAAGTGCCATAGAGTTGTATATAAATATATATTTATCACGAACTCTTGGAAGCGAACAATATAACTGAATTCGCACACTAATAACGTCGGGTCCGCACGTGTGGTGCGCGACCTAGGCTGCACGGCGGCGCGTGTCGCAGTACTCACGTCGGGTCCGCACGTGTGGTGCGCGACCTAGGCTGCACGGCGGCGCGTGTCGCAGTACTCACGTCGGGTCCGCACGTGTGGTGCGCGACCTAGGCTGCACGGCGGCGCGTGTCGCAGTACTCACGTCGGGTCCGCACGTGTGGTGCGCGACCTAGGCTGCACGGCGGCGCGTGTCGCAGTACTCACGTCGGGTCCGCACGTGTGGTGCGCGACCTAGGCTGCACGCTGGCGCGTGTCGCAGTGCTCACGTCGGGTCCGCACGTGTGGTGCGCGACCTAGGCTGCACGGCGGCGCGTGTCGCAGTACTTACGTCGGGTCCGCACGTGTGGTGCGCGACCTAGGCTGCACGCTGGCGCGTGTCGCAGTGCTCACGTCGGGTCCGCACGTGTGGTGCGCGACCTAGGCTGCACGGCGGCGCGTGTCGCAGTACTCACGTCGGGTCCGCACGTGTGGTGCGCGACCTAGGCTGCACGCTGGCGCGTGTCGCAGTGCTCACGTCGGGTCCGCACGTGTGGTGCGCGACCTAGGCTGCACGGCGGCGCGTGTCGCAGTACTCACGTCGGGTCCGCACGTGTGGTGCGCGACCTAGGCTGCACGGCGGCGCGTGTCGCAGTACTCACGTCGGGTCCGCACGTGTGGTGCGCGACCTAGGCTGCACGGCGGCGCGTGTCGCAGTACTCACGTCGGGTCCGCACGTGTGGTGCGCGACCTAGGCTGCACGGCGGCGCGTGTCGCAGTACTCACGTCGGGTCCGCACGTGTGGTGCGCGACCTAGGCTGCACGCTGGCGCGTGTCGCAGTGCTCACGTCGGGTCCGCACGTGTGGTGCGCGACCTAGGCTGCACGGCGGCGCGTGTCGCAGTACTCACGTCGGGTCCGCACGTGTGGTGCGCGACCTAGGCTGCACGGCGGCGCGTGTCGCAGTACTCACGTCGGGTCCGCACGTGTGGTGCGCGACCTAGGCTGCACGGCGGCGCGTGTCGCAGTACTCACGTCGGGTCCGCACGTGTGGTGCGCGACCTAGGCTGCACGGCGGCGCGTGTCGCAGTACTCACGTCGGGTCCGCACGTGTGGTGCGCGACCTAGGCTGCACGGCGGCGCGTGTCGCAGTACTCACGTCGGGTCCGCACGTGTGGTGCGCGACCTAGGCTGCACGCCGGCGCGTGTCGCAGTACTCACGTCGGGTCCGCACGTGTGGTGCGCGACCTAGGCTGCACGGCGGCGCGTGTCGCAGTACTCACGTCGGGTCCGCACGTGTGGTGCGCGACCTAGGCTGCACGCTGGCGCGTGTCGCAGTGCTCACGTCGGGTCCGCACGTGTGGTGCGCGACCTAGGCTGCACGGCGGCGCGTGTCGCAGTACTTACGTCGGGTCCGCACGTGTGGTGCGCGACCTAGGCTGCACGCTGGCGCGTGTCGCAGTGCTCACGTCGGGTCCGCACGTGTGGTGCGCGACCTAGGCTGCACGGCGGCGCGTGTCGCAGTACTCACGTCGGGTCCGCACGTGTGGTGCGCGACCTAGGCTGCACGCTGGCGCGTGTCGCAGTGCTCACGTCGGGTCCGCACGTGTGGTGCGCGACCTAGGCTGCACGGCGGCGCGTGTCGCAGTACTCACGTCGGGTCCGCACGTGTGGTGCGCGACCTAGGCTGCACGGCGGCGCGTGTCGCAGTACTCACGTCGGGTCCGCACGTGTGGTGCGCGACCTAGGCTGCACGGCGGCGCGTGTCGCAGTACTCACGTCGGGTCCGCACGTGTGGTGCGCGACCTAGGCTGCACGGCGGCGCGTGTCGCAGTACTCACGTCGGGTCCGCACGTGTGGTGCGCGACCTAGGCTGCACGCTGGCGCGTGTCGCAGTACTCACGTCGGGTCCGCACATGTAGTTGGGGTCGGAGATGGTGGCGACGATGTCGGCGACGGTTCGCTCGCTGACGTCATCGGCTCCGTCGTCGAGCCTCCTCCGCTTGCCGCCCTGGTCGCCACTGCGCTCGTTCGCCCGCTTCAGACCCTCCTGCTTTATCGACCCTGAGAACGATTAATTAAACGATTATGTTATTTTGATGCAGTCGTCATTTTTAACCTACACGTGATTCTAGAATACGTTCAATTCGTGCCCAATGCGACATAGATTTATGTCAAACGTACCCGATGAAAGCGAGACAGTAGTGAAACCATCCTTACTATCTCCGGACGCCGTGACTCGCTCGAACTCACCGGCGCGTCTTCCCGCTGCACAAAACACCAAACATTTATAATATGAACACATATAAATCACCTTTTAACATTTTTTTTAGATTATCTAAGTATCGAAATTATTTATTTAAATAGTCGCATTTTACTTACTCGTTTTATTATCTATAATGGCTTGTAAGTGTACAGGTGGCATTTGCTTGAAGTCGGGATCCCAAATGGGCGAGTTCGCGCTGAATATTTCCTCTTCCAGGAGACCCAAGAAACGTGGAAAGTGGTTTAAAACTAATACCTAAAAACAAATTAAATTATCAATTCTTATGGAAAATATTTCAATCTTGCTTTCTTTTTTAAGGACAACGCAGTGGTTTATGCAACTATATGCTTTGATTACGGATATACAAATTACTCATTATGTATCAGAGCTATATTCTACTAATTCCAGGTTAGGATTAAAATTGTTTTTACAATCTAACGGGGTATGAAAATTACTATGATAGTTTTCACATTTTTAAACTATCATAGTAGTTTTTGGTCCTTCGAGCCGGAGTTTTATTTTATGGACGTAATATAATCAATCTATGCATCTCACTTACTCTCTTCTCCGGCGGCATTCTGTCTCTTTCGGAGTGACATTTATCCATCAACTGTCGACAGACCGACTTGAAGACAGCTCGCAGTAAAGTCCTTCCGAATACTATAGACGTCTCGTAATGCGGAAGAGAGTCGCAGAATGCTGGCACGTGGCAGAATACTAACCATCTGTTAAATGAAAACATTCATTTAATGTTCAACATACACATGATCTAACCACTGGCAAACCTAGGCAAGCACCACTGAATACCCGTGTGCTTAATTTGTCTTTATATTTCATCTCGTGCTCAGCGGTGAAAGAAAACAACGTGAGTAAACCTGCATGTGTCAAATTTCATAGAAATTCTGCCACATGTGTCACCAACCCGGATTGGAACACCGTGGTGGAATATTTTTCAAACGTTCTTCGCAAAAGGAAGGCCTTAGCCCAGCAGTGGAAAATTTACAGGGTTTTGTTGTTGTTGCATAAACATGATAATATCAAAGCAACACCTTACATTTATTGGCTTGTAATTTGGCCGTTTTATACAAGAGTAAAACTTGTATTAACTTTGATTATATTATTAAAAAAGACCAATATGAGCATAGCAATAAATAAATGTAATGTTACCTTGTATAATTAATTTGGTATGCTGATATGTCCTCGGGGTTTGAAACTTGCTGTGAAAATATAGATGAATTTAATAAACTTTGTTTTTCTACATTATATTATATTTAAATGACAATATATATTAATAGCCATATTAATTTCAGTTTTCCCTGTAAATCAAAATTAAAGCGAGGTCATTAGTCACCAATATAACTTGACAAGCATTAAATATAAAGCAATTAAACGGCCTGTTAAAACAGATTAACATAAGCATTTTTAACCACACTGTTACAAAATTGAATACTCATGGCTGAATTTTATCCAACCCATATGGGTTTTAAGATCATTTCTGTTACCACTAATATAAGTCATAAATACAAATAAAGGGGCTCGAGCGGATTGTGTTCATATAATTTAATAATAAAATATTTATTTTACCAGTTTCCTAACACTTGGTGTTTCAAAATTCCAGTGATTGAAACAATGCAGAAACATCTTGGCTAGGTCGTACATGGTCTGCCATTCCCTCTGGGGTAGAGTGTTAAACTTGTATAGGACAAAGTTTGTGATAGCCTTCGCAATGGAGGGCCTTTCGAAGGGAGGCTGACCGAGGGGTCCTTCAATGCGAGGCTGGCTTCGAGAGAGAATGCATTTACGCAGCAGCTGTGAAGTAATAATAATAAATTAAAACTCTAGTACTGAATATAAAGTTTTCATATTAGTATGGAATAGACATATACATTCATTACTGAACATGTGCCTTACATATGCTTAGCAAAGTAATAACAATGTAATTATAAAATAAAGTAAATTTTACTTGCATCTATACAACAGATTATATGATTCAGTCAGTCATGACATAAATATAAATTTTAAAATATCTTGTGATATTTTAATGTTGTAAATATAAAATCTCTGTAGTCTGGTACTAATTACTTGTTTTATGTATTATGTTGGTATTAGTAAGTGGTAAGCTTACGCATTTTTAACTCAAGTCAATTCATATTTTTAATTAATTAGGCAAATGGTAAAATTAGTACATTTTAATCTAAAATGTACTTTGGTCCTTATAGTTCTAGGACACACAAACACTTTTTTACAATTTTATGGAGAATAGAAATATTTGTTCACTCACTTTAAACAGATAATAATAAACTCGCTTTGTATCATGGTCATCCTCTCTGTGCATGGACATGAATATATTCTCTACATCGACCACTGCCCCGAGAAGTCGATTTACCTCCGCAGCTGAGAGTGCTTCTAACTGAGTTACATGTTTTTCTACAAAAGGACACAAATTATAATACTAATAGTAATCTATGAATAAGTGCGCATATGTGTGACTAGGGTCTGTTCTGAATACTGTAATGCACAGTAATTATTAAGTATATAAGTAGAGATAAATTGAAAACTAATTTTGATAATAATTTGTTCCACATTATATACAATATTACAATATTAGTTACCAAATTGATTTCAGCATTCGAACATATATATTTAATCTGTATGTTCTTGTAAAAAATGACCCATTTGAACTTAAGATAGTATGAGTATGAGCTCACCTAGAATATGGTTGCAGTTACGACAAAGATCAGTGAAACTGGCTATGGGTTGATTGTCTGTGCGGTTATTTGTTTTACTATTTTGCTGTGGTAATGGGGTTTTCCAGCCAGTGCAGTTACAATCTGGTGTCTGTAACCAAAATAAGAACACATGAATCGATAGGCTTAGACAGTTTTTATTAATTATTTAGCTTTTTGACTTTATTACATTCAGTTCTGGACTTGGTGTAGCTTGCTAAGTTGTTCCCGAACAAGCAAATTAATGTACATGATTTGCCTTGTTGTGCATAGAAGATAAAATGCACAATATATTTTGTTAATGTACATTTTACAAGCACATTTGAATTCACTAACATCACTGTTTTACTGAACTATATTAACTAAAGTTAACACCAGTTCAGAATGTAGATTCTACTGAGAAGAACCAGCAAGAATCTTAGTAGTTACATTTTTCCACCATTTAAAATACTAAGTTATGCTAAATACAATTATAAATGTTTGTATATCATTAAATACATTCTCATTGCAATAGCTGTTTCTAAATGTATTAATAATACAAATAATCAAGTTCTATAGTAAAATCAGCCTCTTTTTCCTTCTCGACAAGAGATCCTCTATTACACTTACCTTTAGAATATGGCTTGGTTTGTTAAATTTTACTGTAAAATCACCAGTCAAAGGGACCAATACCATACCAGGATACACTTTTATAGTGGAACAGGAACTAGGAAAATATTGTTTTTTTTTTTTTTTATATATACAATTTGCCTGTGTATAGGGCTTTATTGGCATTTACATTTTTTGGCATAAATTATATTCAATATGTACATTTTAATTATCATCAAACATATAGTAGGTATTCCAAAAGTAAACCCTATATAAAGTAAAGTTATTAATTTAAACTTATTTATTTCATGAAAGTTACTTTAAGCATTTACTAAAGGCACTAAAAAAAACTATGAATTAACTCACTTGACAGGATGAGTAAATTGCCAGCTTCAGCAGTTTCTTTGCATGCGGCCAGTTATACACTTGCTGTTTCCTCTGTTGGATGCGTTGAAGGTTTGATTGCCTGGAGGCTTGGCCCTCGCTACTTGCTGGAGTTGCTGCATTGCTTGATGATGCATCATCGGCATTTGCACTAGAGGTGGCTAAAATTGAGGATAATCTATTAATGGAATTCAGTATATTTTTACGACAATGTTACCAATTACAAAAATTGTTGTGGTTATTTTTATTGTAATATATATAACAATAAAAAGGGTTGTAATCCATTTGTATTTTTTCTTTAATTTATTAAATATATGCTTTTTCAGACTGCCAACAAAAGGTATGATTGTGTTTTGAAAAGTAAAAGACATAAAAGATTTACTCTTTTTAAGTTTTATATTAGTACAAGCAGTTACCAAAGAAAGGGGTTATTATCAACAAAATTTGATGCAATTGCTTTATATACACTAATATTACGATGAGCAGAACAGATTGAGCTGCACATAAAATTGTTTATTTTCTCATTGTAAAGAGTTCCAGTCAAAGATGTATACAAAATTAAAGAGGATTCTTGATTGCTACTTACTAAATTGTTATTATTTAACAAATAAGAAATAAATCATTAGAATTAAGTTTCATTTTGGCATCAAATGTAGATGAGCGACTTATGGTTTGCAATGAAATGAAATGAAAACAACCTGCCATAGGTTTCAAAATTGCTAAAATCTTTTGAATAAATGCTAGGTTTCACAGGTGATCCACTAGCATATTCAATCTCTGTCTATCAAATTAGGTAATTTAGTAACATCAAGCTCCAAATTTCAGGGATCGAGTAACAGTTTATATACTTTAAGCACAAGAAACAATAATATCCCACATATCACATTGCCTAACAATAACATGAATAAATTGGAGTTTAATACAATAACATAGATTCTATAAATCGATAACTACATTTTTAAATTGATTGAGAATTGTGCTGGAGTTTTATTTCTCTTAATTAGATAAATGGTAAAACCAATCATCATAATTACAAGTTGTATGATTTTACATGACATATCAAATTGATTCAGAGTTACTATCATATTAGGCTTTTAACTATTCAAATATTTGTTTATATTGCTGATATTGTACTGCTTAATATTTATTATTTATTTTCGAAATTTAAGAAGTTCTTATGTGAAAAAGAGAAGAAAAAAAATCAAACAAATAAATATGTCTATAATTTTGAAGCGAATGAGGTATTTAAACCAGAGTAAAACATACAAATTAGTTGTATGCGATATTTAAGGCAATATTTTTGAATGTATTGTGACTTTATTCTACTAACTTCAAAATAGTCTTTTCTGTAATCAAAACATCAATGGGGTGAATATTATAATAATGGTATAACCGATTAGATAAACATACAGTTTTAATTACGTATGTTTATTTACCTTCGTGTGTTTGAGACGAATCAGCGTCAGTTCGTGTCATGGCTATGTCAGCAATATCTTCTCCAAGTTGAGAAGACATAATACTAATATCATTAACTATTTAGATACTTTCATCTATATCTTAAATTAGAATAAATTTACGACACTAATCATTTTAGATATCTTTATTATACACAAAAAGTGCCAGAAATGCTAAAATGCATTCAGCAAATCGAGTAGACGCTAGCTTGACAATTTGTGACGTTTGTGATAATATGACATTTGATAGTACGTCAAAGTTTTTTTTAAAAAATACAGATTTTAAAAAGAGACTATGAAATAAGAACAAAAAATATATAAAACAATGTAAGCAAATAAGCATAAACAAGAATGGTTTTAAATAATTGTGAAAGTTACCAATTGCAATACCGAACTTATTTATCCCACACACAAAATTAGGAGCATGTCCGTTGGTATTGTTATTTTACATTAAATATTCAAACGCTCTGCTTAATTTTTTTAAAAGTTTGTTAGTTTATTTTATAGGTTTTATAAATAATTCTCCTGATAATTTTTTTAAATGCTTTTTTAATGCCTAATGCCCTGTCCTACACACTAAAACCATCCTTGCGTTTCCATCATGCTGCCGAGTTATGAAGCAACAGGATCGTAAGGGCATGTAACCGCGATTCCACCAGCGGCAGCCATCGTAAGATGGCCGAATACATGGATAGCGCTTAGTACGCGCCTTCCCCCTCATCCTTCATGCATGAATGTGACGAGCTTCACGGAGTTCACCACTGGGGGCTGGGCGTCAGCTAAGCTGATGCCCTGCGACGGATGAGATATTTGGCTCCGCCGCTGACCAACGGTATTAAACACCAGGGAGACTTAAATAGCGAGCCTTCCTACACACTACTAGCCATCGAGGCCGCTCACATGGACCGCTCTGTCGCTAACCAGGGACGTACCAGGAGCAGCCCCGCGGCATTTCTTCCGCCCGTCTTAGGCGTGGACCACGAGCAAGCTCAAGGCGGCCCTGTTGACCAGGGTGCACCACGAGGAGGTGACTGACATGCACCCTTGGAGAGGGTAACCTAAAGCGAACAATTCACGTCAAAGTGTCAAACTGAAGAAACTTTTCATTGTTTAATAGTGTTCATATTGTTTCTTGTTTTTTTAAAGAGTTTATTCTTTAAAGTTATGAAAACTGATCTTTTCTCATATTTTACTTCTAATTGAAAGTCATAACTTCACAAATCCAGATATTTTTCAAATTACTTACTTTTAGTTTATACCTAATAACCTTCCCGAGTCCCATTCCGCATTTACCAGGGACGAAGAAGAAAAATGTTATGTTGCAATTAAAAATCGTATATTTTTTGGTTAAATTTAGTTATTTTTAAGAGACCACAAACTGTAATGAATTTAATTTAAATCATTGTTTATTGGTTGTTGAGTGGATGATTTTATTCTGCTGGCTATAAGAGCTGGAGCAGATGTGGGTGTGTGTGATTTCCTAATGAATAATGCGGACCCATTGTTGATTAAATAATTGTCAAGACTATGAGACAAGAAATTTTACTTTAGTTTTGCCAAAGTAAGTACCAATATTCGGCAATTCTTTTTTCCATTAACAGGATTTTCAGCGTCAATTATTTCGTCCAATTTGTTGTCACAAATAATTAAGTAACTTATGACTTTCAGTGAATTAAGACTGAAGTGAATAAAGATACTCTTATATAAAGTCTCATTCGAAATTGAGTTCAACTCGCCTACGAAGATTTATTTATTTATAGAAATAAAGATATTTGTCAGAACTGCTCTCGATTTTGATAATTTATCTGGTCTACACGTGCTTAATTTTTATCATGTATACTGATTCATTTAGGTCTAATAATCTAAATTAAAAAAAAACAACGTTTATTTGGCAATATTTTTTATTTAACTTAGATTAAAAATATGATTGTGTTAATTAATTTTGTATTACCAAATAATAATGATTGATTGAACATAGTACAGATAATAAGCAGGGACAAACATATTATTATCATTTAATTATTTCTAAAACCTGCAATACATTATATTTATTGTATTCGATACATTTGTCTGTCGTGAAAGAAGTTACAATAATAAAACACCTTCCGGCTTCGTTCATAATAAATTAAATCTCAATGTAAATTTAACATTCTTGATGATTAACTGTTGACATTCACAATGATGTACATACACTTTTACATTTTAAATAACAATTAGTCATAATTGTTTTTAAAATTATTATGTGTATAATAAAAAATGTATATTTACACGAGCTACTCGATGAGCAGCCATGAAATATTAGTCCAAGATTTTTAGATATCCGCTCTGCATAAAATAATTCTACGTGATTATTCGATTGTATTATGTCGGAGGCTGCCCCCCAAGTATAAAACCGAGTTTCTGTCGCCCGAAACCGCGAGAGCGTTAGCCGCCATCTTGGAAAACGTTATTTTGCATACATAAACGGTAAGTTTTACGTTAAAAACCGAAGAAATCTTTTTTGTAGAGAACAAAATTTCCCACCTTTTTTATACAAAACTTTTCCCCCTATTGTTGATATTTTCCGATATATTTGGGGGGCACCCTCCGACATAATCCAATGGAAAAATCACGTAGAAGGATTTTATGCAGAGCGGACCGATTTTCGATGCTAAAATTCCTGGACTATATTGTCTTGTAATCAAATTGTGTAACCGTAACCGTTTCTTTAGCGAGAAGATTAACTACTGTTAATTTGTAATACTTAATTCTGCTCTTTAATTTAAATTAAAAATACCTCTCTTACAAAAAATAGCTTAAAACGAACGGCTTTTTACTTTACTTAAATAAAAAACACAATAAATAATAATTAAAAAGAGCGCAATGCTTCTAATTGAAATGTCTGTTAAACGTCAACTCAAATATTTGTTTCCAATGAATCATGAATAACCAAAAAACCCAAAAATAGAACGAAAACGCCTTTTTTGGTTTGGGCTAATGTCTTATTTTTGCAAATGTAATCAAATAAATGCTCAATAAATTAGGCTGAATAATACAACAATAATACACGAACAAGCTACCTCAAGTGAAGTACCGCCATTACTGATATTAATATTTATTATGCTTGTGAGAAATTCGTGGTAGGTAACAATCATTACATATTTGCTGTCAACAATTATAACATTAGACACTAATGTTTTAAATTTCTTGCATTTTAATATTTGTATAAAACATTCACATACTCATATTTACAAATAATTAACGTACATTTATGAAACAACAAAATCCAAATATTTGTGGATTCTACAATGAAGGGTCTACGTAGTTGAACCTTATTACTCGTACATATTTACACAATTATAATTTAATTTTTAACAAACATATCAGTAGAACATATATTCTGGTATAACATTGGAAGTGAAAAAAAAAACAAACGTTCTTTAGTAAAATATTATGTTATATTTATACAAGCCAAAAAGTAACAATGGAACATTGACTATCGTAATATTTTAAGAGAGAACGAAATACCTATAAATAACATTGAAATAATGTTAGGAAAACGCGCTACGCGATTTCAGACTGCAATCATAGAAAATAAATGTATTAAAAAAAATTTACTGAATTTCTTCAGTACGATTATCGTCTTGTATATTTTTGTTGTCACCGTTTGGAAAATAGAAAATTGTTTTCTCGTCAATCTTTGTTTCGATACAAAACGGTGAGTCGTCCTTCACAAAGTCCACTTTGCTTGATGGGATCCTAGGTTCCTGATAGAAACTGGACTTAGGCTTGACGTATGTAGACATAGTTGTTTCACGGCGTGAATATTCGAAACTGTTGCGATCCGCGCCATGCTTGCATAGAAGTGTCTCGTGGAATGCCATTCTGTATCTGTGGAAAATAATATTTTTTATTAATAATAAAGATAAACAGAACCCAATAGAATTGACGTATAGTATGATTAGGTGAGAAAGTAGAAGGTCTGTATATAAGAAGAAACAAAGAAATAAATAGTTTTAAGCGTGTATATACGTAATGTACCTTTATTACTAAGTAGCATCAAAACCTTTTATTTCGGTAATAGGCTGTTTGACTGGTTTTTAAAATCAATTTTATATTATTTAGTAGAAGTTAAGGAACCCATTAAAAATGTGTTTATTATTTCTAGTACATATTTGCCGAAAAATATCATATTAAAAATTCCATATTTAAATAGCGGACAAAAACGCTACTTGGACAATATGGCGCTGCAATGGGATCGGTGACGTCACTTTCCTGTTTTTTAATCTGTGGTACATATTGTAGAAAAGCAAAGTTTACAAGAAATTGACTTCATCATAAGCCCGGCCAATCAGGAGCGTTTTGTGTCACGTGACAAACGTTTGAAAAAATGCATTTTTATTTATGGATTTTTGAATAAATTAAGTATTGTTTTCAACTTTCGTTAGTAAATAACCATTTTTAAGCCCATAATATACACTGATTACAATAATTCACAATTAATTTTTCGCATTGTCAAATAGCCTATTGTTATCGAATAACTATATACACCTTACATCATTTACAGTTGATCATCGCTTCAAAAAATAAATAAATAATACAAATAAATGAGCTTCTTTTTAATATACTTTTTTCATTTTTTTTTATTCATTATATTTCTTACGTGTGATCTCTGTCGACAATTAAATATGTGTGAGAGGAGACTTTGAGCACAATATTCATATTAATTGAAGAACTCTTCAACCATCTGTTTCGTATAATTTATTTATATAGAATATACAATACCTATTATAAAGAAAAGTTATATCTCGAATATAAAAATACGCAACGTACTTAAATGACACTCAGATATCAACAGTGTTTTTATGAGATTTATATGATGGCATGATAATTGATAATTTTATAATCAAATTTGTAAAGTAAAGTAACAGCCTGTAAATTACCCACTGTTGGGCTAAGGCCTCCTCTCCCATTAAGAAGATGGTTTGGAACATATTCCATGACGCTGTTCCAGTGCGGGTTGGTGGAATGCACATGTGGCAGAATTACGATGAAATTAGACACATGCAGGTTTCCTCACGATGTCTTCCTTCACCGCCGTGCACGAGATGAATTATAAACACAAATTATTAAATGAAAATACTTATTTAAATGAAAATTATTACTTGCTTTGAAATTATTTAAAATATATATTTGAATACGGTAACATTATCGGATACTACTTACTGATTACAAAAATTCAATTTTCACGTGGAAGAGGCAGGAAGGCGAAAAGGACTGAAATTCTTATTTAAGTCATACAAAAATACTTAATCAAATCAAATACTTGAATATCGTCCTTCAAATTATATTTCTTTTAGAGTAGGAAAAGGTAAGTTCTTATATAAAAAAAGCTTAAATATGTTAAATTGATAAGATGTCTTTTCAACCGACTTCAAAAAGGAGGAGGTTATCAATTCGTCTGTATTATTTTTTTTTTTTTTTTTTTTTTTTATGTTTGTTACCTCATAACTTTTCACTGGGTGGACCGATTTTGATAATTTTTTTTTGTTTGAAAGGTAGTGCTTCCCGTGGGGTCCCATTTTTTTTTAATTTTTTTCCGATGCTGGTATCCGTATGAAAACGACATAAGTCTTAAATTTGCATTATGTATATGCGCGACAAATAGGTGAATAACTGAAAATCACGTTAACCAATTTTGATAATTCTTTTTTTATTATAAAATATATACTTCAAGGATAATTTGGTGAAAGTTTGGTAAGGTTTTGAGCACAGGATCCATGGCAAAGTAACGGAACGGAAGGGAACGGAACAATTCTGAGGAGCACGTTAGCGATACTCGGTCGAATCTTTTATTTTTATGTTATTTGGATATTTGAGTCACCTTCCGTAATGCGGTAATGTTAATGTAATTATCATAGTCGAATATTATAATCAACTAGCTACCCAGCCCGGCTTCGCACGGGTGCAATACTGATACTAAATATACTACAGAATTTGTTTATTTACGACATCACATCGCAAACTTCTAAAATTATCAGTGTTTCTTTACTATATTGGTCATGTATTATATATACTAACTTTCCTCTGGAATCACACTATCTATTAAAAAAAACCGCATCAAAATCCGTTGCGTAGATTTAAAGATATAGGGACAGAGAAACCGACTTTGTTTTATACTATGTAGTGATGGAACTCCTAAACGGCTCACAGTTAGGGTGCGATATGGGGCAGAATTTCTTACTATCTTTAATCAAATTTTGTGTATGTGATGTAATGTAATATGATGTACGACATATATTAGCTCTTTTTAAAATTTTTTTTGCTGAGGTCGATTACAGCTCTTTCGAGGGATCCTTGTAGTTTATGCCGCAATACGTATTAAAGTCGCATTTTCGAAAGTCTATTTTTGTTAAGTTTCCCTTAAATTGTCCTCGAAGTAGTTTATGACTCATATAAAGGGAACGCTTAATCTATCCATATTAAGAAAAATTAGTTAGTCAAATTCACAAGCTTCACTTAAAATCAAAAAATAAATAAAAATTTTAACAAAAAGAAAAACCGACTTCAAACAAAACACTACTTTAGAACAAATGAATATGCACTAAAAAGTAATAAAAATAATTGCGTATTCAACATATTTTTTAGAGTCCTCCTAAGTAAAATGAACTTTCTTACTGTCTTTAATCAAATTATGTGTATGTGATGTGATGTCATATGATGTACGACATATGTATATCAGCTCTTTTTTAAAGTTTTTTTTGCTAAGGTCGATTACAGCTTTTTCGAGTCATCCTTGTAGTTTATGCCGCATGACGTATTAAAGCGCATTTTCGAAAATCTATTTTTGCTTTATTCGCAAGTTTCCTTTGAAATTGTCCTCCAAGTAGTTTCTGACTCATATAAACGGAACGCTTAATCTATCCATATTAAGAAAAAATAGTTAGTCAACATCAGCTTCACTCAAAATAAAAAATAAATAAAAATTTTAACAAAAAGAAAAACCGACTTCAAACGAAACGCTATTTCAAAACGATGAATATGCGCTAAAAAGTAATAAAAATAATTGCGTATTCAACATATTTTTTAGAGTCCTACTAAGTAAAATGAAATGAAAAGTATTAGACTACTTAAACGTCGATTTACGATTATATAATGTAGTTATAATTATTGCTATATTTGGAGTCGGTGTCAGCCAAGAAAACCCTACAATATATCTATCAAAAAACAATACGAGAATACTTTAACAAATATGTTTTTTACAAATTACCTTTTATACAATAATATACTGGATTACTGGATCAATCAAGGGGCTCGTATCGCTTCTTTCTTTTGATTGTTGGCTCAAGGGCACCGTGGCTGACACCGGCTCCTCCAGAACCTCGAAAACATAGTTCGAATTCTCAGGGAAGAAGGCACGAGATATTATGGCATGCAGCGTAAGGGCAGGAAGTCCAACCTATCGGAAAAGACTTTAGGGCTCATGAAGAAACGACGCGAAAACCCACCTGTCACTTCGTCAGAGAATCGGCAATTAAACCAAGAGATCAGCAGGCGCGTACGACACGACCTCCGGTGCTCCAATACTCTTGCAATCGCAAGAGCGATTGAGCACAATCGAGGGTCTAAGGTGTTCGTACAATCTCTTGGAAGGAGCCACCTGGCGAAGTTGACCACAGCAAGTGGAGAAGTCGTTTCTTCTAAGCCGGCAGTACTTTCAGAAGTAGAGGACTTCTACGGCCGGTTATACGCATCGCATACGTCTCGACCTGATCCCGAAAATGAGGATTCTAGAGCTACATTAAGACGCCATTTCTCCGAAGACCTGACCGAAGTCAGTATTGGCCAAATCGAGATTGCTCTTAAACAGCTTAAAAATGGAAAAGCCCCTGGAGAGGACGTCCTTACCACGGAGTTATTAAAAGCAGGAGGTAAACCGGTATTCAGAGAACTCCAGAAGCTTTTTAACTCTGTCCTCTTCGAAGGGAGAACTCCAGAGGCGTGGAGTAGGATTGTGGTCGTCCTGTTCTTCAAAAAGGGGGACAAAACCCTGCTGAAGAACTATCGTCCCATATCCCTACTGAGTCACGTCTATAAGCTGTTTTCAAGAGTGATCACGAACCGTCTTGCGCGAAGATTCGACGAATTCCAACCCCCGGAACAGGCCGGCTTTCGGACCGGATACGGCACCATAGAACACATCCACGCAGTGCGGCAGATTATACAGAAGTCCCAAGAGAATAATCGGCCCCTGTGTCTCGCATTCGTGGACTATGAGAAATCTGGGCTGTTCTGGAGTCCCTGCAGCGTTGCCAAGTTGATTGGCGATACATCCAAGTGATGAGATGTCTCTATGGAGCTGCCACTATGTCCGTCCGAGTACAGAATCAGCAAAGAAATCCCATACCATTGCATCGAGGAGTGAGACAAGGGGACGTTATTTCCCCCAAATTGTTCA
Source organism: Vanessa cardui (assembly GCF_905220365.1). Classification (NCBI taxonomy): domain Eukaryota; kingdom Metazoa; phylum Arthropoda; class Insecta; order Lepidoptera; family Nymphalidae; genus Vanessa; species Vanessa cardui. The sequence goes on from NC_061141.1 coordinate 4,627,108, forward strand.
CTAATGCAATGGAGGATATGTTCAAGACGCTGAACTGGAAAGGACGTGGTATCAACATCAATGGCGAATACATCTCTCACTTGAGATTCGCAGACGACATAGTCATCGTGGCAGAAACGCTGCAGGACCTACAACAAATGCTGAACGAGCTGGCTGATTCTTCTATGCTTATCGGCCTACGGATGAACTTGGGTAAAACCATGTTCAATGAACATGTTCTACCGGATCCGACTGCGATACACGGCACCGTCCTCGAAGTTGTTCAAAAATATGTCTACCTCGACGATTAGGTAGAAACAACCTTGAGGACGAGGTGAATAGAAGAATTCAGCTGGGTTGGGCAGCGTTTGGGAAGTTACGTCGGATCTTTACATCGTCAATCCCGCAGTGCCTTAAGACGAAAGTCTTTAACCAGTGCGTCCTACCCGTCATGACATACGGAGCCGAAACGTGCACACTCATGACAAGGCTAGTCCACCAGTTTAAAGTCGCTCAGCGCGCTATAGTGGATGGATGGATCGCATCAGAAATGAGGTGATCCGTCAAAGAACCAAAGTCATCGACATAGCCCACCGGATTAGTAAGCTGAAGTGGCAGTGGGCTGGTCATATTTGTCGTAGAACAGACAAACGTTGGGGAAAACGTGTTCTAGAGTGGAGACCGCGTCTTGGCAAACGTAGTTTAGGACGTCTTCAGGCACGGTGGAGTGACGATATACGCAAGGCGGCAGGCAGGAGCTGGAAGCGAGTAGCCGGAGAAAGACCACAGTGGCGTGCGCTTGGAGAGGCCTATATCCAGCAGTGGACAACAACAGGCTGATGATGATGATGATGATGATCATTCATAGTTTTGTAAAGTGCCAAATAACAGTTCTTACAGGTATAGTTCATTTAATAAATATTAGTTGTGACAATATAGTCATTATAAAAGATTTTCTTTAAATAATTAGGTTTTTAGGAGGACTGACAATTCTAATCGTAGTTGATTACTGTCCATAAATAATTTATTGCATGATTCTGATTTACGACAGGTGTTCTGCGGCGTCGATATATTATTTGTATGAATGAGTATTTTACGTCGTACTCGCTGATTAAAAAATAGTTGCCAAAAAACATTTTACTTAGAAATTAAATTTTTACTTAAAATTATTAAATTTTGCAACGTGCAGACGATTAAAAAGGTGCCGTGATTTAAAGGATTTCTTCAGATTTGATAATCATTATTGATATATTTTATATAATTTAAGATACTTTCGCATTTAATATCATTCAGTCATGTTTTTTTTCTGATTACATTAATAGTTAGTTATCTTTGCTCTAAAAGTACAATATTTAAATACCTATGACATGACGTCATTGTCTTATTTAGTGCCCAAAATTACAAGGGTGAAAGAGAGACTTTTGTTATGACTGATGATATGACTGTCACATTGTGGGAATTGTGAATTTGAAATACGAACGTATTGACGTAAATTTATGAATACATCAACATTTTCAAATAAAAAAATATATCAAAAAACGAACTAAAACAAAGTTATTGAAATTATAATTAAATTTACCAGCAAAAATAAAAAGAAAGCCCACCGAGGGATCCGTTCAAAATTGAAGGTACATATTACATAAAATAATATTTTAACATATTATCTATCTCTAAATTAAAAAAGAAAACAGCGTTTTTCATCATAGAAACTATCATAATAAAAATTCTATTTAAGCTTGTGCCACCGAAGCCCTTTCATACGATCCCCTACATGACACGGTAAACTCAATACAAAATTTTGAAGGCCCAGACCCTAGAGAGACCTAGCAGTTTTTCCTAAAAATGTAAAAGCGTATTACAGAAAATTGCCTGATATTATATTCATATAAAAAAGTAATATTGGTAAAGCACAAAGCCTGTGTCTAATATCCATTCGAAATGTAAATGAGACTCATAAGTGACCCATAAACAGACAATCCTCAAACAGATTAGAGAGTAATTCGATTTATTGAACACGGCTCCGGTAAAGGAGTTAAATGTGGCTAAATCAGTTCCACGCAGTTGCTGAACTTCCGCCGCCTTCAAACAACTAGATACAAATAAAAGCTATAACTTTTTCCGCCCTGTAAATGTAAATAAGGACTATTTAGATCCTGCAAACTGGGTCACGCCTAGTTTGTATCCGTTTAATATTTTTTTATCGATTTGATACTACGAATGTAATTGTAGGAAGGAAAAATATGATGTTATCGAAAACATTTTATATGTCACAGCTAAAAATATGCAGTTAAATTAAACAGATTAGCGTCCTCACTCGGACACGATACGTCATTTTAATTAACGTTAATTATAGCAGACGAATATTATAAGATAAACACTTACATAGTTTTACTGCTAACTTACTGTTTTTTCCAAAATTGCATAATAGTAATACCTATTTCATTCCTCTTCAATTCGACTCATTTAAATGTATTAGTACCTAATATTCCTGTATCACATCTAATTAATTGTATAATTTGTCTTGTAAAACGATAACTAATTTATTTATTTTATCAAGAACTTTCAGATTGCTATATCAAGCCAAATCGTTGAACCATTTCACTGACAATTTATCTAAATATACCTAACCATATTTCCATAATATATAAAGGTTTATACTTTACCGAGCGCTCATAACATTATAAAGAATCGGATTGACGGTCGCCGACACGTAGTACAAGGCACCAGCGACGTTGAAGAGGTGCTCGTTGATCACGTGGAACTGAGGGTGGTCGTAGCCGTAGATGAAGAACAGGCGTTGGACGTGGAAAGGGGTCCAGCACACGAAGAACGCTATCACTACTGCCACTGTTACAGAAAATGACAAGTTAGAGATAAGTTTTTTTCCCTTTATTTTTTTTTCTCTTTATTGTTTTACATTAGATTTATATTTTACATAGTCTAACTGATTTTAAGTATTTTAAGCACATAGTCTATAAGTTTTTAAATAAGCATGCAGTGTTTATCTATAATTAGTTGTACAATTGCGTTTGATATTTTGTTTATTTTAATTGTACCTATAGTAAGTTTTATATTGTAACAACTGTTGATAAACCTAAATAAATAAATAAATAAAAATAAATAGAACAGATTAAAGCGTGAATACACATAAGTGACTTTACAAAGGTATTAGAGCAATCTAATACCTTTGCAATCGATAAACTTTATTGAAAAATAAATATTATATGAATGAACAACATTAGTTTCGTTTCATAACGTTTCTATACCTTTTTTTTATTGCGCTTATTTATTTTTTGCCTTCAGTTTTAGTGATTACAAACCGTACCAAATCGTACATGTCACAAAATCGTACAAGTATTCTACATGGACCAAAAAGATTAAGTGAAGAAAGAATTCTTGTCAGCATATCATGTCTATAATTTTATCTATCTCAAATGTACTTAGCTATCTAAAAAGTTAAAATGAATGCGAAAAACACAGACTTCGTAACAATCACTAATATCAAGTAAAAACGTGCACGACACAATTTGTAATATGTAACTAATTTAAAAAAAAAGAGAAAAGAAAGAAAAAAGAAAAAAATAGGTACTGATAGTACGATAAAGTTAGTTTAAAGTAGGTTTAAATGTGTTATAAATTTTGGAACTTATTAAGAACTACCTGCGGCCCTACTCGCATTGAATTTATAAAACATTGCCCCTAACCCTAAAACCGTCATCTCCATTATACCCTTTCTAGAGATGATTTAAAAAAAGTAGCCAATTTTCTTTATCAAACCAATTTTCATTGGAATTGGTTTAGCAGAAGCGTGATAACGGACAGAGTTACGTTCCCATTTATATTAGTAAATTGTAATCCGAAAAGAGATTGGTAAGTTTTTTTCTTGAAGTGGAAAGTATATCGTGTCAAATATTGACGCGGGGTATTTTGATCGTTAATATTAAAACAATAAAGTTGAAAGTTCTTTTTACGGCTAATTGTATTTAAGTATTATGTGAGGATTTCAAAAATCAGTTTAAATCGTTGGATTTAGATCAATCATCTATTCAATTATGTTGAGGAGACAATTTTTAATCCGAAAAATCGACCGAATTTTGGACAATGTTGCTTTGCTAACGCTTCTTGCCTTTTTACCAGCTCGACTCAATAATCAATATGTTAGTACGCATTCATTTTTTACGTTTAAAGTACTTTTTTATAGGTATATATGGTATAGGTTAGCGGACGAGCAATTGGACTACCTAAGTGGTCACTACCGCCCATAGACAATGGCGCTGAAGGAAATATTAACAATTCCTTACATCGTCACTGCGCCACCAACCTTGGGAACTAAGATGTTATGTCCCTTGTGCCTGTAATTACACTGTCTCACTCACCCTTCCAACCGGAACACAACAATATTGAGTACTGTTATTTGGCGGTAGAATAACTGATGAGGGGGTGGTACCTACCCAGACGGGCTTGCACAAAGCCCTACCACCAAGTAAATTTTTATAAATTTATAAACATCAATCATCAATCATTTATAAACTACGATTTTATTCATCCTATAATGTTTTAAATATTTTAATGGTCCCGTTTCATTGTTTAGTTTATTTAGTCATTTTAATAAAATGAAATACGTCGACGCAATGTTGATATAACCTTTAACAAAAAAATATATGTTTCTAACGATACCCGGTTGAAACGATTCGTTATGTATTATGTATTAAATAAAAGACACAGTGAAATAAATGAACAACGCTTGAGAATAATTGAATTGCAAGACATATTTTTTTATTAAAAATGTGTGTGTTTCATTATTCGTGAAAAAAAAATATAGAACGAGAAAGAAATAGAGGAAGAAAGAAAGAGAGAGCCAGTCTAGTTCAATCTACAGTAAGCTACATAAAATAAGTGAATTTTTAATCGGAGTACTTACTATCGTAATTTACCTTTTTATAGGATTACTATATGTACTATCACTATACACAAATCAAATATGATTAATATTTATTCAAAAAATAATATAGTACGACTGACGTATATTTTAAGAAGAAATTATAGTATTCTATTTTCTTTTTAAATGTTATGTATTGTCACTTTACTGTGTACAATTCTTTAAGTTATTTAAAGCCAAGTTCTCTAATGGTTTTGTCATTTATGTATCAACGACTCAGCTTAGATGTAGCATCGGCAAAATTCGTAAAACCGATCACATCCGAATTTAGTACGTTATCCCAAATTATCAATATTTATTTCTTATGTAAATATGATCTTTATTCAAACATAATAACTTGTTGTATCATATGACGTCGATTTACATGCACTTGCTTTCTTGGATTGAACTGACGCGAGAATCTATAGCGACGAATAGTGTCGAATGGCGCGATAGAGGGCTATTTCTATTGGTTTTGTAAATCGGCAGTAATCGGTTTTATTGAATTTGCCGATGTTACATCTGAGTTGTGACATAATAAACTTTTCTCTGATGTGATAAAATATATTTGCCATAGTTACTTATGATTCATAATCCTTAAGATACAGATGTTCAATCGTGAGATTGAATTCAAAAACAAAACATTAATAAATTTATTGAATAAGTCGGTAAACAAAATTGTAACATTCAATGAAATAACTTCTGTAAACTCAAAGGGAAATGTTTAATCAGACTTAAATATAATTTTAAAAGAGACCACAGTCAGTAATCAAAGGAATTTCAAAGTAACAAGATTTATGTCTTTTCTAAAAAATACTGACCCAGTGAACATTTGAAACGATAATATTTTCTACAGAAACCTGTATTAATAATTGGAAATATTTTCTATTTATGTGCTGTGTTCCTCATAATGCTTTTGGTGGATATTGTGAATCAAAGTTGTACCTGAGGCATTTGATATAAAGAGAACATGTACCTCAGTTCCGTTTTTATAATTAGCCGTAATAATTTTAATTAGGGCACGGCCCTTAGTCCCTTTGTATTTACTTTAGGCTCTCGGCTTGCAAGGAACAGTCTCTATGACCGATATATGTAGGCCTATGCAGTGGCAGATTTATATATTTGCCGCTTGTAGGCTATTAAATTTTTGCGACCCATACTGTTTTAGAAATTCAAAACGTTAGTTTATTTCCCAATCATATTAATTACATTTATTCTGAAATTGCAACTTTATGATCTGTCTTATATCGTCCTCATTACATCGGCTTTTTCCCGTTATTATAGTTACTAGATAATTTTTGCAACCCGCTATGTAGTTACGAGTATGCGGATTACGGACGTTATGTGTATTACATATATAATTATAATTATTTCTGTAAGATAAAAAAAATTGGGCTTAAACTTCCCCGCTCTTTAAATCTGCCGATGGGCCTATGACATTTCGCTCTTCTTATATTATTAATTTGAGCCTCTTGGTCCCTGATATAGTGGATAAGCTACGAGGACATAATCTCTACTGGTATTATGTGTCAATCTAAGAACTATGTCGGAATAATTTGCCTTGATGTATAGTTCTCTCGAATTAAGCGGCCAAGGAAACGAAGACTGGGTATTTTTCTTATGAATATTATATATGTCAAAGTCTTCATGTCTTTAATTTGTTACAGTAGTATTTAAAGTTGACAGTACGTTATTAAAATAGGTTCTATGCCGGATGATCCAAAAAATAAATATAGTGTACATCACTGCTTACAGTAATTAGCGGAGAAAAAATGTAATCAACGTATTGCTTGCAGCTTCAATACTGTTAGAATTAAAGTTCTATTTTATGTCTACCACCAGACAAACAAACTACAAACCTACATATATAGTATATATCCTATTAGGGTTGTCTCCAGTTAACATCCTATGTCTAAAAAAAAAATGACGTAGATATTGTCGTGGACAAATTTATAGAAGCCTTTTAAATCAAAGACTCCATCATCAGATTATAAAGACATAAGCTTCACGTTAATTGGATTCAATCAATTTCCTAATAATAGCGTATAATTGTAAGTCAAATTAAAACCTTCAGCTATTGTATCGATACCAAAGATCCAAAAATTTAATGGAATAAATTAATAAAGCACTAAGAAGGTTTGACTCGATGAAAAAAGACGCTCATCTTTTGCAACCAAATTATATCTCAATATTTAAATCAAAAACATGACGTTACATGGTGGTAGGTCTTTGTTCAGTACCGCTTGAGTAGGTACCAACCACACATCAAATATTGTAATGCCAAACAGCAGTATTCAGTATTGTTGTGACAGCGTAAATACAGGCACAAGGGACATAACATCTTAGTTTCCAAGGATGGTGGCGCTTTGGCGATGTAAGGAATGGTTAATATTTCTTCCATTGTCTATGGGCGGTGGTAACCACTTAGTCACTTGCTAGTCCGAAATACTAAAAGAAACTGCCTAGTTGCATAAAATGTAACTAATTTTTTTATTATTTGAAAATTTATTTTGAAACAGTAATAAGTTTTTTTTTATTTGAAAATCGAAGACGCAAGCAGAAATAATTAAAATGTGTTGAATAAGAATTAATGACACCGTGCAGATATATATACCCTTGCTAATATTCACAATCAAATTTTTTTTCTTTTTTTAAACCATAGTAGCTAGTTTTCGCAAGAACATATCAAGGTCCCCGAAAATTAAAAAAAAACAACAACAACAACAGCCTGTAAATTCCCACTGCTGAGCTAAAGGCCTCCTATTCCTTTGAGGAGAAGGTTTGAAACATATTCCACCACGCTGTTCCAATGCGGGTCGGTGGAATACACATGTGGCAGAATTTCTATGAAATTTGTCACATGCAGGTTTCCTCACGGTGTTTTCCTTCACCGCTGAGCACGAGATGAATTATAAAGACAAATTAAGCACATGAATTAGCGGTGCTTGCCTGTGTTTGAAACCTCAATCATCGGTTAAGATGCACACGTTCTAACCACTGGGCCATCTCGAAATTTAAAAAAATATATTTTAAATACAGATACATTTTATTATTGTGAAAATCATCGTGATCGTGTGCAGTATCGTCGGTTGTAGGTTAAAATATTTATTATACAGATAGTTCTAGGATAATGAAATTCATTGAATTCCGAAGGCGACGAAGCGTAAACTCTAATCGTTTTGACAGGTAAGGAGAATAGTGCATTTTCTTGTTTATAAAGCAAACATACGTTTTATATGTTATTTTTTTTATGTTATAGGTTGGCGGACAAGCATATGGGCCACCTAAGTAAGTGGTCACCATCACCTATAGGCAATGACGCTGTAAAATGAAATATTAACTATTCCTTACATCGTCAATGTGCCACCAACCTTGGGAACTAAGATGTTATGTCCCTTGTCCCTTGTACTGACTCACTCTCCCTTCAAACCGGAACACAACAATACTGAGTACTGTTATTTGCGGTAGAATAACTGATGAGTGGGTGGTACCTACCCAGACGGACTTGCATAAAGCCCTACCACCAAGTGAAACCTTAAAAACAAAATATTCTTAAGTCAATTTAATTGAATTGAAATTTCAAACAACATTATCAAAACGCTACCATTTCTTGTAACATATAATGTGTGAACAGGTCTCATAATTTTATTTTAATTCTCGTTTTAGGCAATGCTAGTCAATTTTTCTAACAAGTTTTCAAAAGGTTACTATTAGGGGATTATTATTATTCTAAAATAATTTATAATTTTTTCTAGTCATGTTTTTTTTGCATACAAATTTTTGTTACAATTATTCTAATAAATTATTCAATTGTATATATTATTCATCTATGTTCTTTAAAAAATATAACCATTTATAGTATTTTGTATAAATTCAAATAAAATTAATTATCTATTATTACATAATGCACCTACGAAACTATTTACAAATTAAAAATTGACGATATCCGTGGTCGAGTGGAATGTACACCGCTTTTCATGGGTACGCCTATCCGAGGTACCGGGTTCGATTCCCAGCCGAGTCGATGTAGATTATCATTAGTTTTCTTTGTTGTCTTGGGTGTGGGTGTTTGTGGTACCGTCGTTACTTCTGATTTACCATAACACAAGTACTTTAGCTACTTACATTGGGATCAGAGTAATGTATGTGATGTTGTCTCATATTTATTTAAAAAAAAAAACTACAAAAGCGTTGTAGTCCAAAACAAAGGTTTAAGTAACTCATAGAATACACCAATATTATTTTGTGATTTTTCCAAGTCAAGAGCTTAAGTAACTCCATCTTAAGATAAGCTTTGTCTGCTTCACTTGTCTAGTAACTCTTTGTAAAAGTGTATTCTATTCTATTGAAACTATCATGTGAAGTAGTTTGGATTAGAGCGTTAAGTAGAATGGATTCAATATAATCGAATATTACACTGAAGTTGATTTATAGAAATAAGTATAATTTAGAACTGTCATTATTTCCATATATATATGTCTAACAGCAGAACTTCGATAGATTAACATATAGCGAAAAATAATGCCATAAATTGAAATCATATTTCACGGTTCACAATATTTCGACAATTTACTGTAGATTTACGTTAGATTGTAATCTAACGAAATTTGTAATCTTACGGTGTCATATACACGTCGTTGCGACAAATAACGGTTACGTCGGCGAATTTCAAGGGAGACCAGCCAACTCCGTTGGACATATTATTGTATTCCCTTTCTCTGATGGGACTAGTGTTGCCCAAATGCAAGAACAAGACGAGACTTAGCCAGTCTTGGTCTTGGTCTTGCGCCAATACACCTGGTCTTGGTCTTGGTCTTGGTCTTGCGCTCCCAGTCTTGGTCTTGCAGCAAGAGTCTTGCAAGTCTTGCAACCTATTAGTCTATTACTATTTATTAAAGTTTATTATAAATCATAAAAAAAAACTTATTAGAATTGGAACATTGTGAGCTTGAATTAACATAGCCATAGTAAAGATCAAGCAGATTAATAAATTACTGAAGATTTGATAAGAAATTTGAAAAATCAACTGACCTATATGTCGTTTTTAACCGACTTCAAAAAAAGGAGGAGTTTCTCAATTCGTCGGGGCCTTTTTTTTTATTTTTTATGTATGTTACCGAATTACTCGAAGATGGCTGGGCCGATTTTGACAATTCTTTTTTTGTTTGAAAGGGCATGTTTTACACGTGGTCCCATTGTCAGGAGATCAGGATCTGATGATGGGATCCTGGAGAAATCGAGGGAACTCCTCAAATTTTATAGGCACACCTATAGTGATTTCGGTTTTATTTAAAGTGCTTTGGTCATATGCTTACGAAAAGTGACATTTGATGAAGTAGAACTGATGATGAAGACCACAACTGGTAATCAGAACCTATTAGTAAGTAACTATTTTACGGGTTTAGTTCTATTTCTTTAAGATAGTCTTCAAGCAATTGATGTTAGTAAACATGCCTATGATGAAGTCTAGCTGATGGTGGACTACCAGGAGAACTCCTCAATGATTAACGGTATTGCATCGGGAAAAATGGTATTGTCTAATTGGCGATGAGCAGTTAACATTAGGCTATTGTAACTTAGGTAACGCTTAATTTGAGTTGCAGTCCACATCGTATTGAAACGGCGTTGAGTTATGTTTAGAGTCGAAAGCCGAAATGTACTGAGTATAATATAGTGAATGACAAACACTACAATTGTAATTATAAATAACAAAACAACACTGAAAAGCAGTAAATAAATTTTTATAAATAAAAAAAAACCGCCTTCAAAAATGAACTAAAAAGAAAAAAATAATCAGTTACATCCACATCCAATTTACGATTTTTTAATCACCTTTTGAAGTCGGTGCCAACAAAGTAAATAAATTCCTATATTGAAATCATTTAATTTGTATCGATAGTAAGGTTTGTCTAATGGTGTCATCTATACAATAAATAGATTTAGGTTTGTATGTATGTATTATGTACCTATATTAGCAATTTTGGCACCGACTTTGAGAGGTGATTAAAAAATCGTAAATTGGATATGGATGTAACTGATTATTTTTTTCTTTTTAGTTCATTTTTGAAGGCGGTTTTTTTTTATTTATAAAAATTTATTCATGGTAGTAACTGTTTCTTAATAATAATATGTTATAATTAAGAAACAGTTACTTCCACATTCCAATTTGGTTTTTTACATGTCTTAGCAAATAAGCTTACATTTGCTAAAACATGTAATAAACAAATTAATTACAATAACTTTATAATATATACTTACTAGAATAAATTATTATAACATCTACTACCTATCCTTACCATTTTATCGTAATCATAATACTACTTGCGTGATCATTATAATGTATTCATTTTCATTCTAAGCACTCTGAAACTTATTTATTCTTTGGAACACCTGTAGGTACTCTTAAAATTCGAAATTATTTTGCATGAGTATACCTACGCCCTGTGGCGGCCATAAAATAGTGTCAAATGTTGTGATTTCGGCGCGGCGGCAACGATTGTTGTATATGATTTCAAATTAAGCCGCCGGCGCGTGTATCGTAGCCCTGTACTTCCGAAAAACGGCAAATTTCTTTGAGAAGTAAGTACAAAACCTTTGATGCCGCATTATCAAAGTGCCGATGATTAAAACATAACTATGCTTGCACTCAGTTTGATTTTAATGGATATTTTTTTATTCGCTATGTAGGTATGTTTATGGTATTAGTCGTAATGCGCATAGGTCCAGTTTTTCATATTCTTTGATACAGTATTTTGCGTCTCATAGAATTCCTAAGCGTACCTATACACCGAACTGTTACACCTAACTACTCCGTGAAATAGCGCTAAGTCCTAGCTGCAAGACGCAAGAGTCTTGCAGGCTATGTCTTGTTCTTGCTCAAGTCTTGCACGGTCAGTCTTGGTCTTGCTAAAAATATGCGGTCTTGTTCTTGGTCTTGGTCTTGCAAAAACGCAAGAACAAGATCAAGACTGCAAGACCAAGACTGAATTTGGGCAACACTAGATGGGACGGCAAACACGACCGAAAGGACGCAAGACCATCAGCTCTCGGCTCGGTAGTGTACAACCAGTACTTGGACCAATGGCTAGACAGGAGGGCAGCCTTATTAAGCCTCTATTTCCAGGACATTACTGAGAATTTTTAAACCAATAACTTTATATTGGTCCGACCTAGGCTTTGAACCCAAAACTCGGGTTCTGTAGCCTTATAGCCACTAGACCAATGAGGTAGGCAACAAAATATAAAGTAACATAGTTTTTTAAGACGTTTGTCTATAATATGGCCTACGGATACGAGAGAAATGTGAAAAATTCGATAATATTTTACGTGTATTTAATATTCATAGCGGTCGAGCCTCGAAAACACTCATAATGCTAGGTGAATTCGTATCGTAGGTGATTCATTTTTATCATTCACAAGGCCTTACATTTTCATAATATTCAATTAGATTATAGAAATTCAAAAATTGTAGAGTTTGAAGGATTTTATTTGTTTTTTATAACAATTACATAAAAACAGAACGATATAAATCTAAAATTAGAAACCAGTTTTCGTAATAAAAAAATATTATTGCTACGAATGGTTAAGTTGACAGAATTTTTTTTGAAAAATCAAATTTTTTTACTAAATCAATATGATATACTGGAATCGTGAATCGCGATTACGTTGTGTTCAACGTAAGACATATCGCTTTTATATCCATACAAATAAATAAAATCGGTGTGTCTGTTTGTAATATTAAAATAACCGCTTTCTGCTACATGCATTTGTCTTTATATACGGTACACATACCAAAACACACATTTTTAGAATTTTTGTCTGTCTGTCTGTCTGTCTGTCTGTCTGTCTGTCTGTTTGTTCCGGGTAATCTCTGGAACGGTTGGGCCGATTTGAACAGGACTTTCATTGGCGGGTAGGTAATGTACTAAGGCGTAACTTAGGCTACTTTTTATACGCAAATAATACAAAGTTTTGGAAATATAAACGCCCAACTTAAGTTGAGCTCTTTCTGATATGGTTGTCGATATGAATTGGGGGTCAGCTTATATTGGAAATTGATCGGGTGTATGTTGCGTTGCGTTTTGCAAATTTCCCACGCCACGCGGACGTCGTCGTCTGTTTGTAATTTTTCTACTACGTGGACATGAATGTATATACGGTACACATGCGAAAACGTATAATTGTAGAAGTTTATAATGTGATGTCGTAAGCAAACAAATTCTGTAGTATGTTTAGTATCAGTATTTCACCCGTGCGAAGCCGGGGCGGGTCGCTAGTATTTTTATATGATTAATTATATGATTATCAAAACGAAGTTTAAGCTCTCTTCGCCGGTGGTACTGCTATATACTGGACCACGCCTTTGAACATAAAATGTTTTTTTAAAAAATACCAACGACTTCAAAGTGATAACTAAAAAGTAATAAAATAATTTGATTTAAACACTCCTGGAATATATATATATAATATACTCCAGGAGTATATTTTTTCTAACTAAAAAAAATCATCAAAATCGGTTCATAAATGGCGAAGTAATCGGCGAGAAACATAAAAAAATAAATAAATATACCGGTCGTATTGAGAACACTCCTTTTTTAGGGTTCCGTACGTCTGAATACAAAAACGGAACCCTTATAGGATCACTCGAGTGTCTGGCCGTCCGTCGCTTACAGTCAATTATCTCCGAATCTATTAGACCGATTAAGTTGAAATTTGGTACACATATCAATTCCTATAACCCAAATACAGAGGTGTGACGTGAGCAGATGAAATCTGTATATGGGGGGTCATTTTTGGGGGGGAAGGGGAAAATTAAAAAAAACAATTCTGAAAATTGCATCGTGTGGCATATCAAATGAAAGGTCTTGTTGAGAAGATCTTAAATGTATTTTTTTGTAATTTTAAAATAAATAGTTTCCAAGTTATTCAAGAAAATAGACGAAAATTGACCATTCCCTCCCCCCCCCTTATCTCCGAAACTACTGAACCTAAAATTTTGAAAAAAATACAGAAATTAGTTTTCTCCTTATAGATTATAGGAAAACCTATAAGAAGTCCATGATATTAAAATAACATGGAAAATCACTCAATATTGTGCGTACCAACTTACATTTGCAGGTGGAATGTGTGGGAGAACATATTTTAGTTACCACAAACAAATTTCAGGTCAGATTTAAAAAAACATGATACGGGACCCTCTTCACGCGAGTTCAACTCGCACTTGTCCCCTTTTTTGAAGTCGCTTAAAAATATCGGCAAGGCCAAGGCGTCTCCAAAGCCCAAATCAAATGACTGCAATGGCCAAACGTATTTACTGAGATGTTCCTATTAGGCGCAGAATCGACGGTCTTAATAAGAGTAGCGGTATTCACAACCGTTTCTCTTCATCTAAATTGAATGGAATCAGGGTAATTTAAAAGGGAAGGGAAAACATAGACTTCGAGTAACTTATTCCTTGGTCCGAAGTGAATTTTAAAGGTGACACGTAACGAACCTTAGATGATATATCTTAGGTATATTATATTAGAAAGGAGTAGTTAAACAAAAATTATATCTAAATTTTTGTTAGTTAATAAAAAGAATGTTTTTTAATAAATTAGATTTAGAAAGCGAACGTATGCGTTCACTTTGCTGGGCAATAAGAAAAATGGGAAAGATCAAGCGGTATTCGAAAAAATTAACTATCCACGGACGATTGTACATGATACAAAGAACATAATGATGTTATATAGGTTCCGCTTCAAGCTGAGAGTTACCCAATGTTTATAATTCGTTCCCGATTCCATTCCGACCTCACTTCGAACAAACAAAAAAAAAAGTTAATTTAAAAAATTGTTCTTATTCCGAAGGAATGCTGAAACTATCTGTGTCCGAGACCTCATACGCGTTTGAATTTAACAAAATAATATATTATTGTAGCCTAAGTTACTCCTTATAATATCAGTTATCTGCCAGTGAAAGTCCCGTCAAAATTGTTGCAGCCGTTCCAGAGATTAGCCGGAACAGACAGACAGATAGACAGACAAAAATTGTATATAAATTAATAAATAAAAATTTTGGCATATGTACCGTGTATACATATACATATGCATTGTGTAAAAAAAGGGCTATTTTAATATTACAAACAGACACTGCAATTTTATTACATGTATCGATAAGAGAACTGCATCGATTACGTTTCGATTCGATTGCAGTAAAGTAACAATGAATTAATCGGTATCGGCTATATTATATTCGCACTGTCGACTATAATACTTTGAGAAAGATTTAATCACCAACATCTCAAAATGCTGATAATGTATTTTAAGAGAGCTAGACAAAATATTATTCGTGATTGCACAACTCTACTACTCGTTTAGAGACAATACAATATACTATTGCTTTAGTAATAAAATCGATTATGATTCTGTTGCAAGTAACATTTGAGAGACTCATTTGTTAGCATATTTATTTTAAAATGATCATATTTTATTGTTTTAATGTATTAAAGTATTATCAGCATAAATAATTCGATATAAATAATTGTTACAATTTACGTTGATTGTTAACATCGGGTTTTGACTAAATTGTTTTTTTAAATAAATCATAACCGGATGTTGCTACAGTCGGAGGAGGGGCGTGTAAACATTAAATACTAGGAGTAAGCCTAGAAATGGTCATTCTTATTTTAATCGTCGAATTGGAAGGATCGTGAACCACTTCAGGAGAGATAAAGTATTGATTGTGAGGAGAGTTTTTGTATTATTCCAACACATTAAAAAACTAATAAATGTATATTTTCCACTGATAGGCTAAAGCCTCCTCTTCCGTTGAGGAGATGAGGACCATACTCCAACACACTGCTCCAATGTGGGATGGTGCGAGGTGGCAGAATTTCGTTGAAATTATACATGCAGGTTTCCTCATGATGTTTCTATTACCGCCGAGCTCGGAATGAATTGTAAACACGAATAAAACACATGAAAATTCAGTATATGTATTGGTTTGAACCCGTAATCATCGGTTTAGATGTACGCATTTAAATATCAATAGGGTTTTGATTTTTTTTTTATTTTATTTATTACTAATTGTTGCCCGCGGCTTCGGCTCGGGTTTTAAGCAAATAAATAAATATGAGACAACATCACATACATTACTCTGATCCCAATCCCAAGTAGCTAAAGCACTTGTGTTATGGAAAATCAGAAGTAACGACGTTACCACAAACACCCAGACCCAAGACAACATAGAAAACTAATGATAATCTATATTGACTCGGCCGGGAATCGAACCCTTGACCTCGGAGTGGCGTACCCATGAAAACCGGTGTACACATCACTCGACCACGGAGGTCGTCATAAAGGTCGTTTTAAGGGGTTTGTTGTCCTTGGAGCTTAAAATTGCTACGTACCAAATTTCATCAAATTCGGTACAGCGTTTGGTAGTGAAAGAACAGACAGATACAGAGACAGAGAACAGACATACTTTCACATGTATTTTTTTTCGCAGACATTTTTTGCCGTTTAGTAAATTCAAATCGTTTGTAAATATATACATTGGTAGAAAAAGCATATTATTCGATACAAGATGTTATAGATGATAAAAAAGCGTGGAGTTAATACCTGTTGACTTCCAAGCAGGATATATTAATTTAAATAATTGTATTTAATTAACATGACTTTGTATTTTTTTAATGTTAAATAAATAAAATTTTAACAAAAAGAAAAACCGACTTCAAAAAAAACACTATTTTAAAACAAATGAATATGCACGAAAAAGTAATAAAAATAATTGCGTATTCAACATATTTTTTAGAGTCTTCCTAAGTTAAATGAAATGAAAAATATTAGACTACTTAAAAGTCGATTAACGATTATATCATGTAGTTATAATTATTGTTATATTTGGAGCCGGTGTCAGCCACGGTGCCCTTGCCCCAACAATCAAAAGAAAGAAGCGATACGAGCCCCTTGATTGATTCAGTATATTATTGAGTAAAAGGTAATTTGTAAAAAACATATTTGTTAAAGTATTCTCGTATTGTTTTTTGATAGATATACTGTAGGGTTTTATTGGCTGACACCGACTCCAAATATAACAATAATTATAACTACATGATATAATCGTTAATCGACTTTTAAGTAGTCTAATATTTTTCATTTCATTTAACTTAGGAAGACTCTAAAAAATATGTTGAATACGCAATTATTTTTATTACTTTTTCGTGCATATTCATTTGTTTTAAAATAGTGTTTTGTTTGAAGTCGGTTTTTCTTTTTGTTAAAATTTTATTTATTTTTTGATTTTAAGTGAAGCTGATGTTGACTAACTATTTTTTTTTTAATATGGATAGATTTAGCGTTCCGTTTATATGAGTCAGAAACTACTTCGAGGACAATTTCAAAGGAAACTTGCGAATAAAGCAAAAATAGACTTTCGAAAATGCGGATTTAATACGTCACACGGCGTAAACTACAAGAATCCCTCGAAAGAGCTGTAATCGAACTCAGCAAAAAAACTTTGAAAAAGACCAACTATATTTCGTACATCATATGACATCACATCACATACACAAAATTTGATTAAAGATAGTAAGAAATTCTGCCCCATATCGCACCCTAACTGCGAGCCGTATAGGAGTTCCATCACTACATAGCATAAAACAAAGTCGCTTTCTCTGTCCCTATATCTTTAAATCTATGCAACGGATTTTGATGCGGTTTTTTTTAAAAGATAGTGTGATTCAAGGGGAAGGTTTGTGTATATAATACATGAACAATATAGTAAAGAAACACTGATAATTTTAGAAGTTTGCGATGTGATGTCGTATATAAACAAATTCTGTAGTATATTCAGTATCAGTATTGCACCCGTGCGAAGCCGGGGTGCGTAGCTAGTTGATTATAATATTCGACTATGATAATTACATAAACATAACCACATTACGGAAGGTGACTCAAATATCCAAATAACCTATAAATAAAAGATTCGACCGAGTATCGCTAACGTGCTCCTCAGAATTGTTCCGTTCCCTTCCGTTCCGTTACTTTGTCATGGATCCTGTGCTCAGAACCTTACCAAACTTTCACCAAATTACCCTTGAAGTATATATTTTATAATAAAAAAAGAATTATCAAAATTGGTTAACGTGATTTTCAGTTATTCACCTATTTGTCGCGCATATACGTAATGCAAATTTAAGACTTATGTCGTTTTCACATGGATACCATCATCGGAAAAAAAATAAAAAAAATGGGACCCCACGGGAAGCACTACCTTTCAAACAAAAAACAAATTATCAAAATCGGTCCACCCAGTGAAAAGTTATGAGGTAACAAACATAAAAAAAAAAAAAAAAAAAAAAAAAAAAAAAAAAAAAAAAAAAAAAAAATACAGACGAATTGATAACCTCCTCCTTTTGGAAGTCGGTTGAAAAGACTAACTACTGAACTTTCTTGCCGGTTCTTCTCGGTAGAATCTGCTTTCCGAACCGGTGGTAGCTTCACTTAATTGTAAAATGACGATTCAAAAGTGCTTGTAAAAGCCTACTTGAATAAAGTTTATTTTGATTTTGATTTTGATTTTATAATATTAGTATAGAAATACAGATTTAATTGTATGATAACTTGTTTCATATTTCTATATCGTTCTTTCGATACTTTTATTACTTTTTTATTTTTATTTTTTTTATTTTTTATTTTATTTTATTTTAGGGAAACAAACAATAAGATAAACTTATGGGATAGGAATATACAAAATTACATATATCAGCTAAGTTTCCACTGGTAATTAGACACATATTCATAAAGTTAAAAAAAAGACTAACATACATAAAATCAAACATTAAAAACGTATACTGACGAATTTCTTCGGCAGTTATGAATAAAATCAACATAAATATAATTAAACGAAACAAAATTAAAAAAAAAGTAACAAAACACATTAAACAAAATTGAAGGCATTAATGGCTACATCGGTTAGTTAAATTACAGGCAAAACATTTATTTATACACGTCAGAACAAACTATGAATTGATACATAAATTGATCTTATTAACTTTATTTTTAAAAGAATACATTTTTTCGAATAATATATCAATATCTGAGTAAACTTTATTATAATTTTGGCAGCTACGATATAAGAAGATATTATTAGTACTTTTCGTTTTACAAATCGGCACATTAAATAATGGTTTATATCTATAATTTATTCGTGGACAATTAAATTCAATATTAGACAATAGGAAAGGTGAATCAACGAAACTGTTAATTATTTTTAACCGACTTCAAAAAAAGGAGGAGGTTCTCAATTCGTCGGGGCCTTTTTTTTTTTTTATGTATGTTACCGAATTACTCGAAGATGGCTGGGCCGATTTCGACAATTGTTTTTTTGTTTGAAAGGGCATGTTTTATAGGTGGTCCCATTGTCAGGAGATCAGGATCTGATGATGGGATCCTGGAGAAATCGAGGGAACTCCTCAAATTTTATAGGCAAACCTATAGTGATTTCGGTTTTATTCGAAGTGCCTTGGTCATATGCTCACGAAAAGTGACATTTGATGAAGTGGAACTGATGATGAAGACCACAACTGGTAATCAGAACCTATTAGTAAGTAACTATTTTCAACCGACTTCCAAAAGGAGGAGGTTATCAATTCGTCTGTATTTTTTTTTTATGTTTGTTACCTCATAACTTTTCACTGGGTGGACCGATTTTGATAATTTTTTTTTTGTTTGAAAGGTAGTGCTTCCCGTGGGGTCCCATTTTTTTTATTTTTTTTTCCGATGATGGTATCCATGTGAAAACGACATAAGTCTTAAATTTGCATTATGTATATGCGCGACAAATAGGTGAATAACTGAAAATCACGTTAACCAATTTTGATAATTCTTTTTTTATTATAAAATATATACTTCAAGGGTAATTTGGTGAAAGTTTGGTAAGGTTCTGAGCACAGGATCCATGACAAAGTAGCGGAACGGAAGGGAACGGAACAATTCTGAGGAGCACGTTAGCGATACTCGGTCGAATCTTTTATTTATAAGTTATTTGGATATTTGAGTCACCTTCCGTAATGTGGTTATGTTATGTAATTATCATAGTCGAATATTATAATCTACTAGCTACCCACCCCGGCTTCGCACGGGTGCAAAACTGATACTAAATATACTACAGAATTTGTTTATATACGACATCACATCGCAAACTTCTAAAATTATTAGTGTTTCTTTACTATATTGTTCATGTATTATATACACAAACCTTCCCCTTGAATCACACTATCTTTTAAAAAAAAAGGCATCAAAATCCGTTGCGTAGATTTAAAGATATAGGGACAGAGAAAGCGACTTTGTTTTATACTATGTAGTGATGGAACTCCTATACGGCTCGCAGTTAGGGTGCGATATGGGGCAGAATTTCTTACTATCTTTAATCAAATTTTGTGTATGTGATGTGATGTCATATGATGTTTTGTTTTGGTTGGTCTTTTTCAAAGTTTTTTTGCTGAGTTCGATTACAGCTCTTTCGAGGGATCCTTGTAGTTTACGCCGCGTGACGTATTAAATCCGCATTGTCGAAAGTCTATTTTTGCTTTATTCGCAAGTTTCCTTTGAAATTGTCCTCGAAGTAGTTTCTGCAAAATGTGTAGTTTTTACCCTACCTAATGTTAGCAAGCAAAATTATAATATATCTTTAAATGGTGACCGTCTTGAAGTAGCTGATACTACGGTGTTTTTGGGAATAGAATTGGATTCCAGACTTCAGTGGACTTCTCATTTATCATCCCTAACAGGAAGACTCAGCTCCGCAACATACGCGGTTAGAAAAGTTAGACAGCTAACTGATATTGATACCGCTCGTTTAGTTTATTTTGGTTATTTTCACAGTATTATGTCATATGGCATATTACTTTGGGGTAACGCTGCAGATATTGAATCTGTCTTTATTTTACAAAAGAGAGCAATTCGGTTTATTTATAATCTTGGAGCTAGAGACTCTCTTCGGGATGTTTTTAACAGAGTATAGTATAGAGGAATACTTACTGTTGCGTCGCAATATATTTACAACAATATCATGTATATTCACAGTAACATTGATCACTTTGATAAAATCAGTGATAATCATTGTATATGCACTAGAAGTAAGGATAAACTTATAACGCCAAGTTTCCGACTCCGCAAAGTCAATGGATCCTTCTTGGGGCAAGGTATCCGTTTCTATAATAAAATTCCGCAGAAATTTTTAACTTTGCCGTTTAGTAAATTCAAATCGTTTGTTAAAAATACATTGGTAGAAAAAGCATACTATTTGATACAAGATTTTGTAGATGATAAAAAAGCGTGGAGTTAATACCTGTTGACTTCCAAGCAGGATACATTAATTGAAATAATTGTATTTAATTAACATGACGCTGTATTTTTTAAATGTTAAAAAAGAGTAACTACTGAGTTTCTTGCCGGTTCTTCTCGGTAGAATCTACTTTCCGAACCGGTGGTAGCTTCACTTAATTGTAAAATGACGATTCAAAAGTGCTTATAAAAGCCTACTTGAATAAAGTTTATTTTGATTTTGATTTTGATTTCTGACTCATATAAACGGAACGCTTAATCTATCCATATTAAAAAAAATTAGTTAGTCAACATCATCTTCACTTAAAATCAAAAAATAAATAAAATTTTAACAAAAAGAAAAACCGACTTCAAACAAAACACTATTTTAAAACAAATGAATATGCACGAAAAAGTAATAAAAATAATTGCGTATTCAACATATTTTTTAGAGTCTTCCTAAGTTAAATGAAATGAAAAATATTAGACTACTTAAAAGTCGATTAACGATTATATCATGTAGTTATAATTATTGTTATATTTGGAGTCGGTGTCAGCCAATAAAACCCTACAGTATATCTATCAAAAAACAATACGAGAATACTTTAACAAATATGTTTTTTACAAATTACCTTTTACACAATAATATACTGGATCAATCAAGGGGCTCGTATTGCTTCTTTCTTTTGATTGTTGGGGCAAGGGCACCGTGGCTGACACCGGCTCCAAATATACCAATAACTTTAACTACATGATATAATCGTTAATCGACTTTTAAGTAGTCTAATATTTTTCATTTCATTTAACTTAGGAAGACTCTAAAAAATATGTTGAATACGCAATTATTTTTATTACTTTTTCGTGCATATTCATTTGTTTTAAAATAGTGTTTTGTTTGAAGTCGGTTTTTCTTTTTGTTAAAATTTTATTTATACGGGTTTAGTTCTATTTCTTTAAGATAGTCGTCAATCAATTGATGTTAGTAAACATGCCTATGATGAAGTCTAGCTGATGGTGGACTACCAGGAGAACTCCTCAATGATTAACAGCATTGCATCGAGAAAAAATGGTATTGTCTAATTGGCGATAAGCAGTTAACATTAGGCTATTGTAACTTAGGTAACGCTTGCATATTCAAGGGTAGACCGAACATATGAGTTATAGAGCAGAACCAAAGTTGAGCACTGTCTGAAGTCCCTACCAACTCTTAAAATAAATCCAAGCATTCGATAAGCTTTTGATGTTATGTAATAAATGTGAGAAGCATAAGTAAGCTTAGAGTGTAAAACAATGCCGAGGTCTTTAACCTCAAACACCCTATTTAAAGAAATATTATTTAAATTATACACATACATTTGTGGAATTCTTTTCCGGGTAAATGAAATCGTCCTTTGTCGTATCGTATATGTGTAGGTACATATCTAAAAAATATTTATATTTGACGGCGCCACTGTATATTGAGAGCGTCAAGAAACATCGAAAGCAATAATAACATCTGATAACGAACGTATCTTCGCTCTGACCTGACTTCAGTCTCTTTTGTAAGCGAAGCCAAACGGAAAACAAAACGTGCCTGGTGGGGCGTCATTGCTTGAGTTGATTGTATTAGTGATAATATTTCGTTGTAATAATTATTGGATATTGTAAAACAACCTCATACACGTTATTTTAATTCTCTTCGCCTGACAACCCGCGATCGCTCGGCAGCCACATGGATACCAACAATAATGATAATATGAGACAACATCACATTACTCTGATCCCAATGTAAGTAGCTGAAGCACTTGTGTTATGGATATCAGAAGTAACGACGGTACCACAAACACCCAGACCCAAGACCACATAGAAAACTAATGGTAATTTACATCGACTCGGCCGGGAATCGAACCCGGGACCTAAGAGTGGCGTACCCATGAAAACCGGTGCACATACCACTCGACCATGGAGGTCGTCAAATGATAACGGCAATGTGCCGTTACATTTGTTACCTGCGCACGTATTACATGACAGATTATATTTCATTTATTTGAAGCTGGAATGTAATTACATACAGGGCGACAGGCTCAATCATTGTTTGTTTTGTATTTTTGTATAACAGCATTTGCATTTTTCAATTTAAAACAGAATTTCTGGAATGACGAAACATGTAGTATTCAAATTTAAATTCAAAACATACTTTGGCCGAGTAGATCTTTTCAAGCTCTTTTGAATCGCTATTTTCAATAATTATAATATAATAATTATATTCAAGCTACCAACAACACCATCATCCTGTAAATTTTCCACTGCTGGGCTAAGGCCTCTTCGCCCTTTGAGCAGGTTTGGAACATATTCCACCACGCTGTTCCAATGCGGGTTCGTGGAATACACATGTGGCAGAATTTCTATGAAATTAGACACATGCATATTTCCTCACGATGTTTTCCTTCACCGCCGAGCACGAGATGAATTATAAACACAAAATAAGCACTTTATTTATTTATTTAACAAGTACACTAACAATATACATATTAATTGATGGCTTACACAAAATCCAAAAAAAGAAAAACAACTTCTGATATGTACATCGATTACAAGTGTACATAACATTCATAGTGTATCGTGTCAACATATTTGTTTAAAGTTGAAATTAAAACATATTATACAATTTAAAAAAAAATGACCTATGCTATCGTCGTTTATAAACATAATAACTAAATAATATAACAGAAAAACAAAAAAAAAATAAAAAAAACAGGAATTTAACGCACTATTTAGCTAACAAAAAGAAATCCATGAGCTTTTTTTTAAAAGTAATAAAGCTATCATGAAAGATGTCAATGCCACGTATAACTTTTGTCAATTCATTATGTCGAGCACATATGCGCACTATCGGAGCCAGTTTTCCAAGACGAGTTTTCGTGATAGGAGTATGGAATATTTTTGTTATGTAACTTCGGGGATGTTTGCGAGGAACAGTAAGAGATATTCGATGTAAATGGTCGCAGCACTTAACCTTGTTGTGTATAATTTTATGCAAAAAAACATTGATCGAGAATATCCCGCCTATTTCGAAGAGACATTAATTTATATTCAGCTAGTCGCTGATTGTATGGCTGCCTGTGTGAGAAACCGCTGGCTTGGAAGGCCAAATGTCGAGTAAATGCACGTTGTATTCCTTCAACGCGTTGAGAGTTTGAGCTGTAAAAAGGATCCCAAATGACGCTGGCGAATTCAAGATGACTTCTTACGAAAGCGTTACATAAAATAATTTTAGTCCTGGAAGAAAATCCTTTAGTATTGCCTTTAATGAATCCCAAGAACTTTGCAGCTTTGTCAACAATATTGTTTATGTGTGATTTGTAATTTAACTTTTTGTCAATAGGAACTCCTAAGTATCTTATCTTAGATAACTCTTTTAAGGTTACATTATTAATAAAATAACTGGAGACAAGCGGTTTTTTCTTCTTCCTGTATTTTATATGAAAGCACTTGTTAGTATTAAGAGCCATACTATGACTTCACATCAGTTCATAATATTATTAAGGTCATCCTGTATTAACTGAATGTCATCAACTGATTTTACTGTTTTGTAATTTTTTAAGTCATCTGCATATAACGAGCACGAACTATTTTTTATAACCTTAGTGATGTCATTAATAAAAGCTAAAAACAACAGTGGTCCTAAATGGGATCCTTGGGGAACGCCGGATTGGGCCAAATACAACCTAGATTCGAAGCCATTTACAACAACCGTCTGAGATCTCCGCTCAAGATAAGATTTAATCCAATTAGTTAGAGTGGATCCTATACCATACTGCGAGAGTTTGTTAACAAGTGGTCACCTTTCTTGAAAACTGGCACGATTCGCGCTTTTTTCCATTCTTCCGGGAAAACACCTTCATCAATGGACGATTGAATATAAACATCAATGGAAGTGCCAATCCTAAGCCACAGCGCTTAACAAAAATGGGAGGAAGGCCATCTGGTCCAGCTCCCTTTTGGGTATCCAATGTTTTGATTCGCTTAATAATATCAGATTCGAGAAATTTTAATTTATTTAACTGTAAAATGTTGTAATTTGTTGCAGGTTCACAGGCGTGAAGGTTTTCGTTACAGTATAGATGGATGAAAAATGATTAGCAAAAAGATTGGCAATTTCAGTCCCAGTGCTTGCTATGTCACTGCCCAGTCTCATAGATGCTGGTAGAGAAGATTCGTTTTTCTTTTTCTGTTTATAATATTTCCAAAAAGCTTGCGGGTTTTTGGAAATATTATATTCAGTATTATGCTTAAACTCGTTTAGACACGAATCAAAAAGTTTATGACAGCGACTGCGAATAATTTGAAACTCTAGTTGATCCCTAGGATTTTTGTATATGCCAAGTTTCTTACGTGGTTTCTCTTTTCCCGAAAGTATTTTAATTAAGTTTTGTTTGAACCAAGCTGGGTATTTAACAGAAGTAGGCTTATGTTTAGGCACAGATTGTTCGATAATATCGAATAGACTGGTGTAAAATATCTTAACCATGGCATTGACATTTTCGCAATTTGAAAATTTATCTAACCAATTTACATTTTTTATTATTTTACTTATAAGATTAAAATCAGCTTTAAAGTAATTGTAGTCAATACGACCTTTGGAGTGAAGGTACAAAATTTTAGAAGAGTCTATATTTATTAACAAACATGGATGGTATGAGTCAAGTTTGCTCAGCAGATCGGGGGGCTTTGTAACTGTAACACTACTTAAATTACTTATTACCAAGTCCAAAAGTCTATCGTCACAGTTACTTATATTATTATATTGGTATAAATTATTAATAGACATAAAATCAACCAACGAATATCCGAGAGTATTGTTGTAATTAGATGGTGTAATTAGATGGTGGTGGGGGTGACAGTTCCTACAACTGTGATCACCGGCTCTCCATTCGATAAAACCCAAATTGAAATCTCCTATCACAACCACATCATTAACTTTGTTAATTACATCGTCTACATTTTCCAGAAACTTTTTAAGAGATTCAGGTTTGACTGGTGGAGGCAAATAGACTGCACTTAGTCCAATACTGATTTTAGTGCAATTATGTATACATTCCAAAACTACCCACATATTTTCTTTATCAGTGTCCCAATTCACAATACGAGAGGATGAAATCTCTCTTGAGACGGCAATGAGAATACCCCCACCATCTTGTTTGGATGGAGAGTGCATTCGATCCTTCCTGTAAACTGTATATCGTGAATCAAAAAGCTCGTTATCGAATATATTCGGATTAAGCCATGTCTCAGTGAATACAACAACTTTGTAGTTCGAAGTCAAGATATTCTTAAGCACATCATTGGTCTTAGTTCTCAATCCACGCACGTTCTGGTAATATGCTTCTAACACAGTGAAGATTGAGGAACTACAACATTTACCATCAAGTTGTAACAAAATTAAATTATCAGCTTAAGACTACCTTCGTTTTTAATGACTATGGCTTGACTAAATTCGTCTTTTCGAACATAGATTTTGCCATTTCTGATCCATGTGAAGCGGTATTTCATTTAGCCTTGATTCGCGTAGCTGCATGTAGGGATTTGTTGGTAGGAGTCAGATGCTCAGAAACGTATATTGGTACTCGAGATCCCCCAATTCCCAGATGTTGAGAGCTCAATTTGTCTTCAGGATTTTTTTTGTTGAATTGAGCTACTGCTGCTAGAAGGGTGTCTCTATGCTTTATTGTACGTAACTTTACAATGACAGAGCGCGGTTTTACAGCGTTCTTGTTAAGTTTAGCAACTCGAGTGACATAATGAACGTCGTCGAACGTCGAAAACGTATTGCGACTATTGAAGGTAGGAAATTTACTTTTGGGACTCTTATAAACAGTTACATCTTCCTCGTTGTTTTTTCAGCACTTTTGTAGATATAAATTTAACAAGGCTTTAGATATTGTTGTTGATTTTTTTTTCAAATCAATATTTATCTGCGAATCATTGGACTGTTATACACTATAATGTTTACACACAACTATTGCACACTTATAAACAGTTTTATAATACTTTTATGAAATATTGAGAATTATAACAATTTTAACGTATTTCTAAAGCACGGAGCGAAAATATTTATTTGTTAACACGACGAGTGACAGTGACATTTTGATATTTATATTGATATAGCACTTTGATATTCAGTGGTGCTTGCCTGGGTTGGAACTTGCAATCAGCAGTTAAGATGCACGCGTTCTAACCACTGGGCCATCTCGGCTCTATTCAAACTACCGCCAGTTCAAAATCTAGATTTTCCCGAGAACCGGTTTTCGAATATTTGAAATACATTATTTTAGTTAAATACAATTATATATAACATATTCTGGATGGCAACAAATATAAGCTTTAAGGTTTTTTGTCATCCATATAATGTTTTGTTGATTATTTATCTTTATTATTCATTTGAAAAATATTTCGAATCAGCAAAGTAAAATTATTTTTAACATTAAAAGTTGTCACATCAAAGTGATCTGATAGTATATTGGTATATAGCATATTCTATGAAAATTAAAAGGCAATTTTTTTCTTATCTATATTAATGAAACAGTTACTTTATTTTGTAACTAATAGCGCTAATAGTTCTTTAAATCACCCTATATTTGTTTTGTTATTTTAGGTGCATTGCCACATTTAAAATAGGAATTAAGTTTCCACTAATTTTGATATTTTAATAATCGTGGTAACATTTGTGATCTGTGCTATTCATTATGGAATTATAAATATATTGCAATACACAAATACATAAAATTATTAATACGATGAAATATTATAATTCTATTGAAATAACACAAAATTTATAAACTCGCATTGAAATCATGTAATAGTTTTATTGGTAAATTGAGAATTATTATTAATTATTAATTTATTGGAAAATGCCATTAAATTAATGGTGATTTTAAGTTTGGCAACAAAAAAAGAACTCGATAAAAAGAAAGGAAATAATACTGAACGACTTTATGACGTCAACAAGTCTTGGCACCCTTTTTTACAGGCAAGTGATAATCTTTATTCAATATTAAGCGATACACTTGCTTATTGTTAAAATTTTAAGACTGGTCTCAAAAAAATACGACAATAAAATACTCTTGATGACATATTCCATGTTGTGTTGTTCATGTGGGTATAAATTAAGTTGCAAGGAGTATATATGTAAATGGCTGTGACGATAAGTAATCACTAAACCCATAGACAATTCCGCCATAAGAAATATTAACCCTTACTTAAAACACCAGTGCGTCATCAAACATTTTTCTGTGCGATCTTGAACCAGCCTTGGGAACTACGATGTTATGTCCCTTATACCTCTAGTTACACTGGCTCACTCATCTTTCGAATCGGAACACAATAATATTTAGTATTGCTCTTTGATGATAAAAGATGTGATGAGTTAGCGGTAACTACCCAAACGGCTTCTAACAGCTTACGATTTCTTCTTTAAGTAATGGATTGAACCCGATCAGAAAGTACACTCTGTGTGTATATTTATATTTTTACTGCAATATTTATGTAATTAATTCAGTGCAACAATTTGGATCTTACCTTCCCATTATAAATAATCGCATATTACTCTTCAAACATTGCCATTGTATATCATAATTATCTTATATAATGTTAAAGAATGGCGTAGACAAAACCAGCTGTTACCCGCCAATATCACTGGGCATTAAATGAAAATATAACAAACATAATTATATAAGACGTGAACATTCAATACATCAATACAGTCGTAATATGTATCACATAGCAACCGTCAGCGTCACGCTGCTTTCAAATATTCACAGCGACGCCATTTTGTATGATTTTTTTATAGAATTACTATCATATCCCCCATTTCAGCGTTATTCGAAAATTAAAATTCTAGATTAAAGAAAGTCAATATATGACATTGAGTTTCATATATGATTTTTATATGTGGTAGGACTTTGTGCAAGCCCGCCTGGGTATAGGGTAATAGTACGCAGTATTGTTGTGTTCCAGTTTGAAGGGTGAGTGAGCCAGTGTAACTGCAGGCACGAGGGACATAGCATCTTAGTTCCTAAGGTATTAAATAATTAATAATTTTTCATTATTTTCTTTTATTTATGACATAAATATACATAATCATTAGATAGTATTGATAGTAATGATCTTTTTTATACGCTGAATTTGTAGCAGACGAAGCCGCGCTTTCACATAGTAATTCCAAAATCTATTTGCTTCTCTTTTTAAAGCTTTGGTAAATATTTATTCGACTACAAATCATTTGAATTACGCTCTCAAAGCGAATGGCAATATTAACCTCAATACGATGAATTTCTTATTTGATACTTATTAAAGTTTTAAATATTTCATTCAAGTGTTATTATTTTCATATGGGTTGAAATTGGGTACCTATGTTCGTGGTTTTGAATACTTACAGATACCCATCAGTCCTGCCTACCTCATTATCAGAATTTAATCTTCAGAATGGTTCCAGAGCCCTTTAAAAGAAAACCGGGTTACGTGGGATTCCACCATCACTGCTCTAATGGGGTTTGACGAATGTGTATATGCCAGGTTTCTTCAGGTTGTTTTTCAGTACGTGGTGAAGTATAAACACTAAATAAGTAAGTGAAATTTGAGTACTTGCATGGTTTTGAGCCCATATCTTCAGTTCCCCTTATTATTATTATGGTACCTACGAGTCTTATTAGACATTTATAGGTACGTAGGTATACTCAAACTTAAACTGAAATAATTTTATTCAATATAGAAGCATTACACTTTCTTACAACAACAGCCTGTAAATTCCCACTGCTGGGCCAAAGGCCTCCTCTCCCTTTGAGGAGAAGGTTTTGGAACATATTCCACCACGCTGTTCCAATGCTGTTCCAATGGAATTTACATGTAGCAGAATTTCTATGAAATTTGTCACATGCAGGTTTCCTCACGATGTTTTTCTTCACTGCTGAGCACGAGATGAATTATAGAGACAAATTAAGCACATGAATCAGCGGTGCTTGCCTGGATTTGAACCCGCAATCATCGGTTAAGATGCACGCTTTCTAACCACTGGGCCATCTCACTTTACACTTTCTTATTGATGGTCATTTGAAACACTACACCGGTTCGGAAAAGAAAATATATAAAAATAAAAACCTGAGAAGAACCGGCAAAAGAAACTCAGCGGGTTTTTTGTTTGTCTCATATATTATATTAACAATTTGATATGAGATGAAACGATATGTATGAATACGATATGTACAGGACGGTGGTAAGTGGTGACTAACGCAATGTTTGCGTTAGGTCTTTTCGTATGAATACACAATCAAATTAATAAAAATTAAATAAATAAATTGACTCCTGAAAGTTAATAGAAGTAAGCGAGTTATACTATCAATATTCAATTAATAAACTCACCCAGCATCCGAACAACCGCCTTCCTCGACTTCGCCTGCCTAGTTTCGCCGTGGACGTGATCTTTGAACAGCCCTTGCTTCGCCTTTGAGCTCACTCGAGTGGACCTTGTGTAAGAGGAGCATTAAATAAATTATAGCACGACACAACTTAGATGTAGCATCGACAAAATAAGTAAAACCTATCACCTCCGAATTACACACAAATCCCAAATCATTAATATTTATTTCTCATGCGAATATGATCTTTGCACAAATTACACAAACGTAATAACTTCTAATATCATATGACCTAATTATAATATACTCGTCAATTTGACATGTCGATTTACATATACTTGCTTTCTCGGGTTGAATGGCGTGATACGGAGCTATGTGTATTGGTTGTATAAATCGGCAGGAATCGGTTTTATTGAATTTGCCGATGCTACATCTGAGTTGTGTCGTTGATCGATTTTTACTTTCGAGGTCTCCTTTTAACGAAATGTGTCTGGTGTAATGGTTTTTCTTCTTTTGATATATTATCTTTTGAAGCGACTACTTTTTGTGATAAATTAAATAACATCTTGCTGAATAAAAACAATCTCAATGTCCACAGAGAACGATATATTTAATACTAGTTCATGCTCGCGGTTTCGCTCGCATTTTGGGTTTGGTTTACGTCTCCCAAGTTTGGTATTTCATAAAATTTGGTTCTGTAGTTTGGTCGTTAAAGAACCACAGACAAATAGACTTATTTTGTAATGATATGATTTGGTCTTCATTATTTGCATAGCACGTTATATTTTCTATTAACATGTTACAAACGTTAGCTATTCATGTTTAACAGATTTTGCAATCTTTGTATATTTCTAAGTAAGAACTGTTTTAACTTATACTTTATAGACCGTAATAGGAAAAAAAAAATGTTACAAGAGTAACCTTTGCCTTCAATACGGTGTTATGACATTTGATTCTATATCATAATTTATATCACATTATTATTGCATATTATTAATATAGCAGGAGCTATTGAATTTACTTTATTATATACAATTATTATTCTAATTAATTGATCAATAATTTGTAAAACTGTAATTAATATTATTTTATTTTATATGGCATAGCATTTAATACTGGCATGTAACACTATTTCTTATTTTAAATATGATTGAGCTGTCATTATAAAACAATGGGACTATAGCGTGGCATTCTAAAATTTTATTTCATTCTAAAAGATAGAGACATTGAAGCATCATTGTAAAACGATAATATTATTTTGGCCATCCCGAACTACTGAAATTACATATATTTAGAAAAATCGTTTTAATGTTCATTATATCGTTCTCTGACGGGACATAATATTTTCCCCGTTTTTTCGGGAAGGTTGACTGAATGGAGTTATATTTAATTTGATTGAAAGTACTCGGACAAAACATAAAAATGTCGTCGTGGTATCTAATATTCTCAGCGGTTCGGATTTAACAGCCACTCAAACTATTACACAAAAGTGGTTTATGGCTGTCCTAGATGTTTTATAGAACAGATAGCAGAGTAGGCTGCGGTTCGCGACAGCCGGTTGGTTTTAGCGAACCCATTAATGATGTTGCTTTCGTCCACGTATTATTAATTTTTTGGCTGATATAGATTAATACGTGAAGCAATAACTTTGTATCCGTTTTTTACCAAAGATACGCGGACGGAGGTGGATGAAATTTGGCACGTTTAAAGTTTATATACAGAAAACTAATATTGTATAATTTATTATAAATACATTAAAATAGCCAAAAATCATTACACACACTAATACAATGTTTAACACATACACGTTTATTCACATGATGTTTGATAATAAACATTCATTGATAAAATAAATACTGCCAA
The DNA here is from genome assembly GCF_905220365.1 of Vanessa cardui. Lineage (NCBI taxonomy): Eukaryota > Metazoa > Arthropoda > Insecta > Lepidoptera > Nymphalidae > Vanessa > Vanessa cardui. The sequence goes on from NC_061141.1 coordinate 4,659,567, forward strand.
TGACGACACATCAAATTACAACAAAGATGTAAATCAATGATATATTTTTTATATTCGTTTTTTTTTGTAGTAGTGACAAAGTTTTGTTCATTTGAGCTTAATTTTTCCTACGTGTCTGTCAAATGAAAGTATCTATTATTTAAATAGCAAAGAATTATGATCTTAAAAAAAAAACAAAAATATTAAACAGTATAATAGTTTGAATTTTTTACCAAGAAAATATATGTTTAAAATGTACGCACCGGATATGTATTCCCATAGTAATATACAAACAAAGTATGAGAATGGCTGGCACGAAGAAGAAGAAGATGCTGCTGATCTCGAGAAGGGGAGATGACGCCGTTAGTGTGCAGAAAGCGGAATCCAAGGACAAGTTGCCGGAATCTAGAAAAATAGAACATTATATTTAGATGAAAACAGTCAAATTACAAGATTTAGATAATAAGTCAACTTAGTCATCATCCTCCTGCCATCTGTATTCTTCTTCCATACTTCCCTATCTGACGTCATCTCGAAAGTAATATTTTTCCAGGCATATCATCTTCCACACAATCCATCCATCGTTTCATTGGTCGTCCCGTTCCTCCATCCATCCACATTCATGGTCAAGACCTCACAATATGTTCCTCATCCCTCTACACATATACATACACACCATATGATAATAAGTTAAATAAGTACCTATGCAAATTTTCCCGTTGCGTTTCAATATTAATAGGTATTAAATAAATAAATAGTAATTTAAATAATATAAAAACAGTTATCAAAGACTTAAAATTATAACTTATTATTTAAAACGTTTGTTCAATGTCAGTAATGTTTATTTAGCATTTTTTCAGTACATTCTATTAAAAAGAGACTAAACTTTTGTACGGTATTTTTTGTTTAAGTAACTGAAATAATTATGTTTGGCTCTGAATCCCTTTGAAAAGTTTCTTGGAAATGCCGAATTCGGTATAAGCGCTTTTAATTGAGCACCGCCCGAGGTGGTTTTTTTCCTCCAAAAAGGAGGAGGTTGTCAATTCGTCTGTATTTTTTTTAGATATTCGTGTGTTGATGCGTTTTATGCATGTAACCGACTTGTTTTCCGGTCGAATCGGTAGTTTCCAGCATCAAAATATCACCCTGAAGCTGGAGTGAACGTAGACGAATATTTAAACGTCTATAAAGTTGTTGTTTTTTAAAATATTTTCAGGTATGTTCATAATTTTTTTAAGGTTGATTTATATATGAAAAATTTATCAGATTGAATTTTATGGAAACTAGACGACGAAATTGCTCGCTAATCCACTAATTCGACAGTCAAGCTACTCCAAATAAATAACTTTACATCTTATCTTTTTTTAAAAAGCTCCGGCTTCACGTGTATCAAAAGGGACTAATATAAATATTACATTAAAGAACAAACCTAAAAAAAGACATTCTAATTCTCTATTATAAAAGTATAAGTAACAGCTGTAGATTTCCCACGGCTGGGATAAGGGCTCCTCTTCCATTAATAAGGGTTTTAAACATATTCACATGTGGCAGTTTTTCGATGAAATTAGACATGCAGGTTTCCTCACGATGTTTTCCGTCACGGCCGAGTAAGAGATGAATTTATAAACACAAATTAAGCATATACATATAGTGGTGCTTGTCTGGGTTCGAACCCGCAATCATTGGTTAAGATGCCGTTCTAACCACTGGGCCATATATCTATAATATACATGCATTATGCATTTAAACCTTCCTCTTGAATCAATATGTTTATTGATAAAACCATTTGTGTATTGGTTGCGTAGTTAATCTATTCATTTGATTTAAACGTACGACGATGGGAATTGATGTTGGTTTATGCAATGTAGAAAGTATTATAATATTTTATTACTTATATGTTTACTGGATGTTGCCCACGTCTTGCCTCGCGTTTTAGTTTAGTTGTCATGTGTTGGGCAAATAAAGAAGCCTATGTCTTATCTTGGAGTTCACGTTTGCTTCATACCAAATTACATGAAATTCGGTTACACGAAATAGCGTCGTACAGACATACACACAGAGTTATTTTCACATTTATAATATTATTATATAATATAAACTACTTTTTATTAATTATTTTTATTAATTAGAAATATTCGTGTATCAAATGAACTTTTTCTTACTCAATGTAATTTTCATTCGCATATAGACTGCTAGTGTGGAAGGCTTCGATTAACAATACCCATACGGCATTGTTGATCGATGGTGGGATGATATGCTTTTCATGTAGACTTAGGCGGTCATAGCTTATTTTTTTATGTTATAGGTTGATGGACGAGCAGATGGGCCACCTGATTGTAAGTGGTCACCATCAGCCATAGACAATGACGCTGTAAGAAATATTAACTATTCCTTACATCGTCAATGTGCCATCAACCTTGGGAACTAAGTTGTTATGTCCCTTTTGCCTGCAGTTACAGTTATTGCGTATTTATGCCGTGACTAACACAATAAACAACAGCCTTCCTTTGAGGAGGAGGTTTTGGAACATATTCGACAACACTGTTCCAATGCGGGTTGGCGGAATACACATGTGGCAGAATTTTTATGAAATTAGACACATGCAGGTTTCCTTACGATGTTTTCCTTCACCGCCGAGCACGAGATGAATTATAAACACAAATTAAGCACATGACTATTCAGTCCTTGCATAGGTTTGAACCCACAATCGTCGGTTAAGATGCACGCGTCCTAACCACTGGGCCATCTCAGCTGGTGATTAACGCAGAAGTTTGGAAATTCTTATAGAGTCAAAATATTTAGGTCATGTAATTAATTTAGTTAGTACTTGATATATGTAAAGATATACTCAGATATTTAAATATTTTATATACGTTTCTGAAAGCTGTAAAATATAATTGCTTTATATTATTATTGACTTGCATTTGCATAAACTATATTAGTATCGGAAAGTCCTTCGAATATCGTACAACGTGACCGTAAAATCAATAGATGTTTTGAGTGCGGAATACAGTGAAGTTGTAAACAGCGTTTGGTTATTTTATGATTATTATAACATATTCAATTTGAACATATAACAACAATAAGTCGTTTCTGATTTGAACGAATAATTGATATTACTATAACGAACTGCTAACTATAACAGAGATTTATTTACGTAAAGACTAATGGCACGACCCCGCTTCGCTCGGCTGTACATAAGTTTTATTTGAATATTTATTGATATATTTTTTCCGACGTGTTTAACAATTGTCGTTCTATTTCAAATTATTACACAAAACCTTAATAAATAATATACCTAAACCTTCCTTATGAATTCCTCTGTCTATTTGTGAAAACCGCATGAAAATTTAAAAAGTTTTGGACTTCATTGCAAACATACAGACAGTCAGACGGGGGTGCTTTGTTTTATAATATGTATTTATTATAATGCTAATGACGATAAGTATGATCGCACGAAAAACAGATATCATATATGTATATACCAATAAGTTATATTTGATATCAGGAGCGGTAACGTATAGTACGACACAAATTAGATGTAGCATCGGAAAATGCAATGGAATGAAAATAAAACTGATTACTGCCGATTTACACAACCAATAGAAATAGCTCCCTATCGCGCCATTCGACGCTATTCGTCGCTATAGATTCGCGTGTCAGACAAAGCAAGTGCATGTTAATCGACGAGTCAAATTGACGAATATATAAGGTCATATGATATTACAAGTTATTACGTTTGTGCAAAGATCATATTCGCGTGAGAAATAAATTTTCATAATTTGGGATAGCGTACTCAATTCGGATGTGATCGGTTTTACGAATTTTGCCGATGCGACATCTAAGTTGTGTCGAACTATATAGTATATACGTTTAACACAGGTGGAAATGGGCGCATCAGCTCGTATTAGATATTTCGCTTTTCTAATAAATCGTTCCCATGTAGTTCGCTATCAAATGTTTCGACAGGGAATAAAATGGATATCTATTGGAGTCTATATTGGAGACTGGGAACTGTACTGCTGTAAAACGTTTTTGTTTTATTGAAACGATAAAGTTTATTTCATCGAAATGCTCGATAAATGTGCATATTATTTGTGTTCGTGTATAATCTGTATTTACGTCATTTTTTAATAGAATAAAAATATGATAATGTTATGGTTGTTTTCAAACTGTTTGTGAAAATAAAAATTGACTCCGAGAACAAAAACATTCTTATGAATTTATTCTGCTCTCATTATAAATTATTTTGGTTCCTTGGTTGTTTTGACAGAGTAGATATATTCTATCTCTAATGTTTCATAGTATGAATATTGATATAGTAAATTTTCTTATTTAAATGTAATTAAGAACAAATTCAAATTAAATAAATAAACATGAGACAACATCACATACATTATTCTGATCCCAATGTAAGTAGCTAAAGCACTTGTGAGTGAGTATGAAAAATCAGAAGTATTATGGTACCACAAACTTCCAGATCAAAGACAATATAGAAAACTAATGATAATCTACATCGACTCGGCCGGGAAACGAACCCGGGACCTCGAAGTGGCGTACCCATGAAAACAGATGTACACAACTCGACCACGGAGGTCGTCAAAATGAATTAGAATACAATATCTATAAGTGATATCTAACTGCCGAGGTCAAATTAGCAATTATAATAAGTAAAATTTGTTTATTTTTGAACCGTTACAGTACAAAAAATTTGCGAATACTTTAATTAAAAGTAATTAGGCAAAACAGTTTACACAAAAACATTGTTTATATTTTCTAAATAAAAATATATTTGATGAAATTAAAGCGGCGAAGATTTACTCAACAAACATTACTATTTTTTTTAAAGTTAATATACTTCAACGTAAATAAATGTTCTGAATATACCATTCGTTTGTTTCCAATAAAAACTTAACGAATTTCGAATAGCAATCAAATTGAAACGCAACCATCTCGGAGCAATACTGAGTCCGAATAAAAAAAGCATTAAAATCAGTTAAAAACAAAAAACATAATAAAAAAGTTATATCTGAATATATACAAAAAAAGAACATATATATTTCATTTTTAAATGAGAATTAACAACATTAAATGTTTAAATATATATATACAAATATGAACTAAAACTAGTTACTGTATAAGTCTTGACCGCGTGGAATGGTGGCAAGAATGATAGCAGCCTTTCCCCGTTTAATTTACATTTTAAATTAACATAATTATTTTCATTATTACAGTTATTAACACGACATTATCTACGAATGTCTCGTGAACAAGACATTCGTAGATAATGTCGAAATATCGAGCTCCAACAAATAAAAATAAAAAACATGGTAAATATTCCGTATTTAATAACTGTAATACTATATATGTATGTATATTATATTTATGAATGCCGTAATAAAAAGAAGCGTCTCAACGCTTCTTTTTATTACGGCTCCAGCTAAGGGCTCTATAAAAGTTCACCTAAGAAAGTATAATAATAAGAAGTATATTTGTTACATATTTATTTTGTTATATTCTAGATTATTACGAATTAAAAGTTGTCTTAAATTTTCGCGATTATTACACATTTAAATAAAACTAATTATAACGGATGAATCGCGTATATTAATTATTTTTAAACATCCCGACGTTTCAAGCACTTTGCAGTGTTCGTGCAGTCTACCCGTGACCACCACCCCCGTACCCGTACCAATAAATTGGTTAATTTTGGTACATTTTTTCCAATAGTACAACAAGCCTCCACTTTCCTACCCTATGTTCTTTATTGGTTCCACTGAAACGTATCTAATGTATGCAAAAGTTATTATGATCTGAGTAGTTATACATCTAAGCGTAATGTATTAAAATTTATAACATTTGTTAAGATCGTTTGATGTATTAGGAAAAATATGGTTCTTTGATCTGCACAAAGCCTTGATCTTACCTACGTACCCGAAGCCATAGCTTTAACTCATTACTAGTGAACCGGCTCGCTAAAGTTTTTTAATTCTAAAACTTATACTTGGTAAGGATATTTTTCTGTTATGCCTACATTCGTTTTGATGTAGAAGATATTAAATCCTTGAATTCTAAATCCTTAAAGTTTACACAGGAATATACTTTAAGGCTTCAGGAATTATTGTGAAGGAAGACATTTTTCTGCCATATGTACTTTTTATGGTATAGGTTGAGAGCAAATGGGCCACCTGATGATAAGCGGTAACCATCACCCATAGACAATGAAGCTGTGAGAAATATTAACTATTCCTTACGTCGTCAATGTACCACCAACCTTGGGAACTAAGATGTTATGTCCCTTGTGCCTGTAGTTACACTGGCTAACTCACCATTCAAACCGGAACATAACAACCTTGAGTACTGTTATTCAGCGGTAGAATAACTGATAAGTGGGTGTCACCTACCCAGACGGGCTTGCACAAAGCCTTGCTCGAACTCGTAGCTAGTACTCTACTATTGCAATAAGGTCAATTGACTTATTCATTATTATTTCCGACGCCAAGCTAGGAAGGTTAAGACAACATATATTTTTTTATTTTGTTAGATGAAGGAACAAATGAGCCGTCTGAGCTCACAGATGTTGACGCTGTACGATAAATAAAAATTTTAACAAAAAAAAAACCGACTTCAAACGAAACACTATTTCAAAACGATGAATATGTGCTAAAAAGTAATAAAAATAATTGCGTATTCAACATATTTTTTAGAGTCCTACTAAGTAAAATGAAATGAAAAGTATTAGACTACTTAAACGTCGATTTACGATTATATAATGTAGTTATAATTATTGCTATATTTGGAGCCGGTGTCAGCCACGGTCCCCTTGCCCCAACAATCAACAGAAAGAAGCGATACGAGCCCCTTGATTGATCCAGTATATTATTGTATAAAAGGTAATTTGTAAAAAACATATTTGTTAAAGTATTCTCGTATTGTTTTTTGATATATATATTGTAGGGTTTTCTTGGCTGACACCGACTCCAAATATAGCAATAATTATAACAACATTATATAATCGTAAATCGACGTTTAAGTAGTCTAATACTTTTCATTTCATTTTACTTAGTAGGACTCTAAAAAATATGTTGAATACGCAATTATTTTTATTACTTTTTAGCACATATTCATCGTTTTGAAATAGTGTTTCGTTTGAAGTCGGTTTTTTTTTTGTTAAAATTTTTATTTATTTTTTGATTTTGAGTGAAGCCGATGTTGACTAACTATTTTTTCTTAATATGGATAGATTAAGCGTTCCGTTTATATGAGTCAGAAACTACTTGGACGACAATTTCAAAGGAAACTTGCGAATAAAGCAAAAATAGTTTTTCGAAAATGCGACTTTAATGATTTAATGCTTTAATGATCATGCGGCATAAACTACAAGGATCCCTCGAAAGAGCTGTAATCGACCTCAGCAAAAAAACTTTGAAAACGAGCTAATATATGTCGTACATCATATTACATTACATCACATACACATAATTTGATTAAAGACAGTAAGAAAGTTCATTTTACTTAGGAGGACTCTAAAAAATATATTGAATACGCAATTATTTTTAACACTTTTTAGTGCATATTCATTTGTTCTAAAGTAGTGTTTTGTTTGAAGTCGGTTTTTCTTTTTGTTAAAATTTTTATTAATTTTTTGATTTTAAGTGAAGCTTGTGAATTTGACTAACTGATTTTTCTTAATATGGATAGATTAAGCGTTCCCTTTATATGAGCCATAAACTACTTCCAGGACAATTTAAGGGAAACTTGCGAATAAAGCAAAAATAGACTTTCGAAAATGCGACTTTAATACGTCATGCGGCATAAACTACAAGGATCCCTCGAAAGAGCTGTAATCGACCTCAGCAAAAAAAAATTTGAAAAAGAGCTAATATATGTCGTACATCATATTACATTACATCACATACACAAAATTTGATTAAAGATAGTAAGAAATTCTGCCCCATATCGCACCCTAACTGTGAGCCGTTTAGGAGTTCCATCACTACATAGTATAAAACAAAGTCGGTTTCTCTGTCCCTATATCTTTAAATCTACGCAACGGATTTTGATGCGGTTTTTTTTAATAGATAGTGTGATTCCAGAGGAAGGTTAGTATAAACAATACATGACCAATATAGTAAAGAAACACTGATAATTTTAGAAGTTTGCGATGTGATGTCGTAAATAAACAAATTCTGTAGTATATTTAGTATCAGTATTGCACCCGTGCAGAGCCGGGCTGGGTAGCTAGTTGATTATAATATTTGACTATGATAATTACATTAACATTACCGCATTACGGAAGGTGACTCAAATATCCAAATAACATAAAAATAAAAGATTCGACCGAGTATCGCTAACGTGCTCCTCAGAATTGTTCCGTTCCCTTCCATTCCGTTACTTTGCCATGGATCCTGTGCTCAAAACCTTACCAAACTTTTACCAAATTATCCTTGAAGTATATATTTTATAATAAAAAAAGAATTATCAAAATTGGTTAACGTGATTTTCAGTTATTCACCTATTTGTCGCGCATATACATAATGCAAATTTAAGACTTATGTCGTTTTCATACTGATACCATCATCGGAAAAAAATTTAAAAAAAATGGGACCCCACGGGAAGCACTACCTTTCAAACAAAAAAAAAATTATCAAAATCGGTCCACCCAGTGAAAAGTTATGAGGTAACAAACATAACAAAAAAAAAAAAAAAAAAAAAAAAAAAAAATACAGACGAATTGATAACCTCCTCCTTTTTGAAGTCGGTTGAAAAATTAACCATTCCCTAAAGTTGAGAGGTTAGAATAACGTCATTTCACTTACTGATCTTTATAGCATAAAGTCAAATTGAAAAACTGTTACTACGAAATACTATTAAATACGAAATATCCTCTAATTTTGTATTTTTACCAGACGTGTAATTTTTTATTCGAAAACTGAATAATTCGTTATATTTGAAAAATTAAAATATACTTTTATTCAAGTAGGCTTTTACAAGCACTTTTGAATCGTCATGTAACAAGTATATTTTGACGACCTCCATGGTCGAGTGGTGTGTACACCGATTTTCATGGGTACGCCACTCTGAGGTCCCGGGTTCGATTCCCGGCCGAGTCGATGTAGATTACCATTAGTTTTCTATGTTGTCTTGGGTCTGGGTGTTTGTGGTACCGTCGTTACTTCTGATTTCCATAACACAAGTGCTTCAGCTACTTACATTGGGATCAGAGTAATGTATGTGATGTTGTCTCATATTTATTTATTATTATTTATATTAAGTAAAGCTACCTACGGTTTGGAAAGTAGATTCTAGACTCGCAAGAAACTCAGTGGTTACTCTTTTCGTAATAAGAGTCATGAAATAAGAGCGGTAAAGCAAATTTAAATAAAATGTAAGCATACTAATTGAATTCAGATATATAACATACACACGGAATTTGAAACGATGCTGGCTTTTGACCTGCTAAACTAGTGATTGCGGTTTACCGGCGCTAGCACCAAATTTCAGGTGCTTCATTTGGGCTTAACAGTTCATCTGGTTTTAGGCATGAAGGCAGACATCATGAAGCCACGTGTTATGAAGGATTTGTTAAATTATGCGATACAACTATGTCATAGAAACTGGTTATTTTTCAGGATGTAACTGAGTTTATCTAAAACCCTGTCATACCAAGCTATAGAAATGTTTTACAGGAATCATGTGATTTTTGGGTTGTACGTTGTGTTTTGTTAAATGAAATTAGATTTGTAAGAATCATAATGATTTTACAAGTGAATATGAGGACATAAAGGAAGCCTCACCAAAAAAATGATAGTCTGGTTATATTGTTTAAGAAAACTAGACAGACAATCTTTTCTGAAAGAGTTTTGGAGTAGGAACGCGTAATGTTGCTACACTTAACACACCGTTTCAAGCTTTGCTTCTATCTCTTGTGGTTAATACTACTTAAGTGAACACTAACTTGCTTTGTTACGATTACGATTCTACATGAGTAGAATACAACCAACATCTTAGTGACATTATCTTTAATAGAGATTTCGTCATAAGTTATGAAGAGAAAAATTCAGGATTATTTATAATTAAATTTTTATTATTTATCTCTGTCGTGATTTTTATTAGACTTTCGAATTTCGAATTTCTGTAATAAATAATTATATAAAATAATTATTACAATATTTGTGGGACACAGTATTAACATTTCACTAGTGAGATACGAAATTAATTCTTACGGAATGTCACTGCTAAAGACAATTACGATAGTTCAAAGACGTTCCATTCAATCTTAATAAAATATTATAATTATTTACTAATGATTTTTACCGACAAGGTTGAATGCGACCCCATTATAAACAACAAAAATAATTAGTATTTATTGTAACTGTCTTACTGTCACGGTTCATGAGATACAGCTTGGTGACAGACAGACGGACGGACAGCGGAGTTTTAGTAACAGGATTCGTTTTACCTTTTGAGCATGGAACCCTAAAAATAAACTCAAATCTGATTATAATAATTGATAGTCTATTTTATTTTTTTGGTCCTGGAAGGCAATAAGTGGTAATTGCATCCGTCACTCGCGTTTTTTCCGAGTAAATGAATATGTAATAAAAAAACGTTTGCCGTATCAGAATAAATTAGATGAGATCTAAGAGATATTTTTCACCTGAAATGATTTGCTGCATCAGTTGTATGAGAAATATTTTATATTTTTTACAACATCTATACCTGGAAGGGTTTTATCATTCCGCCCTTATCCCAATCTACTTGAATTATTTATTGAAATATTGATCTAGAAGGGGTTGTGGTTTTTTAAAAACAGATGGCATATTTCTTCGTCTGCCGTTTCACTATAAATGAATATGAAAAATGTTTATAAAATTATTTTCCTAATAGTATTTTAATTTTTTAATAATAAAAGAATTAATGGAATTCTTGTAGTTCTCGTCCGAATAAATTTGGAATGTGTATTAGAATGGTTACGTTCACTTAGAGAAGGTCTTTATCTTGATTGACAATTAAATCGGTTTGTGCAGAGCTATATTAGTTCATAGAAGCACTAAATAAAGTTCCAACGGCGGCAGCTCAGCAGTCATATTATACAGTTTTTTTACTTTATATATACGATTTAACAACGCTACTACTACTGCCTTTAAAACAGAGTCGGATTTAAAGGTCTGAAGGCTCCCGGGCCATAAAGCAGTGGGGGCCTTAGACAAACAGAAGCGTGAACAACCTAATAATTATATTATCATGAATTAATTACTTTTTTTATTTCAATCAGTAAGCAATGATTTATTTACTTGTATCGGTAAGTTTTAAAATAATAAATAATAACATTATTATAATTTGACTATATCTCGGTATTTCTTAACTTGCTGAAAACTGTGGCCCCCACTAATGTGGAGGCTCCAGGGCAGTTAAAACCTTAACAGCCACATTAAACTTAAGTGTGCGTTTGTACCTGCACAACATATGTGTGCATGAAATCGAAGATTAAAAATTGCAACATCGAACAATTATGTTATTAACAGCTCTTGAATAGTATATTATTTTAATTTTATTAACACGTTCAATTCGGAGCGAGGTCTCATACGCCACGTTTTTTTTATGGTATAGGTTGGCGGACGAGCATATGGGCCACCTGATGTTAAGTGGTCACCATCACCCATAGACAATGACGCTGTAAGAAATATTAACTATTCTTTACATCGTCAATGCGCCACCAACGTTGGGAACTAAGATTTCATGTCCCTTGTGCCTGTACTTACACTGGCTCACTCATCCTTCAAACCGGAACACAATAATACTGAGTACTGTTATTTGGCGGAAAAATAACTTATGAGTGGGTGGTACCTACCCAGACGGGCTTGCACAAAGCCCTACCAACAAGTATTGACTTCCTTGTGATGAGTCTAAGAAAATCATGGACTTCTTTGTCGTGCGGATGCCGTAACCTCTATTTTATATATTGTAGGAAAGAGATAAATGTATTTATATGATGCCTGTTGAAAACAGAATGCTATGGTGTACCAATTTAATGTGGGGTCTCCTTGACCATGTACCGCACTGAATAAATAAAATTCGATTACATCACAGCATCACATCACATCGAATTCTAGTTTCTTATACTTTACGAGATCTAATAAGACCGGTACCTGTATTATGATAGTTTTCATATGAGGTCTTAAACGCCCCGTACGGCAGAAATTAGAAAAAAACTGATACCGCAACGAACGTGTTAATATATTACTGTTACTTTAAAAATGTGAAGGAAAACATCGTGAGGAAACCTGCATGTGTCTAATTTCATCGAAATTCTGCCACATGTGCATTCGACCAACCCGCATTGGAACAGCGTGGTGGAATATGTTCCAATCCCTCTCCGTAATGGAAGAGGAGGCCTTATCTCAGCAGTGGGAAATATACAGGCTATTACATTACTTTTACTTTACTTTAAAAATATGTAATGTTTTACTGTTATCTTAGACAGAATTACAAATACATAGTCAATATAACCCTATCGAATAAAATGCTCAATGGAACAATTCACATTGGAATTGCATAGAAATATCTCAACACCTTGATGGAAACTATGACATGCGAATTGAATTAACGACAGCGTATTCCTGTAACGCGAAGTTCCTTGAACGTTTGCCAAGTTATAATGTGATGGTTGAAGTCTTCTGACGCAACGTTAGCTGGTGGAAATTTACATGGTAACCCAATATTCGTAACACAATGTCATGACCAAATTTCAAATATTTAAATGCTTGTTTTATTTTTCGACGGTTTATAAATACAGTAGCTAAATGACAATTTTTATGGCATAGTTAGGTGGATTGGTAAATGGGTTATCTGTTACTGAAAGGAAATAATCATCGCTGCCCTTAGAAGTTCACGCTTTAAGAAATTTAAACGAAACCATACATCGGCAATGCGCCACCTTCCTTATGGACTGATATGGGTTCTCCACGTATAACAACAACAACAACAGCCTGTAAATTCCCACTGCTGGTCTAAAGGCCTCCTCTCCCTTTGAGGAGAAGGTTTGGAACATATTCCACCACGCTGTTCCAATGCGGGTTGGTGGAATACACATGTGGCAGAATTTCTATGAAATTTGTCACATACAGGTTTCCTCACAATGTTTTCCTTCACCGCTGAGCACGAGATGAATTATAAAGACAAATTAAGCACATGAATCAGCGGTGCTTGCCTGGTTTTGAACCCGCAATCATTTGTTAAGATGCACGCGTTCTAACCACTTGGCCATCTCGACTCTTTCTCCACGTACACTTGTCATTAATCCTTCAAATCAGTACACAAAAATCCTAGGAATTTGTGCTACACAGTTAAACGTGCACGAAGCCCTACCATTAACTGACGGTTATAATTAAAAATTGCCCAAAGGACCTCCTTTCTTACATAACGCCCCTTCCGATGTAATTTGGTTGATCCATTAGCTGAACTATTTTATCCAAAACATGCGAGAAAACATCCCAAGTAAGATCTTACGAAGCCTTCCTTGATTCGAGCACTATCATTTACGAGCATTAATTTATATTTTGATACTCCAAGCTTGCTAGGTTTGAATTTTCAAAGTACACGGATATCTCAGTTCTTCTATGCTATGATTTTCGTATTATTATTACTCTTGGCCCGTTTAATTTCAAAGATTACACCTTGAATTACTTCGACTGCTGGAATACAGATCCAAATATCTCATATTTTGAATACGTATTCGATATCTAGTACCTGACTTGCCTTCAGGCTTGTTATCTGAATTCTAAACTACCTAATTTTATTTAATTAGCTTCATATATCTACATAGCAAATTTGCTTCTTTGCATATGTTCGTTTTGACTTTATATGCTACGCAACGGATTTTAATACGGTTTACAAATAGTGATTGAAGATTAAGGTTTTGTATGTATAACACGTGTTTATTGCTATAATATTAGAGAAACGCCAACAATTTCAACTTTCCTAGCCGGAAAAGAAAGGATTTTCTTTTCATGTTCTTTTATCTAAACGATGTACTTAGACCATTATTGTTCCGTATAAACGGGTAGCTAATATTTATTAAAGTCGAATGGGTTGGTCCATTGAAATAAGAGCTATAATATACAATATACTTATTATAATAACGAGATCGAAAATCAAATTGGACATTTTATTTTATTTAAATATAAAGTGTTAGTTATCTTTGAAATAAAGTGTAGAACTTGGTAGATTTACGTGATTAATTTAAGCTAGTAGTACAGCTTTTTTAACTTTGCCGTTTCGTAAATTCAAATCGTTTGTATAAAATATATTGGTAAAAAAGGCATATTATTCGTTACAAGATTTTATAGATGATAAAAAAGCGTGGAGTAACTACCTGCTGACTTGCAGGCAGGATATATTACATACATATATAATTGTTTTTAACAAGCATGACTGTATTTTTTAAATTTTGAAGTAGAGTTACTACTGGGTTTCTTATCGGTTATTCTCGGTAGAATCTACTTTCTGAACTGGTGGTAGCTTCACTTAATTGTAAAATGACGATTCGAAAGTGCTTGTACTCGAATAAAGTTTATTTTGATTTGATTTGATTTGCTTACATGATGAGTTTATTTCAGATAATACTTTTAAAACAGTATCGATTCGTTACTAAGTAACGGTCCGCAGGAAGTTAATGAACTCATTGGTAACGGTCACGCTGATATACACAGAGGGTCGTAAATATATTGTGTTTTCTCAACGAAGTAAAACATTGTGTGTTTTGCTCGTGACTTGGCTTTAAAACAAGCATGCTCACATTAATCTAATCTCAATATTAAATCTGATTGAATAAATACTTTATATGATATAAACTCATACCGACTCTTATAATATAATTGTTGTTATTAAATAGAACTGCTTTTGTAAAAGTAGTATTTAACAATACATATTAATCAAACTCGAATAACGAAAAATAAATAATAAGTATGTTTACCTATAAAGAATATATCACAAGAACATGAATAACAAAGGAACTGATTTAATAAAAAATATGGAATAACGTATGTTTGCCGATAAAGACGAATTGAATGAGTAGGGAACGATGTTTGCCGTGACACCGCATTTATTAGAAGAGGCAGCGTAAAATGTCAAAAACCAATATCATACGAGTATTGAAATTACAATTTCAGAATAAATAAAACGACGAGTGTAGAAGCGTTTTCATATTATCCGATCATTTCATTCACAAATCCGATATAGATTTTGGGCTCCGATACGATATTAACAACAACAACAACAACAGCCTGTAAATTCCCACTGCTGGGCTAAAGGCCTCCTCTCCCTTTGAGGAGAAGGTTTGGAACATATTCCACCACGCTGTTCCAATGCGGGTTGGTGGAATACACATGTGGTAGAATTTCTATGAAATTTGTCACATGCAGGTTTCCTCACGGTGTTTTCCTTCACCGCTGAGTACGAGATGAATTATAAAGACAAATTAAGCACATGAATCAGCGGTGCTGGCCTGGGTTTGAACCCGCAATCATCGGTTAAGATGCACGCGTTCTAACAACGGGGCCACCTCAAATCTTCGATACGATATCGTAGGAAGTTAAATGTATGAAATATGTATCTGGCTTTTATATTGTCCGACCCGATATTGGATACAACATCACTACCACCGGCACCAAATCATGTCTGTGAACTGTCGGGCGATATTGTTTATAAGTGTGCTATCCGTGTATTTAAATTGTCTCTGTGAGCGCAGAGCCAGTTTTTGTTTTAGGTGCGTTTGGTAGCGTGCTAAAAAGAGTTTAAAATGCTCCCTGTAAATATCTAGCTTCTATAATGAGACATATCCAATTCTTTCTTTGTACAGGTCTTTTTTGCGTGTTAAGTGTAAGACAGACTATCGGAAAGGGCTGCGGATGTGCTGCAAAAACGATCCTGCAGCCTCTCTGTTTCCGTGCTGATGGCGGCCATTGCAGGGGTTTTTAGTGAGTACAATCTCACATAACCCGACATCCCCATAGGTATCTATGAAGATTTACCCTGCGTCAACAAAAAACAAGTATAAGACAGACTAAATAAAGCTAATCTATGGAGTAAATGGCCAAATCGGAACGACTGTGTCAGAAATATGTAAAAACAGGCTATCTGCTATCAGCTATCGTCTTCCATGGCATCGGATGATATGAAAAGGTTTATACAATTGATGTAATCTATATTACTTACGTCAAAGTTGAGAACTACTAATAAAATAAATTATTATGGGCGTAGCTGGAAACGAGACGCACGACAGGAATGAAAGACATTTTAATTTATTTTCATGAATGACAGACGGATGAGCAATTGCAATATCTAATGTTAGGTAGGTCTCGTCTGCTCATAGAGATCATTTTTATTTTATTACACAATCCTTAGTTTCACGTATTATGTGCAATTTGATATTACTTGGTAGGGCTTTGTGCAAGCCCGTCTGGGTACGTACCATCCACTCATCAGTTATTCTACCGCCAAATAACAGTCCTCAATATTGTTGTGTTCCGGTTTGAAGGGTGAGTGAGCCAGTGTAACTACAGGCACAAGACATAACATCTTAGTTCCCAAGGTTGGTGGGACATTGACGATGTAAGGAATAGTTAATATTTTTTACAGCGTTATTGTCTATGGGTGATGGTGACCACTTATCATCAGGTGGCCCATATGCTCGTGCGCCAACGTATACAATAAAAAAAGTCTCCTATATTCAGCAATACAAACAGTTCTTGATTAATATTTATTTATAATGATATACCATTCTACTTAACTACTTATATGCACTTGAATTTAACTTTAAAAGTTCTGATACAAACTTCGTCGATGTTTAAAAGACCAATCATCCATAATCAATATCATAGATTATAACCTCTCGACCAATGAGATCTCGTCAGTTCGATGTCTATATCTGAATATCTATTTGGCTTTTGTTTGTTGTTGGAAAAGGCTATACGTATTATTCAAAACAAATCTTTTTTTGTATAATACTAGAATGAAAATACACGCATACATTACACAAATTCCGTTTGCTTCTGCTTAAGACGAATTTAATGTATCCAAATTCGATGGGTTCACTAGTCCGCATCCCAGGATTCCATCAGCCTTACAGTTTTATTCACAGACCTACCGAATCAGAATCATGTCCAAAGATAGATACAGGAATGAAAATTGATACATAATGAGATGAGCTGAGATGGCCCAGTGGTTAGAACGCGTGCATCTTAACCGATGATTGCGAGTTCAAACCCAGGCAAGCACCACTATATATATGTGCTTAATTTGTGTTTATAATTCATCTCGTGCTCGGCGGTGAAGGAAAACATCGTGAGGAAACTATTGTGCTAAACTGTTGTACGTGTCTATTTTCATCGAAATTCTGCCACATGTGCATTCCATCAACCCGCATTGGAACAGCGTGGTGGAATATGTCTAAACCCTCTCCTTGATAGAAGAGGAGGCCTTATCCCAGCAGTGGGAAGTTTACAGGCTGTTACTTTTACTTTTAAAGCTTTTAAATGCGTGGTTTAAATATTTTACGTTAAATATTTTTTTATGAGTACGGTTGTACTAAATAGGTACATTAATAAATACAATAAATACATTTTTTTCTACTTTGGAGAGTTGTAAGAAATCTCCTTACGGGATAACGTTGAAGCAGGCCTTTTATTTGGTCTTTGATAATACACATGTTGAATATTTTTTTAATGTACATATTATATGCTATATATTTCTGTAAATAATACACCAATAAATTTGTTCTTTTTTCAGCAGTTAGGGCTTATCGTAAATTTGTTCAATGAAACATTTTTTGCTAAACTCCTTGCTTCATTTTTATATAATGTATAAAATTATATACAGTACTTCTTTATTTCATTTACTATACAAATATAATACATGTTTCTGTGTATATTCCCAGCCCTTTCGTCCTTTGTTTACCGATTGTCTCCCCAAGCGAAATTTAAATATTCAATTTGTTTTCGAAAATTTCTATGCATTGTTGTTCAGTGTTTAGGAAATGTAAAGAAAGTTACTACAATTTTATGTAAACATGTAAATTGCTTCCTTTATCTTTTAAAATTCAAAATATTATGCATATTTTTTTTCTCATCTCATTTGATTTTTATGCAAAATTCTCCGGGAGATAGGTATGAATAAAAAATTACTTACATTTCACTAAGTAACGGTAGTAAGGTAAGCCTTAATAAATTGCCTTAGTATCGAAAGAGTTTAGTATCGAATAAGAGGATTAAGAGTAATTTACCTCGCTTTACTTGAGTTACGTTGTTAAAGCTCCTTCAATTATCCATCGATGAAATCAATCGTCCATTAAATATATGTAAAAATTATATTGAAACTGCAATAAAAATACTCACATAACATTAATTTATGTCACTATATTACTTTACCAATCGATACATATATTATTTATTCGCTTATTGTATATTAATTATACCGCCCAACTTCGAATCTAGTTTTCTTACCCCCTTCCCGTTCAAAATCAACCGCCTTTTGTTTTTCTCGTGCCAGGCTGTACCAGTCGTCGCACCACGCCACGAGAGGATGTGACGGGAGTCTCACAATACGGTGTCGATAACCGAATCAATAATCATACTAATAAATGTTATTTCAATTAAAAAAACGTATTTAAAAATAAAAACCGTACTAAATATTATCATTTCAAATAAAATTATATAAGTATATTTAAAAAATCATGACAAAACTGCAGTAATATTTAATTTACGATGTGTTTTGTTGTTTAGGATAATATAGGGGAATCTAATGGTTATTTAACATTGATACTAGATGAAAACGTGGTTACGCACGGGCAAAATTATTATTATTTGACATATTTGTCAAATAATATTAATTTTGCCCGTGCGTAAATAATTAAAAAAACTGATCACCGAAAATAGAATTTCGAATACATTTTCTAAATCCGCCCGTAAACGTCAAACATGGCTTGTTGAACTGTCATGTCATTGAATTTCATGGATTTAATATAAATATATACTGTTGGAATAACCAAGCAACATCTGCATCAAGTGACACAACTTCCCTTTAAAAAAAAAAGGCGGGAGATTCGTAGTTGACACATTGAGATCGCGATTATAATTATTAGGGTGTAATGTGATTATTGATGGTTATTTCTGTTGTAGACTAAACGTTTTTCCTTTGTGGTAGATTGATTGTTATTGTAAATTAAAGATAGTTTTAGAGGTTAACCTACTTCCTACTTCTGGTTCTAAAAATAAATATATAGTTTAGAATACTAACTATTTTTAATTTACCCTATTATTAACCCTTAATGTTTGTATTGTTCTAGGTTAAGGATTAACTAGGAAATCACTACTGCTATACTTGGGTTTAAAATTTAATTGAGTTTGTTATCTCAACCGTACCGATCAATCACATTCATGTCCTCTCCATCCTACGTGACCTGGTGAAATAATCTGTGTCCCGTCAGAACAACTAAAACTCATGAAATTAAGAATTGATTTGAATTGAATATCGATATAACTCAATTATACGAATTTTGCGGATATATGTTGTCGACTAAAAAAAATTTTTTTTAGAGAGTCATAATTGTGTATAGTTTTCTATCGGGTCCATTTTTTTTATGGAATAGGTTGGAGGACGAGCATATAGGTCACCTGATGGTAAGTGGTCACCATCACCCATAGACAATGACGCTGTAAGAAATATTAACTATTCCTTACATCGTCAATGCGCCACCAACTAAGATGTTATGTTCCTTGTGCCTGTAGTTACACAGGCTCACTCACCCTTCAGACCGGAACACAACAATACTGCGTACTGTTGTTTAGCGGTAGAATATCTGATGAGTGGGTGGTACCTACCCAGGCGGGCTTGCACAAAGCTCTACCACCAAGAACCTGAGACCCCTTCGAGACCTGTACGAAAATATTAATATGGATATAAATAAAAATGACATTGGAGATTGTATTTAAAATATTTTATAAATATATTTCTTAGAAAAATATTTACTTGATGGTGAGATCTTATTGTTAATTATAAACTCAGACATTATATGGAAATGTAATCATTAATGTAAATATATCAATTAAAATGAAAAACTTTTGGCACATATAAGGTTTCGTATTACTATTCATTATTTTTATACAATCGACGAAACTCAGATAGGAACACTGTTCAGAGTCTGTTTGCCTGTCGATTAAATGTCACGTAACGAGTGAATGAAAATCCTGCAAGCTCTTTTATTACTGGTGACATACAACCAAAATCGACAAGTCAACATCAAAGTATATTTTATTCCAGTGTTTCACAGAGTATTTTTACAGAGCTATATTAAATAAAGCTGAAATCGGTTTGAATGTAGATTATATCGAGAAGAATCGTTAGGAAAATAAGTATCGTACGACACAATTTAGATGTAGCATCGACAAAATTCGTAAAACCGATCACATCCTAATAACGTACGTTACACAAATTAGTATCAATATCTATTTCTTATACGAATATAATCTTCACACAATCGTAATAACTAGTAAGAACATATAAAGTAATATATTCGTCAATTTGACACGACCATTTACATGCAGTTGCTGTCTCGGGTCGAACTGACGCGAGAATAGCGTCGAATGGCGCGATAGGAAGCTATTTCTATTGGTTGTGTGAGTCGGTACTAATCGGTTTTATTGAATTGGCCGATGCTACATCTAAGTTGTGTCGTACTATAGTTACTCTTTTCCAAAATTTAAAATACAAAGTTATATTAGTCGAATACAATTATGAATATAATATAACGTGCCTGAAATTCTTAGCTCCGCACTTTTTAATCATCTATATAATTTTCTGTTGAATAGTATCTTTTATTTATTAATGTTTTTAACAGTTTTGCTGGTGGTTGCTTATGCACATCCATATCAAATATATATAAGTCGTGATCGTGACATTTCCATTTATTTTAACGCGATTTGGGTCTGTATATGTCGTTAGTATAACATGCTTTCGAGCTTTTGATCGCATTATACGATATTCTGCTATAGAAATAATTTCAAGGGGAATCCGGAAGAGGGGCGCGGGACGCGCATGAAATACCAAATAGATAGACTGGATCGAAGCTTAAACAAAACAGTATTCGTGTGTGTGTCAAATTATGGATCATATAAGTTCAAATTGTGTCAAACTAAAGCAACATTATAGTATCGTATTCAAATTAAACGAATGAATTGCAGACGCCGAGATGGCTCAATGGTTAGAACGCGTGCATCTTAACCGATGATTGCGGGTTCAAACCCAGGCATGCAACGAATTTTCATGTGCTTAATTTGGACTTATAATTCATATCGTGCTTGGCGGTGAAGGAAAACATCTTGCGGAAACTCGCATGTGACTAATTTCAAGGAAATTCTACCACATGTGAAACCAACCCGCATTGGAACAGCGTGGTGGAATACGTTCCTAGCCTTCTCTTTAAAGAGGTCTTAGCCCAGAAGTGGGAAATTTACAGGCTGTTAATGCTGTGACTTATTCTGCAATTTATCTAGCGTCTCCGATTGTATAGGCTTAATCAAAATATGCTTCTTTTTTAGCCTTTTAAAAGGACTTTTGTATTATAAAGATTAAAAAATAGTTAATCTCTTGATATAATTTCTTTATCAAATCTAAAATTTAACTTACGAAGTTTCGGCATTTTACTTTGAGGTAATATAAATATTGAAACTGTTTTCCCTTTGCTAAACTGAGCTGTCCGGCCTATTATAATCTTTTATATACATGTGGATTACATAAAAGTATTATATTACTATATATTTAAATCATCAAAAAGATAGGTCTTTTATAATGTAGCGTTAATTATTTTGTAAAAAATAAGAGCAAATTTCCATAGATATTTTTTTTACTTTCTTTATTATAAAGAATTATTTAATATTCTGTTAAAAACGTTAATATAAAAAGTTTGTTTTACATTAAAAGTGTATATTAATGACAAAAAGGCTTTGAAATATCGTTGTTTGTATTTATATTTAATATTTTGTACATATTTAAACAAATTAATACGGTTTAATTAAAAAGGGTATTTTCTTTTGCCTAATCCCTGAAAGTATGACATATTCGTGCTTTCTTTATATTTAATTTAATTCTGTAACATTTCTTTTCAATATTTCTTTTACCTATACAATAAATCAGACTTTGATCGTGGAATCTATACAAATAGTATTTACAAAAGATATCGATTTTAAACGGTCATGTATTCAAAATCAAAATGTACTTTGTTCAAGGCTTTTACAAGCATTTTTGAATCGTCGACAACTATATTAAGTGAACCAATGGTTCGGAAAGCAGATTCTACCAAGATTAACGACAAGAAACTCTATTTCAACATATAAAAATACAGCCTTATAAGTACATACATATATAATTGTTAAATACAATTGCTTAAATAAAAATGCTGCTTGGAAGTCAACAAGTACTAATTCCACTGTATATTCGTATAGTCTTGCATTGAATAATATTATATATATATATATATATATATATATATATATATATACATATATTAGTAGGTATAACTACAATATAATAAAAAGGCTCGCAACCTCAGCTTGTATATAACTTAATCTCATGTCATCTATATTTTGAAAGTTAGACAGATAATTAATGAGGCAAGATGACATAACAGATTAAATTTATTACGATTAATTAAGGCAAAAAGTTCGAAATCACGGTATATACGGCCGCTTTTTAAGGACTCTATTTATTTTTGCAATTCATTGCGTGTTTTAAAGGAAGACTGAAAAAAAATCTTTTGATTAACCCGCAATGGCGTAGCGTGGTTGGCTAAGTTTCAATTATTTTTTACTTTTACATAAGTTTCGAATTCATTTTTAAAGGGATAATAGATAATAGAAGTTATGTTTCCAAACGAAACTCGTAAAAAAAAGTTAAAACGGCGTTCTAATTTCAAAAATTATCGAGATGATAAAAAGAGAAAATATACAGGGTCTAATAAATTACGAAGAAAAAATTGATTTGACAGTTTAATAGTTAGTTAGTATTAGCAAATGATAATAAGGCTCTGTATATACTGGTGTTCCGCTTCGACGTAATCATGAAAACGTGATCACACATTACTTGATTAATTATACAGCGTGATTTATAAACACAATATTATGTTTCCTTAATTTTATCTCATACTGCAATTAATACTTCAATATACTTGTGTTTTCGAATAAATCAATAATGTATACTTTTTAATTATGAAAACCTTTAAAAGGTATTTAAATTATAAATTGATCGGTAAGTTTTCGCGATCTAAGTTTGCCAATCTGAATGTATAGACATCTATTTATTTATTTATATTTATATACTCTTTATTGCACACCAATATAGACAAAAATAATAGGAACAATTTTACAAAAACAAAGAATAGAAAAATGTACAATAGGCGGCCTTATCGCTAAAACAGCGATCTCTTCCAGGCAACCTTTGGTAGAGGAGAGAGATAGGATGGTAGGAGTGTACAAATTATTTAATACATAAAAAAAAAAAATAGATACAATATATATATGTATATATACGACACATAAATAAAAATTCCATAAATATATAATTATATAATAATATAATATACATACACATTATAAATATATACATTTACATACTATAGATACTTACATAATAAATAAAATATTTAATTACAGTATTACTTCATGAAGCAAGATAGTGCTCTTTTATCATTTTTTTAAAAGAAGTAATGTTTGGTGCACGTCTTGCTTCTAGTGGAAGAGAGTTCCAAAGACGAATTGAATGGACTGTAAATGAGTTACTATAAAAAGATGTTGTATGGGGTGGTATTTTTAAAACCAAATTCTCTTCAGAACGAAGATTACGGCTACTTCTTTTACCTATACAATAAATCAGACTTTGATCGTGGAATCTATACAAATAGTATTTACAAAAGATATCGATTTTAAACGGTCATGTATTCAAAATCAAAATGTACTTTGTTCAAGGCTTTTACAAGCATTTTTGAATCGTCGACAACTATATTAAGTGAACCAATGGTTCGGAAAGCAGATTCTACCAAGATTAACGACAAGAAACTCTATTTCAACATATAAAAATACAGCCTTATAAGTACATACATATATAATTGTTAAATACAATTGCTTAAATAAAAATGCTGCTTGGAAGTCAACAAGTACTAATTCCACTGTATATTCGTATAGTCTTGCATTGAATAATATTATATATATATATATATATATATATATATATATATATATATATACATATATTAGTAGGTATAACTACAATATAATAAAAAGGCTCGCAACCTCAGCTTGTATATAACTTAATCTCATGTCATCTATATTTTGAAAGTTAGACAGATAATTAATGAGGCAAGATGACATAACAGATTAAATTTATTACGATTAATTAAGGCAAAAAGTTCGAAATCACGGTATATACGGCCGCTTTTTAAGGACTCTATTTATTTTTGCAATTCATTGCGTGTTTTAAAGGAAGACTGAAAAAAAATCTTTTGATTAACCCGCAATGGCGTAGCGTGGTTGGCTAAGTTTCCATACTTTTTTACTTTTACATAAGTTTCAAATTTATTTTTAAAGGGATAATAGATAATAGAAGTTATGTTTCCAAACGAAACTCGTAAAAAAAAGTTAAAAGGGCGTTCTAATTTCAAAAATTATCGAGATGATAAAAAGAGAAAATATACAGGGTCTAATAAATTACGAAGAAAAAATTGATTTGACAGTTTAATAGTTAGTTAGTATTAGCAAATGATAATAAGGCTCTGTATATACTGGTGTTCCGCTTCGACGTAATCATGAAAACGTGATCACACATTACTTGATTAATTATACAGCGTGATTTATAAACACAATATTATGTTTCCTTAATTTTATCTCATACTGCAATTAATACTTCAATATACTTGTGTTTTCGAATAAATCAATAATGTATACTTTTTAATTATGAAAACCTTTAAAAGGTATTTAAATTATAAATTGATCGGTAAGTTTTCGCGATCTAAGTTTGCCAATCTGAATGTATAGACATCCTTTAGGAGAAAACAGTAGGAAGTGCGTTGCAGCATTATAGACTTAGGATGGCAACACATATATACAATAACAGCCTGTAAATTCCCACTGCTGGGAGAAAGGCCTCTTCTTCCTTTGAGGAGAGGTTTGGAACATATTCCACCACGCTGTTCCAATGCGGGTTGGTGGAATACTCATATGGCAGAATTTATATGAAATTTGTCACATGCAGGTTTCCTCACGATGTTTTTCTCCACCGCTGAGCACGAGATGAATTATAAACACAAATTAAGCACATGAATCAGCGGTGCTTGCCTGGGTTTGAACTCGCAATCATCGGTTAAGATGCACGCGTTCTAACCACTGTGCCATCTCGACTTTTACACACATATATCCAACAGTAATATTTATTTAAATATTTGACTAATAGCTACCTAAGTATATTTTCACAGTATATTATATTTATTGTTAAGACTCACTCAATTAAGATTGAATGAATTGTAAAAATAAAATATTTCGAATATCTAAAAGAAATATATCAAATTTTCCTGGCACATGTTTTAATAATACATTATCAAAATGTAAATTAAAATTACTTACTGGGAGGGTAGTCTCTATAGCTGATGTCACTGTAGACAGCGAAGGGTGAAGCGCTGATGAAGGCTAGCATCCACAGGATTACGATGATGCGAGACGCCCTCGTGAGCCCGGCCATCGCATAAAGATGTAGGGGATGACAGATAGCCAAGTACCGCTCCAAGGAGAAAGCTGATATCGTCAGAACCGATACGTATGTTGCCCTATAGAAAAATAAAGCCAATATTAGTAATTGTAATAAATATTATAATAAGCGAGATACTATTAAAATGTCGCTATAACTTTTTGATTTGTTCAATTATAAAATATAGATAACTAGAAATTAACATTGTCACAGATCAAAAACACAAGTGCTGATAATAAAATCAACACTGTCCACTTATAAAAAAAAAAAAAAAAACAATATATATTACCTCATTGGTAACCTCTGAATTTAATTTATTTAATGTGGAGGATGTCACACATATTATAAATGTTATAAATTCAAATACTCAGGAACTTTTAGTGGTTCAGAACAAAAATGTCATATTGATCATAACAAGAGCATAAAATTCGACTAATAAATACATTTCAAACTTCAAAGAGTTCGCATTTCCTTTCGAATAAGCGATAAAGTTAATATTCAGACCGCGTATGTGAGTACTTATTCGTATTTTATTTTTATACGATATTGTTAAACTTTGAACAAGTTTAATGTATTGACAAAACGACATAACTTAGATGTAGCATCGGCAAATTGAATAAAACCGATTACTGACGATTTATACAACCAATATAAATAGCTCTCTATCGTGCAATTCGTCGCTATAAATTATCGCGTTAGTTCAATCCGAGGAAGCAAGTGCATGTAAATCGACTTGTCAAATTGACGAATATATTAGGTCATATGATTTTTACACAAACGTAATAACTTGTAATATCAACAAGTTATTACGTTTGTGTAAAGATCATATTCACATAAGAATAAATATTGATAATTTGGGATAGCGTACTTAATTCGAATGTTCTATCTAAGTTAGCCTATTTTTATCAATTAGCTTATGTTTTGTAAATTCATATCTACTTAAATATGACTTTACAGACCTAGTTTGAGTTTTAATTTTAGCCTTATATGTTTTCGTACAGTTTTACTTTTTATGCTAGCTGTAACTACCTTTAAATGAAATTATATGTATAATTGCAACTTAAGGATTGATAATTTTTATGTAAAATATCCACATGCAATTTTTTTGGTGGTTCTTTAATAAATAAATAAATAAAATAAATAAAATAAATAAAATAAATAAAATAAATAAAATAAATAAAATAAATAAAATAAATAAAATAAATAAAATAAATAAAATAAATAAAATAAATAAAATAAATAAAATAAATAAAATAAATAAAATAAATAAAATAAATAAAATAAATAAAATAAATAAATAAATGTGATCGGTTTTTGCCGATGCTACATCTAAGTTGTGTCGTGCTATACGTGAGAGCGTATTACCGATTACACCCAAGAATAGATTTATTTTTGAACCATTTATTATATTAACATCAAAGCCTTTTTATGTTTTTGACAGACTCCATCTTTGAGACCATGAATAGAGGTGATCCGTCATAAAGTATAAATTGATCTTTACTAAAGATACGCTATCATTTTACAATTTTAATGTCACGAAGAAAATCTATCTGTATTATAGACTTTTCGTTATAAAATATCATTTTTTCAATAATTTAATGGAATAAAAATGATACTACAGTCTCATTTTATGCTTCGGTTGATAAGAAACAATATTTTAGTTTAAGAGCTATTTTCACTAGTCACTCGCCCCGGTTTCGTCCAAACATCTGCTCAGGTGTAATATAATTATATAAAAAATTTGGAGTGTCTGTTTGTAATATTATAAATGCATAAGTATGTATACATGGTACCTACATATACCAAACAAACATATATTTCTACCTATCAACATAGCGTCACAGCCAGTCTATTCAATGTAAACGATCGGGTTCGTCTCATGTCAAATTTTATCCTTGCAGAATAGATATAAAGAGTTATTTGAAAAATATAAAGTGAACATTGCAACGCTTTTATAGAATACCTGACAAGACAAAGACGCATATCCATTACAGAAAACAGGTTGAAAATAGCGCACAAAAACAGCATCAATATCTATAGATTTTATCTTTATACTAGCGATCCGTCCCGGCTTCGCATGGGTGCAATACTGATACTAAATATAATACAGAATTTGTTTTTTTTTTTGATATCACATTAGAAATTATCAGTGTTTCTTTACTATATTGCCTATGTATTGTATACAAAAACCTTTCTCTCGAATCACTCTATCTATTAAAAAAAACCGCATCAAAATCCGTTGCGTAGTTTGAAAGATTTAAGCATGCATAGGGACAGAGAAAGCGATTTTGTCTTGTACTATGTAGTGATATCTTATATCTCTATTACAATTGAAACGTTAGATATGTCCGTTCATAGTGGTGTTTGTTGCATTTTGAGGACAAAATATGCTAAATTTTACAACGTAGTATTACAGGATGTATCCAAATATGTACCCACATTTTGACGACACTTGAAATAATGAATATAAAAAGCTCAAACGTTACGTAACATACAATATATCTGAATAAGTTGTTATGTGTCATCTATTTCTATCGGTGTATTATTATCGTATTCAAAAGCGATGTAATTGTTTAAATACTGCGTATAATGATTTAAAAATAAATTGTGTTTTAGTAAAATAAGCGTTTAAATTATAATCTTCATCCTATAGTCGATAATTTATAAGAGATAAACGTTTCAGAGTTTGTACAAAAAGCGATCTTATCGCTTGATAAGTGTCGCTTTAATCGCTTAAATACTTCCAGACGACCTTCAGGTAAAGTACTTGAAGGTGAAGTTCCAGTGTAATTAAACATAAGGAACATAACATCTTAGTTCCCAAAGTTGGTGACACATTGACGTTTTAAGGAATCGTTAATATTTCTAGAGCCGCCATTGTCTATGGGTGATAGCTACTTACTAGTATTATTAAGCCTTTGATTGAACATAATTAAAAAAAATTAATTACCATATTCAAATATATCAATTTCAAAATTTTAATCGAATACAATTTAAATAATGCAATAAATCGATATTTCAAATTTAAACATTGAAAGTGTACTTAAACATAAATCAAAATATACTTTATTCGAGTAGGTACGCACTTTTGAATCGTCATAAACAACTATATTAATTGAAGCTACGACCGGTCCGGAAAGAAGATTCTATCGAGAAGTACCGGCGAGACACTCAGTTTCAAGTTGAACGATTAAAATATCCATCGATTAAAATCATTACGATTATGATTACGGTTCTATTTCGTTAGTATGGGTCGTAGAAAGGAAATCTATACTATTCTGACACTCGGATGCTAATGTACAAAAAAATGTTTGGTTGTCACTCGTTTAGAAGACACGCGAGAGCTTCACAAACACGTCAACGTCACGGCTTATTCCATTATCGTGACATTTCAATGGCGGATCTCAAACTGTCCCTTTTAGAATTGTGGAATTATTTTACTTTCCAAGTATTTGTTTGGTGTTACCCTTATTTACATCAGGACGAATTTAACAGACCTTCTAGGAATACATAAGCCAGCTTGATACCTATTCAATGGATCATGAATATACAACCTTTTTGATGGCTTAGGTAGGCTTAGGTGAAAAATGGACCTGATAATCGAAAATACACTACCAACCTTGGGAGATGAGGTATTATGCCCATTGGACATATAGTTACTAGTAAAATTGATACAAAAATATAATTATAGTATGAATGATTCTTTGGTTACTTTTGTTATTTAAGTACTGTGTCCAAGGAATTATAAGATTACACATAAAAATAATAATTATGTACTACTTACGCCTCCGATATGAATGCTCGAAGTTTGCAGAAAACTAAACCCAAACTGTAAGGATATTGGTGCCAGTACACTGCAAGATCATTTGGAAGACCTGGAACAATATAAAAACATAATTATGATGATGTAATATACAATTGACTTTAATGGTTTCGGCTTGACGATTGATTCGTATGCAGTGGTGGCAAACACCTCTTATATTTATTAAAATATTAATTGTACTAATAATTCTGATGACAGTACAGTCTGGTATTAGTATTTTATGTTGATGGTTTTTAATTGAAATATCAGAATTGGATTTGAAACATATGATCTCGAAAATGAGATGAATCAATAATTTTGAAAAAACTTAAATAATTTTATGATAACAACAAATCCGTAGATACAATTATTATTCTACTTTACGAACCGATGGTGGCTTCATTTAGTATAGTTGTTAAATGAAGATACAAAAGTGCTTCAAAAAGCCTACTTGAATTAAGTTTACTTAGTATATTTTGTTATTTGTGGAGATATCCACCAACTTCCAATAATCAACTTTCGATTTAAATTATATTTGTCAAAGTAACATAAATTATATGTTTATACATATTTATCGTGAATCACAAACATAATTTTAACGGCAAATATTTGGAACGTAGAGACTTTTAAAGTCTCAATACAAAGTTACCGAAATTGGTGGCACAATTTAATTAGAATCAGTGACTTATTAATAAAATTTGCCTTCTTTCATGACAGACCTAATTCTGACAATATTAATTTAGGAGCCGAGTTTTTGATTAATATTTATTTCATTGGTATGAAGTTATAATTACTTTTATGTATTCTAGATTACTGAAATTCTTTATGACTTTAAACATTAATGGTAATTATATTTTAATTAATAGTAGTTTAATAAAACATAAAATTAATTTATTGTTAATTATTAACTTTAATAATATCTAATTTATCTCATTTTATTTACTTAAGATTAAGTTAACAACAAGAATACTTAATTATTAATGTAAGTTTATATAGTATATTTTTTTTAACGTTTCAAAAAATAATAGATGAATAAAAAATGTTTATACTGTATATAGCTATATACTGAATACAATACTCTTGTTATTATATATACATTTAATTACCAATATCAGGATTATTCCTGATAAGTGGATGTATATACAAACTATTATTCAATAATTCAGTAAGCTTTTAATTAAACAAATTAATTACTCAGATAAAATCTCAATAGTCATTAATATCGTTTTGTTAAAATATCAAATATATTTTATATGTGTTTGTGTATATACACAAACATCGACTACAAAAAAAAAAATAAAGAAAATATAGGAAATTAATGATTCGTCATATACGTGGTGCGCGGGAAATCTAGAATGTAACCGTCGTACCAAAATGGCCGCCGCCCGCCCTGCTACCATCGACTGGCTTTGTCACTCTTTTCTTATGCTCACCAAACGCCGTCAGGTATATTGTAATCACTTTATAAAAATGTAACGTAGGTGTCAAGATACTTATTAGTTACTAACATGGGTACTACAACAACGATATGTATTTCTTTTTAGATCAATTAAAATGCAAATATTTTAACTTAACTTTGCCAGATACCACTCAAGTAGTTTCGAAAGAATAATAAAGAATCTTTTGCAGTAGTAAGATCTCTTTCAGATTTTTTAACTAGACGTTAAATTTATCTAGATAGATTCTAGTTTCCTCGATGACTTTTGTATAAATTTTACTTGAAGTGTAACTTAACTTATACAATCAATTCATATAATTGATTGTATTTAACTTAAAAAAATGCTTTAACTTTTATCACTAATATTGAGTAACAACATAAATCTAAATTAGGTATGTATCTTTTAGAGATTTAGTAGTAACAGGGTTTTTTTTATGAAATATGTATGCAAACATCTGATGGTATGTGGTCAACATATGTTAGTATATGTATGAATATTACATAAAGATGACGCAGAGTTACTTGTAAATTGTTTTCATTTCGACTTTATAAATGTGATACTTTCGCCCAAGGGATTTTATGGATTTCCAAAGCCGTAACCGATATCGAATATCCCAAATACAAATCTATTCGATACCGTATTGGAATCCGATAGAAAACATTGTTCGTATTTATTTCGCGTATTTTTCATAGTCCTTTACATAAAGAGAGTATCTAATAGTTTTTTAAAGCTATTTCTTTATATATTTTTTGTTTAACTACATTTAATAGATTACATAACTATTTTTAATTGCATTTTTCTAAATCTTATATTCGTAGCTAAAACTATTCGAAGCAATCGAATAGTCCAAAATTATTTCGTATCCAAAATCGGTATAATAGTTTTCGTATATATGTATCCGTATACAGATTTAAAAAAATCTGCTTCATTATTATGATGCAATCACCAGAATGACAGTTATTATTTACGGGATATTTACCATGTTTTTTATTTTTATTTCGTTATTTCGACATTATCTACGAATGTCTTAATATTATCGGGGTTATTTTTATAACCACTTTCATTTAAAATCACCAGAATGATCATCTATCGCATTGAAAAGTTAAAAGTATACCTTTTACGAAATATTTAAGAACTACGACCGCGTACGTTTGCAATGCTGATGCCAGATATACTACAGAATTTGTTTATTTAAAACATCACAATAGAAAATTCTAAAGTGATGAGTGTTTATTTACTATATTCTCCACGTATTATATACAATCAAAATCAAAAATCGCATCAAAATCCGTTGCGTAATTTTAAAGATCTAAGCATGCATAGAGAAGACAGCGGTAAGCGAATTTGTTTTATATTATATGATGATAATATTTATTTTGGTATAGTGTTATTTTCTAATTTACTAAAGTAGTCTTTATTTACGCAGTCTCTGCACGAACGTTGAGATATTGTAGTTTCACTTTATCGTTGTATAATAATGATTTTACAGTTATTAGCTGTATATCAAATAACTAAAATATAATTCAATTTTCCCACTTGTAGTTTATGAATACATAACAAGGAAATACATATTTCACTATAAATACACAAAGTTCCGGACTTTGGAGACAGGGAATTTATATACTTTGTGAGAAAACAATATCTAAAATAGCAAAGGTTTTTCTATTTATGATGGAAAGCACTTTATATAAATGGTTCAGTGGTTCTCTGGTCGAATGACCGTTTCATTGAACAAAAAGAATGAAATGAATACTTAATTATGGAGTTTGATATTATAGCCAGTCAGTGGCGGATTTACAAATCTGTCGCTAGTAGGCTATTCAATTTTTGCTGCCCCTTACTTTTTTTTGCAACATTTATGATTTGTGGTCTATCGTCCTCATTACATCGGTTTTTTCCCGTTATTATAATGATTATAAACTAGGTGATATTTCTGTTAGTTAGTAGATTATTTATCCAACCCGCTATGTAGTGACGAGTATACGGATTACGTACGTAATATGTATACATATAGTTATATGTAAGTTCTTTTTTATTTCTGTAACATAATAACAAATTTGAATTAATTTGCCGCCCCTCTAAATCTGCCGCCCTAGGCTCCAGCCTACTTAGCCTATTGGTAAATCCACCACTGTATTTCATTAGTATTTTTTATGATAAAGGTGTCAAACTGATAGGAGCCACACCTGATGGAAAGTGACTACCATCGCCCATCGATATCTACAATTACCCTGTACTTGCAGGTGCGGTAAATCGCCTTTATGAAATGTCTAAGTCAGCAAAGTCTACAAAGTGGTCTTGAAAGCTGAAATTTTCGGACGACTAGATGTCGCGAATCAAACTTTGAATTCTGACGCGATGTCCTAAGGTGAAATTCAGCAGCTGTGTTTAATCTAAACTATGCCTAGAAATTTGTCTTGAAAATTGTGGTAAAATATGCATCTTTAACTTATTACCTTTGTTTATGTGGCAATCATTCGCTGACGTCATTAAACGTTAGTAAACTACATCATTACACTTACAAAAAATAAAAAAGTTATCTTTGTCTTCAAGCGATTACAAACAAAGTTTTAGGAGTCGCTTATGAGATAATCGTAAGACCGTGTAATTCGTGATAATGGTCGACGTTAGTCTGCCGAGGTAGATAAAATATTTTTAACGACCACTTTTGACGTGACAACGTCTTAAAAATTGGTTTGCCGGGTGACACTTCAAGAAACTGCGTTACGCTCCGCTCACAATGAGAGCGAGTGAGAGGCACGCGTCCCTTCCACTCGGGCATGGTTAGCCCGCCTAAGAGCGAGAGAGACAGACATAAAAAGTGAAAGTCACGCGTCCCTTCCACTCGAGCACAGTTGGCCCGCCTAAGAGCGAGAGAGACAGAGCGAGAGAGATAGGCATACACACCGATTCATGTCATAGCGCTTCTATTTCGCTTAGGCGCCTGCATACAAGTCTACACGTTGCCAGTTAATTGTAAAACAATTGTGTAGTGATAATGTGAAGGTAGTTTCGTCCATCGCAACAATTCAAACAGCAAAGGTAAATAATTTCAGACTGATAATATAACATGATGAAATAAATGAATATTTGAATTAAAATCGATTTATATTAACAATTAATGTGATTTAAATAAATGTTCTAACTTTTAAGTTTAGTTTTTATATTCATAACAATGTAAAACAAGTTAAATTTATTAATAACTTATAACAACTGATTGATTTAACATAAACCAATTTTGTGAATTCTTGAATTTGTTATTTATATTAATAACTGTTTCAACAAAGTTCAATTTAAGCAAAAATTTGAAATAAAAAATGAATTTAACATACACAATTTTTGTGAAATTTCAAATTAATTATTTATATTAGTAACTTTTTAAAACTACTTTTATTTTTTAAAAATTCTTGAAACAAAAAGTTAATTCAACAAAAACAAATTTTGTTAATTTTCCAAATTATTATTAATTCATAACATGAACCATATCAGGTATTTAACACAAACAAATTTTGTTCATTTTTAAATTGACTATTCATATTCATAAGTATTTGAGAACATTTAAAAATATGAGAAACAATAATTTCTAATTTTTCAATTTTAGTACAATGGAGCCAGATGTACAAATTCCTTCAACGTCCAGTACACCGATGGAGACTGATGATATCGTGCCACCAACGTCTGCCATACCTTTCGCTGTGCCACACACACCCCATAATGCCAAAGCGCAACGACAAAAAATATATAGAAAACGTAAGGCCGCGGAAAGAACTCCAGCGGAGGCAGCAGATTTTGCAAAAGCAGCCGCCGAAAGACAACGTAGATGCAAGCAACTTAGACTCGCCAACTCAGCTCTTGACACCGGCACGCTAGAGACAGCCACAGTGTCTGCTCCTGTGGTAATGGAAAGAACAGTTACTGCCCAGACCAGCGCTCAGCGACAACGTGCTTACAGACAGCGTAGAGCTGCTCAAATTGTTTCACAAATAAGTACTCCACCGACTCACACAGCAGTGCAACCGGAACAATCAGCCTGGAATATCAAATGGTCGTCGTCAATAAAGAGGTTTAAAACTACATTTCTGGACAACGAATTTGGCCACGCTTGCTCTGTTTGCGACCGACTGTGGTTCAAGAATGACCTTAAAATCATCACTGCTGCACAACTACAGGTCATATCGGGTGGGTTCGTTAAGGAAAATAGGCAACTACGCGAGGAGGATTATACGCATATTTGCAACACCTGTAGATTTTCGCTGAACAAACATAAGCTTCCTACCCTTGCAAAAGTGAATGGCTTCTCATATCCAGAAATACCTCCTGGCTTACCGCCACTGGATCCAATTAGTGAACGATTAATCTCACCACGTCTGCCATTCATGCAAGTGCGTCGTCTGCGGCATGACTTCTCTTATGGAATTATTGGTCAAGTGATCAACGTTCCAATCAACGTAGAAGACATGGTAAAATACTTGCCCCGGCATTTAGATGAGGACGACGTCATTAATGTCAACATCAAACGGAATCTCGCACACAAAACAAACTACATCAGCGGCTACATGTCCAAAAGGACAATCAAAGAATGGTTGGATGTACTTCAAAATTCAAGTCTATATCGCTTGTACGATATCAAAGTAGATTTGTCAAGGCTGCAAACTGTCGTGCCACCAGAGGAAGATTTGCAGGATGACTCGGCTCATCGAATCGAAACAATCGCCGCCGAGTGTACTCCGGAGTCAGAAATTCTTGCTTCCAGGCAGCATACACTACTGTGGAACGAAGAGGATTGCCTCGACATCGCACTAGGACATCGGGCCATGCCTCTGAACATCATTTACGACCGTCATGCTGAAGAACTATCATTTCCTGCAATATACTACGGCCAGCCTCGTCGCTTCCACATGGGAGTTTCAGTGACACCTTACATGATGGCAACCAGTGAATTACGACGAAGTGACAGACGCGGAGCCACGCCTCAAAAAGTCTTGTACGTTGCTATGAAGATTCTACGTCTCCGCATGGTAGATGGCATTTACAGCACATTTCGAAATGTGTCAACCACGGAAAACGTAACTCGACGCATGTTGGACGACCCGGAATTTCTTAAAGAATTTGTCGTTCAAAATCTTGCCTTCATGAAGTCAGTACCTAATTCTGTCCAGTATTGGGCCTCTCGCAAACGAGATCTGTTTGCGATGCTCCGTCAACTAGGTAAACCGACCATATTTCTCACTTTAAGTGCAAACGAAGTACACTGGTTGATATTACTGAACTTACTCCTCAAATTGAGTAACAAGTATCCTGGAAAAGTTGCTGAAGATCTAAACACGTCAGAGCGGTGCAACTTAGTGACCGACGATCCAGTTACGTGCTGCATATATTTCCACAAACTCGTCGGTACATTGATGAATATGCTGAAGGCAAAACAATCATATAATCCATTTGGCCAGTACTTTGTAAAAGATTATTTCTTTTGCATTGAGTTCCAGCATCGAGGAAGCCCCCACGCACACATTTTGGTGTGGTTGAATAATGATCCACACGAAGCCGTGTCAGAAAATATGCCAATGACCATCGAGCTCGTGGAGAAGCTGAGTTCTGTCGCCAAAGAAGATATGCCCAACGAGAACATCTACGCCAATCAAATTCACAAGCACACTTTCACCTGCACGAAGCGAGGTGAGACGACTTGCAGATTTGGGATCCCGTACTGGCCAATGCCTGCTACTCGAGTCTTGGTTCCAATGCCTCAGACTGATGGACGCCGGTCAACATTCCAAAAAAAATCCAAGGAGCTACGAACGTGTCTCAGCGAACGTACATACCCTAGCATGGATGACTTTCTGAGGGAACATGGTCTGACATTTGATGCATATCTTGATATAGTACGTTCAACCCTTCGCAGGCCAACTTTGTTGTTTAAACGTAACTTCGATCAACTTATGACAAACACGTTCAACCCTTACCTTGCTGGTCAAATTAATTCCAACATCGATATTCAGTTTATCTTAGATGAATACAGCTGCGCACAGTACGTCGTGGAATACGTGAACAAATCAGCTCGTGGAATGGGTAATTTGAATCGAGAGTTGACTAAAATGATGGAAGAACATCCTGACCGCGATTACACTGGTCAATTAAAAGCATTGAGTGTCAAACTTCTCAATGCAGTTGAAATGTCGGCGCAAGAAGCAGCATGGTATTTGTTACGACAGCCGATGAGCGAAGCAAGCCGTCAAATTGTGTACATACCAACAGTGTGGCCCTCAGAGAGACAACGTTGCCGCAAACGTCGGAAACAATTGGATCGCGAAGGAATCGCAGAGGACAGCACAGACGTGTGGACCAAAAACATCATTCAGCGGTATGAAGAAAGACCTCCATCTTTGCAAGATGTTTATTTGGCCGAGTTTGCGTCGTGGTATGCTAACTCTCGTGATTTCATTGACAATGAAGATGACTTGAACGTGCATGAAGATGACGATCCTGAACCGCCGACTGGAGAAAGAACGACATCGAGAGGATATCGCAAACGTCTGATCGGTCGAATCATACGATACAGATGCTACGACATAGATGAAACTGTCGATTATCAACGTGAGATGGTACTGCTGTACTTGCCCTTTCGCAACGAAGTCGCTGACATTGTTGATTGTAATAAATTTATACAATTATTCAATGACAATAAGGAAACTATCATGGAACGCAGAAAACTTTATGGGAACAATATTGACATCGACAAAGTGATGCAAGAGCTAGAAGCAATGATGATTTTGCAAAATTCAGACACCACAGAACCGACGGAAACAGAGTCAAGAAGAGTGTTTGTAGAACAGCTGTTAGGAGGAGAGGGAGCTGAAAATAACGATGATGTTAATGAAATCGTGCCGCAAAACGGATTGTCAGTTGTAAAAAAAGGAGCAACGTGATGCCAAAACAACAATATTGTGAGCTGCTACGAACTACAAATGCTGAACAACGTGAGGTGGTTCTTGAGGCTATACATCGTTTACATGGCTGCGGAGATGAGCTCCTACAGGCTCTACAAATCTTCTTCACCGGACCAGCAGGATGTGGCAAAACGTATACATTGAAGGCCCTCATGGAAACGTACAATCGTTACACTCAGAACCACAACTCACTCAACAACGCCCACGTTGCTTGTTCAAGCACAGGTAAAGCAGCTGTACCTCTTGGTGGAACAACAGTTCACTCAGCATTTCGCCTAACAACTTCTCGAGTTACAAGACTTCTATCAGCTACAAACTTGCAAGCCTATTATAGAAATATGTTCGTTGGCGTGAGAGCAGTTTTCATTGACGAGATCAGTATGTTGAGTGCAGCTATCCTCGGTAAAATCAATTATCGATTGCAACAGATAACCGGCATATACGACCAACTTGGTCGTATATGCCGGTTTCGGAGGCCTTCACATCATCTTATGCGGCGATTTCAGACAGCTGCCGCCTGTACGCGCTACTTCGTGTTACACAGTGCCAATCAACTCAGTCCGTGTTGTACGACAAACTGACGAGCTGTTTTCGAGAATTCTGACTAAAATTGGAGATGGACTTAAACTAAGTGTCAATAATATCAAACTTATAGAATCCAGACATAAGTCAGAGTCCTGGTGCAAAGAGAACGTACCTGACGCTGTTCGGTTGTTTTTGAGGTTGATTCATACAATCGAAAAGCAATTAACAACGCACACAACTGTATTGCCACTGATATCATGCTCGGATATTCCAGTAATTCTGAGAGGGGCCAACAGCAAGGAAAACTTCACAAGATGTCGGTTGCAGAGACAGTCGGATTGCCTTACATGCTGCCCTTAGCAGTGGGATACCCTTACATGATAACGTCTAACATCAACGTAGGAGATGGATTGGTAAACGGCAGTATTGGAGTCTTGCGACACATCGAACGTCAGCCAGCTGATCCAGCCGAAGCAGGACCATTGACCAGCACGACGTCACCGCCCACAAAAGATGAAATTATCACTCTTTGGTTCGAGTTTCCAGACAAAAGTACGGGTGCCAGTGCAAAACTCAAAAGTCGACCACATGTACTCAGCAAACCAAACACTTTGTCCGTTGATTGGGTGCCGGTGTACAAAAAAGTGGTCAACATCACATTGACAAAAACAGTGAAATGCAAACGCAAACAATTTCCTTGCGTACCTGCCTTGACGTTGCGTTGCCTCCTTGTGCCATTACGATTCACAAATCACAAGGTGGGACGTTTGATGTAATCGTGTATAAATACTCCTCCAAGCAACCACAACAATAAGTATATGTAGCCATGAGCCGCGTAACGAGTATCAACGGATTGCATATCATCACGAAGAAGGACTCTCCTTTGATTTTCAAACATGGGCGCGAAGGAAACCACTCACAAACTACACGAGATATTCGCACTGAATATATTCGACTCCAAGGACACACTTTGCAAACCACCACTAAAAAGGCAGTCAAATTCTGTGACGATGCTACCAGTGCTGGACAAACTATCGTGACGAACATCAATTGTCAAAGTTTGAGTGCTCATGCCACAGACATTGAAACAGATACAGTGATTCCAAGATCTGACTATTTAGTACTGACCGAAACGTGGATGCGCGACACTTGTGAACCACATGCAATCAAGAATTGTTTAGTTGATTAGTTTGAATTTAACAATAAATATATATTAATGTAGCCTAAGTCACTCCTTATTATATCAGTTATCTGCCAGTGAATGTCAAATGTCAAATCAAATGTCAAAATCGGTCCAGCCGTTTCAGAGATGAGCCGAAACAGAAAGACAGACAAACAAAATTGTAAAAAATCTTGTTTTGGTATAGGTACCGTGTATACATACATATGCATACAAACAGACACTCCAATTTAATTGTATGTATAGATTATTATTATTATATAGCAAAAACATCTTCGTAGTAAACAAAGGTACCTAAAGGAGTGAAACGAGATCATATCATGAATACAAATAGAGGGATGCTTATTTTTATAAATGACTTCATAGCAGCGTTTTTGACACCCTTTAACTGTGGAATTATTCCATAAAAAACATCGTAGAAACGTAAAAACGGTGCTACTTAAAATGTAACAAGTAATTAAAATAGTTTCACAATTAACTATTTCAAATTATTGAGGTTATGAATATGTATTTAGTCTCCTATATCAATATTTGATATGTTAAATTACATATGTATGGACTTTGGAATTATGCGAATTGTGATTTTCTCTTCACATTCGGTTATATAATGAACTAGCTGTGCTCGCGACTTCGTTTGGGATGGAATTTTACAAAAAATATAATTATACCTGAAGTTAATTCCGTTTCCGAGATTAGACGGAACAAACAGACAGATAGACACACACATTTAGTAAAAAGCGGTTATTTTAATATTGCAAATAGACACTACAATTTTATTATATGTAAATATAGTCTATATTAATCAACGCATTATATTATTTAAATAATTATTGACATACCTTTTGCATATGTTTTATTTGTAGATTATTGTAGAATTATCAACAAATGAAATATCTGAATTACTACCGGCATTGGTTGCGGAAACCAAGCCGAATGGTTCACCTTTTTGGGACACATCGCGATTGCAGACATCATAAGTTAATACTGTGTATGTTGATTTGTATAAATTTGTTATTTTTTTTTGTTGTCTTCTTATAGTTATTAGTTAAATATTTCCTATGATTTTATTTTTTTTAAATAATTATGTTTGTCCCGAATAAACATTTTCTTATTCTTATTCATTAGTTATGTGATTCATATAAATAAAGAGTAATATGGGCCCCAAGGAGCTCCCCTGTGGTACACCACTCTAGATTTCGATAGACATTGATTATCAGTTTCCATTTTCAATTTATAAACTCAAGAGCCCTAAAAGATAGCCCGATAAATACTTACGGCAAAAATATTAATTTTATATTAGATTTCAAGAACAATTTGTCAATTAAAATTGAACGAATTCTACCTGTTTGGAACCAGTAAAATTTTCATTATCTTGGCATTTACAAGTATTGAGTGTTTATATAGTTAATCTGTATTAATATTATGAGCAGAGATGGCCTAGTGGTTAGAACGCGTGCATCTTAACCGATGATTGCGGGTTCAAACCCAGGCAAGCACCGCTATATATATAGGGCTTTTAGGGCCTTATATATATATATATATATATATATATATATATATATATATATATATATATATATATATATATATATATATATATATATATATATATATATATATGCTTAATCTGTGTTTATAATTCATCTCGTGTTCGTCGGTGTAGGAAAACATGAGAAAATAGCAGAATTTCATCGAAATTCTGCTACATGTGCATTCCGCCAACCCGCATTGGAACAGCGTGGTGGAATATGTTCCAAACCCTCTCCATAAAGAAACCATCGACGCGCTAACAATCCAAATGCCGGGTGCCTTGACCTGTCGACTGATGCGACTACGAAACAAAGTGGTCGCACTCTTCGAACGGGAAGAGGAAGCCTCCTTTGCAATGGCGTGCGAAATGCTCTCGAGGTTGGGTGAGTTGGACCATGGAGGGAACCCATGTACGATAAGCGTGGACGCCATGAGAATCGGCTATCAAAAAGGTGACATTGCAGTCTGCTATGGCTGCCTGTTAGCCTCGAAAAAACACGAGGTCATCGTATATGAGGATAGGGGAGAAAACCTGAGTTTCCTAAAACCAGAGGTCACAACACCTTTCCCTACCATAAAGCTGGCCACCATCGAGTCCCAATTAAGCGGATCTGAGCGCTTGCAGTTAAAAATAGCGGCGCAGAGAACAGCCCAGGCCCCGAAGAGCCCTCGGGACAGACGGCCGAGTCCTGGACCCACAGTGGCGGCGGTGACATGTTTAATCCGCGATCTGGTATCTCCAAGGAACAAGACGTCGCACTCACCTCAATCAGACCCTGGCCCGTCGGGATCATCGAGTAGACAGGCGAAGGCAATGAGGGAATTCCTAATGGTCAAACATCCGGAAAAGCCCAAAACTACTCGCACCCACCTAACAAGGGCCGATAAGGGTCAAGTAATACCACCAAAGCTGAAACCAGCGTCTAACCCTCGAGACCATGCAGTGAATGCTTTCCTAGAGTTCCGGGCTATTGTGACGGCCACCCGCGAGGTCCACTTAGCCACCTGTAAAAAGATCATGCAGACCTACCGACGCGGTAACGAAAA
Organism: Vanessa cardui; assembly: GCF_905220365.1. NCBI lineage: Eukaryota > Metazoa > Arthropoda > Insecta > Lepidoptera > Nymphalidae > Vanessa > Vanessa cardui. The sequence goes on from NC_061141.1 coordinate 4,701,804, forward strand.
GCTGCTGGAGGTGGAGCTCGAAGAAGCCGGGGCGGCCATATACAACAACGACACGTCCCAAGTTATCAAAGGGAAAATGTCGGGGCGGTACATGGCAGCCTACAGCGCTGTAGATGGATTCGTTGGCCTGGTTGAAGCGGAGGGGCGAAAAGAAAATTCCCTAGGTTCTTGATACAAACAGGAGACCCAGTGGTAGTAGTGGCCAGATGCATGAGAGTAATGCTAGACGACAGGATACTCGTGATGGCAAAGTCCGTCTCAGAAGGTCCGGGCGTCGACGCACCTCTCGTGGGTTGGGAGCTGCAACAGATATCGTGGATAAACGGGGTACCAGGATGCGGAAAGACGACTCACATTGTCAGGAATTTTGATGAGGATAACGAAGTGGTAATCACCTCAACAATCGAAGCCGCCAAAGATCTGAAAGAACAACTGAAGAGATTCACTGACGCCAACATACCATCCGACCAAACTGAAACCCTATATCTGGTCCATACGCAGGAGGAAAAGAAACTCCTGATGGACCAGGGATATGGAAAAGGAGAAGGATCAGGCGTCATGACCATCCACGAATCTCAGGGACAGACCTACGGCGACGATATCATAGTCCAGTCGAAAAATGTGAGGCTCCGTATTCACGAAAGTGTTCCTCACGCAGTTGTGGCAATTACTAGACACACTAACACCTGTGTCTATTACATGGACGATGGTGACGACGCTATCGGCAGATTCATCGGCCGAGCGGCGGGTGCTTCAGAAAGGACCATCCTTGAGCACAGCCTCAAGACTAGATGTCTTGTTCTAGATACATAAACGCGACATCAGAATCGCCGAGGCCGTGCTCTCTCTGATCAAACGCGGACCAGGACCCGCTGGATTGAGTAATTCGAACACATATACTGCTATATATTTTTATTTATATATTATTTATTATAGTTTATATATTATTTTTATTATATATTATTTATTATAGATCACGTATATATTATTTAAAAAAAAAAAAATCAGTGTGGGCCACGTCTCCCAAGAAGACGACAATAATGATTTCCAGCGAAGATCTGCTGATGTTTAGTATAAAATATAAAACGCCAAAATGTAATTGAATATAAAAGGTAAAAAAAGGCACGGGCATCTGCGAGCCTGTGGATGTTGTATTTTAAATAAAAAAAAAAAACATACAGACAGACCGACAGACAGACAAAAATTGTAAAAAATGTTATTTTGGTCTATGTACCTTGTATAAATATATATGAATTGAGGTAAAAAAGGGCTATTTTAATATTACAAACAAACACTCTAATTTTATTATATGTATAGATTTACTCGAAGAATATCATGTTCGGAAATGCATATTATATTCCAAGATGTTCAGGTGTAACTTTATAACATACACTAAAACATTTTCTCCTTTTGTCGGAGTTCAGTCCAGAGCAACGGTCATTGACATGTCTGTCTGTGTACTGGAATTTACAAGTAAAGGACATCTGACAATATGAAGCTTCATAAGGTAGACTTTGTTGCAAAAAAGCTGGCTGTGTCGGAAGTGGAAAAAAGCCTTGATTTGTCACGAAGATAGTTGACATTTTGAAATGACATAATATTTGATTCTCAAAACGTGGTGGTGAGTCTACTTGGTGGTAGGGCTTAGTGCAAGCCCGTCTGGGTAGGTACCACCCACTCATCAGATATTCTACCGCTAAACAACAGTACGCAGTATTGTTGTGTTCCGGTTTGAAATGTGAGTGAGCCAGTATAACTACAGGCACAAGGGACATAACAACTTAGTTCCCAAGGTTAGTGGCGCAGTGACGATGTTAGGAATAGTTAATATTTCTTACAGCGTCATTGTCTATGGGTGATGGTGACCACTTTCCATCAGGTGGCCCATTTACTCGTCTGCCAACTTTTACCACAAAAAGTTTTGAATGTCAAAGCAGCGAACGCGTTGAGAAAAAAATAATGGCAATTGTTGGCCATTAAGTATATCGTAATAATTGGTATGACATTTAACGATTTCAAGTGCAGATTTCAAACATATTTATAGAATAAAGTCTGTTTATTTTGGTCCTTTGTTAGTGCGATATATGAATTGTCTAAGTACATTATATGCCATGGTGAGTATTATGACTATAAAAGGGCCGTTTGTCTAATCTATTACCTTGGAATATATCGAGATTTTGTATTGTAGAAATAACCGAAAAATACGCACTCTTATTTGTTCTACGTACACTTTATACTTCTCCCTCTCTCTCTATTTCGCTCTCATGATGGGAATAAGGATGCGTTTGAACTAATGATAGAAAATAAAGAGCAAGTATGTATAAAAAGTATATTCGTGTTCACTATTTCACGGTTATTCACGGCGGAGTGATCTCGCGTGACATAATATCTCTTTTTACGATGTCTTTCAAAGATATAACAAATTACCTTCACCTTTTGTGGCTTTATGAACGTCAGTTAATAATGCTTTGTATGATATTGACGTAAACACAATAGTGAGAGTCTATGACTTGTATACCTCGAATAAAACATGGCAGTTTATACAATAAACTAGTAACTTGTAGACATCACAATAGGAATATTGGAAAAGGTAACCCTGCTATCATATATAATTTCCGATTCGTTTAGGATTTCGAATTACAAAGCCCTTTACAAATAAGGGCAATAAAAGTTTTAGATGGAATTCGACTGTACGATGTGTACTCTTTTGGTGGTTGGTACCATCCAAACATAATACTTAGTTTTGGTGTTTAAATTTGAAGAGTGAGTGAACTAATACCGTCTAAGGAAGTTACCACCCAAACAGCAATACTTATCACAGTTATTAATTACGGGATATTTACCATGTTTTTTTTATTCGTTGGAGTTCGATATTATATTATATAACTGTAATAATAAAAACCATGTTAATTTAAAATCTTATACGGCAATACTTAGTTTTTTAGTTTCAGTTGGAAGAGTGAGTGAAACAATACCGTCTAAGGATGGTATCACCAAAACAGAAATACTTAGTTTTGTTGTTTCAGTTTAAATTAGTTTGTTGTTTTAGTTTAAATGGTGAGTGAGTCAGTTTAACTTCAAGCACAAAGGACGTAACATATTAGCTCCCTAAATGAGTGGTGCATTGGCGACATAAAAATGGTACAAAAACATTACCGATATGACCACTTACAAATAAGCTGAAATAAAATTTGTTCATTAAAATAAAAAAAATCAAAAATAGGAAGTAAAATACATATGTTGCAGATCAAATGCAGAAATTATCCTCATTAAATAGGAATTGTAAACAATGTATATGAGGCAAACGAGAAAGCAATGTTACTTTTTCCTCTTACTTATGTATTTTTTCCAATATAGTGTAATATAAATTCCAATGTACTTCACCAAGTAATTTTGAATAAACCAGTGACAATTGAGAGCTGGAATGCCCATTCCAATTGTTTAAATCCAACAAGTTCGGTCTATTGTAGACTTACGAGCTCCACCCAGTACCGAATTAGTATTTTATTGTTAATTGTAATTAAGGATCAGACTAGGGTAATGTGTATTTACTTAACTTGTCTGAATTTTGTAGGTCGCTATGACGATAGATGTATACGTGATGAGTTCGTGATATATTCACACTGAAATATTTAATTTAAATAATTATATAATTAAATTAAGATTTTTATACTGGTTAGTTTCTATTGAAAATTTTTTGGTGTACTAAGGTAAATGTTGTTTACACATTACATAGACGAATCATTTCGTATATTACCTATATTAGTTATTATAGTGCTGAGTGATAATTTGATGGAAATATTTCCATAAATAAATATAAATTTGAAATTAATTTAAAAATGCCTGAGAACTGACTGTAGATATATATACCGATTAGCCGCTTCTTTTGGTGCTTTTATCTTAATGATTTGAGGCTAATACAGTGTTTAACCTTAAAACTTAAAACTCGAATATATAAAGTTAACTTGTTGATAACCACTGATCAGTTATTCTACCGCCAAATAACAGTACTCAGTATTGTTGTGTTCCGGTTTGAAGGGTGAGTGAGCCAGTGTAACTACAGGCACAAAGGACATAAGATCTTAGTTCTCAAGGTTGGTTGCACATTGACGAAGTAAGGAATAGTTAATATTTCTTTCAGCGTCATTGTCTATGGGTGATGGTGACCACTTACCATCAGGTGGCCCATATGCTCGTCCGTCGACATATACCATAAAAAAAATGACAAGACAAGAATTACGATTAATACATAATGCCAGGCGTAAAAAACAGAATAATTTAGTTGTTTTTTTTTTAACTTTTAATATTTATAAGTTGAATAAGACTATATAAGTAAATAATTAATATTTCTTACAGCGTCATTGTTTACGAGTGATGGTGACCACCAGGTGACCACTTACCACTAGGTGGCCTACATTCTCGTCCGCCAACGTATACAATAAAAATAAATTAAGTTAAATGTGTCAATAATAAACGGGAAAAGCAAATTATTGTAAAACATTCCAGTCAAGAATTTCTCGACATGTTACTTTCAAACGTTCTAAGTAACTAAATTGTAATTTCTTCAGGTTTAATATAATTAGTCTTTGCTCTCAACGATTTCATACTAATTTTGTTTTAAAGGGTAAGGGTACATGTATTCTCTAATATGTCTTCTAGTGATCGAATTATCTTAAAGTTCAAATAACCGCTCAATCAACGATTATGTCCTTAGATAAGGGTAAAGTACTTAAATCGGTATTAAGAAACTCGTCCAGACGATCTCCAGTCTCATCTCGTATAATTGAAACCTATTGTCCATATAGCTTTGTAAAATCAAATTCAAAGCGCGATTTATTTTTCTGAAATTAACTGTTTAATAGCAGTGACAGCCGAATTTGACGCAGACTGTATCGATTGATGCCGAATTGGAAGCCGAGATGGCCCAGTCTGAAAGCGTAGACCTTAACCGATGATCGCGGGTTCAAACCCAGGCAGGCAACATTGAATAATCATGTGCTTAATTAGTGTTTATAATTCATCTCCGGCTCGGCGGTGAAGGAAAACATCGCGAGGAAACCTGCATGTGTCTAATTTCAAAAAAAATCTGCCACATGTTTATTCCACCAACCCGCATTGGAACAGCGTGGTAGAATATGTTCCGAACCTCCTAAAAAGGGAGAAGAGGCCTAAACCCAGCAGTAGGAAATTTACAGGCTGTTGTTGTTAATGTATCGATTTAAGGTTCACATTCACATGTCATCACATTTCAGCTTTTTACATGTAAGTCAACTCTAATCAGTTGTAACAACTCGTTTCTACTCCACCAGAACCAAATAGCAAACTTGTGTTAAAGTGTTATTAAATCAGTAGTAATACTTTAAAAATGCGAAAGTAGCTATATCTTCACGATAAAACCGCTGATCTGATTTAGATAAAATTTGATATGCGTAGTTCAGGCTAGTTTTTATCGAGAAAGTTTGTATGGATGTAGAATGTATAATTTCTTAAGTAATATCAATATATTTTGTGATTTACCTAACTTTTCGATACCTCAAATATTTTTTGAGTATGTTTTATCAATCTGGTTAATTATAAGATGGTAAATTTTAGGGACATTTGTATATCGTATCTCAAATCTACACTTACCACAAGGATATTAATTAATTGTAGTACACTAACTACTAATTACACAATTAATATTAAAAATGTAATGTTTTATATGTTGTACTTTGACGACTTAGCCGCTGGAAAATTTTTGGAGAAATTAGTTCAAAGTAAAATTAAACTCCACGAAAGTACAAAGCCAATTTTCCTGGAGTTAAAATTGCGAGACAAAGTTTTTGTGCTAAAAACTTTGATAAATTTTACGCGTTTAATCTAAACCAACTATTTAATTAAGAGTCGGATGCAATTAAATAGGAATGCACAGTATCATTATCATCAGAGTTATGAGCGACGAATAAATTCCCACAGAACTATAATACACGTATAGTTCGACACAACTTAGATGTAGCATCGGCCAAATTCGTAAAACCGATCACATTTATTTCTTACGTGAATATGATCTTTACACAAACGTAACAACTTGTAATATCATATGACCTAATGTATTCGTCAATTTGACATGTCGATTTACACGCACTTGCTTTCTCGGGTTAAACTGACGCGAGAATATATATATAGGGGGAAGTCCCGTAACGCCGGACGGCACCTAGCGCCGGACACTCGTACTATAATATTTAAGCGAGTATAAATCTGTTCGATTCAAAATACAAGTGAAAGGGGCGCAGGGGGCGCGGGGGGCACACAGGTACGGGATCACGCGCGCGCGCCTCGCCAGTGACGCACACGGCCACGGCTGGAGCAACCGTTTGGTGTTTTAGGCGCGAAATCACGGCGTCACTTAAATATCAATGTAAGTAATTCTAGTATATTTATGCAGTTACATTTGAGTAGTATTCAAAGATATAAGTAGTACTTGATTGTTATCCGTAAAATTGTAGAATATTATTAGATTTTTTAAGCAATTTTAGTAGGTACCACCTAATGAACGAAAATGTCTGTCCCCTAGCACCGGACACTAAGTCGTCCCTTAGCGCTGGACAGTAAACATATTGATATTTCTAATGAGAATTCAAGGCGTTTATTCTAATTATTTAATTTTGTTTTAGCATATAGAAGAAAGAAGAGAATTAAAATGGACGAAAAGAAAAAGAAAGGATCCTGGAAGCCACGGAGCTTACAAACTGCTATTGATAAGGTTATGTCAAAGAACTGAGTGTAAGACAAGCTGCAATGCAATATAATATTCCTAAAAGCACTATACATGATAAAATAAAGGCTCTAAATCGGGGAGAAGAAATAACAATGAAAGCAAAGTTAGTTAGGTTCACTAGCACCTTTTCAGCAGAGTATGAACAAGTCTTGGTGGACCACATTAAAGATTTGTCGAATAGATGCATGCCGCTCATGAAAAATGAGTTTCTAAAATTAGCATACGACTTAGCTGAAGCCATGAAGATTCCTCATAGATTTAATAAAGAAAAAGGCAGTGCTGGTAAACATTTTTACTACGACTTCATGAAAAGGCATTCTGACATTTCGTTGCGAGCACCGGAATCGACAAGCATGATGCGCGCCATAGGATTTAACAAACCACAAGTGGATCTATTCTACGACAACCTTGAAAAGCTGATGAAACGGTACAAATTCACACCCTCAAGAATTTATAACTGTGATGAAACTGGTGTCAGTTGCGTGCACAAACATCAAAAAGTTCTCGCTCCGAAAGCCATCCGTCAAGTAGGTAAGCTCACTTCTGCTGAGAGAGGCAAAAACATCACATTTGTTCTGTATGAGTGCTAACGGTCACTACATACCCCCATTTCTCGTATTTCCTCGGCAAGAATGAATGAAAGGCTCATGATGGATGCTCCAGCTGAGAGCATCGGTGTGGCCCAGCCCAAAGGGTGGATGAATAGTGAGGTTTTTGTTTCAGCACAGGGATGGCCATTGCAGCCACAAGACATTGGCGGTAATCAATTTTTGCAGAGAAAATCATATTCACTTGATAAGTTCACCACCACACACTACGCACAAGCTCCAGCATCTGGACAGGACATTTATGAAGTCATTTCAAGATGCATACAGCCAACGATGCGACTTGTGGATGAGAACAAATGCTGGATGTCGGATAACGGATTACGACATTGCTGGTTTAGTTAAAGAAGCATTTATAAAAGTAGCTCGATTGGATATTGCTGTATCTGGATTCAAATGCACTAGAATCCATCCATTTGACAGACATTTATTTTCTGACCTAGATTATTTGGCGGCAGATGTGACCAATATACCACAAGAACAAACAGAAACTTCATCGAACTCACTAAATATCGAACAAGATGTCGTGATATCAAACTTAATCATTGAAGAGCAAATTAAGAAAGAATTTGAACAATCTATTAGTGAGCCTATAACCACAAGTCCCAAACCGTCGACAAGTTCTGCTCCCGATCTTATTCAGATAATCCATAACTTATCACCGTTGCCTGACGCGGCAAAAAAACGAACAGCAGTTCGAAAAAGAAAGAGTGAACGAAGTGAAATTTTAATTTCATCGCCCTAGAAAAAATGGCAGAAGAGAAAGAAAATGTAAAGAACATGAATCATAAAAAAAGGAAATAGAATCTAAGTTTGAAGTAGCAATTGGAGGTAAAGAAAAGCAAACCAAAAGAATTAAAACAAAACGAAAGAGCGTAGACAAAGTAAAAGAAGCGACAAACGTGAAACCTAAAGCAAAGAAAGGAAGTGAAATAGAACCATTAACTGAAACATCTAACACAAACATAACAATTTGCGTAGTTTGCTTAGAAGACACTGACGAAGACTGGATCCAGTGCTCATCCTGTCGTGGGTGGGTACATGAAGCATGTGCTGACATTACAGAGTGTGGAGATGGCTACATATGTGATCGTTGCAGGTTATTTTGAAATGTCCGGTGCTAGGGGTATGGCGCAAATATTCGCCCGGTACTAGGTGCCACTTTTTAAAATTATATTTTTTGTTACCAAAGTTTGATTGATGGTATTAATTATTTTTTAGCAGAAGTTGCATTTTTGTTAATTTAATTTGATTTCTAACTTTGTTATCTAATATAAGTCATAATTTAATAAACATTTCTTTATCATAAATATTTGTTGTTTTATTTATAAATAACCTTAGGTGTCCGCCACTAGGGGACTTCCCCCTATATATATAGGGACGAATAGCGTCGAATGTCGCGATAGGGAGCTATTTCTATTGGTTGTGTAAATCGGCAGTAATCGGATTTATTGACTTTGCCGATGCTATGTATAGTACGACACAACTTAGATGTCACATCGGCAAAATTCGTAAAACCGATCACATCCGAATTGAGAACGCTATCCCAAATTATCAAAATTTATTTCTCATGCGAACATGATCTTTACTCAAACGTAATAACTTGTAATATCATATGACCTTAATATATTCGTCAATTTGACGCGTCGATTTAAATGCACTTGCTTTGTCTGACATGCGAATCTATAGCGACCAATAGCGTCGAAAGGCGCGATAGGGAGCTATTTGTATTGGTTGTGTAAATCGGCAGTAATCGGCTTTATTTTCATTCCATTGCATTTTCCGATGCTACATCTAATTTGTGTCGTACTATACTGTAGTAACTCCAAGACGTTAACGACAACAATTCAAAATTATTATTCTAAGAATTTTACAATATTAGCTTAAAAAGAGTAAGTCAGTAATAAGACGAAACATTTCAAAATGTGGAAAGATTTCCACGTTCGTTTAAAATTGACTTAAGCTTTCACTTTTGTCATAGACTTTTCGTATTCTGAAATCCGCATTTGTAAATTAGGTTACGTAGCCACTTTTCAGATAGCGCTTAAATACAGATTTATTATCGAATCCGATCAAATTTCCATGAAGCTATTAAAATCTACAGGAATGACTAATCGTTAAATTTGTGGAGCAGAACAGTCTAGTTTATAGTTTCATTGTGTAAGCAACCAATAAGTGTCGATAATCCTTAGTCGTCCATGGCGCAATGGTTTTGGCTACCTATGTAAAAAGACGATCGATTCTGACCTCTTGGGCTATTGTCGTTCCCACTCCTAACACAAGTGATAATAAGTATATATATTATAAGAATCAGTCGTGGTAATTTATTAAAAAAAAAACAATCTACCGATAAAACACGCTTATTTTACGTTCGAAATCGAAATAAAGAATTTAACCATAACTTTTATTAAACTAAATGGCTGACAATAATAACAATTAGCGAAATACTAATTATCTCACGTGCCGACAGCATGAGGAGCGTCTACTGCGGGATGATAAGTGGGCTCTAATCTTGTGAACCAAAAAGGTTATCTTCATTAAAACAGGTTTTCTGAATGTATCAGAACACAGCTGTGTAACTAATATTATTTGTATTTAAAGACTATTGACCAGAACAAAGTTAAAAAAAAGAAAGATATAATGTTTGAAGGCATTCTCTGCCAGTCAACCTTTAGATTAAACAGAAAAACATAAAGGCGGTAATTAATAACTAGTAACAATACACAGAAATCTCATCTCTCTGAATTAATTTATATAAAACTATAGAACCAAATATATATCACGGAAAGTCGGCAAGATTATTTGATTAAGGATCATCATCTTCGATATACATATTCACGAAATAATACAACAAATCTGTAGCTGGATTCGTATATTGATTTGTTACAATATTTTATAAGACGCGACACCATCCGTCATATCTCGTAAACTCAAATTGCTTTATTCAATATAGAAGTTACTTTCTTACAGATGGTCAATTGAAACAGTACCACTGGTTCGGAAAAGAAAATACCCTGACCTGAGAAGATCCGGCGAAAGAAATTCAGCGAGTTTTTTTTTCTAACACGATTCTCACTGGCCAGAATCAAATCTCCAAACTAAGTGATTTCAATCAAAGTATTTCATTATCTCACGCTGCAACATAGACATATAAGCATATAGAGTGTCTACAAAATAAATATCGATCTATATTATTAATTGAAACAAATCTCATATGTTTATACAGTTTCAAAAACCTAATTTATATTTATAAATTTAAATTGAACGCTCCTGATTGGAGTCAGTTTGTTAGTACAGTAAATAAGGATCGTATTGAATGGCACTCATTTTGCATAAAGGAAATTAAAGTGTCTATACAATATTCAAGTGGATATTTGCATGGAGCGCGGCTACATGCGATGTCATACGATTGAATCCGCCTATCCTATATCCAATGCTTTCACAGACTGGAATTTATAACCTTCATTATTAGTTATAACTAACTATCGACTCGCCCCGGCTTAGCACGGTTACAATTCTGATGCTAAATATACTACATTATTTGTTTGTTTATGACATCACATTAGAAACTTCTAAAATTATCAGTGTTTCTTTACTATATTTTCTATCTATTTCGTACAAAAAAAATCCTCACGAATTATTCTATCTATTAAAAATACCGCATAAATATCTGTAATTATAAAGATCTAAGTGTACATAGGGACAGAAACCGTGAAGTGACTTTGTTTTATATATGTATGTAATGATTATTTGTTTTACTGTTGACACAAGTTGCAATGGGTCCCCCTGATTAATGGATTGGGGAGTAGACTGAGTTCTGCGGCATTTGCAGTCGAAAAATTAGGTTGTATACTGATGGTACGGCTAGCTTAGTATATTTCAGTTACTTGCACAGTATAATGTCTTACGGTACTAGCTTTGGGGTAACGCAGCCGCTCTCCATACTATATTTGTGTAGGAGATAAAGAATCATTGAGGTATGTTAAGAAATCAAGATATAAACTATTGCTTCTCAATATACGTATATTTTGTAATGTTAAGTACCTATCTTCGGAAAAATATTAGTAATATTATGAGGAAATGTGATACTCATAGCATTGGTACAAGAAACAAACACAAACTGGTTACTCCTGACATCCAGCTGCATGGAGTCAGTAACACTTTTGAGGGGCAATTTATATGGTTTTACAACAAGATCCCGGAAGGCGTTCGTATTGAAGACGAATGCTTCTATTGCTAAAAAAAATGTTAAGGAACGTTTTCTTGCGAAAGGTTCCTATACAATTAGTAACATTATGATTGATAGCACGCCTTAGGAATGAAACGATCGCCGCCTGGATATATTATGTAAAAAGACCCGCTGAGTTTCTTTCTCCGGTTCTTTTCGGGCCAGGGCATTTTCATTTCCGAACCCGTAATGCTTCTATATTGAATAAAGGAATTTGAGTGTGTATGGTAAGTGGTCGTCTTATATTCGCTAAATCTTAAATCTGTATTTTCACCATCATGAGCTGATATGATATGTTTCAGATATCGTTTATGCGAAAAGTATGGCAACGTACTAGTATACAATGGTACCATCGGTTCGGAATGTAGTAGTATTCTATCGAAAAAAAACCGTCTAGAAACTTATTAGTTTCTCTCTCCCACCATTTTAATTACAAAGTAACACAAGTATATAAAATAAAAAAAATCTAATTAATCGAAGTTAACTATTTTGTTTTAAAGATATTTACTGTGAATACAATATATTTTTGACTTTGACTATAAAAATAACTTATAATGAGAGCTTTTAAAAATTTTATCAATAATAAATTGATTTCTTTTTTCTCTTTGTAAATAATTTAAAAAAGTTTTTATGTTTACCATCGAGCTCGCGTAGGTGTTTCTTAAAGACTCCATGTTTTGTATCTATTCGGTAATTATTCTCATAATGAATTGGCTTGATAATATATCCGGTGAATATAGCACGATGAAATTAAAATATTTTTTAAGTCCGATCTTTAGTAAATCGGACTTGAAAACTATTTCCATTAAATGAAATAAGTTTAAAATAATTTTGTTGTAGTTGGTATATTTTGCTTTGAAATTAAAAACACTTTTAATACCAGATTGCGTAGCAATAATGCGACTATATTTGATTAAATTTTACAAACTAAGTATATAATAATAGGCTTATTAAAATGAAAACGCTTTATACTAATCAATAAAACATAAAGGATTAATCTGTAAATGTCCTACTGCTGGGCTTAGGCCTCATCTCCGTGTAGGAAGAAGGTTTGGACATAAATCAACCACGCTAGGTCAATGCAGTTTGATGTACACATTCACATGTGGCAGAATTTCATTGAAACTATACACATAAGGATATTTTCACGATTTTATTTGCTCATTAGTTTGCATTGTTTCACTTGCCTAGTTATTAATTCGCGATCATCATCTGGGCCAACTTTATAAAAATAAAAATTAAATCAGTTAAGAGAAGAAATAACAAAGGGATTGAAGTATTTATTATTACGTTTATCATTCGTAATAAATAAATCTTACAGCGTTGTGAGTAAGATGTCAGTTCATAGAAGCTTTCAAAATGTGCAAACAACGCTGTAAGTATAAGATCTATCGTACTAAAAGTCTGAAGACGTTCTTTGAAAAAAATATATTAGTCAAGAATACTTGGCGTAATTAAAACATCGATTCAGAAACATGACTGGTCTCGAATTTATTGCTGTTTCACTCATAGATATTTCTTTCCTTATCGTTCAGTATTCCCTCTAATTAGTTACTAATTTGGTTCTCAAACAACCTTTCTGAGAAGTGCTAACATGAAATTACGTTAGTCGAACCTTTTCGACATATATATAAAGGGAATTTTCCATTAGAATGTAATACTATATATTGTACGAATTATTATTATCTAGGTAGTAGCTGTTCCCATCGTCTTCGATCGCGTTTGAATTTAACTACAGAGTTAGTTAGCCTAAGTTACGTCCTTATTACGTCAGCTTTCTGCCAGTGAATATATTGTCAAAATTGGTCCAGCCGCTCCAGAGATCGGAACAAATAGACGGACAAAAATTGTAAAAAAATGTTATTTTGGTACCGTGTATGCTTATGCTTTTCGTTAAAAGTGGTTATTTCAATATTACATTCAAACACTCCAATTTTATTATTTTTATAGATTTATTTCGGATTTGTTAATGAATCCTTATAATATTGCAACACTAATAAAGTCAAAATCAAAAATCATTATACAATATAGAAGTGACACTAATTGATTGTCAGAAATTTTTACCGGCTCGGAATTTAAAACCTCGTACACTGAGAAGAACCGGCGAAAGAAACTCAGCGGGATATATTTTTATTTATTTTTTATTTTCATGTACAAAAATATTTTTGTTATTTGAAATATCCTGGAAGCGTTCATCTCATTCCCAAGGTGTGCAATCATCAATCAATAATATTGATGGATACACGTCATGGGGGAATAATTGCTTTCATATATATACATATGTTGCAGCTAACTGATTAAATTGGTCATTTAATCAACAGCCTAGATACTTTACCTGAGTTTACTATTCAACCAAAGGCCTGAATAGACATCATACAGACATCCTCCAATACATCTTTCATTCATGGAATAAGGATTCTCATTAAATTAAAAATATTTATATTGATAGCTTAGACAGGAATGTAATCAGTGACATCGTAACTACTCTTGGTAGTCTCGATACTTACGTATTAAAGCCACCGCATAAAAAAAGAACACCGTTTAGTTTAGTGGTTAGGTGTTTAATTGGATGGCTAATTAAGTTAGTTTTTACTAACCTGTAACATATTAATTTGTACATAATTTAGAGTTAGACGAACTCCGTGGTAGAGTGGTGTGTACACCAGTTTTCATTGGTAAGCCACTCCGAGGTCCCGGGTTCGATTCCCGGCCGATATACATATGTTGTCTTGGGTCTGGGTGTTTGTGGCACCGTCGTTACTTCTGATTTTCCATAACAGAAGTCCTTTAGCTTGGGATTGATTGATTGATTGAGATCAGAGTAATGTATGGGATGATTTTCACTGTGCGTCATGTAAAACATTAACTATAATGATTATGTAATTATATGTATAAGAGAGCTTAAGACACATCGTTTCATTGCTGAATAAAGTAAGTTATTTTAAAGTAATGTATATGTTTTATTTGCTAAACAATAAATTTATTTCTTAATCCAGTATACATATAATTGCTCAAAAACACTCTTAGTAACATACATACGCGAAAACTAGCGCTTACAAGTTATAGTATTATTATATCAAGCATTTAGTTAATCGTGGTAAACTTTAGCCAAGAACAAATATAATATCTACATGATATTGTTATTTAGAGTTATATGATCTCAAAGTACAGGGTGAAGTTTATCAACTAAATTCGCATCTCGTAACAAGATGAACGAACTTTCACACAAAATTGTTTTCTATGTATTTTATGTTTCGGTACATATTTAACTAGTTATGCTCTTGTCTTAGGGGTAAGTCACCCCGCAAACCCCCCTAAATGTTGGAAAAGGTACCGTTGGTTTTTTAGTGCGCACCTATATACCCTCCCACTTCCAGGTGGGAAACGCGAAGAGGTAGTCGGTAGGGGTGAGGTATTAAAAAAGTGTGGGGTTGAAACTTGTTTTATTGCAAACTTCGTCATATTCGGTTTAGCTGTTTGGCCGTGAAAGACAGGCTCGTAAAGAGAGACAAAGAGTTACTTTTGCATTTTCACTACATAGTATAAAACAAAGTCGCTTTCTCTGTCCTTATATTCCTGTGTATGCTTAAATCTTTAAAACTACGCAACGGATTTAGATGCGGTTTTTTTTAATAGATAGAGTGTTTTGAGAGGACGGTTTTTGTATGTAATACATGAACAATATAGTTAACTAACACTGATAATTTGAGAAGTTTCTAATGTGATGTCGTAAATAAACAAATTTTGTAGTTGGTACATATATTGTATTTAGTGTCAGTATTGCACCGGTGTGAAGCCAGACCGGATCGCTAGTATATACATAATATTAGTATAGAGAATATATATATAAGAAACCTGGTTAAGTGAAACTTCAAGGGACCTGCAATGTTGTTTCATTTATAGAGGTATTCCACTAACCCAGTGTCTCAGATACCCAGGTATAAATAAATATGTCTCAGATATAGAGGTGCGCTCTGACATTTTGCAAAAAAAAACTCAAACTTGGAGTCATTGATACTTCAAATTACATACATAGTTAAGTGCGGAATTTGTGGGCAGAAAAAGAATAAGTTAGTAAAAATACAAAACAATGTTATCTCAGTTACAGAAGTTTATCCGTAAAAAAATCACTTGCTGTCTCATTTGTAGAGGTTATTCTAATGATGAAACAAAATAACAAATCCCAGTTATAGAGGTTTGCTTCCTCCCACTAACAGAGGTAATTCAATGCCAAAGTGATGGGACCGCAGCATGAGCTCCAGTTGTGGAGGTATTTCACTTATCCAGGTCCCACTTAACCAAGTTTCACTGTATATATGTTGTGAAATATATTCTTTTTGCGTTGGGTTCAATATAGTTCCAACTAATAACATCAATCGCCCTTGCCAATATCATACATCGAAACAAACATTTTGCGAAACCATCGTCTTTCACGGAAATTTTGGGAGTCAGCTTTTATTTTCAATTAATAAATTGGAAAGGTTATTTCCATGAAATGTTAATGAATATTTTTAATTAATTCCAAGAATCAAAATATATTCGATAAATGTGCTGATGTTCCATGAAACGAGATTTATTATTAGTGAAACATTATTTTATATATAAATAGCATTTGAAATGTTAAATTTTCATGTCTCGTACTTCACATCTGTTACAAAGTGCCTCTTGGATCTTTCCGAACACATAAGATATGTACTTTACAGATGGATATATTGTAAATACTTGTGTTCAAAACGTTGAAAAAACATTGAGACAGTATAACTGTTTCGTATTACAATTTTCCGAATACGTATATTTATATCATTGAATAATGATAGACTTAATTTTTACAGGTAGGTGAACTGGCATATAATAACTATATATATAACGGGCATGAGTCGTTATGGCCCAGTGGTTAGAACGCGTGCATCTTAACCGATGATTGCGGGTTCAAACCTAGGCAAGCACCGCTTATTCATGTGCTTAATTTGTCTTTATAATTCATCCCGTGCTCAGCGGTGAAGGAAAACATCGTGAGGAAACCTGCATGTGACAAATTTCATAGAAATTCTGCTACATGTGTATTCCACCAACCCTCATTGGAACAGCATGGTGGAATATGTTCTAAATCTTCTCCTCAAAGGGAGAGGAGGCCTTCAGCCCAGCTGTGGGAATTTAAAGGCTGTTGTTGTTGTTGTTAAACGGGCATATAGGCCTCTTGGCGATGGTCATCCATAGAGATACGCGCTTTGATAAATAGTACCCAGTAGCCGCCCACAGCTTCGCTTGCCTTTTAGACTCTTGGTTGTCATGTGGCGGGCAAAAAAGTGGCCTATTTTTTATACCAAATTTCGTCAAATGCGGTTCAGCGGTTTGGTTTTGAAAGAGCGACATATATAGACAAATAGATTTACTTTTACTTTTATATTATTATTATAGATAACATACATCGCCAATGCACTATAACAACCTCAGGAGCTAAGATGTTAGGTTGTACCTGTGGTTACTGCCGCACTACTTCAAACCGGAACCACCCAATATCATGTATTGTTATATTTTTGTATACACATCATCATCGTTTAATATTAAAGCTTTAATAGGCCTTAAGAGGTTGTCAATTTTAACCGAAGATTGTGGGTGCACTCCCGGGCAAGCAACACTGAGATTTCAAATCGCTACGAGCAAAATATATTTGGTGAAATGTCCATCAACCCACAGTAGAGCAGCGGGGTGGTAGACAGTGGAGCATCTCTAAACATCTGTATAACATATTTAAAACTGCCAAAGCCATATCTGTCCTTTGACAATAGTTTTATAATTTTTTTTTGTTATAGGTTGACGGACGAGCACATGGGCCATCTGATGGTAAGTGGTCACCATCACCCATTGACAAAGACGCTGTAAGAAATATTAACTATTACTTACATCGTCAATGCGCCACCTATCTTGGGAACTAAGAAGCTATGCCCCTTGTGCCTGTAGTTACATTGGCTCACTCACCCTTCAAACCGGAACACAACAATACTGAGTACTGTTATTTTGTGGTAGAATATCTGATAAGTGGGTGGTACCTACCCAGAAGGGCTTGTACAAAAAGGCCCTACCACCAAGTAAATCGTGTGATAGATAGTATTTATACGTAATGTTCCTTTTATCGCGTTATAAATTTATATATTGAACAGTAGCTACATACTTTTATAAGGATAATAATACTATTAGCTAATGGATCTTGTTCTACAACATTCAAGTTTTATAACTAACATTTAATTTTCGAATTGTTCTAGAATATTCTCGAAACCCTAACAAAGCCTTATTAACATAATTTCACTATTCATTACCTACACGGTTGTAGAATGTGGACGAACTATGTCATTGTTAATGAAATTACTTAATAACAAATTTTAATTGAAAATATTAGGCAACGACTAAACTATGTTAGCACAAAAAGCTCTAATTAATTTAAATAGCCAATAACATTTTAAGTAACTATGTCATATACTAACTGAACCTGTGGTTTTACCCGCAGGAGAATTGTAAAATTACCATTCAAACCCCACCAGGGTTGAACAAAAAAATATATACACAGAGTATAGTTAGTGGTATATCCACTCGAAATTAGACTCTGTGGTAAGTGTAGGTAGAGCGTAGGTATGGTATACTAAGGTGATTTTTAAAATATACTCAAAATGATTTTATTTAAAGAAAACTTAAAAACATACCTACTCTGGAACTTCACCAATCTCCATACCAAATTACATCTAAATTGGTTCAGCGGTTTAAGAGTAAAAAGGAAACAGACTTTTTATATATCATCATAGAGCTGAGATAGCCCAGTGGTTAGGACGCGTGCATCTTAACCGATGTTCGCGATTTCAAACCCAGGCAGGCACCACTATATATATGTGCTTAATTTGTGTGTTATAATTCATCTCGTGCCCGGCGGTGAAGGAAAACATCTTGAGGAAAACTGCATGTGTCTAATTTAATCGAAATTCTGCTACATGTGCGTTCCACCAACCAGCATTCGAACAGCGTGATGGAATATGTTCCAAACCTTTAACGAATGAGGAGGCCTTATCCCAGCAGTGGAAAATTTACGGGCTGTTACTTTACTTTTTAAATGTTAAAAAGGAGAAACTACCGGCAAGAAACTTATTCTTGCCGGTTCTTCTCGGTAGAATCTAATTTCCGAACCAAAGCTCACTTAATTGTAAAATGTCGATTAAAAAGTGCTTATAAAAGCCTACTTGAATAAAGTTTATTTAGATTTTAATTCGATTACAAATTTCAACCAATATTAATCAATACAAACATATAATTTATACATTATTATATTTTATTAATTCTGAGGGAATATATCCGGTAAAAACCACTATTAATATGATTATTATGGCATCCAATTAATATTATTAACATGAGTCACCCCCTGGGATTCGACAGATTAATTTGCTATTCCAATTTAATCTTATTGTGACGTATAACGAAACACCACATAGGAGTTTGTCGCATTAACTAATTTGACTTTAAATGAAAGGCCATTGGGAGGCAGCCGATGACGGGGCAGGCGACTAATGAGCGGTCAGTATATAAGTAGATTAATTGAGAACATTGTTCACTATATCAAGCACTAACCGGTACTTAACAGCTGAATTCCATGTTAGGAAAAGATACTTATCAACCGATTTCCGTGTTCTGAAAAGAGTTTATATTGTAAACTAGTTGTCTAGTTTAGCTCGTGATTGACGGGGTTGGCTGGCGTTAGGCTACTAGGAAAACAATCCAGTAACATAAATTTAATGTACGTATTTGTGGGAGCCAGCCAACTTGGTCCCATTGGATACCGATACATCAAGATCATACACAAAGGATCAGCATATATACATAAGGGACGAAATTTCATCTGTATCATCAGTGTAACGAATTTCCTCATATAATATTTTTTTTTACTGTTTCTGTAGTTAAAGTATATTTGCACAAGTATAGTTGCCGTTACAGGATACAGTCGCGGAGATGTAAATAAAACCCGCCAATTACTAGGGTGACTATGTCATTTTGTCCGTATTTCCCTATTATTACTATTAAAATATACTACTAGTAAAAGAAACTTCATTGCCTGGAATGCACATCAAATTCCTTAGTAAATAATAAAAACGCCTTTTTTTCCAAATACTTGTTATTAGTTTTGTTTTTGAATATTTCAGTGGCATTTTTAAAGTATATCTATTTGTATTATTACTATTAAGGTCTTGAGCATGAAAGTGATATAGAGTAAGGGGACGACCAATAAAACGTAGATGGATTGTGTGAAAGATGATATGACTGGAAAGAATGTTACTTGTGAGAAGGCCTCAGATATACCTATGTATGGATTTTTTGTATGAATTTATGGAATTTTTTTTTTTTTTTTTAATATTTTTCAAGATTGACAAGATAAGACAATGATTGTTTTTTTTTTTAATACTTGAAATAAATATGAGACAACATCACATACATACATTACTCTGATCCCAATATAAGTAACTAAAGCACTTGTGTTATGGAAATCAGAAGTAACGACGGTACCACAAACACCCAGACATAAGACAACATAGAAAACAAATGATAATCTACATTGACTCGGCTGGGAATCGAACCCAGAACCTCAGAGTGGCGTACCCATGAAAACCGGTTTACACACCACTCGACCACGGAGGTCGTCAAATAATCGTATGGATGAAGAAGACATGCTGCGCCGACCCCATATAAATTGAGAATAGAGTAGGAGGATGATGATGATTTATTTGTATTATTCCATAATGAAATCATCCGCCTAACGCCAATACAAAAGATACGTGTTACCCGCCAGTTCAGCTAGATCCCGTAAAATTTATCCGGGATCCTTGTATTTCGGGATACCGAGAATGCATTTTCTAGTTACAACTAACGCGTTAACGTGTAATACCCATACCTAATTATTTGCATAATTTTATTATTAAAAAATAAAACGCTGATTAAATTAAAAATAAATATTTTTAAATTAAAAAAAAATGTCTTTGAATACTGTAACGAATTTGCATTTGTCCGAAAAACAAGAAACCGGAAATGGGTCGAAAAGATTCGTTTTACCAGTGCCTGTTTATGCAAATCTTACGGGATAACAATTTATTACCTCGGGAACGTATACAAGTTAAAAAACATTGCTCGTAAATAACTAACATGGGTGAGACAGAATCTGGCAACATTATTTTAGTTTTTGCTATAAATCACGTCTTTGTTTTCAGAAACACTTCTTGCAGTGATAATGACAAGAACGCAATCTTTAAAAGAATGATTTATCTTGCATACTTTAATCGCAAAGAGCTTAGAAGTTGGTATCGAAGATTCTTATATAATTGGTGGAAATAATTGAGCCGACAAACTCTTTATTATAAATAAATAATTATAAATATGAGACAACATCACATACATTACTCTGATCCCAATGTAAGTAGCTAAAGCACTTGTGTTATGGAAAATCAGAAGTAACGACGGCACCACAAATACTCAGACCCAAGACAGCATAGAAAACTAATGATAATCTACATTGACTCGGCCGGGAATCGAACCCGGGACCTCGGAGTGGAGTACCCATGAAAACCAGTGTACACACCAGTGTACCATTCGACCACAGAAGTCGTCAAAAAATTATGAAACATATATTCTTGAATGGAAACAACTCAAATTTTAATAGAGGCAATTTACATTACACGAGACAATTAAGCAAGAGGCAAAAACCATTTTTATTTGATTTGAGCTTTTTCGCGCGTAGAGGATTGGAATTGCTATTTAACGGGGAAATGCTGCTAGCATTCTTGCCACCATTCCATGCGGTCATCATTAATACATATTTTAAGCAATAAATATTTTTAATTCATATTTCTATATATTTATGGACTTAAATATTGATAATTCTTACAGATTGTTAGATGTTATTTTTCTCAACAATATCTACTACCCCTTATTAAAAACTCGTTATTTATTCTGTTTTCAAAAGTTTTGTCGTTTCTCATTCGTTGAATTTTTATCAGAAATACAAAACAGTCAGATGAAGAGTTTGAAACTGAATATTTAAGAATAAACTCAGAGTCTAATCAACATGATAATGGATTAATATCTTCACAAATCTACATTTCTGAAACAACAATGATTTTAGGATTCTATTTAATTAATCCTTTCATAATTAAAACTTTTCAAAATTGTAGTAGAAGGCCGATGATAAAGGCTGGACCACGTTCCGGCTTATTTGGTTCGAGTTGTTTATACTATTATTTGTTTTCTAAATTTTCGGATTAGCATATCATTTATAAAAGCAACAAAGATAATAGCCAATAAAACAAAACACGATGACGGGGATGGCGGGTTCGTATGTAGTAACATGATTGTATATAAAAAAATGAATTTTTGCAGTGCAATTTTTCTTAACAAATTGTTTATTCTTTATCACTGTACAAGTGTACATAGCATACTTAAGGTTAACCTATAGAGATAGATACTCGAGTCAAAATTCTCTGCATCATGTGTTTTAAGAATAAAGAAACTTTTAATTCATATGAATAAAAAAAAACTGAAATTAATTGTCTAAGCGTGTTTAACAATGGAAGCCATAAAAAAGATTCAAAATTATTGTAAATACGATTTTTGCGAATTGTAAAAAAAGATTGTAAAAAAATTAAAGTTTTTTTTTTTAATTTTAGTTCAATTGCTTTTCATGTTGGATTATATTTATAAATATAGAATTTGTAAATTCTTGGGCATGTCTCCTGGATGCTTGCTACATCGTTACTCCGTGGCATTTGACATCCAATCGCTCCATTTTACTGTCTTGCCTGATAACAAGAAAAATTTGCCATACTTCAGCAATGATTATAAAGTACTAATTATGCTTGAGTTTGCTGTCGTTTTAAGGGTTGGTCGTCAGGTATTAGGCGTTGCCCTTCCTTGGAGTTCTTGTTTTACATCAAGTTCGCTTCAGTTGTTAGACCCTGAAAGAGCAACAGGCAGAGAGGGGCTGATTAGCTTTAGAATTCATAATATTAGTATTGATTAAACAAAGAAACTACTTTGTTAGCACGAAATAAAAACAAATATTTTAAATAATGTTGTCTTAAATTTTCGCGATAACACATTGAAATAAAACTAGCTATAACGGATTTGTATTTTCGAGCACTTTACAGTGTTCGTGGTCACGGGTAGACTGAAACGTCGGGATGTTAAAAATAATTAATATACGCGATTCAAATCCGTTATAGCTAGTTTTATTCAAATATTTTAAAGTCTAAAAATCTGAAATATTGTTACGAAAAATAAATGAGAAGTTAAGATCTGTCGACTACTTTAGCTTACCACGACATTTTTGTATGAACAAATCGTAATACGAATTTTATATCTATATATAAAGTTCTTGAAGATAGACATAATAATATGTATGTTAAAAAATTAAAACAACGCGCTTAAAAACAATAAATATTTAAAAAAATTAAGTAACTCGATGAAGCTTCAGATTTATGAGCTCGCAATGTATAAAGATTTACTTTTACCACACAAACCGCTATACCCCCTTTGACAAAAGTGTCTTGTGTATAGCCTGTGTCCTTCCTTGGGTCTCAAAATATCTCCAAACCAAATTTCAGCTGGATCAGTTTAACAGTTTAAACGTGAAGAGATAACAGACTGTGGAACTTTGCATTTCATATTAGGATGGATGATAATTTGTTTAAATTTCAATCTATGTATTTTGTTGTTGCTTTTTCACTGCGTGGAACCTACGAGCCTAGATCTTTTCCCATTGATGTAGTACGACTAAGGAAATTTATGTTCAGTACATACGATCGGTCATGTAAGCTTCTTAACAATCCGTACGGTAGCGGGCAACTCGGTCAACTACCATAAGTATTCTTAATAAGGGTTAGCATCAAGCAACAGCTGGTCGTAGTCAGACCTTTTTTTGGTTGAATTTATGCCGCCCATACTCTCTACATAAATGGAACCAGGGCAGACGAATGTTGATAACGATTTTAAAATTATAACAAACTTTGAAAGAACAATAAAGTATCAAGTCCATTTTTAGATATACTTGATACTGTGCAAGAGAGCGACGGTTTTTTCACCTTTTAAAGAAAATATTTGGTGCTCATATCAGCTTAGAGGCTTTCTTCCTCAATATTTTCCGCGCAATAAACGCCTTAGGATTAATTAGCTGTTAATAAATAGTATAAGGCTTTTAAAGCTAAAAATAAAAAGTAATAGTGAACGTATGAATTATCCATTACGGATGTATAATACGACACAACTTAGATGTAGCATCGGTAAAATTCGTAAAACCGATCACATCCGAGTACGATAAATTATCCATATTTATTCCTTATGTGAATATGATCTTTACACAAACGTAATAACTTGTAATATCATATGAACTAATATATTCGTCAATTTGACAAGTCGAATTACATGCACTTGCTTTCTCGGGTTGAACTGACGCGAGGATCTTTAGCGACGAATAGCGTCGAATGACGCCATAGGGAGCTATTTCTATTGGTTGTATAAATCGACAGTAAGTGGTTTTATTGAATTTACTGATGCTACATCTAAGTTTTGTCGTACTATAACTATAAACAAATGAGTATTTAAAACACTATAAACATCACGACCACGTAAAATGTTGGCAATTTTGCTATCAGCGTTTCCCCGTTGAATTGTCACCAGAATGAACCAGGCCTCCTTATTTCATTCTTGTTAATAAATGCTATCGAATAAAATATTTTATTTAAAAAGTATAACATTTATTCAATAAATGTCTACATTATAATTATCCTTTTGGATGTTTATTTGAGGTAATAAGGTTTCGCTACGCTTTCATTAGATAGGACGTGATCGTAAAACTCTCACAAATTAAACCTAATTGGATAACTTTTATAAATTTTGAGTCTAAAAAGACATTTAACAACATTTGAGTAAGCATTGCAATTAGAATAGTTTTCTAAATTAACTAATATTATATAAATTGCCCAATTTTTAAAATGCTTTATAATCTTTAATAATAATCAACAACAACAGCTTGTAAATTTCCCACTTCTGGGCTAAGGCCTCATCTCCTTTTAATGAAGGAAGTATAGAAAATATTCCACCACGCTATTCCAATGCAGGTTGGTGAACCTTTGGCATAATTTCAATGAAATTAGACACATGCAGGTTTCCTTCACAGGTTATCCTTTAGCGGCACAAGATGAATTATAAACACAAATTAAAAACATGAATATTCAGTAATGCTTTTTTTTTGGTTGGTTTGACCTCACAATCATCGGTGAAGATGCACGCGTTCTAACCACTAGGCTATCTCATCGTTATCACATTTTTTTTCGTTTCTATACATTGCAATGAATATCTATGTATTATTATGTAGTATGTAATTGTGTGTATCACTGCCATCATACATCGGCGCTATCGGAAATATAAACCATTCCCTACATCTCCAAATCGCCACTAATCTTGATAACTGAACTGTTATATCCTTCGTGCATCTGCATTTATAGCTGACTCGTTTACCCTTCAAGTATTAGTGTTATGGCTATCACAATGTGCTATCACCGAGAAAAAATCATGTTAATGATATTTTCATGGTAATTGTAGTTCATTATTATATTATTTATGGTTTTAATAAAAAATATACTATCATAATTTTTATAGTTTATACGTGATAGTATTTTAAGTTTTGTAATTCTAAACCCAGCCTTCAACATTTTTCTGTGTCAATTGCTATGTATACAATTAACTGCTTCAATTCAGCAAAATTGTTAATGTTTCGACTTAATTTTGTGGGGATGAATTTGACGTTGAATGTGGATTTCTATACAAGGGAATGAGGATGAACTTTTAATATCTGTCTAGATTAATCCAAACAATTCATTGAAAAACTTCCCGAGAAAAATGCCGTAGAAGAAGAAGAGTGTTTCAATATGTCTGCAACAACAACAACAACAGCAGCCTGTAAATTCCCACTGCTGGGCTAAAAGCCTCCTCTCCCTTCGAGGAGAAGGTTTTTAACATATTCCACCACGCTGTTCCAATGCGGGTTGGTGGAATACAAATGTGGCAGAATTTCTATGAAATTTGTCACATGCAGGTTTCCTCACGATGTTTTCCTTCACCGCTGAGCACGAGATGAATTATAAAGACAAATTAAGCACATGAATCAGCGGTGCTTGCCTAGGTTTGAACCCGCAATCATCGGTTAAGATGCACGCGTTCTAATCACTGGGCCATCTCGACTCTTATATCAATATATCTGCGCAAAGTCAAAATTGATACAATACTAGCTGTAGATAAGATTACCATAGAAATAAGATCGAATATTCGAAATCTATGAGAGGAGGCGGATGCGTCCTTATTCTCTCATAGACACGGTTGAAATATGGAACTTTGTGAGTTTATGTGAGGTGTCCTTTAGCTAGATATGCTACTCCGGTCTTGTAAATCTACCCAAGACTTTAATAATCTGTATTTGCTATAACACTGCGACTTCCTTTATCAGTTTGAATTATACATAATAATAATAATTTATTTATTTAAGCATCATGTTGAACAAAAGCAAGATGTCAACGATAATAACTGTCATAGTATAAAACTGTGGTGCAGGTGTAACGCCCGCCAACAAAGCGACATTGCTCTATTTATTAAGACACTTAAATTGCACATATTTGTTACATAATATATGAATACAGAAAAGAAAAGAAAAATAAAACACCAAAACACTAAAGAATTTTGAATTGACCGATAACAAGATTTAAAAAAAAAAAATTACTAAAATCACCAAATAAAGAATAAAATAAAAGTCATCAATAAATAGTAGCATCGATTTAGCCAATACAATTTCAAAAATTAAGTTATAGTATAATTAGTGTATTATACTTAAAACTAGTAAGTTACATATTTAATAATACGAGTATTTTTATATGCTCGATTAAAAGTTATATGTACACTGATTTAATTAAATACTTTAAAGATCGTAGGATGAAGATCGTCAATCCTTCGTCAAAAAACAACCTATTTATTTAACTTAATTAAATGCCCAATTATTGTTAAGTAAATTTCACAATAATTGGGCATTTAATTACTTGTTTTATTTTTAATCTGATTAATGATCGTTATTAAGATTGCGTCTTTAGAATAACAATATTCCAAGTTTAATTTAATTTAATTAAAATGTATTTTATAATTATACTGAATATACAACCCCTCAATGCAAGCTTATACAATATAATGATTGCGAGTAAGTTATTAGAGAGTCTTATTTCTAAATTGCAATGTAACATTCTCGGTAAATGCATATTATTCTTCGGTTCGCGGGAAATCTACGTCAGCTTCCTTTCTGGAGTATGCTTGTATAACTGACATTTGTGTCATCGACAATGTTAAGTATCACTACACAATTTAAATGATTTTCAATTTACGAAAAATCCAGCAGTTTTCTTTCGCTGGTTCTTCTTAATTTTCGGTAGATTTTTGACTATTAATAAGCAAGTGATTTTGCATTATTAATAAAGTTTTTTGACTGACGTGACTTTTAATATTATTATTTATATGTATAGTAATATCTACATATTAATTTCATGTAGTTAATATTTTGTATATGACCAGTAGTCAGTCGCACGCGGCTTCACTCGTATTTTATGCTGTTGGTTGTCATGTGTCAAGCAATAATATTACCTTTCTTGGTGTTCAAGTTTGCTTCATAACAAATTTCATCATTCAAATCGAATCAAATCAAAATAAACTTTATTCAAGTCATTTTACAATTAAGTGAAGCTACCACCGGTTCGGAAATATATTCTACTGAGAAGAACACGCAAGAATCTCAGCAGTTACTCTTGTTTAACATTTAAAAAATACAAAGTCATGTTAGTGAAATACAATTATTTAAATTAATATATCCTGCTTCGAAGTCAACGGGTATTAACTTCACGCTTTTTTATCATCTATAAAATCTTGTATCGAATAATCTGCTTTTTATACCAATGTATTTTTTACAAATGATTTTAATTTACGAAACGACAAAGATAAAAATGTCTGCGTTTGGTTCAGTACTTTGGTTGCGAAAGAGTGTGAGTTACATCCAGATTTATAATATTAATACAGATTTTTAATCACGTGATTATTTAATTCCATTTTACGAGCAGATTTCGAAAAAGGAAGGTCCTCAATTTTTATTTTCTTTTATGTTTATTACCTAAGAATACCGTCATTTATAAAACGATTTGGGAAATTTCTTTTTTGTTCGTAAGGGTTCCCATTTGGTCACCAAAGGGTGAATAAATCGGGTTAGTATTTTTTATGGATTTGAATTTTTTTGTAATTTATTTTCTCGGTCGTTTTGATTTTTTTTTAATAAAATAAATTTGTAAATATATATTGTTTTTTTTCTGAATCCATATAAAATCCTTTTTATTTACACCCAAATTGATATTTATTCATCCTTTTATACATATACATCATCTTGTTGAAGGTATAGTTAGACAACTCGTTAGTTCGACGCTTATCTAAATACATATCTATTGTTCTATTTCCGAATCAACTTTTAGCAATTTTATTTACTAAAAGCATATATACCATAGCATGGTACAGAGATATAGTATTATTTTTAAATATTATATATCTTTACATAGTATAAAACAAAGTCACTTTTTCTGTCCCTTTGTACGCTTTAATCTTTTAAGCTACGCAACGGATTTCGATGCGGTTTTTTTTAATAGATAGAGTGATTCGAGAGGAAAGTTTTTTATAATACATAAACAATATAGTTAAGTAACACTGATATTTTAAAAAGTTTCTCATGTAATTTTATTTTTATGAGAAAAAATGGCCTATTTTCGAAGCGATTTCAAGATATATAGCATTTATCCTTATCCAATTAGGTACCTTAAATAAATTGTGCATTCAATATAGATCAATACGGCCCTTAACAGCATGTAATTTAATTGAATATTTTCGAAGATATTACAGTTTGAAAACGCAGGGATATAGCTGTTTGTATTTCCTAAGGAGTGAAAACTGTGTATATTGTACCTATTTGTTATCACAGCATAGTATGAGTGAGTGATTTAAAAAGAATGATTTTGTATCTATAATACATGGACAATATAGCAGATAAACACTGATAATTTTAGAGGTTTCTAATGTGATGTCGTAAAAAGACACATTGTTGCGCATATATTGCAAACGCTGGCTGAATACTATGAGACAGATCAAAATAATGTACCACAGAATGGTAGACCTCAAAAATGTATAAATATATATAAAAAATAACATTTTTTTATCATTTATTTTTTACCACATATATTGTCTAATTTTCGTAGCACTTTCTTTTTCATTTTAGCTATTTATATGTATTTGAAGTTATTATCGGAACTCTCTAGCGAGGGAATTAACAATACTTAATAAATAAATAAAAATTTTAACAAAAAGAAAAAGATGTAATAAAAATAATTGTGTATTCAACATATATTTTTTAGAGTCTACTTAAAATATAGGCTACTTAAAAGTCGATCTACGATATACTGTAGTTATAATTATTGCTATATTTGGAGCCGGTGTTAGCCACGGGTATGCGCCACAACAATCAAAAGCAAGAAGCGATACGAGCCCCTTGATTGAGCCCCAGTATATTATCCTATAACAGGTAATTTGTAAAAAACATATATCATCATCAAAGTATATCGTATTGTTTGTTGATAGGTATACTATGGGGTTTTCTTGGCTGAAGGTTTTTTTGGTTTTTTGGGTGTGTTTTTTTTAAGTGTGATTCCAGAGGAAGGTTTGTGTATATAATACATGAACAATATAGTTATAATTTTAGAAGTTTGCAATGTGATGTCGTTAATAAACAAATTCTGTAGTATATTTCGTATCAGTATTACAGCCAATAAAAATAAATAATTAAAAAACAATTACATATATACATACCATTATTATATTTATTTATTAATATGATAATAAAACTATTAAAAATAAATACAACATCTTTCCCTAAAAATAATTTATTGGCATAGTGCTGTGAGTTAAACAATGCTTCATCATCTCCTGTCCGAATGTCAAATCAATCATGTCGGAAAGAGAGAAAGTATATTAATTGACACACACTACGCTAGCAGTAATAGCAAAAAAATAGAAACATGTCAAATAATTAAAATTGTCTATATAATTTTTATGATTTTGATAGGCAGACTGTCAAACTCACTCACTCACTCACTCACGTGAAATCCTTCGAAAAAACCGCTATTAGGTACCGCTGGATTTTTAGCGTGTATTCCAGTACCTACAGCGTTAGCTAGCTCCTACATGAGGGGGTATGTGGTAGCTAGCCGTCATGTAGGGTATAACCGTGAATGAGTTTTTCCAGCAAAAAAAAAACGGACTGGCAAATAGGCCACTTAATGGAAAAAGTAGTAGATAAATATTAAACGTTCGTTAAATCGTCATTGCTCCACCAATCCTGAGAACTTAAATGGTGTCTTTAATGCCTGCAGTTACAATGGCTGATTCTTCTTTTGGACCGGAATACAAGGATGCTAAGTATAGCTGTTGGTCAGTAAAATATTTGTTGTGGTACATTTATATATCATGAGCGAAGATCTGCTGATGTTAAGTAATAAAGGAAAGGAACAGCCTATAAAATTTCCCACTGCTGGGCAAAGGCCTCCTCTTCCATTAAGGGGAGGGTTTGGAACATATTCCACCACGCTGTTCCATGCGTGTTGGTGGAATTCACATGTGGCAGAATTTCGATGAAATTAGACACATGCAGGTTTCCTCACGATGTTATCCTTAGTAATAAAATAAAACTTTAATACCTACGCCAAAATTTATTAAAGAAAAATGTATAAAATACACGTGCAACTGTGAGCTTTGAGCTTGTGAATAAAGCCCTACCACAGTGTGATCATTAAGTGAAAAAAATATACATAAGAAAAATGTGTGAAAATGTAGATCCGAATAACTCTGTAATAATAATTACGTACAATAACTAAGTAGTTAAAGAATACAAGTAACTTAAAATATATTTACCGAAAAATTGATATATTCGAAATTCGAAAGCGATCGTCTCAAAATAATAAACTAATTTTGCACGGAAAAGTTAATTTATCGAGTACAAACACTTATTAAGAGCGCGCCTAACTACTTTTCTCAAAACTAATTTCCTTTCTCTCGGTACTTATATCTATGGTTTTTCTATAAATAACGAACGATGGACGAGTATCACATTTATTGGTGTAGTTATTTCCAATGTAATATGATTGTTAATACAAAGCGTACAAATTAGATGTCGTACGGGCCATGTTCCAAAAAAAAATTCCTAATGTGAGTCCCAGAATATTTGAAATTTATCTAAACATCTTATTTTATGATTATTTTGAATGTTGTTGCTTATTATAGATATATAGTTTTAATATTTAATTTTTAAACTTATTAAATATTAGCAATTCTTAACTAACTATTCATAATTGCTAATTACAACAATTCATCATCATTTCATTGAATACCTTGATGGATAAAATAATAATTATTCCAAAGGTGTATCTGGAATATATGAAGGTAAAGAAACATACTACACGTCTTGGTAAAGTTTTAAGGTTTTTTAATCGATTCAGACCGATTGTTAAATGGAGTAAATTTTGTAATTTTTTAAATTCATAAATTTTTGCTTTTATTAGATTGTGTGTTTATTTAACTTAAACTGATAATTATTAAAACGATTCATAATCCACCATTTTTCGAATAATTGTTCAATTATTGTAATAATTCCACCAACCCGCATGGGAACAGCGTGGTAGAATATGTTCTAAACCTTTCCCTCAAAGGAAGAGCTCAAAGCATGAGCTGAGATGGCCCAGTGGTTAGAACGCGTGCATCTTAACCAATGATTGCGGGTTCAAACCCAGGCAAGCACCGCTATATATATGTGCTTAATTTGTGTTTATAATTCATCTCGTGCTCGGTGGTGAAGGAAAACATCGTGAGGAAACCTGCATGAGTCAAATTTCACCGAAATTCTGCCACATGTGCATTCCACCAACCCGCATTGGAACAGCGTGGTGAAATATGTTCCAAACCTTCTCCTTAATGGAAGAGGAGGCCTTATCCCAGCAGTGGGAAATTTACAGGCTGTTGTTGTTGTACT
Organism: Vanessa cardui; assembly: GCF_905220365.1. NCBI lineage: Eukaryota > Metazoa > Arthropoda > Insecta > Lepidoptera > Nymphalidae > Vanessa > Vanessa cardui. The sequence goes on from NC_061141.1 coordinate 4,733,561, forward strand.
GTAACAAACAAACTGTTTTTTATAAACTTACGTTCGTAATATTTTTACTATATATTAGCAATAAAATACTGTGTTGAAATCAGTTCCGTAGGGAAGATAATAATTAAACGTGTTTGCGGTAAACCCCAAAAAGCCAATATTACAAATTGAATTAATATTTTCTGTTATTTAAATAAATAGCTTTTAAAAGTTTTACAAACAATAAAATCACACAAAGATCTATATAAATTTGACATCATTAAATTATCAACAATTTTCCTGTGAAAAACAAATCACCAAATGTTCTTTTTCGATTCATTTCGATCACTCATTCGTTCAATATAATTCGAGTAACTCACTGCTGACTTACCCTTATTAGGCCTAAATGAATGAAGTTACTAATAAAATTGTCGAACAAATAAATTACCCTTAATATAGAAAGTATTTCTACTCGTAGTTTCAAAGAACTAATGATACATCGAATGACATTCCTCTGTACATAATGAGATTGTCTTTGATTACTTTGAAATAACAAGACTTTACTTAAAAGGAATTCGGTTGATTATATTTTCGAACTAACTGAACCCGCGGCTTTACCTATGAACCTTTTCCTATGACACACAACCCATCACCCACAAAACCATTTTATTTAACTCAATTCAACGGTATAAGCTTGAGAAGGAAACAAACAATATTAGTGTACTTTTTTATGGTATAGGTTGGCTGACGAGCATATGGGCCACCTGATGTTAAGTGGTCACCATCACCCATAGACAATGACGCTGTAAGAAATATTAACTATTCTTTACATCGTCAATGTGCCACCAACCTTGGGAATTAAGATGTTATGTCCCTTGTGCCTGTAGTTACGATGTCTCACTCACCCTTCAAACCGGAACACAACAGTACTAAGAACTGTTATTTGGCGGAAGAGTAGCTGATGAGTGGGTGGTACCTACCCAGACGGCTGTCACAAAGCCCTACCACCAAGTAAAGTGTACGAGATAAACGCAACGTTTTCAACGTCGCAAAGTAACGAGAAACATAATATTCGTGTCGATACTAAAATTTACTAAGTATTTAAAGTTTGAATATTAGTTGAACGTATTTTGTTATCATGCTAATATATTTGGGGGAAAAGTATTTACTGAATTTCTTCACAGTTTTTCTGTAGATTATTTAATATATGTAAATTTTTGTTCCGTAAGTGTATGAATATCTGGCCCGTTTCTGTTTAACCCGCGTTAAACGTGATTGCCCCACCCTCGTTCATATTCTCTTCTTTAAAAAATATATGTGTGTCTGTTTGTGCTCTATGCATTTCTAAGTCTCTTGTTCGTCAAATTAATGAAACTTATTCTCTATTCCAATTATAAGCGGAAAAGCCAAATAAACAACATTTGACTGAAAATTGACTCCATATGGTCATGAGCTTGATTAATCTACGATCACTATGGATTTGCGAAAAAAAGAAATCGAACGTCGTCAAAACCGTTATCGGAATTTTGATAGAAAAATTAAGCTGATAAGTAAATAATTGTTGTAATTTCGTATTGTATATACATATATATTAATCAAAAACTCTTAGTAAACAGTGGCGGATTTACAAATTTGCCGCGAGTAGATTATTCAATTTGCCGCCCCAACTGACTTTTGAAAATCAATACGTTAGTTGTTATGTATATTAACTACGTTTATTCTGAAATTGAAAGTGTATGATTTTTGTTCTATCGTCCTCATTACATCGACTTTTTTCCATTATTAGTATGACAGTGAACTAGATAATATTGCTGTTAGTTATTGGATACACGTCACTTCATAGCGGCTTGCAAAAATATTGCAAGCCGCTATGAAGTGACGTGTATACGGATTACGGGCGTAATGTGTATATATAATGTATAATCATAAGTTCTAATCTAAATCCAGCCTACTTAGCCTATTGGTAAATCTGCCAGTGTTAGTTGTGCATAATATACATAGCTGAGTTATGAGGAAATCACACGATATACATCACATCTTTATTCCCATTTCGATTAGAAAGCTACACATGCAAAAAACGTCAATTTTTCCGTAGCTTGTCCATTGAATCGTTTCATGCAGACCCTTAGAACTACAAAACTTGCTATGCACGTCCTCTTGGTAGTTTGTCGTTTTCCATTCGCCTTGAAATTTGTTACATAAAACCTTTGTATTGGCGAATAATGAAATATTTTTGACATTATCCTTGGCAACTCGACGACCCAAGTTAAGTCACGCATGGATAGTTTGACTCACAAGATCTATATATTTTTTTATGGAGATATCAATCTTCTTATTATTCAATCCTAGCATATGGTAAGATAGAATATGTTATTTATTATATGTAATAGATAGTCAATCTGGCAAATAGGCATCATGGTGGTAAATGGTCATTACCATCAGCTGTTGTCATACTTTTAAGACGGCATTAAACAAATCATTGTTAGCAAATTAACATTCATTGCTGGACATAATGATCCGCCTTCCGCACCCATTCAGATCCTACCACCTCTTTCTGGTCACCTTCCTACCCTGCTGGAAGGCTACCTATGCTGCGTTTGCCTAACCGTGGTCGACTCTGCCAACCCCTATCCTTGGACATATATGACACGTCACTTTAGTCTGTCAATTTTTCTGATTTATTTTTATCTCGATAATCTTCACCCTAATTTTGTTCTAAGGATACTTCTGGAATATTTAAGGATTTTGATCATATCCTTACTAAAAAGAAACCTTACAAAGCTTCATAGCCTGTAAAAGTCCCATTCCTGTTCTGAAGCCCCTTTCCTTTTGAAGGAAGTGTTTATAACTTATTCAATCGCGCAGATTTTCATCCCACACATATTATAGCAATAAAATTGTCGACAATTTCCTTTGCCACTAAAATTATTTTAACAATTATAATTAACATAACATTCATAATTTAACGTAACAGTAATTTCCTTTACGCAGTACCAAATATATTCTGATACACGGTGATAATAATTTAACTCAGAGGGGTAGTAGGGGTATCTTTTGAGTGAACCAATGTTATAATACATGTCAATGGGTTTAGTAACGTCAAAACGTGGATTAAGATATATCCATGGCCATATATATAATCTATAATATTGTATAAATTTACATGAATTTAATTAATTAACATGTACAACGATATATGTTAATTAATTATAATAATGTTAATTTATATCGAAAAATAATGATCGTTTAAAATGACAAAATATAATTTACTAAATGTTGTATTATTTATCTGAAATTTTATGTTTTTATTTCATTTCATATTCCCTAAAAAATTGTACAGTTGTCAATTTAGACCTAAAGATCAATTTTATATTAGTATTCACAATACATTTGATCTTGATGTTAGCACAGCCGAGAATCATTTATCAAGGAACGTTTGGAGTTACTGATAATGTGATTTCCTTAATAGAATTTCGTTTATCTATTTTTAACGACAAACCAATTTACATTAATCAAATAACGAAGACGAAATGGGACCTCATTGACTTAATTCTGGCTGAATACAAATCTAACAGACCTAAACAGACTTAAGTTAGTATAAGTTTAATGAAAATAACTTTGTCACTAAGCAAGTTTATTAAGGTAAAATGAAGTATGCCCTAGTCCCTGCAGATTTGACATGCAAGGCAAGCATCTTTGTTTACGGCATCTAGTATTTTTCCTTGAAAAAGATATTTATTGATATTAGTGAGTTTCATTGGAAAATCTATTATAGTTTCTAAGAAAAATAATATTCAATTTCTGCTTATAACAACGAGCGTATCAGCAATGTAATAACGGTACTAAGGTCAAAAAGGCATCACTTCAGATTTGGCATATAAACCCAGTGGAATCCTTCATTGATTTTATAGTATATGTAGAGGACATACGGCCCAATAGACCACTTGGACTATCATCCACCACTAGGTTACCACCATTGACGCTATAAGAATTACTAGCCATTCCTAAGATCACTGATGTCATTTTTATTACTAAATTAGTTACCCGCCCCGGCTTCGCGCGGATAATACTGTACTAAATATACTACAGAATTTGTTTATTTACGATATCACCTTAGAAATATCTAAAATTGACAGTGTTTTTTTTTACTCTATTGCCCATGTATTATATGCAAAAACCTTCCTCTCGAATCACTATATCTATTAATAAAAAACTACATCAAAATCCGTTGTACAGTTTTAAAGAAATAAGCATATAACGTAGTGTTGTTTTTTTTTAAAAAAAATGGAAATAAATGTGACCTTTTGTAAAAAAAGCAAAGTTAAAAACTTGAAAAATATCTGAAAATTTAATTGTTCATTAAATCACGTTAAACGCGTTATATTGTCCGGTTTTAAAAGCACGGTAGAGAACCGGACAAATTAAATTAAATTAATGGTTGTGTTCATTTTGTTAATTTGTAAATAGTCATATAATGCGCCACGAATCTTGACTACTGAGATTTTGTGTCCCTAGCGCTTGTACAATCGACCTTCAACCATATAAAATATTTTTTCTAAAAAATAACACCGACTTCAAAGTGATCACTAAAAAGTAATAAATCACTTTGAAGTCGGTGTTATTTTTTAGAAATAATATTTTATTTTACTCTTTAAGGTGTTATTTTCTCAAAATAGAAATTAAAAGTCCTTATGTAACAAATGGTTATTTGTTGATTTTTTCAAAAAGCGCTGAACCTATTTCAATAAATCTTATATGGGACCACTTCTGGAGCATGATATACCAAACAATAACATAACAAGAGAAATGTTTAGTGAACCTGTACTTCTCTTCATAAAAGCTACGAAGAGGAGTATAAATCCATATATTAATGTTGAAAGAACTATTTCCTAAGTCCTAGTAAATGAAGACTTACACCTTTCATCATCAGCTCAGCAGTATAACATTATGATTGCCAGAAGCAAATGCCAATATAAATTCAGAAAATATGTAAAACGCGGTACATGTGCCTATAAAATTTGAGGGTTCCCCTCGTTTTCTCCAATATCCCATCATCAGACTCTGATATCCTCATCATGGTACCATTCCAGGAGTATCTTCGTTCTAACTAAAAAACATCAAAATCGGTTCATAAATGGCGAAGTAATCGGCGAACAAACATAAAAAAAAGAAAAAAAATATACCGGTCGAATTGAGAACACTCCTTTTTTTGAAGTCGCTTAATAATATATTTTTAAATATAAACTAAATGTACTTACCCCGAGTAAAGCATTTACTCCAAATAAATCTTCAAAGACTCTCAAATTTTAATACAAGGTGACTCCGTAGGTACAAAAATATTCCATCAACATCGGTCAAGAAAAAAAATGTTGTAAATAGAAAATTGAATAATATTTTCAAGTCGATATGTATTTCGAAAAAGAATTAAATATAAGAATGTACTATTCGAAAGGTAGGAGAGTTATAGACTTTTATAAATATGGACAAATTGCGACTACACCTTTTATCACTACATATTATAAAACAAAGTCACTCGGATCCGTCAGTCTGTCTGTATGTTAGCGATAAATTCCAAAACTACTGAACGGATATTTATGCGGTTTTTTTGTGTAAATAAATTGAAATAGAACGACAATTGTTAAAAATGACGCAAAAGAAGCAACGAAAAAATATAAATAAAAGCTATAAAATATATAAAAAACTTATGTCCATCCTTGCGAAGCCGGGATGGACCACTAGTATTGATATTAACATCTATGCTTGTTCTCCCTACGTTCAAATGTGCAAAAATCCTTACTTGAATAACGTGTCTTATAATACGTCTTACTATGTGTAAAATAAGCGCTTACATCCATATATACCTGCCACGTCGTGTTATATTCAAATTCTGTACATCCATTCCTCTGATTTATGCAACAGCAATGTTGGTGTAAGCACTAGCATCATCATTATCATCATCATCAACAGCCTGTTTTCATCCACTGCTGGACATAGGCCTCTCCAATAACACTTAAAATACTAGCATTTAACAATTTCCGAGGTCCTAGGTTTAAATTTTCAACTGGACTAATAAAAAATAATGAGTTTTTATGTCGTAAAATTCTTGGTAGCAACCCAAATTTTAAATCATTTCAATTTGGCAACTCTCAACTTTTAATAGATAATTTGTAGTAGCAGTTTTGTGGCTTAAATGATTTACATTTTTAATCTGGACGTATTCACAATGTCATTTGTAAAACATTTCCTCGATTAATATTTTGCATTTGATATAGATATCATTAATTCAAGGATTATGAATGAACTGACTGACTGACATGAACTACAAGAAACAGCAACAAAAAATGGATAAGATGTTTATGTGAAGAGAAGTTAAGTCTAGACCGGAAAAATCATCAAGTACTACAAGCGACCCGCCCCATTTTCACTCGGGTTCAGTACTGTTACTAAAGATACTAAATATAGTATCTTTACTACTTTTTCCATGTATTATATACAAAATATTCCTGACGAATCAGTCTATCTATAAAAAACCCCTTCAAAATCCGTTGCATAGTTTTAAAGATCTAAACATACGTAGGGACAGACAGCGATTATTCGGCGCAAGCGCGGCTTCGGGCCTGTTTGTCACGCGTTAGGCAAAAAGTAGCCTATGTTCCTTGGAGTTCAAATTTGTTTCATACTAAATGTCATCAAATTCGGTTCAGTGGTTTGATAGTAAAAGAGCGACGAATAGACAGACAGAGTTTTAATAATAAATAATAAATAATAAATATGAGACAACATCATATACATTACTCTGATCCCAATGTAAGTAGCTGAAGCACTTGTGTTATGGAAGATCAGAAGTAACGACGGTACCACAAACACCCAGACCCAAGACAACATAGAAAACTAATGGTAATCTACATCGACTCGGCCGGGAATCGAACCCGGGACCTCGGCGTGGCGTACCCATGAAAACCGGTGTACACACCACTCGACCATGGAGGTCGTTACTTTAACATTTATAATATTAGCATTATATATTTAATAAACTCATATTCTGTTATTGTATCAGATTATATAAAAGTATAATGCATTCTAGAACGTCATTCATACGGCTTTAAACAATAATACAAAAAGTTAGCTCGCCTATTAATTTTTTAAAAAAAAAAACACAATATAATACGACTTCACGACTATAATATTTATAAAATATAACAAAATATTTTGTGTACTAGTGTATTTATTACTTGGTAACAGGTCTGGCGTCAGAATCTCTTAAAAGATCGACGAAAATATATTATATATATTATGATATATATGACCTCTACGATAAAAGTATCTGAAAGTAGCAAAACTGGAAAACATGATTAAAATTGTTGTTTAGAATTTTTATAATATATGGATATTTTTTTTTATTTATAACTATCTATGTTATTGTTGTAGCCTTAGTTACTCCTTATTACGTCAGCTATCCGCCAGTGAAAGTCCCGTCAAAATCGGTGATGCCGTTCTAGAGATTATCCGGAACAAAGAGACAGACAGACAGACAATTTTTTTAAATGTTCATGTAGTATATTTACTGTGTATAAATTCTTATGCAATTAGTAAAAAGCCTTTAAATAAAACTAATTATAACGGATGAATCGCGTATATTAATTATTTTTAAACATCCCGACGTTTCGAGCACTTTGCAGTGTTCGTGGTCACGGGTAGACTCATGTCTCATCATAGTCTACCCGTGACCACGAACACTGCAAAGTGCTCGAAACGTCGGGATGTTTAAAAATAAAAAAAAAAAAAAAAAAAAAAAAAAAAATAAAAAAAAAAAAATAAAAAAAAAAAAAAAAAAAAAAATAATTAATATACGCGATTCATCCGTTATAATTAGTTTTATTTAAATGTGTAATAATCGCGAAAATTTAAGACAACATTAGTAAAAAGCCTTTATTCTAATATTCCAAACAGACACTCCAATTTTATAATTTCTAGGCTCTTTTAATTACCAAAATTGTATTTAAAAATTGCTAGTAACTATCTGACCTATTACTGTTCTATTATTGTTTGTTTCGTAATTTACAATTTAAAATATAAATGTGCTGAAATATTTTTATAAAACCATCATGGCAACACATAAAAAGTCGTAACATTACATAGTGCGGTAATCAGGTCCTAACAAATTTATGATTGTTCCTAGTAGCTAAAATCACATAGATCACCGTCGGTAATCAAATCTTTTATCATTTAATATACTTTTGTTTTTGCTGAATGAAAGAAAATTCATTCGTAATACACATTTTTTCTATGTCCTACAATCGACATTCTGAATTGCTATTACATTTAATCTTATAACATGACGATCCAAAATTGCTTACTAGAGATTATTCGTATAATATTTGGCTTAGAGTAGAGTGAAGAGGCAAATTCAACACGTAATAAAAAAAGGTGTTATGATCTCTTCAGGCGTTCTATTCCTCTCTGTCTCCTTTGCTCCGTCTCTTTCTATTTTTTATTTATTTTCATTGAATTATTCTCAAGTGTTATTTGTTGCTTATTAAATACATAATATATAGCGATTGCCACGTCGTTCTAACCAATCTCATGATACCGATTTTTATAATTTTGTTAATAGCCGGCTACGTCATTACTATTAATCATTTATTTAGAAAAAGATTTTTTCTTCAAGCAAATATCACCCTTGTGATTTCAGAACATTCAACTTAATAAATTGCTTAATTACATAAATTCTTACGAAGACCAGCGACAAATTTGTACAAAACTTTCACCGGTGCTAATGCGGGGTCAGCGAGGACACTATTACATGCCCCCACCGCCCCGCAATAATATTATTAGCAGTTCCGAGAACACTCTATTATTTTATGGTACGTGCCTCCAAAATAGCCAATAACTGCACGCTTCACAGATATCTTAGTATCTACTTTAATTTGACAATTAGTGTTAGTTTGAGGGCTAATAACATTAAATGCTTAAAAATGTACAAATATGAATTAAAAATAGTTACTGTATAAATTTGGTCCGCGTGCAATGGTGGCAAGAATGCTAGCAGAATTTTCCCGCTGAATCGCAATTCTGATCCTCTGGGCTAACAACGAACCAACCCTCCTGTCACCAGTGGAGGCAATAAAACGAGTTGTTATTCTTCTTTTTGCTTCACTACTCCAATGTTTGAGGGTAATAAATAGCAATGAATAGTAACAAAAAGCAATACAAATATCAGAGCTATCTTTTGAAGTTGACTACATGTGAACAAGAAATAATAAAAAAAATAGAGTCGAGATGGCCCAGTGGTTAGAACGCGTGCATCTTAACCGATGATTGTGGATTCAAATCCAGGCAGGCACCGTTGATTCATGTGCTTAATTTATCTTTATAAATCATCTCGTGCTCAGCGGTGAAGGAAAACATCGTGAGGAAACCTGCATGTGACAAATTTCATAGAAATTCTGCCACATGTTATTCCACCAACCCGCATTGGAACAGCGTGGTGGAATATGTTCTAAAAACCTTCTCCTTAAACGGAGAGGAGGCCTTTAGCCCAGCAGTGCGAATTTACAGGCTGTTGTTGTTGTTTTGTTTAAACAAGAAATACTCAATTCACCGAAGGAAGTCGCCGTATAAATATCAATATTCTGAAGTTTTTATAACTGTAGCTACTCTTCCCGATTGACATACTTGCCTAATTTTCGTATAATTTTATTATTGTTGTAATATAGTGGCATGTAAATTATCTAATAACAACAGTCAAAAGCCTGTAAAAACATAATAAATGGGCGACGAAAGTAAGTAGACATTGTCGATATAAGAAATATTAAATAATCCTTACGTAGCCATCTACCGACCTTAGGAACTAATCCACTTGTTTTAGGAGCCTTATATTCCTTGTGCCTGTAGTTTAACTATACACTAGTACACCGTTCAAACTGGAAGAAAACAATGCTCAGTATTGCTGCTTTTGTTTAATGCTCTCGTAGAATATCTGTTGAAATCAACCAATGTATACGTGACATGGAACAGTTCAAATCTCTTTGGGAATACTTAATCTCTATTCTAATTCAAATCAAATATGTCACGTAATGATGTAAGGTCTGACCTCTATTCCCGTTATATCCTACCCAATTCAATAATTTTCCTACTTAAATTAGCCTATTGACAAATGTTATACAAATGTATTCATTAGTATTTTTAGCGTTATTAAATTATTATTATTCAATAGTCTGACGACCTCTGTGATCGAGTGGTGTGTACACCGGTTTTCATGGGTACGCCACTCCGAGGTCTCGGGTTCGATTCCCGGCCGAGTCGATATAGAAAAAGTTCGTTAGTTTTCTATGTTGTCTTGGGTCTGGGAGTTTGCGGTGCCGTTACTTCTGATTTTCCATAACACAAGTGCTTTAGCAACTTACATTGTGATCAATTACGTAATGTATGTGATGTTGTCCAATACTTTTTTATTTATTTTATTTATTTCTTACCAATTTTTTATGTTACTTTTACATATAATATATTCTATTTATTTGAGTTACAATCACTTATAATATAATGCTTTATATTACTTTATAAAGGATTTTGGATTAGGATTTAGATGACAAAGGATATTTGCGCAATTTATTTCCCTTTAAGCGTGTACGTACAATATTAAAAGATAAAAAGAACCTTTCTTATGTAATCTTATGTGTAATATTCTTACGTACGTATTCCGTACTATTAGTCGCCCGCGGCATCGCCCGCGTTTTAGGATGTTGGTTGTCATGTGTTAGGCCATAAAAGCAGCCCATGTCCGTCAGTCAGTCAGTCAGTTTAAGTTTGTTTCGTACCAAATTTCATCAAATTCGGTTCAACGGTTTGATCGTGAAAGAGCGACAGACAGACAGACAGAGTTACTTTCACATTTGTAATCTATATATATAAAATAACAAGTCCTGACTGACTGACTCATCATCGCCGAGCTTAAACTGCTAAAGTTAGGGCCTTGAAAATTGGTGAGCAGGATGGATTTATTGAGTAGGCATCCACTAAGAAAGGAATTTTGGAAATTCTACCTCTGAGAGGGTGAAATAAGGGGTTAAACGTTTGTATGGAAGTCCGTAAATTTTAAAGTTAGAGACATTAAATTTTATTTTTGTGATACTGATTAAAAATAATTTGATACCTATTTCTGTGTTTTTGGATATTCTATCCCTAAAGGGGTGAAATAAAGTTTGAACGTTTGTACGTAAGTCCGTCATTTTTAATGTTAGAAATATGAAATTTTATTTTTGGAAAACTGATTAAATATAAGTCGACCTTACCTTACCTTTTTCAGCGTTTTTGGATATTTGGCAACTAAAGAGATAAAATAAGGGTTGAAAGTTTGTATGGTCGAGCGTCATTCTTTTAAGTTAGCGACATGAAATTTTAGTTTTGGGATACTGATTGAAAATAAGTCGATACCTATTTCAGCGTTTCTGGATATTCCAGCCCCAAAGGGTGAAATAGGGGTTGCCATTTCATATAATATGTTAGCCTAACAGTCGGCTTATTTTGACGTTAGACTCATGAAACTTTATTTTTAGAATACTAAATAGAAATAAGTAGATATATATTGAAGCATTTATGGAAATTCTACTCCTAAGGGGGTAAAATGAGGGGTGAAGTTTGTATGAAAGTACGTCATTTATTAAGTTAGAAACACGAAAATTTGTTTTTGGAAATTGATTAAGAATCAGTAAACAGATATTTATACCTTTCTGGGTATTCTAGCCCTAAAGGGCGAAATAGGGAGTTGATATTGCTTATATTGGTTAGTAAGGAAGTGTGCCATTTTTGAAGGTAAAAGCATGAAATTTTGTCTTCAGGCGTTTAATTACTAATAAATACGTACCTATATCAGTATATATGGAAATTCTTCTCCTAAGAGGGTAAAATAATGGTTGAAAGTATGTGTGAAAGCCCCTTATTTATTAAGATAAAACATAAAACATTATTTTTGGGATATTGGTTAAGAATAAGTTGATACATATTTTAATTTTCTGGATATTTTAACCCTACTGGGAGAAATAAAAATCTTTTAAGTTAGAGATATGAAACTATATTTTTGGGAAACTGGTTAGAAATTATAAGTCGAGATGGCCCAGTGGTTAGAGCACGTGCAAGATGAACCGCTGATTGCGGGTTCAAAACCAGGCAAGCACCACTGAATACTCATAAGCTTAATTTGTGTTTACAATTCATATTGAGCTTGTGAATGGCAAAAATCGTGAGGAAACCTGTATGTGTCAAATTTCATAGAAATTCTGCCACATGTGTATTCCACCAACCCGTATTGGAACAGCGTGGTAAAATATGTTCCAAATCTTCTCCTCAAAGGGTGGGGTGGCCTTAGCTCAACAATGAGAAATTTACAAGCTGTTGTTTTTGTTGTTGGTTAGAAATGATTTATTTAAGCGTTTTTGGATATTCTGCCATTAAAGGGTTGATATAGAAGTTGAAATTTCGTATATAGCTTAGTGTTGAGATACGTCATTTTCAAGTTAGAAAATTGTCGTGCCAATAATATTACTGAGTGTCATAGGGGCTACAATTAGCACTTGATTATGGGTGGATAGATGAGAAACAGTGCAATATTTCTTTTAAGTTCAAAAGGGAACAGTTCGAGCTTAAGTCGTTAAACAAAGCACAAGATCAAATCTTTAAAACGGACTGCATGGACATGAATGAACCACCAGTGCTCTATACAAAGAAGTCTTAAACTGACATAATATTTTAAATTAATCTTTTAAGTTATTTATAACCATTTTTCACGCGAGCAAAGCCACGGGCAACAGCTAGCTATTAACAAAGATAGGATAACGTAATTTTGGCCGATTTGGGGAATGGCGAGCGTTTTTAAATTGGATTTGTGACTCTTCACTCATGTAGCCTAGATGGATGTTGATGAGCATTTCGTAGCAGAAAATTTTAGTAGCTCTCTTAATAAATAATTAGCTCTCTCACTTAGTAATAATTATTTATGCAATAGCGTCTGCTTGGTACCACCGACACATAATATATTTTACCAACAAAGTATGGTTGTCTTCTGCAAGTGTTCGTTGTGTTCTTTGGTTCGTTACCAAGTTTGACGGCGCGTTGGTGATACGAGGAATAATTAATTTATGTTACAGTATATACACATACGAACCCAAATTATTGACAAATTGAATTTTAGCTGTCACATTTACCCTAAGACATCGTATAATCACGAGCGTCACACATCGTGTCACTGGGCGTGCATTAGTATGAAGCCCATAGTGAATGAATGTGGAAGAAGACCCCGTGAGTGAATAGATCAAAAGGTCATTGTCTACTTACAAAAAATGCCAGACCCTTAAATGATTCAAAATTAAAGTTCGACCCGAAATTTAAATGGAGTATAGTACGACACAACTTAGATATGGCATCGGCTAAATTCGTAAAACCGATTAAATCCCATTTAAGTACGCTATCTCAAATTATCAATATTTATTCCTTACGTGAATATGATCTTTACTAAAACGTAATATCATGTGACCTAATATATTCATCAATATGACACGTCGACATGGTTGAATGACGCGAGAATCTATAGCGACGAATAGCGTCGAATGGCGCGATAGGGAGCTGTTTCTATTGGTTGTGTAAATCGGCAGTAATCGGTTTCATTGCATTTTCCGATGCTACATCTAAGTTGTGTCGTACTATACTCGGTTTTCGCAATCTTAACCACAACAATGCAGTTACACAAATCAGAATAGAATCGGATGATATATAAAAAAAAAGTAAAAGTAAAGTAACAGCCTATGAATATCCCACTGCTGGTATAAGGCCTCCTTCCATTAAGGAGAGGTTGGTGGAATGCAAATGTGGCAGAATTTCGATGAAATTAGACACGTGCAGGTTTCCTCGCGATGTTTTCCTTCACCGCCGAGCTCGAGATGAATTATAAACACAAATTAAGCACATATTTTAGTGGTGCTTGCCTGGGTTTAAGCCCGCAAACATCGGTTAAGATGCTCGCGTTCTAACCACTGGACCATCTCAGCTCAGATGTTATATGTAAAACGAATTATACTGAATAGTGGCTAGATTAGAACATAACACGACATTTTACATAATACCTTAAATTTAATCCGCGGCGGTAAGTGGCTATCAGGAATCTGCATAAAGCTGTAAGACCACTTCCAAAGTTCGCGCGGCCATTCTGTCATCATTACTACAACTGTTCCCCCGAGTCACTGGAAATTGTCACAGTTACGGACTAATGGGGTTAGTGGATCTCTCCGATGGACTTTTACTGAAATTGTAGTGTATTATATGTATTGTATAATATTTATACAATATATAGAGCTATATTTTGTATATTAAGTTAGTGAGTAGTTATTATTGGTTAATATGTTTTCATTTTTATTGTTTTTCTTTTTTTGTTTTAATCTTTTTATACTTCTTATACTTTTATTATGTGTGTTTATTTTGTACTGTGTCCTATTAAAAATTTATTTCTTTCATTCTTTCTTCTATAAAATGTTATTGGATTAGATCGTTTATTTATTTTTATCTATTGTTCATTGTAAGCTTATAAATTATTTTAAATAAAATATTTATAAATAATCATTAAAGGTTGTATAACTTCTAGCTATTGAGTTATATTCAATCACAGAATTATATAAATGTAATGATGACATTTTTATGAAGATGAAGAAATATAATAGGTATTATTGAATTTGACAGGGGAATTGTTAGTCTGGGTTTAATGGAAGATAATGGATAATTGAAACAAAAACTGTAACATAAATATTGTAAACTATATTAAATATTATTTATTATTATTATATGTTGCTGTTTACCTGAAGCTGGGTCTTCATTATCTATTTGTTAAAGTTAGTACATATTTAATAAGCCATTTCATACAATTTCATTAAAGTAAGCTATCCTTATAAAGCAATGGATATACGACTCTCTCAGAGATTCCCGCTGATAAGCGTAAAGATGTGCTACGTTTTTTAGAAAAAGATTTCTTAGTATCGCTGTTAGGCTTATTAATGATTAGTACTCTAATTATGAATTAAAATTAAGAAGAGTAATAATTATCAGTAGTTTACCGTCTTTCGAATAACTTTAGTCGACCGGTGTAAATGATTACATATCTATATATGTAATTATTACATCTTGATTTGATCGCCTCGCTGGTCTAGTAGCTACATATAAAGCCGCAGGTCTCACGGTCTTGGGTTCAAAGTCCAGGTCGATAAAAATTTATTGGATATTTGGTTGTAAATTTCTCAGTAACAGTTCTGAGTATACAAATTGGGTGTACATACGTACATTCCCGTGCCCGGAATAGCACGTAAAGATAATGCGTCGTTCCATCCAATTACGAGTGTGAACGTGTGTTTGTACGCATCTGCATATATATCATAATAAGGGAGTTTGTTAGTCTCGTTTGAGTGTGGCCGAAAGTGGTCGGGACATCAAAAGTTAACTTAAAGCTGCCCTTATAAAACTTTTATCATTAAAATATATATTGTATGTTCAAATGTTTGTGATAATCGGTCATAAGCCTATTCTAAACGGATCAACAATAATCTTTATATATGAGGCTAGTGTCGTGACGGCCCGGCTTCGCACGGATGCAATGATATGACATCACAATAGAAAGTTCTAAAAATATTAGTGTTTCTTTATGAATTTGTTGAATTTGCGTGATAAATTACGTTGTTTTATACTATATACTTATATAGTGTTACTACATAGTTGTTGCCAGCGGCTTCGCTTGCGTTTTGGGGGGTTGTTACAAAAAGTAGCCTAGAACATGGGCTACTTTTTGTGACGACCAACTTCTTGGAGTTTAAGTTGCTTCGTACGAAATTTCTTCAAATTCGGTTCATTAGTTTAGTAATGAAAGGGCAAGGGACAGACAGAGTTACTTCCACATTTATTATATTAGTATATGATTTATGTATACAACATACTACCTGTCTTATACAGTCCGCTGGAGTGTTAGTTCATTTTCGAAAGGAATTTATAATTCATCGAGAGTATGTTGATCGAATTCTTGACGTCATACCACGCACTCATGAAGTTCAAGTTATTTTTAAATTTCACCTATAAATATAGAATTCTAGCATGTAAACCTAAATACATATCAAATTCTAGCTAAAACCGCAGCGTCACGCGCGTTCATGAAATTCAGTTTGTCACGAAAATTCACCAAAAAAAACATTGTGCTATTTTTGTCAGGTCGATTTTGTTATGCAAACTTATATAAAAGATAAATATAGATATTAAGAGTTATTATTATATGTAGAGACTGTTGGATTTCAATGCAATTAATCGACTCGACAGCGCACAACTCTGGCAAAGTAACTTTTTTGTCTTGGCTAAGCTAATAATGAGAAAAAGTTCGTCATCAGTATTAATTACAATATTTATTACAAAAAAGAAATAAAGAAATTGAATACCAGTAGAGGTTTAATTTTTACCATTAAATGAGAAACCTCATACTAATTTACCTCCACTAAAATCATTTTATTGTTCAGTTTAAATAAACATGAAAATAATGTTATTTTTAAATGTATAATTAGATACTTATCTTTGAACATAAATTTTCTTGAAAAATTAAAATGATTTATTTTTTGAGTTGCCCATCCTTTTTAACCTCCATTTGTTTAATTTTAACCCACTAGGTCAAATTATAAAAAGCCTTAATATCTATCTTAACTAAGTTTTACAGCTTAGTATGAAGCCCTTATGACTTATTTTGTAACTAATTGAAAACAAAATTTTGAAGGTGAAATAGTGGGTTTTTTCGTACTAAATTTAAATTTAATCAAAATCGGTGTAGTGGTTTGGCCGTGTTAGCGTGACAAACAGACGGAATTACTTTACGTTTATGATATTAAGTATAGATAGGTGCTTACTTAATATAATTGTACAATTATCTTAAGACAACACCACCTGTTTTCATTTCTTAATAGCTAATTATGTCAGCCTATTACTCTTTAATTATTGTCTGTTTTTTTTATAATTAATTAGAAATATTACATTATCAGTGATCAGTTACGAAACATTATTCAGTTTTCAAATTTCATCCCGGACGAATGTAATCTTTTCACTTTTATTTCATCTGCTTTAACTAAAACCGTTTCAGTTCGCACGTGATATTTTTCAATTTTACGGAATTTGCTCGATGCTTTTATAAAGATTATAATTTTAAACCATTCTATTTACTCGTCTTGAACAGCATCAAGAATTCATGAATTACGTTTTAAACTTAATCACCTTTATTCGAGTCTTAGTCATTTGTTTAACTTATTAGTGTGAATACGAAAATTGTTGAAATGCTAATTCAACTTAACCGCGTTAATCCTTTTCATTATAATAATTACTGGGCAACACATGTCAACATTGTTTTCCAGGAGACAGCGTTGTATTTTTAGTTTATTTAATTAATGTATTATGTCATTATAATTCGCTATTATGAACACAGATTACAATTAAAATTGCAAAAACAATAATTTTAATATTACAATTCATTGTATTATTATTGTTTTTTTTTTATTGAAATAATACAGATATTATTTTACTACACTTGTGAATTATATTTTATCTATTTTCATTACCTGAGACGAATTAATTTAAATGAAAATCAAAAATAGAAAGCTTCCTCCCGTACCATTAATTGATTTTAATAGAAAATGGAATTAAATACCGTTAGATGCAATTTCATATCCTTAATCGCAGTATCGATTAGAGTATTACATACGTATATTGAAGTGATAAGAGTTTTTATGCAGTCAATAAATATAATTGCTGAAAATGATTTGACGTAAAACATATAAGCGTCACTCGGAATTAAGATTGTAAAGCGCCGTCAAGGCGACGTTGCCATACCGTGCAAAAGCACGATGCGGCAACGTTTCGTAGCACGTTACAAAATTGTTCCACGTTGAAAACTTCGTGACGTAAGGATGTGGACAGGCCCTAAAACGCGTGATGGCTGAATCTTATTACCCACTGTATCGGCCGCCGCTCTCAAAAACCTTGTGAGTGCATCGTCCTTAAACTGTATTAATCATTGCTATCATCCTCATCATCATCATAGTAAATTTCCCACTGCTGGGCTAAGTCCTCCTCTCCCTTTGAGGGATCCACCATGCTACGTCAATACGGGCCTATGGATACATGTTTGGCAGAATTTCGTTGAAATTAGTCACATGCAGGTTTCCTCACGATGTTTTCCTTCATTGCCGAGCACGAGATGAATTACAAACACAAATCGAGCACATGAAAATTCAGTGGTGCTTGCCTGCATTGCTATGAATTATTCAAATAGTATTTTTATTTTTTAATATATATATGTATATGTAAGAGGTCATTATTCTACACGGGTATAAGGCCTCATTTATTACAATGACAATAAAACACAACGTGATTACGTTGATTTTAAATTAACATGGCTATTATTATTATTACAGTGATTACGTTGTGAAACGTCAACTGTAAGAAAATATAAGACGGGCACGTATTTTGTTTACACAGCCGATAGATAGATATATAAATATTCAATGGTGTGTATATGTAGTAGTAATAGTGTGTATATATAGTAGACAATGGGTGTCAGTAAGTGTTTGTTGAGTGAGGCACTTGGTCTCTTAGTCGTGACAGCGCCAGTGCCAGACTGCTGATTGAATAAGTAAAACTAACATATCGAAAGACATGATCGTTTTGATGCCTATCCATTTGAATCTGCGACATATACATTTATGTATATTGACGGATGGCCAAATCGGGCATCTGATGGTCGTAGTCACCACTGACCGTAAACATTGGCGCTTTAGTCAATATAGCATTACTTTCATCACCAATGCGCCACAAAATTTAGGAACTTAGGGAACACAACAGTATAGCTCGCGTCATGTAAAAAGAACGCTAGCTGTCAACCTGCGCACTAGACTATTTATCGGTCAATTTGGTGGTATGAGGTGCGGCGGGTCAAGCGCCGCACGCTTGCCGGTGCGCTATTGGTTCGTCAGTCGCCCTTTGCTATCCACGCAGTGTCCACGTTACGTTTGTTCTCAAAATACCATCACGCAAAAAAGTTTTTATTACGAAATGGTTTTACATAGGAAAGAAAGAAATAATATTTATGACGTAAATTGTTTTATGAAGAGAGAGGATGATATTAATGCAGTTGATAATAATTTATAACAATCTATAAAATGGTGGTCCGTTTTATAGATTGGCACAAAATGGTTCGAATCTAAATATTAAAAGGTTCAAAAGATTCGGAATTTCTTACTGTCTTTCTAACTAGCGGCAAAAATAAAAGAACTGAACAAAGCCTGCCTATGGTGTGCCTATCAAAATGTAATTTGTAAACCCGCGAGCGAGGCTGCTTTAAAAATAAACAATATGCCTAGTACTTTCTTGCTCGATAGTACACATGCGCAAGCACACCCCCTCCGCTTTCTTCCAGCGTTCTTTTTACACGACGCGATCTATAGCATATATAATGATAGGGTTGTCAAAATCAAAATAATTCAAGTAGGCTTTTACAAGTACTTTTGTTTCTTCATTTAACAATTAAATGACGCTACAACCGGTTCGGAAAATAGATTCTACCGAGAAGAACCGGCAAGAAACACAGTAGTTACTATTTTTCATCATTTAAAAAATACAGTCATGTTAGTTAAATACAATTATTACAATTATATATGTATGTTACATATCCTGCCTGGAAGTGAATATGTATTAACTTCACGCTTTTTTATCATCTCTAAAATCTTGTATGGAATAATATGCCTTTTATACAAATTATTTTTTACAAACGATTTGAATTTACGAAACGGCAAAGTTAAAAATATCTGCGGAATTTTATTATTATATTGGTATCCTGATATAAATCCCTACCGCCTAGTAATTTAGATAGATTTGTATATTTTCTTTATTTAATTATAAATACTCTCAGTACCTTATGATTTCCGTATTTCTAAAATAGCCAATTCTGACGGGCGCCCCGTGATGACATTAATTTACTTATAAGAACATACCTACAATCTAGACATACTTTCATCTTAATCTATTAGATACATTTTCTGTGAAAACCTTCATTCATTTGGTTTGATTTTTAATGAAGATATCATTTGTTACAATTTGAGTTATTACGTAAACAAATAGGGCAAGGTAGTGCTCAGATGAAAAAAATATACTAAGTTTTTTATTTGGAAAAATTAAAATACGGTTATGCATGTCAATGTCTTACTATCTTACTTGGAGGATTTTCACTTATTCCACCAAGCTCCTTAAATACCGCTTGGTATCGATATACATGTAGGTGATATTATATAAAAAAGAGATATATGTTTCTTTGCAATAATTTACATCACCACTAAAAATGCAATTATAAACACTAATGATTTGACCCCGCAACCATGAGATGAGATAGGCGAGTTCTATCGGCTGGGTCATCTCGGCTCTACAGAGATTTGTGTCAGAGCAATAAATAAGTATCCTAATATTGATAAATTGTGAAACCTGACTGACATGGTATTTCTATGCCTCCCTTCAAATATGGATGAAGTCAATACTCACTATCTATGGAAGCAATCTTCATTTATTAACGTAACAGCCTATAAGCTACCCACAGCTGGACTAAGGCCTCCTCTTCCATTAAGGAGAGGGTTTGGAACATATTCAACCACGCTGTTCCAATTCGGGTTGGTGGAATGCACATGTGGCGGAAATTCTATGGAATTAGACACATGCAGGTTTCCTCACGATATTTTCCTTCACTGCCAAGCACGAGATGGATTATAAACACAAATTAAGCGCAAATATATAGTGGTGCTTTCCTGGGTTTGAACCCGAAATCATTGGTTAAGATGCACGCGTTCTAACCACTGGGCCATCTCAGCTCGTAGGTTCATTTATTAATCTATAACATAAAATGCTTCTTCTAAATCTGCTGTATCTAGAAATTACAGGATGAAATAATTATAATATTATTATTATTACTTTGTTTATAATTTAAACTTGTTTATATATAAACATAAATGAAAATTATCTTGAATGAAATGTTTACATTTGGCAAAGACTGCGGTCGATGAATATTAATCACAATTTATACATCTAAGTTTCGCCGATATTTTGTTCACGATTTAGTTTATATAAACATACTAACTAACCGGCTTACACGCATTAAATAAGGTTCTATATTTAAATCGTTTATGTTAAAAGTACAATATACAAAGAAAATTATTTTCTACTTCACCATGTATCTGAGCTACGTAGAACATATAATATATATACATAGTATTTTATATGGAGATAAACTTAAAACATTTTTTTTACTTATTAGTAGCAACAGCACTTCTCATAGTGATTAATTAAAAAAAGAAAATAGTAGTTATAAATATAGTGTTTATCTGATATCACTCAGACTTTTTAGAACTGAATTTAAAACATTAATGGAGATTACACCCTAAAGTAAAAAAAAAAGTTTTACTTTTATAAAATATTAGTATATACTAGTGTAGAAGATTATACAACGACCAAAATATCTGAAACAATGGATGCGGAAATTTATCCTTTGTTTATAATAAGCTATTAAACATCAAACGGGATTACATTCCGTTTCACAAATTGTGTTTTAAGCTTTAAAGAGGATCATGGGAAAAATAGGCTGTAAGCGTACATCCTTTAATGTAATTACACAAAGAAAAAAAAGACCTCTTTTCGAAATTCAAATGCGGTCTCAAGAAACCTTTCAATTCTGCCCATACGAAATAAACATGGAATACATACTTTTAGAACCAGAAGTAGCAAGTAGGTTAATCTCTAAAACAATTATCTTTAATTTAAAATAACAATCAATCTACAACAATAGAAAAATACTTAGTCTACAACACAAATAACCATCAATAATCACATTAAACCGTAATAATTATATTCGCGATCTCAATGTGTCAACCACGAATCTCCCGCCATTTTTTTTTTTAGATTAGATGTTGCTTGTTTATTCCAATAATATACTTTAAAGAAAAGTTAAAGTGGTTTCTGAAAGATCTTGCAAGACGTTTTGACCTCGAATTAAGTTAGAGATGGCACTGAAAATGTATCCTCACGAGATGCGAATCCATTTGAGTGTTGATCCAGATACAACACACGATTTCGAATGCTTACCACGATAAAATATATAAATGTGCACTTGCAAGTGAGATATTGCTCTTTGTAGCTGTTAGAAAATAGCATTTTTTTTTTAAATATGTACAAAAAAAATAGTTTAGTTCCATTTTCTCATCTGCTTGTTACAATTTTTTATTTAACAGCTATTGGCAAGCTTAAATCTAACCAATAAACACTATTTTAATAAAAATATTTCCTTTAGTGTTCAATAATTATTATGTTCAAATTTCAACTACTAATAATAAACTAGTTCTTTTTTTGCTATAGGTTGGCGGACGAGCATATGGGGCACCTGATGGTAAGTGGTCACCACCGCCATTGCCAATGACACTGTAAGAATTAACCATTTCTTACATCGCCAATGGCAACCAGGCCAACCAACCTTGGGAACTCAGATGTTTTGTCCCTTGTACCCATAGTAACACTGGCATCGTTCGTTTGGCGGTAGAATATGAGTGGGTGGTATTTACCCAGACGTTCTTGCACAAAGCCCTACCACCAAGAAAAGTAATCGCAAAATTTTTGATTGTCCAGTATCACAAAATAAACATCTTAATCAATATAGCGTTATAAGGCCAAATACCACTACCAATAACACTTTTAAATAATCAGGATATATCTAAGAATTAAATTTAATAACTTTTTTTAATACTTACCAAATAAAAGCAGCAATAAGTCACTTACAGCCAAACTGAATAAATAATAATTGGTCGCCGTGTGTAGGCCCGAATTTCTCACAATAACGACACATACACACACGTTTCCTATTACACCGGTCAAAAATATGACCACGAGTACAACACTAAGCGGCACGATTTCGTTCAATGGTAATCTACGGGAACCCATCAACCACCATAGCATTTCCTCCTCACTACAGTCAAAGTATGTCAGATTATTGCATCTGTTGTAAAAGTCCTCGTATGTCTCGTTTTCACGGAGAAATGAATCCGATTCCATTGCTTCGAAATTTAAAAACACATTAATAATTAATTATCTGTGTAATAAATAAAATTACTCAACACTCTTTAAAAATGTGGTAGCATAGCAATACCACGCAACGCAATTTGAAAATACTTTTTTAATTTATATTCTTAAAATTTCTTAACTTAGTACACTTTTCACTAAAATCTGTTTAGGAAAGTGGAAGGTTTAAAATATATGTTTGTAAATAAAAAAGTAAAACTATTTAAATTGAATTATTTTTGTTTTATACTGGCCAAACATGAAGTTTAAAAATGGAATCGTAGTAGTTTCCAATAATTTAATGGATACGTCTATCCTGTGCGAGTTTCCCGCGCACACTGCTGGAATATGGATGGGCTCGGAAAAACAGGGAACGCTTGCAATAGGTGGAATTTTCTCTTGATTGCTTTAAACAATATTTATAAATTTAGAAATTAAACTCCATGAGAGACAAAAACACAATAAATTAAATTAATCTATTAAAATATAATTTGATTTATTAATATTTTTTTATTTAGTTGTTTGTCTAATGTTTTAAATATCGAATAAATAAAATGTTGCCACAATGAAATCAAAAGTAATTGTGAATAATTAATAACTTTGATTGATGAGAATTATATGTTAATCTAATTACGAAGTTAATAAATAATCTATAATTAAGTAAAACTGTAAAGACATTTTATAAATAATAGAAAAATACGCCGTCCAAAAGATTGTTCTTTATTGTGCCTACGACACTGGCACGTAACCTACTCAGAGTCGCTAGGCTCAGCTTTTGCTAACTAAGCGCCAGCTCGTGAATTATTTTTTTAGCTTTTCAGTATCAGACGACTAAATGTGTTAAAACCCAGCGTTGTGTGTGTGTGTGTGTGTGTGTGTGTGTGATGTGTTCAATCAACTCATATTCGTTGGATAAAAATGAATAAAACGCTCGATTATTGGAGCAGTTTCAGTGGCTGCACTGGATTCATATGACGAGCTCTGGATTTAAAATGTGTCGGCGCGTCTACCCAACAAGGATACGTTCCTATAACGATGGTGTATTTTTGCTCTATCTATATATCTTTAACCGACTTAAATGAAAGGAGGTTCTCAGTTCTATTGTTTGTATGTATGTAGGTATGTTTGTCTGCGATTATCGCGCGTTTGGCTAAAGCTATTTGAACGCGGTTTTCACAAAAATTTTTGTTACATTCAGGAAAAAGTTTTAGTGATTTAACCGACTAAAAAATGAGGTTCTGTGTTTGGCCTGTAAGCATGTATGTTTGCCCACGATTATGTCCGTATCGTATCATTGAGTATTTTCTTTAAGTTTTTAAATACAGTCGTAATTAAAATATATTCACTATATTATTTAATTCATTTAAAGTAAAGTAATGATGGACACTAACAAATGTAAGATACATCCGTGTGTGAAAGAAATATATTGGTCATATAATAACTACACATTCAAACCGCTCAGGAAAGCTTTCAATTTAAATGGGAATTTGGTTCTTAACGGCATATACGATGTTATTTATGACTCGCGTTTCTGGTACAAATTGAAGTTATTAGCAGACATATGTGTGGATTAAGTTATCTTTAACTTCAATATGCTTGGACTTTTTGTATAATTAGTTTGTTTCGTCAGAGACACAGGTATATTTGTAAATTAATATAATAAATATTGGACAACATCAGATACATTACTCTGATCCCAGTAAGTAGCTAAAGCACTTGTGTGGTGAATAAGCAGAAGTACCGACTGTACTACGGTTTATTTATTTATTTGTCTTGTTGAGTTTCCTTATGTGTATAATGCATATATTAATATTATGACTACCTTAAATTTAGTTAAATAATACACAATTTAATCATATAAGCATTTACTGGTATTTACCTGGGATTCATTTATATAGACGTGTTTAAGCCACTGGAAAGGAAAACATCATGAGAATTATTAAAGAAAACTCTGCCCTGAGTATATTCACCAACCCTCATTAATACAGTCTAGTGGAATAAGCTCCAAACCTTCTCATCTTAGAGAACGGAGTCCCTTTGCCCAGCTGTGGGACATCTACAGGCTATTACTACTACTATAGATTTTAATAACTAATATATATTTTGTAAATTATTATTATAAGAACTAGCGCGCACTGGTAACTTTTGTCACGGTGACTGTTTCGTCAGTCTTGTCGAATCCGTGAATATGTACAGATGCAGACACAAATGTCACGTCGTAATGTGCACCTCCATACATATTCATGGACTCGACAAGAGTGACGAAACAGTCACCGTGACAAAAGTTACCAGTGCGCGCTAGTTCAAATAATAATAATTTACAAAATATATAAATACAAATTGTCACCGAACAAAATTTATCTGTCTATTTGTATGTATAGATGCATTAAATTTAATAACTATGTAACTGATTTTCCTATGGTTTTCAAAGGAAAGAATAATTTATGAGGAAGGTTTAAGAGTATGTCAATAAAGATTTGATGTAAATTGGCACATGTTAGTTGTTCTAGATGTCGGAATTTAAAATGTCAACTGAGAGCTTTACTGACGTTCACCGCGTAAACTAATAATAATGTTATGTGAATGTTTTATAGTAAAAGTACGATATAAACGATTTATAGAAAAATGATGTATCTACAAAAAGCTGAGGTCTAACCCACTTAAACGATACCTCAGTCTTATTAAAGGAATCAAAATATAAGTTTTTTTTTAATTATTTAATTTTAGTACATTTTTATGTCGAGTTGATAAATATCTCCAGAAACGACTAATACCGTGAAACGTTTATACCAGTATCATGAATATTCACACTGAAGGTGTTTTCGTGTTAAGGGTGTATGCATACATGTACATGTTAAGGTGCGGTATCGCGGTGCGACAATTGCTACTTGCAAGATTGCTGGTGTCGTTTTTTTTCAGCGACTTCAAAAAAAGGTGTTTTCTCAATTCGACCCGTATATCTTTTTTTATGTTTGTTCGCGGATTACTTCGCCATTTATGAACCGATTTTGATGATTTTTTTAGTTAGAAAGAAGATACTCCTGGAATGGTACCATGATGAGGATATCAGAGTCTAATGATGGGATCCTGGAGAAAACGAGGGGATCCCTCAAAGTTTATAGGCACATTTACCGCGTTTTACATATTTTCTGAAGTTATATTGGCATTTGCTTCTGACAATCATAATGTAATACTGAGCTGATGATGGAAGGTGTAAGTCGTCAATTACTAGGAGTTAGGAAATAGTTCTTTCAACATTAATATATGGATTTATACTCCTCTTCGTAGCTTTTATGAAGAGAAGTACAGGGTCACGAAACGTTTCTTTTGTTTGTTATTGTTTGGTATATCATGCTCCAGAAGTGGTCCCACATACGTTTTATCGAAATAGGTTTAGCGCTTTTTGAAAAAATCAACAAATCATAATTTGTTACATACAGACTTTTAACTTCTATTTTGAGAAAATAACACTAAAAAGAGTAAAATTTTTTTTTCCTAAAAAATAACACCGACTTCAAAGTGATCACCAAAAAGTAATAAAATAATTTGATTTAAACACGTATTATCGAAATCGGTCGATCGTATGTAAATATTTCTACATTTTGTTTTTCACTCAAAATCGTCCGACTTCAATCGGTGTTATTTTTTAGGAATAAAAATTTTATAACGAAAACGGTCGTGTCACTTTATATTATGATTTCAAAATAGATTACATTATATTCAGCGCGCTTTAGTTGCGTTCGAGTGGAAAGATTCTTTAAGACATTAATATTCCACTAAAAACATAAAATGTAAAAAAAATGCCAAGTCTATCGATGCAGTCTTTCCATCGTAAAAAGCTTTGAGATCTCATAGAAGCCAAGTCACTGATCACAGGTCTGGCCAGTAACATTTGCACATAATTCCAGGCAGCAAACAGCTTTTAATTTGTGCTCAAGTCCTACCTTTGTCCACGTCGAAGATATAGGGAGGGAGGGGGGTGGGTCAAACAGCCGTGTATCGCTTCGAGAAAAAATGGTACGGCCGTGCCCGTTTTGCTCGAGACTTGGCTGGGGCACTGCCGTGCCCTCAGATAGAAGACAGTTCTTATCTTTCTATTGAAATTTCCACCAATTACCTACATTAAATAGTCATTTAAGAATATGTTTCTTTATTTTACACAACTGTAGTAAAGGCCAATTTATACTGACACGGTAAAAATTAAGGTTTTTCTTAACGCTTTTCAACAACACAAATTTCTTTAAAGTTTAATTAACATTGATTAAGAACATACACGTAATAAATAAAAATTTTAACAAAACGAAAAACCGACTTCAAACAAAACACTATTTTAAAACAAATAGAAATGCACTAAAAAGTAATAAAA
The DNA here is from genome assembly GCF_905220365.1 of Vanessa cardui. Lineage (NCBI taxonomy): Eukaryota > Metazoa > Arthropoda > Insecta > Lepidoptera > Nymphalidae > Vanessa > Vanessa cardui. The sequence continues at coordinate 4,761,027 of NC_061141.1, forward strand.
ATTATTGCATATTTAACATATTTTTTAGAGTTCTCCTAGGTAAAATGAAATGAAAAATATTAGACTACTTAAAAGTCGATTTACTATTATATAACGTAGTTATAGTTATTGTTATATTTGGAGCCGGTGTCAGCCATGGGCACACGCCTCAACAATCAAAAGAAAGAACTGATACAAGCCCCTTGATTGACCAAGTATATTATCGTATAAAAAGTAATTTGTAAAAAACATATTTCTTAAAGTATTCTCGTATTGTTTTTTTAATAGATATATACTATAGGGTTTTCTTGGCGTCAAACAAAAAAAAATATCAAAATCGGTCCACCGAGTGAAAAGTTATGAGGTATCAAATAGGTATAAAAAAATATACAGACGAATTGATAACCTCCTCCTTTTTGAAGTCGGTTGAAAAGAGTCATAAAAAAACGGGTAATATTTATATTACTAAATTAATATTGATGCAATAAATCTTTTTTTTCTATAACAATGAACGTGAAATATACTTCATTACAACATGCAAGTCAAGGCGATACGAAGGTCATGATATATAGTCGAAAGCTAGGCAACGCGACGTCGCAAAGCAACGCTTTTGTGTGAACAAGCCCTAAGACAATGTGCCTCAATTAATTGTAGTACACTTTATCAGCTTCATAATCAGACTCAATCCGTTTATCTCCTTGAGATTGATGATTCAGAACGAACCCATCCTGCTATTTAATTACAGCTAAGTCATAACAATAAGATTTCATTACGATATTTTCTTCCTTTAAAGTCGCTCGCGGTCGTCGTAAGATTGCCTTATAACTTTTATAACTTTATATTAATACGTAAAGCCACAATTTTATATCAAAAGATGCGGACGAAGCTGTATGCAATTTGGCACTATTAAAGTTTATATGGATTAAATATGCATTATATTCGTTGATGTACACATCACTCACACTACGATACGTTTAACACATATATAGTATGACACAACTTAGATGTAGCATCGGCAATATTCGTAAAATCGATCACATCCGAATTAAATACGCAATCCGCTATATGACTTTACACAAACGCCATAACTTGTAATATCATATAACCTAATATATTCGTCAATTTGACACGTCGATTTACATGCTCTTGCTTACTTGGGTTAAACCGATGCGAGAATCTATAGCGACGAATAGATCGAATGGCGTGATAGGGAGCTCTTTCTATTGGTAGTGTAAATCGGCAGTAATCGGTTTTATTGAATTTGTCGATGCTACATCAAAGTTGTGTCGTACTATACGTTTATCTACAGGTCGCAAGCGTGTCATCTTTGGAAAGCTAGCGCCGTCTGTCGGCGTTCGACGGAGTCAATGATTCACCGTCTGAGTGACACATTTATTTCGCAGCAGCCGGCCAGTGTTTGTATTTTTTACAAACGATTTGAATATACGAAACGGCAAAGTTAAAAATGTCTGCGGAATTAAAATGGAAACGAATACCTTTTTTTCTCGCTGGAAAAACGCGTTACGCGCTTCCCCTACGTGATGGAAGTGGGCAGGTATGTGGGACTCCCCGGTTTGCTTCCCTCTTGCTTCCCTGGACGCCGAGTGCGTCCAGGGAAGCTAGCATGAGTGCAAGCGTAATCCGAATGAATGATAATCTTTTATATTAATAGCCTGTTACATTAAAAATTATTTTCATAATTTTAACTTTTTTTATAATTATATAAAACGTCAAAAAAAGTGTCAATTCGCTAAATTCCGTGCCATTGACCCATTTCCCACTTAATTTATGTCGGTGTTGCTAGTATAACGCTTCAACTTGGCATTTTCTATAACTTTAATTAATAAAATAAATTACATTTATTTTAAAGGTGCATTAAAACAATTATTAAAATAAGATTTTAATCATCTAATTCGCTTGCTGAATTTGATTAGAGGTCATTTCACATCGTTTCAGATTAATTTAATAGCTGTCTTCCAGTTTAAAGGTTAGTTCTTCGATGTAGGTGTCGGAGTCTAGTTATGATAAATTTACTTTGCCTCATATTTGGCTTTTCTTAATTTTAATAATTATTCCAAAATTATTTCCTTGATTTAATTATGGATATAATTCCTTTTTCATTAAGGGTATGTTGGTAGTGATACTGGTCACACTCGCTAACCTTTCAAAGGTTCGTGAACTTTCGATTTCGTGCTTTTTGAATTTTGGAACTATCGGCTTCACACCGAATCCAAACTTATAATTCGATATACTGAATATATCGAATTTATATTAACAATGAAGTTTTGAAGTTTGACAGAACTTTATATCATGTTTACCGACTCGTAAGAAATTTGACCCTTTGAAATGGTTCTCCGGAGTTGAGATCGTCAATTTGTGTAAGCAGGACTTTGAACCTCCAGAAGGAGGTTTTTTTTTTAATCGGATTTACCCACCACGTGGACTTCTTGAATGGAAATATTAAGAGTGAACGGCTCCAGGTTCCTGGTTGAGTGTGCCCAGATAGCGGCTGGTGCAACTCCAAGGACGGCAGGCCTGTTCCCTAAGCTGTTGTCGGTATCCACGTGTAGCTGGAAACTTTGGTGATGTACCCCCTTTTAATTATATTATAAATTTCGTTTACACCGGTCTGGCGAACGGTGTATTCTTTCAAACCACATCAATTAATTTATTCGTCAGTGGCGCCTAATTTTCAACCTTAAATTTTGAATTAGTAATCATTGAATTTTCAAGCTTGCCTTTTATCCCAAGTGACCCACGCTGAGTCTAGCTGGCATAATTTTTATATAATAGTCATTATAAGAAGTAACATAAGTAACTAGTAAATTAAGTAATTGGTTGTTTATAATACTATGTTACTGTGCATTAAAAATTTTATAACCTAATATTGTTTCTTTATACCCACCACCAGAAAGGTAACAAGCCTAATTACTCACAAGCTTTAAATATTGTAACAAAATTTATTATCAATTTTTATCATTTACTTTATTTTTCTCCCATATATATTTTATCAGCAGAATCTCGAGGCGTTAGTTTAAAAAAGTAGCCTGTATCCTTTCTGGCGATCAAACTGGAGATAGTTTGAGCTCTAGATATTGAGTTTCTTCAAAATCGGTTCAGCAGCATGAGTATAAAGACTTGGTTACATAGTCAGAATTTATTTCGCGTTTATAATATTGATATGGATATATTACATTATTTGGACCCATATTGTGACAGAGGTTTACCTACGTGCCATATCCTATCCATCAGTTATTCAGTTATATCATTACAAATTATTCCATAATGGTATTCGACCTTTTGGAAAGGAGCAGGTGTTCCAGCCAGTAACGGTAGCGTCGGCAAACTCATACCGATTGTCGGGAGATAATAGTATGTGATTTTACTTGTTTATTGGGTTGGATTTTCGTTCGTATTTTGACTGGTTTACTTCTTCTTCTTTACATAGCATAAAACAAAGTCTCTTATCGCAGTCTGTTCCTATGTATGCTTAAATATTTAAAATTACACATGGGATTTTGACGTGCGAAGTCGGAGCGGTTCGCTAGTAAGAAATAAATCATTGTACTATCATTTAAGTAACTTACTTGGTGGTTGGGCATTGTGCAAGTGCTGGGAAGGTACCACCCACTCATCAGATATTCTACCGCCAAACAACAGTACTTTGTTTTGTTCTGTTCCGGTTTGAAGGGTGAGTGACATTACTTGATATTGTTGTGTTCTGAGGCTGTGTGAGCCAGTGTAACTACTTGCCAAAGGGACGTAACATCTTCGTTTCCAAGATTTGTGGCGCATTAGCGTTGAAATGAATAGTTAATCACAGTTTCTTACAGCGCCATTGTCTATAGGCGGTGCTGACCAATAGGTTGTCCATACGCTCGTTCGCATTATTTGTAACAAAATTTGAAAAGTCAATCATTTGCAATGATGTTGCGACAGTTGAATATATACGCAAAAACCCTAACGAGCCAAAGTAACGCTAAAAAAACTTTGCCATAGTCGGATATAATTGTACAGAATGCTGCTAACGGTCCTTCACTCACAAACTGTCATTTTCGATTCACTTTGACAAGGTTCCCAGCGCCCGGATTAAAATTATTTTTATCATATTTTATCATTTGTTTTTTATACTGTATAACAATTGGATCATCATTAAGCATTCGGTTGTAATTCAAATTTCCTTTTAACTTTATTCCTATAGACAACACTGCAGAGTTTCACAATTTTGTACAAAACAAATCTGACACAGTTCTACGTGACTAACGCCTTAATGAGAAAAGTATTTCCCAGAAATGTCGATACAATTATTATTTATTCTTATTCTTTAATAATAATCTGATTGGCTATCTAGTGTCTAGGTTAGCTTATAAGTTTGGAGATCAGAAGGTCCTATGTGGCCTATTAAGTTAATTGAGTTATTCCATCGAGACATTCTCAATAAAACCCCAGTATATATGTCACCGTAAGATTATTTTTCACTATATTAAAAAATAAAAAAATAATGCGTTAAATTGGTATCATAATTCACGGTTCACAATATTCCGATAATTCTTGGTGGTAAGGCTTTGTGCTAGTCCGTCTGGGTAGGTACCACCCACTAATCAGTTATTCTACCGCCGATTAACAGTACTCAGTATTGTTGTGTTCCGGGACAAGGGACATAATATTTTAGTTCCCAAGTTTGGTGGCACATTGACGATTTAAGGAATAGTTAATATTTCTTACAGCGTCATTGTCTATGGGTGATGGTGACCACTTACCATCAGATGGCCCATATGCTCATCCGCCAACCTTTACCATAAAAAAAATTGCAATCTGTCTTGTCAGATTTTAAAATAACGAATTTTGTAATCTTACCATGACATGTACATACCTGTGCTTCAAGAAACACGTCGAAAGATCAAATGCCTAAACTACTTCCGGTCGTATTATATTTAACATCCCTCGCATTATAAGTTTAAAAGTATAGAGAGTTTAAGAATGGCTGTTTTTGCTGATTGTAAGACAATGCGCTCATAGTCACATTACCTTGCGAAATATGTGGTAGCAGTCGTAATATTAAGTTATACAACGAGGCGACTGTGTATAATCGCTACAGTTTGATCTGTGTCATAAGGAGTAAGTTTTTAAATACAACGTCAGATCAGTGCTGTGCAAAAAGTATTTACTTTAAAGTCATTTCTTATATGTTTTATTATTTATATAATAGATGTCACTGTACCGAAATTAAATCGCGCTAACGTTTGGTATTGTTGTAAATAATAATGTTTGAGAAATGTTTGTGTATTCAGTTGAAAATTAATAATGTATACGAGTACGTGAAGAATAAAGTATCAGTGTAAATAGTAAAGAGTTGTACTGCGTTATTCCTGAAGTAAGCTTACGTACGACTGTACAGGTTATACAGACTGTACCATCTTCGTGTTCGTGGTCACTAAGTCAATTGACAAAATCATAATGGGAGATCAAGGGCGACAAACCAATTCCTAAAGGACACAGATAATAACACACTTAAACATTAACGAGCCCATGAAATCTTTTTTAATTATACAGTAAAAAAACAATTTAATTAAAAAAACAAGCATTGCCGCTTCGTTCGCTCCGACTTTGACATGGAAATACACTAATTCAACCGTGCCGTTGGAACTCGTTAATTTCCAGGAAAAATCACATATTGAACTCAATAAAATCCAATTTTTGACACGTGATACGCGCTTTTGAATTAACAGACAATATTTGAGAGTCGAGATGGCCCAGTGGTTAAAACGCGTGCATCTTAACCGATACTGCGGGTTCAAACCCAGGCAAGCACCGCTGTTTCATGTGCTTAATTTGTCTTTATAATTCATCTCGTGCTCAGCGGTTTAGGAAAACATCGTGAGGAAGCCTGCATGTGTAAATTTCATAGAAATTCTGCCACATGTGCATTCCCATTACCAACCCGCATTGGAAAAGCGTGGTGGAATATGTTCCAAACCTTCTCCTCAAAGGGAGAGGAGGCCTTTAGCCCAGCAGTGGGAATTTACAGGCTGTTGTTGTTGTTGTTGTTGTTATATTTAAAAAAAAAAACAAGTATTTTTCTCTAATTAAGCCCACGCGGTGTATAATACACGTAGACTTTAATGTTGGAAACGGTAATTGATTCAACATTGGTATTTAGCGGTCGCAATTACATTACATTACGTCAATGAAAGGGATGCTTTATACATACATATTCTACAAGCTATATCTACTTAGTAAATGGATTTATCATTAAATTATTTTATGTGTAAAGCAATAATATCATTAATGGGTGAAGCTACAATAATGAGATAATCTACATAAAAGTGTCGTAGTAATTATTTAGAGAATAAGTTTCGAATGAAATTTTATATTCGTGCAGGATGCTTTGCAATAAGTTAAGGTCCAAAAAGGGCCCAGACGCCCCAGTCGATTAAGTCGCTTATCACTCTTATATCTGGAAGAAGATTCAGCGCTCAATCCGCCGTGCTGATTCAGTGCGGATTAAAATATGTTAAACTATAAAATGGTGAATTTCTTTTTCGGAAATATCATTGCCGCGCGTTTAAATGAAGTATAAACAGCTTAAGCATATAAAAATTCAATAGTGCTTTTCCGGATTTAAACCCGGCTAAGATGCAATCCGTTATAACGACTCATTCACTCACGTCATTGGCGTAACCTCTTTATTTTTCTCGTTGTCGTCTATTTTACATCGACGGTACTGAGTTAGAAACTTTTGTCAAAGCAACTGATTTTGATGAATGTTTTATAAAGGCACAACTTGGATGTCAATCAAAATACACATTATTCAAGTAGACTCTTAAAAATAACTTTTGAATAATCATTTTATGATATATAATTTATTTTTTCAAACACAGACGGTCAGGCAGGCATAAACGTTGTTCTGTTATGTATGTAAAAGCGTGAATAAAACGATTATTTTTTTATATAATATAATGAAATGGGTTGCCGGATGAGCACATTAAGGCATCTAATGGTAAATTTTCTTCATTTCTTAAAGGGCAGTAATGCACCTGCAAGGCCCCTGTGATGCAGATGTCCATGAACGGTGGTTGTAAATTTCCATCAGGTGAGCTGCTCGTTTGCCACCTATAACATAAAAAAGTGGTCACCACTACTATAGACATCGAAAAAAGAAGTTATTTATACACTCGTGCAGAGTCGGATTTAAAGGTCTGGAGACCCCAGGCCACAAAGCAGTGGGGGCCGTAGACAAACAGAAGCGTGAACAACCTAATAATTATATTATCATAAATTAATTACTTTTTCATTTCAATCAGTAAACTATGATTTATTTACTTGTATTGTTAACTTTTAAAGTATAAAATAATAACATTATTATAATTTGACTATATCTCGGTATTTGTTAAGTTGCTGAATAAATAAAATTTTAACAAAAAGAAAAACCGACTTCAAACAAAACACTATTTTAAAACAAATGAATATGCACGAAAAAGTAAAAAAAATAATTGCGTATTCAACATATTTTTTAGAGTCTTCCTAAGTTAAATGAAATGAAAAATATTAGACTACTTAAAAGTCGATTAACGATTATATCATGTAGTTATAGTTATTGGTATATTTGGAGCCGGTGTCAGCCACGGTGCCCTTGCCCCAACAATCAAAAGAAAGAAGCGATACGAGCCCCTTGATTGATCCAGTATATTATTGTGTAAAAGGTAATTTGTAAAAAACATATTTGTTAAAGTATTCTCGTATTGTTTTTTGATAGATATACTGTAGGGTTTTTAATTGGCTGACACCGACTCCAAATATAACAATAATTATAACTACATGATATAATCGTTAATCGACTTTTAAGTAGTCTAATATTTTTCATTTCATTTAACTTAGGAAGACTCTAAAAAATATGTTGAATACGCAATTATTTTTTTTACTTTTTCGTGCATATTCATTTGTTTTAAAATAGTGTTTTGTTTGAAGTCGGTTTTTCTTTTTGTTAAAATTTTATTTATTTTTTGATTTTAAGTGAAGCTGATGTTGACTAACTATTTTTTTTTTAATATGGATAGATTAAGCGTTCCGTTTATATGAGTCAGAAACTACTTCGAGGACAATTTCAAAGGAAACTTGCGAATAAAGCAAAAATAGACTTTCGAAAATGCGGATTTAATACGTCACGCGGCGTAAACTACAAGGATCCCTCGAAAGAGCTGTAATCGAACTCAGCAAAAAAACTTTGAAAAAGACCAACTATATTTCGTACATCATATGACATCACATCACATACACAAAATTTGATTAAAGATAGTAAGAAATTCTGCCCCATATCGCACCCTAACTGCGAGCCGTATAGGAGTTCCATCACTACATAGTATAAAACAAAGTCGCTTTCTCTGTCCCTATATCTTTAAATCTACGCAACGGATTTTGATGCGGTTTTTTTTAAAAGATAGTGTGATTCAAGGGGAAGGTTTGTGTATATAATACATGAACAATATAGTAAAGAAACACTGATAATTTTAGAAGTTTGCGATGTGATGTCGTATATAAACAAATTCTGTAGTATATTTAGTATCAGTATTGCACCCGTGCGAAGCCGGGGTGGGTAGCTAGTTGATTATAATATTCGACTATGATAATAACATAAACATAACCACATTACGGAAGGTGACTCAAATATCCAAATAACCTATAAATAAAAGATTCGACCGAGTATCGCTAACGTGCTCCTCAGAATTGTTCCGTTCCCTTTCGTTCCGTTACTTTGTCATGGATCCTGTGCTCAGAACCTTACCAAACTTTCACCAAATTACCCTTGAAGTATATATTTTATAATAAAAAAAGAATTATCAAAATTGGTTAACGTAATTTTTAGCTATTCACCTATTTGTCGCGCATATACATAATGCAAATTTAAGACTTATGTCGTTTTCACATGGATACCATCATCGGAAAAAAAAATAAAAAAAATGGGACCCCACGGGAAGTACTACCTTTCGAACAAAAAAAAAATTATCAAAATCGGTCCACCCAGTAAAAAGTTATGAGGTAACAAACATAAAAAAAAAAGAAAAAAAAAAAAAAAAAAAAATACAGACGAATTGATAACCTCCTCCTTTTGGAAGTCGGTTGAAAATGTGGCCCCCACTAATGTGGAGGCCCCAGGGCAGTTGCCCCGATTGCCCTCCCCTAAATACGGCCCTGCACTCATGCAAAAATATACCCTTTTCCATAAAATTCAATTGCACGTATCTTAATTAAAAACTATTGAATTATCTTGTATACCGGTTAAAAACCAACGAATACTAATTATCGTAATAAGTCTTATTAATCGAATTTGTTTTTAAATGAAATTTCAATTTATTTATAGGCAATGTAAAAATATCTCATAATTTCATATTTCAATCACAGTCCACTGCTGGACAAGGCTCTTACGAATCTATAGCCCCGGGATTTTCACCCTTGCATCCAGCCAGGTCTCTCATACATACTCAAGGTCGTTAACCTCCCTAACTCGTGGCTGGGAAGTGCCAAACATTACGTTACAAGACGCTGAATAAAATATCTGTTGCAATGTATTATAGAAATAAAATACGCATATCCCAGGAAGGAAGTAACGACTTTACAAAATTTGATTGGTTAAGGTGGCTTTTATTTTGATTATGTTGCACGAGCGCACCCCCGCACGGATTTTTTAATTAATAGGTAATATAATCTTCTTGGAGCAAAGCCGTCGTGAGCCGTCAGCTGCCATGTATCATGTGAAAAAAACCTCTTCTCTGTTATCAATAACTAACGACCCGCCCCGACTTCGCACGGGTACGAAATATTCTACGAAAGATATGTTTATTTACGACACCACATTAGAAACTTCTAAAATTATCAGCGTTCTTTTACTACATTGTCCATATATTATATACAAAACCTTCCTCTTTGATCCCTCTATCTATTAAATAAAACGACATCACAATCCGTTGCGTAAATTTAAAGATGTAAGCATACATAGGGATAAACAGCGGTAAGCGACTTTACTTTATACTATTATATGTAATAATAATGATATTCATATTAACATAATCTCAGGATTGTGACGAGCTAAACAACGATATTCTTCCAGATTTCATTCATTAACACTATTTTCAACCGACTTCCAAAAGGAGGAGGTTATCAATTCGTCTGTATTTTTTTTTTTTTTTTTTATGTTTGTTACCTCATAACTTTTCACTGGGTGGACCGATTTTGATAAATTTTTTTTTGTTTGAAAGGTAGTGCTTCCCGTGGGGTCCCATTTTTTTTTATTTTTTTCCGATGATGGTATCTATATGAAAATGACATAAGTCTTAAATTTGCATTACGTATATGCGCGACAAATAGGTGAATAACTGAAAATCGCGTTAACCAATTTTGATAATTCTTTATTTGTTATAAAACATATACTTCAAGGGTAATTTGGTGAAAGTTTGGTAAGGTTCTGAGCACAGGATCCATGACAAAGTAACGGAACGGAAAGGAACGGAACAATTCTGAGGAGCACGTTAGCGATACTCAGTCGAATCTTTTATTTATAGGTTATTTGGATATTTGAGTCACCTTCCGTAATGTGGTTATGTTTATGTAATTATCATAGTCGAATATTATAATCAACTAGCTACCCACCCCGGCTTCGCACGGGTGCAATACTGATACTAAATATACTACAGAATTTGTTTATTTACGACATCACAACGCAAACTTCTAAAATTATCAGTGTTTCTTTACTATATTGTTCATGTATTATATACACAAACCTTCCCCTTGAATCACACTATCTTTTAAAAAAAACCGCATCAAAATCCGTTGCGTAGATTTAAAGATATAGGGACAGAGAAAGCGACTTTGTCTTATACTATGCAGTGATGGAACTCCTCTACGGCTCGCAGTTAGGGTGCGATATGGGGCAGAATTTCTTACTATCTTTAATCAAATTTTGTATATGTGATGTGATGTCATATGATGTACGAAATATAGTTGGTCTTTTTCAAGGTTTTTTTGCTGAGTTCGATTACAGCTCTTTCGAGCGATCCTTGTAGTTTACGCCGCGTGACGTATTAAATCCGCATTTTCGAAAGTCTATTTTTGCTGTATTCGCAAGTTTCCTTTGAAATTGTCCTCGAAGTAGTTTCTAACTCATATAAACGGAACGCTTAATCTATCCATATTAAAAAAAATTAGTTAGTCAACACCAGCTTCACTTAAAATCAAAAAATAAATAAAAATTTTAACAAAAAGAAAAACCGACTTCAAATAAAACACTATTTTAAAACAAATGGATATGCACGAAAGAGTAATAAAAATAATTGCGTATTAAACATATTTTTTAGAGTCTTCCTAAGTTAAATGAAATGAAAAATATTAGACTACTTAAAAGTCGATTAACGATTATATCATGTAGTTATAATTATTGTTATATTTGGAGTCGGTGTCAGCCAATAAAACCCTACAGTATATCTATCAAAAAACAATACGAGAATACTTTAACAAATATGTTTTTTACAAATTACCTTTTACACAATCAAGGGGCTCGTATCGCTTCTTTCTTTTGATTGTTGGGGCAAGGGCACCGTGGCTGACACCGACTCCAAATATACCAATAATTATAACTACATGATATAATCGTTAATCGACTTTTAAGTAGTCTAATATTTTTCATTTCATTTAACTTAGGAAGACTCTAAAAAATATGTTTAATACGCAATTATTTTTATTACTCTTTCGTGCATATTCATTTGTTTTAAAATAGTGTTTTATTTGAAGTCGGTTTTTCTTTTTGTCAAAATTTTTATTTATCATATTCATTTTATTCACTAATCCGTGTTTTACATTACATCCTGTATTTTATATCATTCTTATTATTTCCAAATTAATAATAACGAAACCAAACATTGCCGCCGCATTCGATTTCTTGACATTCTCTTTCTTACCGGCCAGTATCAGACAATCGGTCAGTATTAATCGTGAAAAATTAAAATATTACATTACCACATATTCTAAAAATAGTCAATCGACATATTATTAACTAAATTATTCTAATAAATTATAGTTATACTATGTGTAACAAAAAATAACTAACAATAAGTATATTAATGGCAATATGTTTTATATATTTATTTAATGTTGCGTCTCAGATTAGTAAACAAAAGGCAGACTAAACGGAACATTATAGTCAACAACAAAAGCGCATACAAAACCAAAAGCTGATAAAAAATGATGCAATGTGATTATTTGAGGTTTCAGTAAAAATAGTAGAATACGTCCTTCTTATGAATATGCACATGAATTAACGAATTAAGCCGTCAAGAGACTGATTTAATTTTCGCACAGAAGATCGGTATGAATATATCTTATATATTAATAGCCTTAGCTATTTTTTGTTCCAATGATTATGGAACGATAGCTGCTCAGTGCAGAAAGTTAAAGGACTCTTGATTGCAATTTACTACAACAGCAGCCTGTAAATTCCCACTGCTGTGCTAAAGGCCTCCTCTCCCTTTAAGGAGAAGGTTTGGAACATATTCCACCACGCTGTTCCAATGCGGGTTGGTGGAATACACATGTGGCAGAATTTCTATGAAATTTGTCGCATGCAGGTTTCCTCACGATGTTTTCCTTAACCGCTGAGCACGAGATGAATTACAAAGACAAATTAAGCACATGAATCAGCGGTGCTTGCCTGGGTTTGAACCCGCAATCATCGGTTAAGATGCACGCGTTCTAACCACTGGGCCATCTCTGCTTCGCAATTTACTACATTGTTACGTAATGTTGTCTTAAATTTTCGCGATTATTACACATTGAGCTTACACATTGAGACTTTACAGCGTTCGTGGTCACGGGTAGATTGACCTACCCGTGACCCCGAACGCTGTAAAGTGCTCGAAACGTCGGGATGTCAAAAATAATTAATATACGCGATTCAAATCCGTTATAACTAGTTTTATTTCAATACATTGCTTCGATTTCATAAAGAATTCATTTTAGACAGCGAGATAAAGTTACTGGCAGTTTGAGCGGTGCTAAAAAAAAAGCTTAAAAGATGCGTCGTCAATATGAAATTTAATCAAAACATAACCTGTCTTAGGTGTTTAAATTTATTAATTTGTAAAATTCGAAAAGTCGAGATGGCCCAGTGGTTAGAACGCCTGCATATTAACCGATGATTACGGGTTCAAACCCAGGCAAGCACCGCTGTTTCATGTGCTCAATTTGTCTTTATAATTCATCTCGTGCTCAGCGGTGAGGGAAAACATCGTGAGAAAACCTGCATGTGACAAATTTCATAGAAATTCTGCCACATGTGCATTCCACCAACCCGCATTGGAACAGCGAGGTGGAATATGTTCCAAACCTTCTCCTCAAAGGGAGAGGAGGCCTTTAGCCCAGCAGTGGGAATCTACAGGCTGTTGTTGTTGTTGTTGTTGTTGTTGTATTTAAAAAAAAACAAGTATTTTTCTCTAATTAAGCCCACGCGGTGTATAATACACGTAGACTTTAATGTTGGAAACGGTAATTGATTCAACATTGGTATTTAGCGGTCGCAATTACATTACATTACGTCAATGAAAGGGATGCTTTATACATACATATTCTACTAAAGCTATATCTACTTAGTAAATGGATTTATCATTAAATTATTTTATGTGTAAAGCAATAATATCATTAATGGGTGAAGCTACAATAATGAGATAATCTACATAAAAGTGTCGTAGTTATTATTTAGAGAATAAGTTTCGAATGAAATTTTATATTCGTGCAGGATGCTTTGCAATAAGTTAAGGTCCAAAAAGGGCCCAGACGCCCCAGTCGATTAAGTCGCTTATCACTCTTATATCTGGAAGAAGATTCAGCGCTCAATCCGCCGTGCTGGTTCAGTGCGGATTAAAATATGTTAAACTAAAAAATGGTGAATTTCTTTTTCGGAAATATCATTGCCGCGCGTTTAAATGAAGTATAAACAGAACTTAAGCATATAAAAATTCAATAGTGCTTTTCCGGATTTAAACCCGGCTAAGATGCAATCCGTTATAACGACTCAGTCATTAGCGTAACCTCTTTATATTTCTCGTTGTCGTCTATTTTACATCGACGGTACTGAGTTAGAAACTTTTGTCATAGCAACTGATTTTGATTAATATTTTATAAAGGCACAACTTGGATGTCAATCAAAATACACATTATTCAAGTAGACTCTTAAATATAACTTTTGAGCAATCATTTTATGATATTTAATTTATTTTTTCATACACAGACGGTCAGGCAGGAATAACCGATGTTCTGTTATGTAAACGCGTGAATAAATACGATTATTTTTTATATAATATAATGAAATGGGTTGCCGGATGAGCACATTAAGGCATCTAATGGTAAATTTACTTCATTTCTTAAAGGCCAGTAATGCACCTGCAAGGCCCCTGTGATGCAGATGTCTATGAACGGTGGTTGCAACTTTCCATCAGGTGAGCTGCTCGTTTGCCACCTATGACATAAAAAAGTGATCACCACTACTATAGACATCGAAAATAGATGTAATTTATACACTCGTGCAGAGTCGGATTTAAAGGTCTGGAGGCCCACGGGCCACAAAGCAGTAGGGGCCGTAGACAAACAGAAGCGTGAACAACCTAATAATTACATTATCATGAATTAATTACTTTTTCATTTCAATCAGTAAGCTATGATTTATTTACTTGTATTGTTAACTTTTATAGTATTAAAGAATAACATTATTATAATTTGACTATATCTCGGTATTTGTTAAGTTGCTGAAAAATGTGGCCCTCACTAATGTGGAGGGCCCCAGGGCAGTTGCCCCGGTTGCCCTCCCCTAAATACGGCCCTGCACTCATGCAAAAATATACTCTTTTCCATAAAATTCAATTGCACGTATCTTAATTAAAAACTATTGAATTATCTTGTATACCAGTTAAAAACCAACGAATACTAATTATCGTAATAAGTCTTATTAATCGAATTTGTTTTTAAATGAAATTTCAATTTATTTATAGGCACTGTAAAAATATCTCATAATTTCATATTTCAACCAATCACAGTCCTCTGCTTGACAAGGCTCTTACGAATCTATAGCCCCGGGATTTTCACCCTTGCATCCAGCCAGGTCTCTCATATATACTCAAGGTCGTTAACCTCCCTAACTCGTGGCTGGGAAGTGCCACAAACATTACTTTACAAGACGCCGAATAAAATATCTGTTGCAATGTATTATAGAAATAAAAATACGCATATCCCAGGAAGAAAGTATCGATTTTACAAAATTTGATTGGTTAAGGTGGCTTTTATTTTGATTATGCTGCACGAGCGCACCCCTGCATGGATTTTTTAATTAACAGGTAATATGATCTTCTCCGAGCAAAGCCGTCGTAAGCCGTCAGCTGCCATGTATCATGCGAAAAAACCTCTTCTCTGTTATCAATAACTAACGACCCGCCCCGACTTCGCACGGGTAAGAAATATTCTACAAAAGATATGTTTATTTACGACATCAAAATTAAAGAACTTCTAAAATTATCAGAAACTTCTAAAATTATCAGCGTTTTTTTACTACATTGTCCATATATTATATACAAAACCTTCCTCTTTGATCCCTCTATCTATTAAATAAAACGACATCACAATCCGTTGCGTAAATTTAAAGATGTAAGCATACATAGGGATAGACAGCGGTAAGCGACTTTGTTTTATACAATTATAGGTAATGATGATGGTGTTCATATTAACATAATCTTAGGATGGTCAAAATAAACAACGATATTCTTCCAGATTTCATTTATTAACACTATCTTCACATACATTTTATTCACTAATCCGTGTTTTACATTAGATCCCGTATTTTATATCTACTTCAGTCTATCATTCTCATTATTTCCAAAGTAATAATAACGAAACCAAACATTGCCGCCGCATTCGATTTCTTGACATTCTCTTTCTTTCCGGCCAGTATCAGACATTTGGCCAGTATTAATCGTGAAAAATTATAAAATTTTAACAAAAAGAAAAACCGACTTCAAACAAAACACTATTTTAAAACAAATAAAAATGCACTAAAAAATATTAAAAATAATTGCATATTTAACATATTTTTGAGAGTCCTCCTAGGTAAAATGAAATGAAAAATATTATAGTAAAAAGGATAGCTTGATAAAAACAATAAGTAAAAGGGATAACTAGATATTTTAATTACGCAAAACGTATTACTACGTAATTATGATGTATTATAATGTATTGCTACGTAAAACGACTCAAGGCAAACGTTCCAATTAGGACGTCTTCACGTTTTGCGCGTTAAATCTGTTTATTAAAACATCATTGATTACAACATATTCTAAAAATAGTCAATCGACATAGTATTAACTAAATTATAGTTATACAATGTGTAACAAAAAATAACTAACAATAAGTACATTAATGGCAATAGGGTTTATATATTTATTTAATGTTGCAATCTCACATTAGTAAACAAAAGGCAGATTAAACGGAACATTATAGTCAACAACAAAAGCGCATACAAAACCAAAAGCTGATAAAAAATGATGCAATGTGATTATTTGAGGTTTCAGTAAAAATAGTAGAATACATCCTTCTTATGAATATGCACATGAATTAACGAATTAAGCCGTCAAGAGACTGATGTAATTTTCGTCCAGAAGATCGGTATGAATATATCTTATATATTAATAGCGTTAGCTATTTTTTGTCCCAGTGATTATACGACGATAGCTGCTCAGTGCAAAAAGTTAAAGGACTCTTGATTGCAATTTACTACATTGTTACGTAATGTTGTCTTAAATTTTCGCGATTATTACACATTGAACTTACACATTGAGCACTTTACAGCGTTCGTGGTCACGGGTAGACTGACCTACCCGTGACCCCGAACGCTGTAAAGTGCTCGAAACGTCGGGATGTCAAAAATAATTAAGATACGCGATTCAAATCCGTTATAACTAGTTTTATTTCAATACATTGCTACGATTTAATAAAGAATTCATTTTAGACAGCGAGATAAAGTTACTGGCAGTTTGAGCGGCGCTCAAAAAAGCTTAAAAGATACGAACTGAGGTCGTCAATATGAAATTTAGTCAAAACAAAACCTGTCTTAGGTATCTAAATTTATTAATTTGTTTAACGCAAATTATCGTGTGCAACAAATTTTCAATTCTAATTGTTTCTTCTTTGAGTCATCAAAGTAATAAAATACCTTACAGGCATATACGTTAAATAGATTACTTTATTTTAGATAAGAGCAATGCCATAAAGCACAGCATGCGATTATGTCGTAGACGCGGACGACAATGTTTTCAATCGTCAATAATACATTTTCTTGATACAATTGCAGCTCATAACCGCCCGCGTGGAAAATACGCTTATTTGCTTGATTACGCAACTAAGCGGATATCTGTGTGAACTACAGATATAATAGATAACCCTAGATCAGACGGAGATATATTCGTATGTAGAAAACTGATCACATGCATACACGTGTATAAAAAAAACTTTCGCAGATATGGAACAACCAAGCTTGAGCGTCTTAATCTTGAGAAGTAGGTATTTTGTTTTTGGAGATTGTTCCACAAAAGAATTGTTAAAATGTTAAATTAATTAAACGAAACAATATTATATTTATCAAAATTTACGACGATTACTCTGTATTAAATATTTAGTCCTTTTTATGTTATAGGCAAACGAGCAGGAGGCTCACCTGATGGAAAGTGATTACCACCGCCAATGGACATCTGCAACACCAGGGTGCTTGCGGGTGCATTGCCGGCTTGCAGTTATATACAACCATTATATAGTTACTTGGTGGAAGGGCTACGCCAGTGAAACTACTGCCACAAGGGTCATTTCATAGCTTTGCACCCAAGTTTGGTGATGCATTGGCAAAGAAAGGAATTGTTAATATTTCTCACAGCGTCAATGTTTATTGGATGTCGTGATTCCAAATCAGGATGGACAGTATATGAAGATATAGAAATAGACAAGAAAAATCGTCGCTAAATACCTGTATGTGTATTATATATGTCAAGATGGCCGCCGACGTATTAAATACGAGCTTCGCCGCCGACATATATATCTGTTTTTTTCATATATAAAGTATATTGGACAACATCATATACATTACTCCGATCCCAATGTAAGTAGTTAAAGAATTGTGTTATGGAAAATCAGAAGTCACGACGGTACCACAAACACCCAGACATTAGACAACATAGAAAACTAATGAACTTTTTCTACATTGACTGGGCCGGGAATCGGACCACGGACCTCGAAGTGGCGTATCCATTAAAATCGATATACACATCACTCGACCACTGAGGTCGTCAAATACTTTTAGTTTTATATATAGTATGATTATTGATTAATTCTATTATGTTTTTAAATATAGAAGTTGACGTGTCGAGTGACATAAAATGTAATAGTATAAAAACTTTATCCAATAAAAAATACGTCAATCTGATAACTTTTGACGTATTCGGTAAAATGATTTCGAAGTGTATTTATTACTGCCCACTCGTAACCGCTCGTTCAATAATTTGTAGCGCTCATTTAATTATTATCTTGCTGAATTATATATTCACTGATACATTTAATTATTTTTTATTAGTCACTTTTATTTACATTAGTTTACTGTTTAGTTATAATTGCTGAACTAATAAATACGTGCCATTTAGTGGTGTTTTTACCACCACGCAACCACGTTGCAACCTTTGCCATCGTGAATATATTAACCAACTTTTATTTCATTGAAAACCACGCCTAACCAGCACCATTTATTAAGGACCCGTCGCTATAAAACCGTCTCAACAACACATAAAATGTATATTACGAATAATGTATGAGAAAAATGGAAAATTATAATAATTTTCTTTGTTGGCACGGGTTCAAGTGTAGTACTTATAGTGCTTGAGCATAAATGATGTTCAAAATAATGAACGAACTCAATCCAAAAACTGCCCTGTTATACTTAATATAATAATCTGATGGACGTATTAAAATATATATACATAATATCCCTCATAGCCTGAGCTGTCTCCTTTTGACTGCACACAAGTTTTATATTCATTATATTTTTTTTTTCTTTATTATTATATCTTTCTTTATTTATGTTGTTTTTATATCCATTTTTGAATATATATTTTTTTCATTATATGTGTGTATGTCATACATGTTTTTTCTTTCTTTCTTTCTTCTTCTATATCAATTATTAATAGTCATGAGAACCGTTGGCTCTTTTAGTGGATATTCCGATACACTTGGTGTCAGTGATTGTAGGGGGTCAGTAGCATGTGAGAAGCGATCCTGTGGCGCAGCTGAAAAGACGGAGAGGGTACCGGTGGTTTAAGTGGGTATTCACTCGGCGACCTGGGCACTGGTGAGTCCCACATACCTCCCTATTTCACATGGGGCAATCGCGTAGAACGTTTTTCCAGCGAGAAAATGAATGTGCCAGTGATTGACCACTATTTATTTAAAATAAACTATTAGTTATACTCAAAATTTTACAGACAAATAAGTTATTAATAATTTGACTTACATGCCTCTTGTTGGATTACTGTCATTAAATTAACCCAACAAGAAATTAACTATTATAAAAAGCGATATTTTATTAATATTTTCTGAACGTTCTTAATATTAGTTATACGTACAATGTATTGCGGATTCCAAAATGTGGACAACAATACTCTAAAGTTGACCTCATATAAGAATTAAAAAAAAATATAGTACCTTTTTTCGATTCCTTACTTTCAATCAAATTAAACCCAAATATTCTACACGTTTCA
The DNA here is from genome assembly GCF_905220365.1 of Vanessa cardui. Classification (NCBI taxonomy): domain Eukaryota; kingdom Metazoa; phylum Arthropoda; class Insecta; order Lepidoptera; family Nymphalidae; genus Vanessa; species Vanessa cardui. The sequence continues at coordinate 4,780,829 of NC_061141.1, forward strand.
GTTGTTATAATATGATCTTCTCTGTACGAAAACATTAGATTATGATCTGTACCCTTAGTACGAGTTTGACAGTTAACTTCATGTAATTTACTTTCGGTTTTCTTTTCATACAAATCCTATCAGCGCCCCAAGCGTAAACGCAGAGGAACTAAAATCGGCAGTACGAGTTTTTATTACTAACTAGCAGTATATATAATGTACTCTGTGTTACTAACGTTATCGACTTCGAAGTCGAAATAACGCGCGGTTTTCGACATTTTGGTAGTACGAGTAACACTTTTGACAGATTTACGCAAGTAAATTGACGTTTTCGTTACTTTCTTATCGAGTTTGAACTCACTGAATTTATTTCGGTGAGAGTCAGTGAAACCTATTTTTGAAAATTAATTACTAAACATGTGAGGCAATATAATGCTTGAAAACTAGCTACAACTGTTACGGTAGTCTTTTAGAACATTAAAAAGCAACGAAACTGAATTCTGCGGTGAAATTTATCTTTAATTAGCCGTATTTTAAACTAACATATTTTCTTGAGAATTGCCTTAGAAAATGTTAATATTTTTTTGCGTTAACATGTGAAGAAGAAATGAGTTATAAATATTAACTTATTTTCAATATATTTACAAATATGATACAAACGCAAGGTGAGTCTAAATATAACATATATTTTTAAATGGCATGCTAATGTATTATTTAATTACATCGAAAATAAATGATAATAATGTAAAAGAGTATAATTCAATTATCATAATATCATAAAATCGCTTAAACAAAATAGTAAAACAAGTTATAATTGAAATATGTATATTGTTTAAATGAGTATTTTCAAAAACATCAAAAATACTTAACTTATTTTTGTTATTATTCCTAACAATATTGGTAGCAGTTGAGAATGCTTTGAAGGTATGATGGGGATCATGCAAAGTATAAGTAACTGTCATTCTTTAGTGTAATCATTATTAATAAAAATATATATATTTTTCAGGCTATGAGTGAATCAATCCTTTATTTGGAGCAGCTATACTATTATTAATGATGATTTGGTGCAGACAATATCCAAGAAACAAGTGACCATGCATTGAACAGTTATCTACGTCTCTATATAATTTCCTTTTGATTTAATTCAAACAATAAATATACTGAAAAGTGGATTTGTCTCTTTATTGAATATCTATTATTTTCTACGATATTGTAAAATTAAATTGAATTGAGAATTATTTAAAAAATATGCATTATTATATTAGAAACATTTATAGGTACATTATTATACTATTATGTATGTATATTATATGTTTATATTAAATTATATATACATTATTATTATACTCAATAAATGCTTGTAACTATTGTTTTGAATTCTTATAAATAATCAACGTCAAAAACACTCATTGCTTAAAAACATAGAATGTTATTTATCCTTTTTCTAAAAGGAAAAATATAAATAACAATAGTAGTATAAAACAGATAATTAAAACTATTAACTCTTTATTGTTTAATGTAAATCAGTAACTTTATGTATGTAGTGCATATAATTATATTTTAGGAAAAATAAAACAAATTAAGAGAAAGTAATTGTTAGGTATTTGTTTTCAATATATTAAATTTTATTTTCACAATGATTCTTGGAGTTAAGAGTGTTGGATGTAATGTCACACTGGAAAATCAATAACTATTGTTTTGATTTCTCTCAAATAATCGACTTCAAAAACACTCATAGCTTAATAAAATAGAATGTTGTTATTTATACTTTCTCAATTATGGGGTATATTAAAACAGTCAATTAAAACTATGAACTCTTTGTTGTTTAATGTAAATAAAGACCTTTATATATGTTATATACATAATTATATTTTAGGACAAATAAAAAACAAATTAAGGTAGTAATTATTAGGTATTTGTTTTCTATATATTAAACTTTATTTTAACAATGATTCTTGGAGTTAAGAGTGATAGATGTAGCATCACACTGGAAAATGCAGCACAGATGTATTTGTATTATCTAGGCTTGTTTTTCTTCTTTGGAACTGTAATCATAAAAAATATTTTTTATTAATACATTCACAAACATATAAGTCATGATCATGGAATTATTTAAATCTAAGTGAACCCTAATTGAAATATAATTAATAAAGGCCATAATACATAATGGCAATTAGACATGCATATTATTGTAGTATATTGAAATAGTTTGTATTTAATTAGGATAATATCGAAATAACAAAATAATTTAAGCATAACTTTGAATTGAGATGAAAGTCACTTCATTTTAAATTAAACTTAATAAACAGGAAATAAAAACAATAATTTAAATATAGAATAAAAGTATTCGCAAACTAATTTTACTTATTAATAGATGCTCTAAATATGTATAAGTATATCAACGTAAAATTGTAAGGAGAATTCAATTAACAATATTTGTAGGTTAGTTATAGTTTAACACAAATTCCTCTATATTAATAACAATATTCACTGTTTATATATTTTTTAAACGTTTAGAATCTTTATTATAAACTTACGGTCCTTACAATTATTACGTATCGTTTTATTTATTTAATGTAATAATAAATTTATGTTTACGTACCTCTTGATGAATTTTATAATATAATTAATCTTTCAAACAATGTTTCAGTGTAATTTCTTTTCTTTTCACTGCTATTATAACACTTAAAAATTAAAGCATTCACCGTTCTATTTCTTACAGTAATGTAAACAGTGTAAAATACGATAAGATAACCTTAAAATTTTTAAAGACATTAGACAATACTTTGCGAGAAATGTCAAATACAAGAAAAATGACAAAATATTTTTTTTCACTCTTTTTAGCGCGTGTAAGTGAGACGGAAATATGAATTGTGTGGTAGTCTTTTTCGAGTAGCTCGATGGCTATCATGGTTTTAACGCAAACGAGTAATGTCAAACTTATACTATCGAATTCAAATACTTCGTAAACGTTTTCGAATAGACGATACGTTATTAACGCAAGAAGTATTTAAACTCGTACTAGGGGTACTGAGTAAACATTGAGCGACTTTACTTAATTATATTTATCACATTTATTAATTGTTTATTGCTTTTCTCGCAATATTGACACAACATATTGAGATCTCTTTGTAGCAGACTTATGTCTCTTTTGTCGATATTTATCGTCGTTGAATAAATAGGACAAATTATATTAGGTCTTTTATGGATTAACCTTTTTCATGAGTTTTCTTAAAGAAAATATCTATCTAATATTGAGCAATTAGTTACATAGTAAAAAATCTTGAATCAGTATTACTTATATTTGACAAATTCTTACTAAAATGCATGTTTTCAAAAATTGCACTGCTTTGCCTGGTGTCCAACCAATCATCGGTTAAGGTGCACGCGTTCCAACCACTGGACCATCTCAGCTCCTTGTAATGCTGCAAATCTTCTTTTATGTAATATAAAAATAAATATTTTACCTGCGTCAAGCGGCTGATACTTACAGCATACAAATATCGCTCATACGCTTACGGACAATATTTATCGTCGCTGAATGTTAGTGGGATACGTCTCAGTCTTGCTATACATTAAATCTTTTCAGCTAAAGCTTAGTTCATGAATTTTCTTACTGGCGCTCAGTCTTTCTGGAATCGAAGCCACTAGTTATTAGTAATAATCAGCAATAGTCATAATCGAGTTATCTCGAGATTTAAAAATGTTCTACAGGTGAACAATGATATTCTAATAAACAGATATGTTATACCCATACTAAACAACAGAAAAAAGTATGTCGCGCCGGGGACCGTTAATTTTACATTTCGTTACAAGTAAAAAGGAAAGCTTGATAAAAACAATAAGTAAAAGGGATAACTAGATGTTTTAATTACGCAAAACGTATTACTACATCATTATGGTGTATTATAACGTATTACTGGCATAATTATGATGAAAACGACTAAAGGTAAACGTCCCAATTAGGACGTTTTCTAGTCTTCACTTTTTTTTTTAAAACCATAAGTTTTAATGTCAGCGAAATCAAACATTAGTCAAGGTAAGCTAAACTAAGTAACCTTTCTTGGAATGATAATACCAAATGTGAAGTTATACTTAACGTGGAATAATAAATTAAATAAATGTTTACGAGGAACTTCTGAATTCATATAAATTTGATAAAGTATAGAAGGCAAAACTGAAATTTGTAAAATCAATGAATTAGTTAGTGGTATGGTCGCACGTAAGGTTGTCTGTGAAAGTATCGCCCCCTTATAAATTATACCTCTCAACAGATTGCTGTTTGAGTATTCACTCAGTATTATTGTGGTCTGGTTTTAAGGGTGTGTTAACTAGCGTATATACAGGTTTCAGGAAGATAACATCTTGAATGATTAATATATCTTATATCGCCACAATATTGGTGCCCACTTATCATAAAAAAATATATCCATTGACAATAGTGACACTACTTACTCTTAAGCATATTTACACGTAAGTCTAATTTTATCTATACATATAATAAAGTTGCAGTGTCTCTTTGTATTATTAAAACAGCCCTTTTTTACTCAATGCATACGTATGTATATACGGTACACATACCAAAATAACATTTTTTTCAATTTTTGTCTGTCTCTCTGTTCTGACTAATCTTTGGAATGGCTGGACCGATTTTAACGGGACTTTCTCTGGCAGTTAACTGATATAATAAGGAGTAACTTAGGCTACAATAATATTTTTTTTGTTAAATTCAAACGCGTACAAGGTCGCGGGCACAGCTAGTTATAAATAAAAATGAAACTGAATATTAAAGTTGGCTAACTTCACCAATTTCACAACAAATATCGGAACAAGTAATCATGTACCTATATTCTGTTTCAATCGCAGAAGGATTAAACATAAACAAACCTCCAATTTTCATATTCCGTGTTATTTGCACGTCAAACAGTTTTTGATTAATATGAGTGAATCTTGAAATCGTAACGTATATTATTTTTCCTTTTCGTTTGATATTTGATCTATCTGAGGCACGATTGTATTTATACTGATTTGAGTACACATAGCCGAAAAATATCCAAAAGTATAAAATTGTCGGTATGGCCCAGTGGTCAGAACGCTTACCGTAACTGATTACGGGTTCAAATACAGGCAAGCACCACTGCATATTGTTTAAAATTCATCTCATGCTTAACGATGAAGGTAAACAGCGTGGTGGAATGTGTTCCGAACCTTTTCCTCAAGGGCAGAGGAGGCCTTAGCCCAGCACTGCTAAATTTATAGGCTATTGTTGTTTTTATTGTATAAAATTGTATATTATGTGTAATGTAACCCCTACGACTCTATCGGGAAAAGTAATAAAAGTAAGCAAAAGATTGACTTACTTTTAAGCCATTGACTTGTGCTTATTGCATACGGTTTAGACGTAAATTAATATTAATCGCAGATAAACATTAAAATCTAAAATAAAAAGTTCGTCTGGACCTACGCATTGCTTCCAATGGCACATCTTTTATACACGTGTAAGTCATTAGTGGAACATTATAGATCAGTAAATTCGTGTATGCAAGAACTAGTCGTGCTTCAAACACCGTGTGGGAAAGTTTCCGTTCCCTTGCTCCATTATAAAGTTAAGGCAAATATGTGATTACTCTACTTTCAGATCATTAAATGTCACATTAATAATGAAAATTTGCAATTTTATAACTTTTCATACTTGTTAACAGAATTTTGGTTGAGATGTTTTTATCCTAATATTATTTTCAGCATTAAATAAACTTAAGACAAAACTTGTTGAAGATCACGCACAATTACAAGTAGGTGTAATTTTGGGCATCATCTGTCTATCCCAAATTATCACAAAAGCATAATAATATGGCAAATATATTGAACAAATTGGATGAATTGGAAGATATTGAGGATCCCATATCAACAGCAGTAACTACAAATATTTTCTATACCTACCTATATTCTCATCATTAACCTTTAAAAATACAGAACACTAGAGAGTAAATATATACAGAAACGCAAAGAAAAGTTTTTAATTTTCTCACTCGAATTAATATTAAGTTTTGTAAACACTATCGAGTACAACACTAATGTACCACAAACTAACTGCCGTATTGTAGGGTGAAAGGAGCGTTATGTCAGTAGAGTAGAAATCTCGAACCTCGTGTTTATAACCTAAACCAATATTAAGAGCTTGATAGAAATTTACTAGAACGAATTTGAAATTTAAATGACGGCTGGTGAAAGCCTTTGTTGAACTGAAGTTATAATGATTGTTATAATGATGTGTCGTGTTATATAGCTAATGTTTTTGTTATAAATGATGAATATCTAAATCCATCACTCTCTTGGGTGAAGAAGTTTTAAAAATTAAGAGGAATTAATGGGTATCTTTAACGCCTCGGCATAAGCCTAAATACCAATTTTTATAATTAATTATATTATTTCTACCATCAGAAATACCGCATTTCTTTATAAACTTTCCTCTTCCTTTCATCTCCCTTAGAAGACTAATTTTGGAAAATCCTTTCTTAGTGCTCACTTTTGTTCGACAAAATTTAATCCCTGTAGATCCACCGGTGCATGTCAGTCATATTAAAATTTTACAAAGTTGATGTAACAAGATATGGAATACACGCTTCACTTTATAATTATAATATATTACAGTAATTACCGCTAAACATATGGCAATTATTTACTGCATATTATGTGGATCAAGTCTCTTAGGTGGCAAAATTCCATTAGTAGCTCCATCAAGTCATTTTGCATTTGCATAATTTCTTCATCGCATGTAATGTTAATGTTTATTATCGCTTAGTATATTTCAGTTACTTTCACAGTATAATATCATACGGTATTATGCTGTGGGGCAACGCAACCGCTATCCATACTATATTTGTGCTGCAGAAGAAGGCTATTCGCGCAATCTATAACTTAGGAGCTAAAGAATCGTTAAGGAATAAATTTAAAGAAATCAAGATATTAACTGTTGCTTCTCAATATATAATCTGTAATGTTATGTTTGTACGAAAAAATATTACTGATTTTCCTCTCAGGTCAGGGTATTTTCTTTTCCGAACCGGTGGTACTGTTTCAAATGACTATCAGTAAGAAAGTGTAATACTCCTATATTGAATAAAACAATTTGAGTTTGAGTATGTTCTTGTAATATTTAGAATTAAACAATACAGAGAGGCTCACTTGAGATATTTTAGTGTCTTGTCAGTTCTACAAAATATAATCATTACAAACCAGTGGTAACGCTATATTTAAATCAATCCTGTAACTAGAGGACTTAAAACTACAGTCTATTTAAATTTAGAATATTTTGTGTTTTTTATAAAACGACAAAGAATAATCACGTATTGAACGATAAAATATAAAATCACTTCTTGGTACAAATATCTTAGTCTCCGAGAAAGGTTTGCCCAAATATTAGACCCGAACAAAAAATCGACGCTCAATATAACTAATGTAACGAAAGAATTCCCAATGTCTTGGGAAAGTCGAAAAATTTCAGAGAAAAATTCCATGTAAAGATTGCTTCACATGACAAAGTGAGTGATTTGTGGCCAGCGAGATATAAAGCTGAATATGTCGGACGTAAAATACGTCAATCTAACAAGCTCGTTTCGAACTAAATTCGCAAGTTATATCGTTTGTTCCGATACATATTGCGGTAACTAATCTGAAGTTATTTTTCTTAACTCATTTTTCTAAAGTTATTCTGGTTTTCATGAGGACCAATCCGAGATCCTTCGTTCAATTCCCGGCTGAGCTGATATAGAAAACGTTCATTGGTTTTCTATATTGTTGTGGGTGGGTTTGGTTGTTTGGGTCGGGTTGGTGAAATACACATGTGGCAGAATTTCAATGAAATTAGACACATGCAGGTTTCTTCGCGATGTTTTCCTTCAGCGCCGAGCACGAGATGAATTATAAACACAAATTAAGCACATATATATAGTGGTGCTTGCCTGGGCTTGAACCCGAAATCATGGGTTAAAATGCACGTGAAATGAGCCGAGATGGCCCAGTGGTTAGCGACTGGGCCATCTCGGCTCATTTCCATAACACAAGTGCTTTAGCGACTTACATTGGGATCACAATAATGTCCGCAATGTTGTCCAATATTTATTTATATTCCTCTTGAGCGTTAATATTCAAATTTAAAACAATGTAACATATTACATGGGTACGTATAATTATGTTTAAAAATAAATTCACCAAAAGTGTGCGAATTGCAAAGTATTGTAAATCCAAGATTTACAATACTAGATTTAGCCAACATCGGTTGGCTAAATCCCGTGGCATATCTTTGTAGATAAATATTGAAGCTGTACATGTTTGCGAATTCTGATATACGTTATTTTGGCAGCGTTCACTCGGAAAATGGTGTGTGAGGATTTTTTTCGACTATTTTCCTCAATATCGGCATATTACAATATTAAAAAGTCTATATATAAAGGAAAAAACAATGACGTGAAAACAACTGACATGATATGAGTAGTCTCATACTCTCTTTGAGCAAGTCTTTCTAGATTCCTCATCAAAAGAAAAATCACGTCAAAATATACTGTATTCAAGCGAGGTTCTACAAGCACTTTTGAACCGTCTTTTAACAAATAATACAGTTGAGTAAAGCTACCACGGACAAACCAAATAAATAACAAAATACCAAAAAGTCGATTCTACCGGCATGATAATCAGTAGTTACTGTTTTCCAACATTTAAAAAATACATTAATATTAGTTTATTATAATTATATATGTATGTAACATATCCTGCCTGGAAGTCAACAAGTCAGCGACTATTATATATCAGCTACTGTCAAACATGGGACATGGAATCTTAGTTCCCAAGTTTAGTGGAGCATTGGTGTTTTCCGGAATGGTTAATACTTCTTTGAGCACCAATGACTATTGACGATGGAGACCGCTTACGGCTTAACGGCTGTGGCTGATTTATTTTAAATAAAAATTTACTTGTAATTTTGATTATAAGTAAATTTACTATTAGACCGGGAGATAATGACACAAAATATTTATTCGGTCATTTGTACCAGTATGGCGGTTCTTTAGTGGTCTGATTACGTAAAAGCAAAAAGGACAATGATGGTCATAGCGCTGGCACCGGCGGCCCAATCGCGTGGGCGTTAATCGAACGCGTCGGATAAATAACGAGTGTCGAACGATTTGTTCCACAAAAATGCTTGTATTTTTTAGATAGTCGAAATAAAATAAGTAGGCGCTGGCCTAATACCATACTTCTCGGGTGACTTACAGCCCGCCATACCGACGCGAATACATTAGTTTAAATAAAACAATTCAATCATTTGTATACCACTGCAAAGGATTTTTTTTTTTATCGTCAAACATTTTGTACCAGGAAAGTATGTAGCAAAATTTGACCGTTATTATTTTTCCCATACAGTAGGGGGAAAAAGTGCTGCCATACTTGAAATACTTATTTATTTGACACGTTTTAAAAATACGACTGTAATCATTTTCCTTTTTGCCTCTACGTAATCAGACCCCTGAAGAACCGCCATACTCGTACAAATGACCAAATATTTTGTGTCATCATGTCCCGGTCTATGTGAGAATATTTATTTAATATAGTAGAATATTATATATTAAATATGTTAGAACTTATGAAAATAATTTAATATTGAATTATACAGAAGAACTAATTCAACGCATTTGCAACATTGACATTCTAAAGACAAAATTAGTTTGCGAGCAATTTCTAAATACCTTTTGCCGAAAGGTCATATTAGTCATACATATCATCACTAATGATTTTTTAAAATAATTAACATATATTATATTTTAACGGATTTAAGTCGCGTATATTACATTTTTTTACCATCCCGACGTTTTCGAGCACTTTACAGCGTTCGGGGTCACGGGTAGACTGAGGTGACATTTGTCTATTTGAGGTACAAAAGAAATATTATTTACAACTACCGCCAACGATTTCTCAATTGGTATCTTGAGTAACGTTCCGGTTGCACGCAGAAGGCACTGACTGTATCTTTAGGTCTTGCAGTCTGTTGGATTTGGGATTTTAAATTTTTAATAAGTGGATCCCAGGTGTTTTTTTTTTAATTTATTTAAGCACACTTACAATATATATATATATTTACACTGATATAAAATTTGAAAGAGTTCAATACAATAAAGTCCTTAATACAAAACACTTAATAACACACTAAATACAACACAAAAAGCTCAGCTAGTGAAATAAGGGGAAATAAAAAAGAGTATAAAAAATATTAACGAACTGTGTTAGAAATGTGTGTTAGAAAGTCTCCAACCATCTTCTCTATTGAAGTTCGGATATTTTTGAATTTCAATAGCCTCGCGTATCATTCTAGGAATGAATCTGTGTTCTCTAGCGAGGATCTGTGATTTATCAAATCGAATAAAATAAATAAAAATAAAATCTTTATTTATTTTTTGATTTTAAGTGAAGCTGATGCAGACTAACTATTTTTTCTCAATATGGATAGATTAAGCCTGCCGTTTATATGAATCAGAAACTACTTAGGAGACAATTTCAAAAGAAACTTTCGAATAAAGCAAAAATAGACTTTCGAAAATGCGGCTTTAATACGTCATGCGGCATAAACTACAAGGAACCACCCTCGAAAGAGCTGTAATCGACCTAAGTATAAAAACTTTGCAAAAGAGCTAATATATGTCATACATCATATGGCATCACATCATATACACAAAATTTGATTAAAGACAGTAAATGATACTGCCCCATATCGCCCCCTAACTGTAAATCGTTTAAGAGTTCCATCACTACATTGTATAAAACAAGGTCGCTTTCTCTGTCCCTATATCTTTAAATCTACGCAACGGATTTTGATGCGGTTTTTTTTAATAGATAGTATGATTCAAGGGGAAGGTTTGTGTATATAATACATGTACAATATAGTAAAGAAACACTGACAATTTTAGAAGTTTGCAATGTGATGTCGTAAATAAACAAATTCTGTAGTATATTTAGTATCAGTATTTCACCCGTGCGAAGCCGGGGTGGGTAGCTAGTTGATTATAATATTCAATACATATTACGGAACATTACATTACAATACATTACGGAAGGTGACTCAAATATTCAAATAACCTACAAATAAAAGATTCGACCGAGTATCGCTAACGTGCTCCTTAGAATTGTTCCGTTCCCTAGCGTTCCGTTACATTGTCATGGATCCTTGAAACTATCCTTGAAGTATATCCTGTATAATAAAAAAAGAATCATCAAAATTGGTTTACGTGATTTTCAGTTATTCACCTATTTGTCGCGCATAGACATAATGCAAATTTAAGACTTATGTCGTTTTTATACGGATACCATCATCGGAAAAAAATAAAATTAAAATGGGACCCCACGGGAAGCACTACCTTTCAAACAAAAAAAAAATATGAAAATCGGTCCACCCAGTAAAAAGTTATGAGGTAACAAACATAAAAAAAAATACAGACGAATTGATAACCTCCTCCTTTTTGAAGTCGGTTGATAAAATGGTTAGGTTTATCCAGAGCATGTTTACATACTTACTTTACGACTTTACGACTTGAGGAACGCCTATTTTTGACATCTCCTATATATTCCTTGACCCTAGTGCCGATGCTTCTCTTTGTTTGGCCTATGTAAGATAAACCACACTCACATTCGAGTTTATATACTCCCGCAGTTTGTAAAGGAATATTTCTCTTGATAGGTCTCAAGAACTGGCTCACTTTCTTATGAGGCTTGTAAATGGTTTTAATCGAAGCTCGCTTCAAGATGTTGCCAATCCTGTCTGTAACTCCCTTCACATATGGTAGAAATGCAGGTTGTCGCTCAACTGTGGGTGGCTTGATACGGCTTCTGCGTTGCTGGCGATGCACGGGCAGCTTGTTCTGATGGAGTGCAAGCTTGACCTGACGTAGCTCGTCCTCTAGGTGTTCAGCATCGCAGAGATGGTGGGCTCTCTGAAACAAAGATTTGCCAACGGTAGCTAACTGACTAGGGTGGTGGTGCGAGTCACCATTGAGGTATTTGTTGGTGTGTGTGGGTTTCCTATAAACAGTGTGACTGAATGTATTGTCAGGATTCTTGATAATAAGGATGTCAAGGAAAGCTAAAGAATTATTTGCCTCTAATTCCATAGTAAATTGAATGCTTTTATTTAGAAAATTAAGATGTACTAAAAATGCAGATGTCAGATCACTAGGTAGTATTGTGAAAGTGTCATCTACGTACCGTTTATAAAACCTAGGTGTTATTGGTCCAGAGCGAATTAATATAATATAATGTAATCGCGAAAATCTAAGACAACATTAAAATATTAATCTTCACGTGGCATGAAATTCAAGGAATTTATTTATCTTGTAATTAATTTACGATATAATTGTACCACATAAAGTATATATATTCATATTAATGTATCAAATTACCGACAACCCCGGCTTCGCAGAAATGCAATCAAGAAATAAAATGATATGAATTAAATATAACTTATAACCCTTCAGCACAGGAATAATGTACCTTTCTACTAAAGTCATTTTTTTTTCTTTTAATTAGATGTTTATTTAGTTCCCAAGATTACCCCCCATATATTATTTCACCTCTTACTCATAATATATTCTTATTATTTAGATGTATAACTTATTGCACATCTATGGGCGTCCTACCCTTTCAAAGTGCTCCTACTGTTCCTGTGTTGGCTTAGTGAGGAATGTTATGTCATCTAATGGAACAGCAATCTTCACAGTTGCTTATATAGGATCGAGACACTATTTATACTTAGTTCAAGATTAATCCGCCCCAGTATAAGAAAAAAAATGTAGCAATTAGCATATCATATCAGAGTAGCTTTACATTTAATATAACCTAATAAAAATGACGATTGGAAAAGTCCTTGAGCCTCCTTTAATAGATTATGTTTTGGGTCTGATTGTGATAGGCTTATGATAGGAGGATATAATCCGCCGATTTCTTTGAACATTTTGATTATTATTCGTAGAAAATATTTCCCATGTAATAAATTTTATTACCAGGTACGTTTTCCTTTACCAAATATTTTGTAACAATGAAACGATACCCTAGTGGCCGAGAAGGTCACGTTCAGAACGTTTCCTTCGAAAGCTCTCTACCATCGTACTGCTCGAGAGCTATGTGTAATATTTGTTCGTTTTCCCTCATGACCGTAAAATACCAATATGACTGGTATGAAATATTTGCAATAACTTTTGGTTTCATACCAAAGATTAGAAAGAAAATATACATAGACTATGTGACATAGGTTAAAAATACAAATTGACACGGAACAAAATTTTTCCGTCTATCTGTATGTATAGATGCATTAAATTTATTATTTATTATATACTAGTGAACAGATTTTCCTGCGATGTTCAATTGACAGAATAATTTGTGAGAAGGTTTAAGAGTATGTCAGTAACTCACTTAAATAATACCTCAGTCTTATTACAGGAATCAAAAGAAAAGTTTTTTTTAAATTATTTAATTTTAGTACATTTTTATGATAAATATATCCACAAGCGACTAATACCGTGAAACGTTTATACCAGTATCATGAATATTCACACTGAAGGAGTTTTCGTGTTAAGGGTGTATACACACATGTACACGCGAAGGTGCGGTATCGCGGTGCGACAACTGCAACTTGCAAGTTTGCTGGTGTGGTTTTTTTAACTAAAACGGTCGTCTCACTTTAAATTATGATTTAAAAAAATATTACATTATATTCGGCGCGCTTTAGTTGCGTTCGAGTGGAAAGGTTCTCTAACACGTAAGTATAGAAGACAGTTTTCATCTTTCTATTGGAGTTTCTAACAATTACCCACATTAAATAGTAATTTAAGAATATGTACCTTTATTTTACATATTTATGGTAGGAATTCATACACAAAAACGTTATACTGACACAGTTACAAATAATTAATGGTTTTCCTAAACGGTTTTCGACAAGATTTAATTAAAGTTTAATTAAATTTATTTTAGAGCACACACATTTACAAACTCATAACAAGGGGTGTGTGTTGTTAGATTAGTAGAAAAAAAACGGGTGTTAGCAAATGTTAGTGTTGGTTTTTCTTAACGCTTTTCAACAAGACTGATTTCTTTAAAATTTAATTAACATTGCTTAAGAACATACACGTAAAAACAGTCATAAAAAACGGGTGTCAGCAGTAATATTTATATATTACTAAATTAATATTGGTGCAATAAAACTTTTTTTTCTATAACAATGAACGTGAAATATACTTCATTACAACATGCAAGTCAAGGCGATACGAAGATCATGATATATAGTCGAAAGCTAGGCAACGCGACGTCGCAAAGCAACGCTTTTGTGTGAACAAGCCCTAAGACAATGTGCCTCAATTAATTGTAGTACACTTTATCAGCTTCATAATCAGACTCAATCCGTTTATCTCCTTGAGATTGATGATTCAGAACGAACCCATCCTGCTATTTAATTACAGCTAAGTCATAACAATAAGATTTTGTTACGATATTTTCTTCACTTTAAATCGCGGTCGTCGTAAGATTGCCTTATAACTTTTATATAACTTTATATTAATACGTAAAGCCACAATTTTATATCAAAAGATGCGGACGAAGCTGTATGCAATTTGACACTATTAAAGTTTATGTGGATAAAATATGCATTATATTCGTTGATGTACACATCACTCACACTACGATACGTTTAACACATATATAGTACGTCACAACTAAGATGTAGCATCGACAATATTCGTTAAATCGATCACATCCGAATTAAATACGCAATCCGCTATATGACTTCACACAAACGCAATAACTTGTAATATCATATAACCTAATATATTCGTCAATTTGACACGTCGATTTACATGCTCTTGCTTACTTGGGTTAAACTGACTGACTTGGATTATAACAAAATTTATTACCAATTTTTAGCATTTACTTTATTTTTCTACCATATATATTTTATCAGCAGAATCTCGAGGCGTTAGTTTAAAAAAGTAGCCTGTATCCTTTCTGGCGATCAAACTGGAGATAGTTTGAGCTCCAGATATTGAGTTTCTTCAAAATCGGTTCAGCAGCATAAGTATATAGTAGACTTGGTTACAAAGTCAGAATTTATTTCGCATTTATACTATTGATATGGATATATTAAATTATTTGGACCCATATTGTGACAGAGGTTTACCTACGTGCCATATCCCATCCATCAGTTATTCAGTTATATCATTATAAATATTTGTATTATACCATAATGGTATTCGACCTTGGAAAGGAGCAGGTGTTCCAGCCGGTAACGGTAGCGTCGACAAACTCATACCGATGATCGGGAGATAATAGTGTGTATTGTTACTTGTTTGTTGGGTTGGATTTTCGATCGTATTAGGTTGGGGAAAAAGTCTTTTCGCATATAGTATGTATGAACTTGTAATAAAATCTCTTTGGCTATATCATTTGTATCTGGCTGGTTTTGGTATCATTAAAAAGTTTTAATTTTAAAGAAGGCACTTCCAAATTCAAATTAGGAATTTGTGTGATTTTCATTTGTTTTTGTTGTTGTTAAAATGAGTGAATCTAAAGAAGAAATTCGATACATTTTAAAATTTTACTATAAAAAAGGTAAAAATGCAACTCAAGCCGCGAAAAAAAATTGTGATGTTTATGGACCTAATGCAGTATCTGTGAGAGTAGCGCAAGTTTGGTTTAAGCGTTTTCAATCCGGAAATTTTGATATCAAAGATGCATCTCGCTCTGGTCGCCCTGTTACGGACAAAATTGATGCCATTTTTGAAAAAGTGGAGCAAGATCAGCATATTAGTAGTTACAATGTAGCTGAAGAACTGGCTACTGACCACAAAACGGTTTTGACTCATTTGAATAAAGCTGGGTACACAAAAAAGCTCGATATATGGGTGCCTCATGAACTCACTGAAAGAAACCTAATGAACCGTGTACTCATTTGTGATTCTTTATTACGACGTAATGAAACCGAACCATTTTTGAAGAAGCTGATAACTGGTGATGAAAAGTGGATCACATACGACAAGAACGTGCGAAAAAGATCGTGGTCAAAGGCCGGTCAAGCTTCACAGACTGTGGCAAAACCCGGATTAACTCGCAACAAGGTAATGCTGTGTGTATGGTGGGATTGGAAGGGCATCATTCATTATGAGCTGTTACCGCCCGGCAGGACCATCGATTCAGAACTGTATTGCGAACAATTGATGAGATTGAAGCAAGAAATTGAGAGAAAGCGGCCAGAATTGATCAACAGAAGGGGTGTGGTTTTTCACCACGACAATGCTAGACCTCACACATCTTTAGCCACTCAACAAAAATTACGAGAGTTTGGCTGGGAGGTATTAATGCATCCGCCGTATAGTCCTGACCTTGCACCTTCAGATTTTCATCTGTTTCGGTCTCTGCAGAATTCCTTAGGCAGTGTCAGGTTAACATAACGAGAGGACTGCCAAAACCACTTGTCGCAGTTTTTCGATCAGAAGCCCCAAAATTTTTACAGCAATGGGATCATGTCACTACCAACAAGATGGCAAAAAGTTATGGAACAAAATGGCATCTACATACTTCAGTCAAATGTAAATAAACTATAAAAAAAATGTTTGAATTTTCATATAAAATACGAAGAAACTTTTTCCCCAACCTATTATTTTGACTGGCTTACTTCTTCTTCTTTACATAGTATAAAACAAAGTCTCTTATCGCAGTCTGTTCCTATGTATGCTTAGATATTTAAAATTACACATGGAATTTTGACGTGCGAAGCCGGGACGGTTCGCTAGTAAGAAATAAATCATTGTACGATCATTTAAGTCACTTACTTGGTGGTTGGGCTTTGGAAAGCCCGTCTGGGTAGTTACCACCCACTCATCAGATATTCTACCGCCAAACAACAGTACTTTGTATTGTTGTGTTCCGGTTTGAAGGGTGAGTGAGCCAGTGTAACCATGCGAAAGTGACATAACATCTTTATACCCAAGGTTTGTGGCGCATTGGCGATGAAAGGAATAGTTAATGTTTCTTGAAGCGCCATTGTCTATGGGCGGTGCTGACCAATAGGTTGCCCATACGCTCGTTCGCATTATTTGTAACAAAATTTGAAAAGGCAATCATGTGCAATGATGAATGACAGTTGAATATATACGCAAACACCCTAACGAGCCAAAGTAACGCTAAAAAAAACTTTGCCATCGTCGGATATAATTGTACAGAATGCTGCTAACGGTCCTTCCGCCACAAACTGTCACTTTCGATTCACTTTGACAAGGTTCCCAGCGCCCGGATTAAAATTATTATTGTAATATTTTATCCTTTGTTTTTTATACTGTACAACAATTGGATCATCATTAAGCATTCGGTTGTAATTCAAATTTCCTTTAAACTTTATTCCTATAGACAACACTACAGAGTTTCACAATTTTGTACAATACAAATCTGACACAGAGTTCTACGTGACTAACGCCTTAATGAGAAAAGCATTTCCCAGAAATGTCGATACAATTATTATTTCTTCTTTTTCTTTAACAATAATCTGATTGGCTCGTTATCTAGTGGCTAGGTTAGCTTATAAGTTTGGAGATCAGAAGATCCTATGTGGGCTATTAACTTAATTGAGTTTTTCCATCAAGACATTCTCAATGAAACCCCAGTATATACATCACCGTGAGATTATTTTTCGCTATATTAAAAATAATGCGTTAAATTGCTATCATAATTCACGGTTCACAATATTCCGATAATTCTTGGTGGTAGGGCTTTGTGCAAGCCCGCCTGGGTAGGTACCACCCACTTACCAGTTATTCTACCGCCAAATAACAGTACTCAGTATTGTTGTATTCCGGTTTGAAGGGTGAGTGAGCCAGTGTAACTACAGGCACAAGGCACATAACATCTTAGTTCCCAAGGTTGGTGGCACATTGACGATGTAAGGAATAGATAATATTTCTTACAGCGTCATTGTCTATGGGTGATGGTGACCACTTACCATCAGGTGGCCCATATGCTCGTCCGCCAAGCTTTACCATAAAAAAAAATTGCAATCTGTCTCGTCAGATTATAAAATAACGATGTTTGTAATCTTACGATGACATGTACATGCCTGTGCTTCAAGAAACACGTCGAAAGATCAAATGCCTAAACTACTTCCGGGGGTATTATATTTCGCATCCCTCGCATTATAAGTTTGAAAGTATAGAGAGTTTAAGAATGGCTGTTTTTGCTGATTGTAAGACAATGCGCTCATAGTCACATTACCTTGCGAAATATGTGGTAGTAGTCGTAATATTAAGTTATACAACGAGGCGACTGTGTATAATCGCTACAGTTTGATCTGTGTCATAAGGAATAAGTTTTTAAATACAACGTCAGATCAGTGCTGTGCAAAAAGTATTTAGTTTAAAGTCATTTCTTATATGTTTTATTATTTATATAATAGATGTCACTGTACCGAAATTAAATCGCGCTAACGTTTGGTATTGTTGTAAATAATAATGTTTGAGAAATGTTTGTGTATTCAGTTCAAAATTAATAATGTATGCGTGAAGAATAAAGTATCAGTGTACCTAAACAGTGAAGAGTTGTATTGCGTTATTCCTGAAGTAAGCTTATGTACGACTATGCGGGTTGTACAGACTGTACCGTCTTCGTGTTCACGGCAGAGATGTAACGGAGCTTCGATTCCGGTTCCGTTAAGTCGGAACTTCCGATTATTATTACACTTTCGGTTCCGATTTCGGTTCCGATCCTTTTGTATCGGATGTTAATCGGAGGTCGAACGAAACAAAGCGGGCGGCGCGCGACGGCCTGCGCGAACAGGTTCATACATGTCGCGCGGGGAATACCCCGACCCCACTACGTGCACATTCAGTCAGTCAATTATTTTTTCACTTGTTATTATTTGTTACGCCCACGACACGTTTATAGGTTATAGATAATTGTTTTGATTTTTGCGGCTTATTATCAATAAAAGTGATCTGTTTTTGTGTGGTATAATGAAACCTAAATCCAGTTGTATTTGGAACTACTTCAATGAAGTTAATTCAGATTCGGCAAAGTGTAAACTGTGTATGAAGACGTATTCAAGAAAGGGAGGTACGACAACGTCCTTAAAAAGTCATTTGAAGTCTGTCCATGCCACTGAATTTGAAGAATTCATTAAATCAGAAACTGAAAAAAAAGATACTGTACAGCCTTCGACTTCGACGCCCCTTCAGGATGCTAAAAAACAAATGACTTTAAAAGAAACTTTGCTGAAGAATACAAAATGGTGCACTTCTAATGCTAAATCTAAGGAAATTGACAGATTAATTTCGGAAATGATTGCATTGCAAGACCTACCCTTCAATTTTGTGGAAGGTATAGGATTTCGACGACTTATGCAGTTTACTGTGCCAAATTATCAGTTAAGGGGAAGACAATTTTTTACGGAAAATATTTGTGGTCATTTATATGAAACATTAGCTAAAAATATTAAAGATTTGCTCACATAATTTGAAAAGATCTCATTTACAACAGACATTTGGACCGAACCAAGTTCAAATGTATCTTTATTGAGTCTGACAGCACATGGCATAAACAGAGATTTTAAAAGGCTAAAAGTTATTTTAAAGTGCCATACATTTGACGGAAGACATACAGGAGATCTAGTTCTTGAAAAAATTAACAGTATGTTGATGGAATGGGGCATCATAAAAGAGAAAATTCATTGTTTTGTACGCGACTCAGGATCTAATATGATACGAGCAATGAAACTCGGCGACTTACCTGATGTCAGTTGCACTGTGCATCAGTTGCAAATGTGTGTGCGAACATTGTTAGATTCTGATGAAGAAACTAAAGCCTTATTATCGAAATGCAAAAAAATTTCGACGCATTTCAATCATTCCCAAATAGCTCAGACTGAACTGCATAAAATACAAAAGGAACAACTCAACCAAGAATGTTTGAGTGTAAAACAGGATTGTAGTACGCGGTAAGTTCTTTAATTTGTGCGTTTATTTTTTTTACCTCCAGATTAGTCCAGATTATATTTCAGTCAAAATTCTATGCACGCTAATACAATAAATTTAAATAAAACTACTAAATAGATTTTATTGAAACTCGCTGTCCCTAAGGACGCTGATTATAATGAGTGTAAATATTTAGTTTTTATCATTAATTTGATTTCAGTTATACTGTATATAGGTGTAAATTGTAAGCGTTAATTAAATTAATTAATCTGTTACAGGTGGAATAGTTCATTTCATATGTTGGAAAGAATGATTAAAATACAGGATTCTCTATGCCTGTACGCATGTAAACACAACATCTCGCAGTTGTCTCCTGAAGAATGGCTGCAGCTTAAAAAAATAGTGACTATACTTCAACCTTTTGAAGAAATTACCCGAAATATGAGTGATAATAACGCCAGTATCTCATCAGTAATTCCACTTATACACACACTCAAGTATACATTACAAACTGAAGCCAGTAAACAAGATACGAATGAAAAATTTAACAGTATAATAAAATGCACCGTCGATCAATTAAATTCCAAATTTGGTGACCTTCAAACAAATAATTTCTTTGCAATAGCAACCTATCTAGATCCTCGGTATAAAACAAAATTTTTTAATGAAGTGGTTAAAGAGAATATTGAAACCGAAATAATGTCACTATTTGATGCAGTTGCAGACACATCTAAAAACGAGGCTGATAATATTGGCGCTCCTGTAGAAAAACGGGCAAGAATGGAATTAAAAGCAGAAGCTAGCCATAGTAATGTGCAAACAGTTTTGTCGAATATATTGTTAAGTAGTGATAGTGATGAAGATGATGATGATACAACATCTGGAAGATATGCAGTTTTTGACAAATTTGTTGTAATGAAAGGTATGCTAAATGAGTACAATAAAGAAAAACGTATAAGTATTAGTGATGATCCGTTATTGTGGTGGAAAGTAAATGGAAATACAAAATTCCAGCCCCTACAATCAATTGCCCGGCAATATTTGCCATGTCCACCGGGATCGGTAGCTAGTGAACAACTTTTTAGTGGTGCTGGCCTAATTTACGACTCTTTAAGAAATACATTGGATGGGGACAAAGCATCAAAACTTTTGTTCATAAAGTACAATACATTACTTTTGGAGTCCATTTTGATTTAATTTGTTTTAGCTTTTGTTCATTTATTGTAATGTAACCAAATGTAACACGATACTTTAGGTTTTAATTTTAATTAAACTTTAATTAAATTCATTAATTTTATCTTTTGTTTATTTGGAATTATGCCAATTTTTTTTCAGTTTTTTTTATTTTGTAACAAAAAATAAAAATGAAAAGAATTGACTATGAATCATGTTTTATTTGTCCTTAAACAAACTGACCCTGCCTCCGATTTCGATTCCGATTCCGATTCCGATTCCGATAAACCAAATTTGAAAACTCCGATTCCGATAAAACTACCTCCGTTACATCCCTGGTTCACGGTCACTAGGTCAATTGACAAAATTATAATGGGAGATCAAGGGCGACTCAAACCAATTCGTAACGGATACAGATAATAACACACCTAAACATTAACGAGTTCATAAAATCTTTTTTAAATATACAGTAAAAAAAACAATTTAATAAAAAAAAAAACATGGCCGCTTCGTTCGCTCCGACTTTGACATGGAAATACACTAATTCAACCGTGCCGTTGGAACTCGTTAATTTCCAGGAAAAATCACACATTGAACTCAATAAAATCCAATTTTTGACACGTGATACGCGCTTTTGAATTAACAGACAATATTTGAGAGTCGAGATGGCCCAGTGGTTAGAACGCGTGCATCTTAACCGATGACTGCGGGTTTAAACCCAGGCAAGTACCGCTGTTTCATGTGCTTAATTTGCCTTTGTGGGAATTTACAGGCTGTTGTTGTTGTTGTTGTTGTTGTTATATTAAAAAAAAAAAACAAGTATTTTTCTCTAATTAAGCCCACGCGATGTCAGTATAATACACGTAGACTTTAATGTTGGAAGCGGTAAATGATTCAACATTGATATTTAGCGGTCGCAATTACATTATGTTACGTCAATGAAAGGGATGCTTTATACATACATTTTCTACTAAAGCTATATCCACTTAGTAAATGTATTTATCATTAAATTATTTTGTGTGTAAAGCAATAATAACATTACTTGAATAAATTCGATTATTTTTTATGTCATAGGTGGCAAACGAGCAGGAGGCTCACCTGATGGAAAGCGATCACCACCGCCCATGGACATCTGTAACACCGGGGGGCTTGCAGGTGCGCTGCCGGTCTTTAAGAGGTACGCTCTTTCTTTGAAGGTTCAAAATAAAAAGGTTCAAAATATGTATCAAATGGGTTACCGGGTGAGCACATTAAGGCATCTGTTGGTTTTACTTCATTTACATCAAGGCTCCAGTTGCAGATGTCCTGGATGAACGATGCTTGTAAGTTCCCGTGGGCTGAGGTGCTCTGCTACATTACTATCTTAAGAAAATTTGACCATTCGTAGCCAATGCACCATCAAGCTCGGGGAACAAAGATGTTATTTATACACTCGTGCAAAAATCTACTCTTATCCATAAAATTCAATTGCACGTATGTTAATTAAAAACTATTAAATTATCTTTAATACCGGTTAAAAACCAACGAATACTAATTATCGTAATAAGCCTTATTAATCAATTTATTTTTTAAATGAAATTTCAATTTATTTATAGGCAATGTAAAAATATCTCATAATTTCATATTTCAATCACAGTCCACCGCTGGACAAGGCTCTTACGAATCTAAAGCCCCGGGATTTTCACCCTTGCATCCAGCTAGGTCTCTCATACATACTAAAGGTCGTTAACCTCCCTAACTCGTAGCTGGGAAGTGCCAAACATTACGTTACAAGACGCTGAATAAAATATCAGTGGAAATTTATTATAGAAATAAAATACGCATATCCCAGGAAGAAAGTTTCGACTATGCAAAATTTGATTGGTTAAGGTGGCTTTTTTTTATTATGTTGCACGAGCGCTCCCCCGCACGGATTTTTTAATTAATAGGTAATATAATCTTCTTCAAGCAAAGCCGTCGTAAGCCGTCAGCTGTCATGTATTATGCGGATTTTTTTTTTTCTCTTTTATTAATAGGTAACTAACGACCCGCCCTTCGGATTCGCACGGGTAAGAAATAATCTACAAAAGATATGTTTATTTACGACAGCACATTAGAAACTTTTATAATTATCAGCGTTTTTTTTACTTCACTATCCATGTATTATATACAAAACTTCCTCTTAAATCCCTCTATCTATTAAAGAAAACCGCATCACAAACCGTTGCGTAAATTTAAAGATGTAAGCATACATAGGGATAGACAGCGGTAAGCGACTTTGTTTTATACTATTATATGTAATGATGATGGTGTTCATATTAACGTAATCTTAGGATGGTCAGTTAAACAACGATATTCTTCCAGATTTCATTTATTAACACTATTTTCACATTCATTTTATTCACTAATCCCTGTTTTACATTACATCCCGTATTTTATATCTACTTTAGTCTATCATTCTCATTATTTCCAAATTAATAATAACTATCACCAAATATTGCCGCCGCATTCGATTTCTTGACATTCTCTTTCTTTCCGGCCAGTATCAGACATTTGGCCAGTATTAATCGTGAAAAATTATAAAATTTTAACAAAAAGAAAAACCGACTTCAAACAAAACACTATTTTAAAACAAATAAAAATGCACTAAAAAGTATTAAAAATAATTGCATATTTAACATATTTTTGAGAGTCCTCCTAGGTAAAATGAAATGAAAAATATTAGACCACTTAAAAGTCGATTTACGATTATAAAACGTAGTTATAATTATTGTTATATTATTATTTGGAGGTCGCTAATTGATTATAATATTCGATTATGACAATTACATGAACATAAGCACGTTCCGGAAGGTGATTCAAATATCCAAGTAACCCATAAATAAAAGATTCGACCGAGTATTGCTAACGGGCTCCTCAGAATTGTTCCGTTCTCTCCCGTTCCCTTAATTTGTCATAGATCCTATGCTCAGAACCTTACCAAACTACCCTTAAAGTATATTCTTTATAATAAAAAAAGAGTAATCAAAATTGTGCCAACCAATTTTGAGTTATTCACCTATTTATCGCGCACATACATAATGCAAATTTAAGACTTATGTCGTTTTCATACGGATACCATCATCGGAAAAATATAAAATTAAAATGGGACCCCACGGGAAGCACTATCTTTCAAACAAAAAAAAATTATCAAAATCGGTCTACCCAGTAAAAAGTTATGAGGTAACAAACATAAAAAAAAATACAGACGAATTGATAACCTCCTCCTTTTTGAAGTAGGTTGAAAAGGGATAACTAGATATTTTAATTACGCAAAACGTATTACTACGTAATTATGATGTATTATAACGTATTGCTACGTAAAACGACTCAAGGCAAACGTTCCAATTAGGACGTTTTCTAGTCTTCACTTTTTGCGCGTTAATAACATATCTGTTTATTAAAACATCATTGATTACAACATATTCTAAAAATAGTCAATCGACATAGTATTAACTAAATTATAGTTATACAATGTGTAACAAAAAATAAATCTAACAATGAGTACATTAATGGCAATAGGTTTTATATATTTATTTAATGTTGCGTCTCAGATTAGTTAACAAAAGGCAGATTAAACGGAACATTATAGTCAACAACAAAAGCGCATACAAAATCAAAAACTGTTACAAAACAATGCAATGTGATTATTTGAGATTTCAGTAAAAATAGTAGAGTACATCCTTCTTATGAATATGCACATGAATTAACGAATTAAGCCGTCAAGAGACTGATTTAATTTTCGCGCAGAAGATCGGTATGAATATATCTTATATATTAATAGCCTTAGCTATTTTTTGTTCCTGTGATTATGGGACGATAGCTGCTCAGTGCAGAAAGTCAAAGAGGATCTTGATTGCTATTCACTACATTGTTACGATTTAATAAAGAATTCATTTTAGACAGCGAGATAAAGTTACTGGCAGTTTGAGCGGCGCTCAAAAAAGCTTAAAAGATACGAACAGACGTCGTCAATATGAAATTTAGTCAAAACAAAACCTGTCTTAGGTTTCTAAATTTATTAATTTGTTTAACGCAAATTATCGTGTGCAACTAATTTTAAATTTTAATTGATACACTTCTTTGAGTCATCTAAGTAATAGAATACCTTATAGGCATGTACGTTAAATAGATTACTTTATTTTAGATAAGAGCAAAGCCATAAAACGCAGCATGCGATTATGTCGTAAACGCGGACGATAGTGTTTTCAATCGTCAATAATAAATTTTCTTGATACAATTGCAGCTCATAACCGCCCGCGTGGAAAATACGCTTATTTGCTTGATTACGCAACTAAGCGGATATCTTTGTGAACTACAGATATAATAGATATCCCTAGATATATATTCGTATGTAGAAAACTGATCACACGTGTATAAAAAGAATCATTCGTGAGATGAAATCATTCGTCAAGATGTGGAACTGCCAAGCTTGAGTGTCTTAGTTATGAAAAGTATTTTATTATTGGAGATTGCTCGACAAAAGAATTGTTAAAATGTTAAATTAATTAAACGAAACAATATTATATTTATCAAAATTTACGACAATTACTCTGTATTAAATATTGATTCATTTTTAATGTTATAGGCTAACGAGCAGGAGGGTTATCTGATGGAAAGCGATCACCACCGCCCATGGACATCTGCAACACCAGAGGGCTTGCAAGTGCGTTGCCTGCCTGGAGTTATATATAACCATAATATACTTACTTGGCGGAAGGGCAACGCCAGTGTAACTACTGCCACAAGGGCCATTTCAAAGCTTAACAGCCAAGTTTGGTGTTGCATTGGCAATGAAAGGAATTGTTAATATTTCCCACAGCGTCAATGTTTATTGGATGTCGTAGTCCTAAATCAGGATGGACAGTATATGAAGATATAGAAATAGACAAGAAAAATCGTCGCTAGATACCTGTCTGTGTATTATATGTGTCAAGATGGCCGCCGACGTATTTAATACGTGCTTCGCCGCCGACATATGTATCTGTTTTTATTTTATATATCTAATAAGTATATTGGACAACATCATATACATTACTCTGATCCCAATGTAAGTAGTTAAGGAATTGTGTTAAGGAAAATCAGAAGTAGCGACGGTACCACAAACACCCAGACATTAGACAACATAGAAAACTAATGAACTTTTTCTACATAAAATCGAACCCGGGACCTCGGAGTGGCGTACCTATGAAAACCGGTGGACACATTACTCGACCACGGAGGTCGTCAAATATTTTTAGTTTTATAAGTTTTATGATTATTTGTTGATTCTATTCTGTTTTAAAAATAAAAGTTGAAGTGAATGTAATAGTATAAAAACTTTATCCATAAAAAAATACGTCAGTCTGATAACTTTCGACGTATTCGGTAAAATGATTTCACGAAGTGTATTTATTACTGCCCACACGTAACCGCTCGTTCAATAATTTGTAGCGCTCATTTAATAATTATCATGCTGAAATATATATTCACTGATACATTTAATTATTTTTTATTACTCACTTTTATTTACTTTACTATTTAGTTTTAATTGCTGGACTAATTAGTAAACGTGCCATTTATGACTTTTAACTTACCGTACCCACTATTTGCAGCCTCTTTAAATCAGTACCTTTATAAATTAGACATCTTTTCCAACCACACAAACACGTTGCAACCTTTGCCGCCGTGAATATATTAACCAACTTTTATTTCATTCTCAACCACGACTAACCAGCATCATTTATTTAGGACCCGTCGGTATAAAACCGTTTCAACAATACATAAAATGTATATTGCGAATAATGTATGAGAAAAATGGAAAATTATAATATTTTACTTTGTTGGCACGGGTTCAAGTACTACTTACAGTGCTTGAGCATAAATGATGTTCATAATAAGCAGGATAATGAACGAACTCAATCCAAAAACTGCCCTGTTATAGTTAAGCGGTAATTTGATGGACGTATTAAAATATATATCAATTATTAATAGTCATGACAACCGTTGGCTCTTTTAGTGAATATTCCAATACACTTGGTGCCAGTGATTGTAGGGGGTCAGTAGCATGTGATAAGCGATCCTGTGGCGCCGCTGAAAAGACGGAGTGGGCACCGGTGGTTTTAATGGGTATTCACTCAGCGACCTGGACACCGATGAGTACCACATACCCCCCTATTTCACATGGGGCAATCACGTAGAGAGTTTTTCCTGCAAGAAAATAAACATGGTGCCAGTGATTGGCCACCATTTATTTAAAACATACTATTAGTTATACTCTAAATTTTACAGAATAGTAAGTTATTAATAATTTAACTTAATTGCCTCTTGTTGGATTACTGTCATTAAATTAAGGCAATAAGAAATTTTCTATTTTAAAAAGCGATATTTTAGTCATATTTTCTGAACGTTTTTAATATTAGTTATACGTACAATGTATTGCGGATTCCAAAATGTGGAACAATACTCCAAAATTGACCTCACATAAAAATTAAAAAATGTAGTACCTTTTTTCGATTCCTTACTTTCAATCAAAATAAACCCAAACATTCTAAACGTTTTAGATGTTATACAGTAAAACCTCGATAACTCAAACCTGGGTAACTTAAAAATAATATAACTTCAAACAATCATATGTTCCCTTTCCATCAGACTCCAAAACCTCAATAACTTAAAATACGCAACCTCTATAACTTAAATTAGTAATATCTGTATTGGCCCTCAGTAACTTAAAATTGTCTGTCAATAAGTCGTTTCGAAAGAGTGTTCAAAATAAAATATTTCGGTATTTATTTTTTTGCATGTGTTCAATAGTTACATTTTTAACGTTAACAATACATACACATGTCATCTATTTGCTTCTTTGAAATTTTTGAAAGCTTGGCGGCGGTTAGATCATAAGTTTTTAAACACTGTCCTGGAGACATCGCTTTACTTACTGTGTGATAAATTTGGCTTAAATTGAATTCAAAAAGAAATTAACAACACTCACATACGCCGATAAATTAAAAGCTATGGAAGCAGTGAAAAAATGATTAAAAAGAAAAGAATTTGCGACTCAGTATGGGATACATGAGACTAAATTATCCATCATCATTAAAAAAGAAGCTGAAATCTTGAAGAAGCAAGAATCAGGAGATAGTGTTTTATCTATTTATTTATTTTACTGGACCAATCCTTCTGACGCATTTGAATATGAATAAGAAAAGGGGTACATACATACACACCTCTAAATTGATTTATCCTTAATATAGACCCTTGGTAACTTAAAACCTCTATAACTTAAAATATTTTATGTTTCCCCTGGACTTTTACTTATTTAGGACTGTTACGACGTTCTACTGTAATATGATTTTCTCTGTACGAATATATTAGATTATGAACTGAGTAAATATTGAGCGACTTTACTTAATTATATTTATCACATTTATTAATTGTTAATTGCTTTTCTCGCAATATTGACACAACATATTGAGATCTCCTTGGAGCAGACTTATGTCTATTTTGTCGATATTTATCGTCGTTGAATAAATAGGACAAATTATATTATGTCTTTTATGGATTAACCTTTTTCACGAGTTCTTAAAGGAAATCTGTATCTAATATTGAGCAATTAGTTACATAGTAAAAAATCCTGAATCAATATTACTTATATTTGACAAATTCTTACTAAAATGCAAGTTCTCAAAAATTGCACTGCATTGCCCGGGTTTAATCGCAATCATCGGTTAAGATGCACGCATTCTAACCACTGGACTATTTCAGCTCCCTGTAATGCCACAAACCTTCTTTTATGTGATATAAGAATAAATATTTTACCTGCGTCAAGCGGATGATACTTACAGCATACAAATATCGCTCGTTCGCTTACGGACAATATTTATCGTCTCTGACTGTTCGTGGGACGCGTCTCAGTCTTGCTATTTAATCTTTTCAGCTAGAGCTTAGTTTATGAATCTTCTTACTAGCGCTGAATCTTGCTGGAATCGAAGCCATTAATTATTAGTAGTAATCAGCAATAATCATAATCGAGTTATCTCGACTCAAAAATTTTCTTCAGGTGAATCATAGCTGAAGATTGTTGCTTGTAGTCGAAAAAATATCACGGAATTTTCAATATATGTTTATAATTCATCTAATACTTGGCGACATAGGAAAACATGGTAAAACCTATGTCGGATAAAAATCTGCCGTAAAAGTTTGGTTGAACTCACGATGTCAATATAAATATTCCTTCGAAGAGCAGTGCGGTACCCATAAGCTGTCACGTAGATCTTATTTTAATTTGTAACTAATAAATGTTTTAAAAATAAAACCGTAAGTTTTAATGTCAGCGAAATCAAACATTAGTCAAGGTAAGCTAAGCTAAGTAACCTTTCTTGGAAAGATAATACCAAATGTGAAGTTATACTTAACGTGGAATTATAAATTAAATAAATGTTTACGAGGAACTCCTGAATTTGTATAAATTTGATAAAGTATAGATGACAAAACTGAAATTTGTAATATCAATGAAATCGTTAGTGTTATGGCCTTACATGGAAGAAATACAAGAGAAGATGCCACCCACTCATCAGAAGTTGTACCCCGCAACAGATTACTGTTTGAATATTGACACTACATTATTGTGCTCTGGTTTTACAGTGTGTTAAACAGCGTATATACTACAATAATATTTTTGTCTGTCTATCTGTTTGTTCCGGCTAATCTTTGGAACGGCTGGACCGCTTTTAACGGAACTTTCTCTGGCAGATAACTAATATAATAAGGAGTAATTTACGCTACAATAATATTCTTTTTTGTTAAATTCAAACGGGCACAGCTAGTTATAAATAAAAATGAAGCTGAATATTAAAGTTGGCTAACTTCACCAATTTCACAACAAATATCGAAACAAGTAATCATGTACCTATATTCTGTTTCAATCGCAGAAGGATTAAACATAAACAAACCTCCAATTTTCATATTCCGTGTTATTTGCACGTCAAACAGTTTTTGATTAATATGAGTGAATCTTGAAATCGTAACGTATATTATTTTTCCTTTACGTTTGCTATTTGATCTATCTGAGGCACGATAGTATTTATACTGATTTGAGTACACATAGCCGAAAAAGAACCAAATGTATAAAATTGTCGGTATGGCCCAGTGGTCAGAACGCGTGCCGTAACCGATAATTACGGGTTCAAATCCAGACAAGCACCACTGCATATTCATGTGCTTAATTTATGTTTAAAATTCATCTGATGCTTAGCTGTGAAGGAAAACAGCGTGGTGGAATATGTTCCAAACCTTTTCCTCAAAGGCAGAGGAGGCCTTAGCTCATCACTGCTAAATTTATAGGCTATTGTTGATTTTATTGTATAAAATTGTATATTATTTGTAATGTAACCCCTACGACTCTATCGGGAAAAGTAATAAAAGTAAGCAAAAGATCGACTTACTTTTAAGCCATTGAATTGTCCTAATTGCATAAGGTTTAGACGTAAATTCATATTAATCGCAGTTAAATATTAAAATCTAAAATAAACAGGAGTTCGTATGGACCTACGCATTGCTTCCAATGGCACATCTTTTATACACGTGTAAGTCATTAGTGGAACATTATAGATCAGTAAACCCGGGTATGCAAGAACTAGTCGTGCTTCAAACGCAGTGTGGGAAGGTTTCCGTTCCCTTGCTCCATTATAAAGTTAAGGCAAACATGTGATTACCCTACTTTCAGGTCGTTAAATGTCACATTAATGATGAAAATTTGCAATTTTATAACTTTTCATACTTGTTAACAGACTTTTGGTAGATATATTTTTATTCTAATATTATTTTCAGCATTAAATAAACTTAAGACAAAGCTTGTTGAAGATCACGCACAATTACAAGTAGGTGTCATTTTGGGTATCATCTGTCTATCCCAAATTTTTACGAAAGCAAAATAATATGGAAAATATATTAAACAAATTGGATGAATTGGGAGATATTGATGATCCCATATCAACAGCAGTAACTACAAACATCCTCTATACCTACCTATATTCTCATCGTTAAAAGCCCTTTAAAAATACAAAATACTGAAGAGTAAATATATACAGAAATGAAAAGAAAAGTTTTTAATTTTCTCACTCGAATTAATATTAAGTTTTGTAAACACTATCGAGTACAACACTAATGTACCACAAACTAACTGCCGTATTGTAGGGTGAAAGGAGTGTTATGTCAGTAGAGTAGAAATCTCGAACCTCGTGTTTATAACCTAAACCAATATTATGAGCTTTATAGAAATTTACTAGAACGAATTTGAAATTTAAATGACGGCTGGTGAAAGCCTCTGAACTGAAGTTATTATGATTACTTAACTGTGTCGACTTCTATAGCTAAGGTTTTTGATATACATGATGAACTTCTATACCCATAAATTTCACCCTTTTATTCTCTTTTATGGGCGAACTTTTAAAAATTAAAAATATATTCTTTTTTTTTAAATATACTCTTTTATGGGTGAACTTTTAAAAATTAAGAGGATAGAACTTTAGCCTAAATATAAATTTCCATAATTAATTTCATAATTTCAATCACCAGAAATACGTATATATATATTAGTGCTCACTTTTGTTCGACAAAATTTAATCCCTGTAGATCCACCGGTGCATGTCAGTCAGACATTTTAAAATTTTACAGAAGAACATGTAACAAAATATGGAACGCACGCTCCACTTTATAATTATAATATATTATAGTAATTACCACAAAACATATGGCAATTACTGCATATTATGTGGACCAAGTCTCTTAGGTGGCAAAATTCCATTAGTAGCTCCACCAGATCATTTGCATAATTTTTTCATCGCATGTAATGTAAATGTTAATTATGTTGAAATATTTACAATGAAACAACACAGAAGCTCAATTGACACAAAATACTAAATACTGTCAGTTCTTCTAAATATAACCATTAGAAGTAGTTAACGCTACATCAATTTAATCTTGTAACTTGATGATTAAAAACTACAGTCTATTTAAATTTAGAATATTTTGTTTTTTTTTTTAAAACGACGAAGAATAATCACGTATTATATGCAAAATATATAAGGATAAAATGCAAAATCACTTCTTAGTACAAATATTTTAGTCTCCGAGAAAGGTTTGCCCAAATATTAGACCCGAACAAAAAATCCACGCTCAATATAGCTAATGTAACGAAAGAATTCCCAATGTCTTGGGAAAGTCGAAAAATTTCAGAGAAAAATTCCATGTAAAGATTGTTTCACATGACAAAGTGAGTGATTTGTGGCCAGCGAGATAGGAAAGCTGAATATGTCGGACGTAAAATACGTCAATCTAACAAGTTTGAAGCTCGTTTCGAACTAAATTCGCAAGTTATATCATTCATCCCAATACATATTGCGGTAACTGGTCTTAAGTTATTTTTCTTAATTCATTTTTTTAAAGCTATTTCTGACGACCTTCGTGGTCGAGTAGTGTGTATTCCGGTTTTCATGATGACCACTCCGAGATCCTTGGTTCAATTCCCGGCCGAGTGGATTTGGAAAACGTTCATTACTTTTCTATAGTGTCTTGTGTTTGGTTGTTTGTGTTACTTCTGATTTTCCATAACACAAGTGCAAGTGCTTTAGCTACTTACATTGGGATCAGAATAATGTAAGCGATGTTGTCCAATATTTATTTATATATTCATTTATATATATTCCTCTTGAGTGTTAATATTCAAATTTATAACAATGTAGTATATTACATAGGTAGCTATAATTATGTATAAAAATAAATTCACTAAAAGTGTACGAATTGCAAAGTATTGTAAACATCGGTTGGCTAAATCCCGTGGCATATCTTTGTAGATAAATATTGAAGCTGTACATGTTTGCCAATTCTGATATACGTTATTTTGGCAGCGTTCACTCGGAAAATGGTGTGTGAGGAATTTTTTCGACTATTTTCCTCAATATCGGCATATTATAATATTGGAAGAAATAATCTATTTATAAAGGAAAAAACAATGACGTGAAAACAACTGACATAAAATGAGTAGTCTCATACTCTCTTTGAGCAAGTCTTTCTAGATTCCTCATCAAAATAAAATAAAGTCAAAATGTACTTTACTCAAGGAGGCACAAGCTCAATATACAAGAACTTTTGAATTGTCATTTAACAACTAATATAGTTGAGTTCGAAAAGTCAATCCTACCGAGAAGAACCGGCAGGATAATCAGTACTTACTGTTTTCCAACATTTAAAAATACAGTAATATTAGTTTATTATAATTATATATGTATGAGACTTATCCTGCCTAGAAGTCAACAACTTTTATATGCTCGTATCAGCTATTCCACTGCAACTAGTCAACAAAAACTAAATTAGGTATTCTACTGCCAAACATGGGACATGGAATCTTAGTTCCCAAGTTTAGTGGAGCATTATTGTTTTCCGGAATGGCTAATATTTCTTTGAGCACTAATGACTATTGGCGATGGTGACCACGTAACGTCTGTGGCCGATTTATTTTAAATCAAAATTTACTTGTAATTTTGATTATAAGTAAATTTACTATTAGGCCAGGAGATAATGACACAAAATATTTATTCGGTCATTTGTACCAGTATAGCGGTTCTTTAGTGGTCTGATTACGTAAAAGCAAAAAGGACAATGATGGTCATAGCGCTGGCACCGGCGGCCCAATCGCGTGGCCGTGAATCGAACGCGTCGGATAAATAACGAATGTAGAACGATTTGTTCCACAAAAATGATTGTATTTTTTAGATAAACGAAAAAAAAAAGTAGGCGCTGGCCTAATGCCATACTTCTCGGGTGACTTACAGCCCGCTATACCGACATTAGTTTAAATAAAACAATTCAATCATTTGTATACCACTGCAAAAGATTTTTTTTTTCGCCAAAGTATTCGTACCAGTATTGCATTTGAATTTTCGGAAAGTATATGGCAAAATGTGACCGTTATTTTTTTTTACATATCATCACTAAAGATATGTAAAATAATTAAACTATTTATCTTGACGTGGCGCCATAATTCAAGGAATTTATTTATCTTGTAATTAATTTGCGATATAATTAAACCACATAAAGTATGTATATATATTCGTATTAATGTATCAAATTACCGACAAGCGCGGCTTCTCAGAAATGCAATCAATACATAAAATGATATGAATTAAATATAACTTATAACCCTTCAGCACAGGAATAATGTACCTTTCTACTAAAGTCATTTTTTTTTCTTTTAATTAGATGTTTATTTAGTTTCCAAGATTACCCCCCATATATTATTTCACCTCTTACTCATAATATATTCTTATTATTTATATGTATAACTTATTGCACATCTATGGGCGTCCTACCCTTTCAAAGTGCTCCTACTGTTCCTGTGTTGGCTTAGTGAGGAATGTTATGTCATCTAATGGAACAACAATCTTCACAGTTGCTTATATAGGATTGAGACACTATTTATAGTTCAAGATTAATCCACCGCAGTATAAGAAAGAAATGTAGCAATCAGCATACCATATCAGAGTAGCTTTACATTTAATATAACCTAATAAAAATGACGATTGGAAAAGTCCTTGAGCTGCCTTAAATAGATTATGTTTTGGGTTTGATTTTGATAGGCTTATGATTGGAGGATATAATCCGCCGATTTCTTTGAACATTTTGATCATTATTCGTAGAAAATATTTCCCATGTAATAAATTTTATTACCAGGTACGTTTTCCTATACCAAATATTTTGTAACAATGAAACGATACCCTAGTGGCCGAGAAGGTCACGTTCAGAGCGTTTCCTTCGAAAGCTCTCTACCATCATACTGCTCGAGAGCTATGTGTAATATTTGTTCGTTTTCCCTCATGACCGTAAAATAGCAACATGACTGGTATGAAATATTTGCAATAACTTCTGGTTTCATACCAAAGATTAGAACAAAACGCATTACATACAAAATATACATAGACTATGTGATATAGGTTAAAAATACAAATTGACACGGAACAAAATTTGTCCATCTATCTGTATGTATAGATGCATTAAATTTATTATTTATTATATACTAGTGAACAGGTTTTTCCTACGATGTTCAATGGACAGAATAATTTATGAGGAAGGTTTAAGAGTATGTCAGTAACTCACTTAAATAAAAAGATAAGCTTTCTATTAATTATTTAATTTTAGTACATTTTTATGTCGAGTTGATAAATATCTCCAGAAACGACTAATACCGTAAAACGTTTATACCAGTATCATGAATATTCACACTGAAGGAGTTTTCGTGTTAAGGGTGTATACATACATGTACACGCGAAGGTGCGGTAACGCGGTGCGACAACTGCAACTTGCAAGTTTGCTGGTGTGGTTTTTTTAACTAAAACGATCGTCTCACTTTAAATTATAATTTAAAAATAGATAAAATTATATTCGGCGCGCTTTAGTTGCGTTCGAGTGGAAAGGTTCTTTAAAACATTAATACAGAAGAAAGTTCTTTCTTTCTATTGGAGTTTCTAACAGTTATCCACATTAAACATTCATTTTACAATATGTATATTTATTTTACACATCTATGTTAGGAATACATACACAAAAACTTTATACTGACACAGTTGAAAAAAATTAATGGGTTTCGTTAACAGTTTTCAACAAGATTTAATAAAGTTTAATTAAAATTATTTTAGAACACACACGCTTAACTCATAACATGGGGTGTGTTATTAGATTAGTAGAAAAAACCGGGTGTTAGCAAATGTTAGTGTTGGTTTTTCTTAACGCTTTTCAACAAGACTGATTTCTTTAAAGTTTAATTAACATTGCTTAAGAACATACACGTAAAAACAGTCGTAAAAAAACTGGTGTCAGCATTAATATTTATATATTACTAAATTAATATTGATGCAATAAAACTTTTTATTCTATAACAATCATGATCAATAGTCGAAAGCTAGGCAACGCGACATCGCAAAGCAACGCTTTTGTGTGAACAAGCCCTAAGACAATGTGCCTCAATTAATTGTAGTACACTTTATCAGCTTCATAATCAGACTCAATCCGTTTATCTCCTTGAGATTGATGATTCAGGGCGAACCCATCCTGCTATTTAATTACAGCTAAGTCATAACAATAAGATTTTATTACGATTTTTCTTCACTTTAAATCGCGGTCGTCGTAAGATTGCCTTAACAACCCATATATATATATATATATCCGTATAACTTTATATTAATACGTAATCCACAACTTTATATCAAAAGATGCGGACGAAGCTGTATGCAATTTGACACTATTAAAGTTTATGTGGATAAAGTATGCATTATATTCGTTGATATACACATCACTCACACTACGATACGTTTAACACATTTATAGTACGACACAACTTAGATGTAGCATCGGCAATAATCTTAAAATCGATCACATCCGAATTAAATACGCAATCCGCTATATGACTTTACACAAACGCAATAACTTGTAATATCATATAACCTAATATATTCGTCAATTTGACACGTCGATTTACATGCTCTTGCTTACTTGGGTTAAACTGACGCGAGAATCTATAGCGCTGAATGGCGCGATTGGGAGCTATTTCTATTGGTTGTGTAAATTGGTAGTAATCGGTTTTATTGAATTTGTTGATGCTTCATCAAAGTTGTGTCGTACTATACGTTTATCTACATGTCGCAAGCGTGTCATCTTTGGAAAGCTAGCGCCGTCTGTCGGCGTTCGACGGAGTCAATGATTCTCCGTCTGAGCGACACACTTGACATTTCTTCAGCAGCAGCCGGCCAGTGCGGTCGAATATTGGACCCACGCGCGTTCAAAGTTATTTAAACATTATAAACGAGTTGATTAATATCCTGTGTTTAGTTGCTCCAACATTATCCATCGACGCCCACTGAACGCTTGAAACTTAGCAATTATGGACCACGCCAATCAAACTGAGGGTCATCCTTCGTCATACATACTATTTAATACCAAACTAGCGACCCGCCCCGGCTTCGCACGGGTGCAATAATGACTAAATATAATAGAGATTTTTTTATTTAGGACATCACATTAGAAACTTCTCAAATGATCAGTATTTCTTCACTATATTATCCATGTATGATACAAAAGCTTTCCTCTCGAATCACTCTTTCTATTAAAAAAATGCATCAAAATCCGTTGCTTAGTTTAGGGATATAGGGACAGAAAAAGCGACTTTGTTTTATACTAAGTAGTGAAATATATTTTTTACCTTTGAATTTTTTTATTGTAATAGTGATAAGGTATCGTCCAGCT
This sequence comes from Vanessa cardui, assembly GCF_905220365.1. Lineage (NCBI taxonomy): Eukaryota > Metazoa > Arthropoda > Insecta > Lepidoptera > Nymphalidae > Vanessa > Vanessa cardui. The sequence continues at coordinate 4,818,253 of NC_061141.1, forward strand.
GAGCCTCATTTTTCCTATGTAACTTTCCAATCAACATTTATTTACATATAATACCATTAATATAATTTCTATCACTAGTATTTATAAAAAGATCAAGCCTATGAAGTGTTAATAGGCAGGCTGACTGCTATAAATAGATGCATGACACTGCGCCTTAATAGGATGAGTGCAAGGGAAATCCGAATTAATGATAATCTTTTATATTAATAGCCTAATTACTTACAAGCTTTAAATATTATAAAAAAAATGTTACCAATTTTTATCATTTACTTTATTTTTCTCTCTCTCTCTCTCTCGAATCTCGAGGCGTGAGTTTAAAAGAGTAGCCTGTATCCTTCCTGGGGCTCAAACTGGAGATAGTTTGAGCTCCAGATATTGAGTTTCTTCAAAATCGGTTCAGCAGCTTAAGTATAAATACTTGGTTACATAGTCAGAATTTATTTCGCGTTTATAATATTGATATGGATATATTAAATTATTTGGACCCATATTGTGACACAGGTGTACCTACGCGCCATATCCTATCCATCAGTTATTCAGTTATATCATTACAAATATTTGTATTATTCCATAATGGTATTCGACCTTTTGGAAAGGAGCAGTTGGTCCAGCCGGTAACAGTAGCGTCGGCAAACTCATATCGATGGTCGGGAGATAATAGTATGTGATTTTACTTGTTTGTTGGGTTGGATTTTCGATCGTATTTTGACTGCTTTACTTCTTCTTCTTTACATAGCATATAACAAAGTCTCTTATCGCTGTCTGGCCCTATATATTCTTATATCTTTAAAATTACATAAGGAATTTGACGTGCAAAGCCGGGGCGGTTCGCTAGTAAGAAATAAATCATTGTACGATCATTTAAGTAACTTACTTGGTGGTTGGGCTTTGTGAAAGCCCGTCTGGGTAGTTACCACCCACTCATCAGATGTTCTACCGCCAAACAACAGTACTTTGTTTTGTTCTGTTCCGGTTTGAAGGGTGAGTGATCCAGTGTAACTACTTGCCAAAGGGACGTAACATCTTCGTTTCCAAGGTTTGTGGCGCATTAGCGCTGAAAGGAATAGTTAATCACAGTTTCTTACAGCGCCATTGTCTATGGGCGGTGCTGACCAATAGGTTGCCCATACGCTCGTTCGCATTATTTGTATTAAAATTTGAAAAGTCAATCATTTGCAATGATGTTGCGACAGTTGAATATATACGCAAACACCCTAACGAGCCAAAGTAACGCTAAAAAAAACTTTGCCATAGTCGGATATAATTGTACAGAATGCTGCTAACGGTCCTTCACTCACAAACTGTCATTTTCGATTTACTTTGACAAGGTTCCCAGCGCCCGGATTAAAATTATTTTTGTCATAAAATATGACTTTTGTTTTTTATACTATATAACAATTGGATCATCATTAATCATTCGGTTGTAATTCAAATTTCCTTTAAACTTTATTCCTATAGACAACACTGCAGAATTTCACAAATTTGTACAATACAAATCTGACGCAGAGTTCTACGTGACTAACGCCTTAATGAGAAAAGTATTTCCCAGAAATGTCGATACAATTATTATTTATTCTATTTCTTTAATAATAATCTGATTGGCTCGTTAATAATAATCTAGTGGCTAGGTTAGCTTATAAGTTTAGAGATCAGAAGGTCCTATGTGGGCTATTAACTTAATTGAGTTTTTCCATCGAGACATTCTCAATGAAACCCCAGTATATATGTGACCGTAAGATTATTTTTCGCTATATTAAAAATAATGCGTTAAATTGCTATCATAATTCATGGTTCACAATTTTTCGATAATTCTTGGTGGTAGGACTTTGTGCAAGCCCGTCTGGGTAGGTACCACCCACTAACCAGTTATTCTACCGCCAAATAACAGTGCTCAGTATTGTTGTGTTCCGGGACAAGGGACATAATATTTTAGTTCCCAAGTTTGGTGGCACATTGACGATGTAAGGAATAGTTAATATTTCTTACAGCGTCATTGTCTATGGGTGATGGTGACGGTAACCATCAGATGGCCCATATGCTCGTCCGCCAACCTTTACTATAAAAAAATTTGCAATCTGTCTCGTCAGATTATAAAATAACGAATTTTGTAATCTTACGATGACATGTACCTACATACCTGTGCTTCAAGAAACACGTCGAAAGATCAAATGCCTAAACTGGTTCCGGTCGTATTATATTTAGCATCCCTCGCATTATAAGTTTGAAAGTATAGAGAGTACAAGAATGGCTGTATTGGCGGATTGTAAGACAATGCGCTCATAGTCACATTACCTTGCAAAATATGTGGTAGCATTGGTGCGGTCGTAATATTAAGTTATACGACGAGGCGACTGTGTATAATCGCTACAGTTTAATCTATGTCATTAGGAGTAAGTTTTTAAATACAACGTCAGATCAGTGCTGTGCAAAAAGTATTTACTTTAAAGTCATTTCTTATATGTTTTATTATTTATATAATAGATGTCACTGTACCGAAATTAAATCGCGCTAACGTTAGGTATTGTTGTAAATAATAATGTTCGAGAAATGTTTGTGTATTCAGTTCAAAATTAAAAATGTATGCGTGAAGAATAAAGCATAAGTGTAAAAAGTGAACAGTTTTCTGCGTTATTCCTGAAGTAAGCTTATGTACGGATTCGGATCTATACGGATTGTACAAACTGTACCATCTTCGTGATCGCGGTCACTAGGTTCATTGCCAAAATCATAATGGGAGATCAAGGGCGACTCAAACCAATTTCGAAAGGATACAGATAAAACACACCTAAACATTAACGAGCCCATGAAATCTTTTTTAATTATACAGTAAAAAACAATTTAATTAAAAAAACAAGCATTGCCGCTTCGTTCGCTGCGACTTTGACATGGAAATACACTAATTCAACTGTGCCGTTCGAACTCGTTAATTTCCAGGAAAAATCACATATTGAACTCAATAACATCCAATTTTTGACACGTGATACGCGCTTTTGAATTAACAGACAATATTTGAGAGTCGAGATGGCCCAGTGGTTAGAACGCGTGCATCTTAACCGATGACTGCGGGTTCAAACCCAGGCAAGCACCGCTGTTTCATGTGCTTAATTTGTCTTTATAATTCATCTCGTGCTCAGCGGTTTAGGAAAACATCGTGAGGAAGCCTGCATGTGACAAATTTCATAGAAAATCTGCCACATGTGCATTTCCATTACCAACCCGCATTGGAAAAGCGTGGTGGAATATGTTCCAAACCTTCTCCTCAAAGGGAAAGGAGGCCTTTGTGGGAATTTACAGGCTGTTGTTGTTGTTGTTGTTGTATTAAAAAAAAACAAGTATTTTTCTCTAATTAAGCCCACGCGATGTCAGTATAATACACGTAGACTTTAATGTTGGAAACGGTAAATGATTCAACATTGGTATTTAGCGGTCGCAATTACATTATGTTACGTCAATGAAAGGGATGCTTTATACATACATATTCTACTGAAGCTATATCCACTTAGTAAATGGATTTATCATTAAATTATTTTATGTGTAAAACAATAATAAGATTAATGCGTGAATAAATTCGATTATATATATTTTTTTATGTTACAGGGGGCAAACGAGCAGGAGGCTCACCTGATGGAAAGCGATCACCACCGCCCATGGACATCTGTAAAACCGGGGGGCTTGCAGGTGCGTTGCCGGTCTTTAAGGAAGGAGTACGCTCTTTTTTTGAAGGTTCAAAATCAAACGGCTCAAAATATATATCAAATGGGTTACCGAATGAGCACATTAAGGCATCTGATGGTTTTACTTAATTTCATAAAAGGCAGTGATGCACCTGCAAGGTCCCAGTTGCAGTTGTCCTGGATGAACGATGCTTGTAAGTTTCCATTAGATGAGTTGCTCTGCTATTGACATCGATATCTTAAGAAATTTTAACCATTCGTAGCCAATTTTACTTGGTGGTAGGGCTTTGTCCAAGCCCGCCTGTGTAGGTACTACACCTACACCTACTCATCAGATATTCTACCGCTAAACAATAGTACGCAGTAGTGTTGTGTTCAAGGAATAGTTGATATATCTTACAGCGTCATTGTCTATGGGTGATGGTGACCACTTACCACCAGGTGTGCTTACCACCACCCATATGTGCTCGTCCGCCAACCTATTCCTTAAAAAAAAGCACCATCAACCTCGGGGAACAAAGATGTTATTTATACACTCGTGCAAAAATCTACTCTTTTCCATAAAATTCAATTGCACGTATGTTAATTAAAAACTATTGAATTATCTTTAATACCGGTTAAAAACCAACGAATACTAATTATCGTAATAAGCCTTATTAATCAATTTATTTTTTAAACGAAATTTCAATTTATTTATAGGCAATGTAAAAATATCTCATAATTTCGTATTTCAATCACAGTCCACTGCTGGACAAGGCTCTTACGAATCTAAAGCCCCGGGATTTTCACCTTTACATCCAGCCAGGTCTCTCATACATAATCAAGGTCGTAACCTCCCTAACTCCTGGCTGGAAAATGCCAAACACTTCGTTACAAGACGCTGAATAAAATATCAGTGGAAATTTATTATATAATAAAATACACATATCCTAGGAAGAAAGTATCGACTTTGCAAAATTTGATTGGTTAAGGTGGCTTTTTTTTATTATGTTGCACGAGCGCACCCCCGCACGGATTTTTTAATTAACAGGTAATATAATACTCTCCAAAGCCATCGTGAGCCGTCAGCTGCCATGTATCATGCGAAAAAAACCTCTTCTCTGTTATCAATAACTAACGACCCGCCCCGACTTCGCACAGGTAAGAAATATTCTACAAAAGATATGTTTATTTACGACATCAAAATTAAAGAACTTCTAAAATTATCAGAAACTTCTAAAATTATCAGCGTTTTTTTACTACATTGTCCCTATATTATATACAAAACCTTCCTCTTTAACCCCCCTATCTATTAAATAAAACGACATCACAATCCGTTGCGTAAATTTAAAGATGTAAGCATACATAGGGATAGACAGCGGTAAGCGACTTTGTTTTATACTATTATATGTAATGATGATGGTGTTTATATTTATATATGTATATGTTTATACATAATCTTAGGATGGTCAGTTAAACAACGATATTCTTCCAGATTTCATTTATTAACACTATTTTCACATTCATTTTATTCACTCATCCGTGTTTTACATTACATCCTGTATTTTATATCTACTTTAGTCTATCATTCTCATTATTTCCAAACTAATAATAACGAAACCAAACATTGCCGCCGCATTCGATTTCTTGACATTCTCTTTCTTACAGGCCAGTATTAATCTTGAAAAATTAAAATATTACATTACAACATATTCTAAAAATAGTCAATCGACATATTATAACTAAATTAATCTAATAAATTATATTTATACAATGTGTAACAAAGAATAACTAACAATACATACATACAATTGGGGTGTATTAGATTGTCAGCGTCAGCTACTGTTAGTCGACCTTTAACTTTTAAGGTACAGTTTCTGCAATTATAAAATCGTTGATGGTCCAAAAACCTCTCACCAGTGGCTCCTAGCAGCTGTCAGCACACAGCGGCCACACCCTGGGAACCGCGTCGACTCGCGGGCTAAACCTGGTTGTGGGGGACTCGAGCACTGACATTTTCCGTAATTGTGATGGCTTATGTCAGTGTTCGAGTTTAACACGGCAACTCCCCGTGCAAGTGCTGTTTGTCTTGGCACATATGCAGTCCACTTTCAGTGGCGAGACAACCAGGCAATGTTGAAGGCCTGAAGGTGGCGATAGGAGTGATGTATCGTTGCCAGAGACTGCATCTTCCTCTCCTCCGATCGTAGCGGTTATCCACTCCATTGGACCAAGGGGAGGTAGACGAGAGGGTGCATCTGTGTATTGCGCGTCCACTTATGCACCTAAATATATCCTGCGTACTTGACTTGGCTTTTGATTTTTGTTTTTTTTTTTTTATAAAAACAAAGGTAGTCGCTCAGAGTGTAACTCGTACAGAGGTATCTCATTGCTCTCCACCGCTGGAAAAGCGTTTGCTAGGGTACTCTTAAACCGCCTAATGGATCTCTCAGAAAGGTTATTACCTGAAACACAATTTGGCTTTAGACCAAACAGAGGCACCTGTGAAGCTATTTTCTCGTTAAGGCAATTGCAGGAGAAAAGCAGAGAGCAGGACCAACCTCTGTTCCTTTGTTTCATAGATCTAGAGAAGGCTTTTGACAGTGTGCCTCGTGAGGCGTTATGGATTGTTCTATCGAAATTGGGGTGTCCTGACAAATTTATACGTCTGATAAAGCTTCTTCATGAGAATATGACGTGTAGAGTGCTTGTGAACGGTGCGCAGTCAGAGCAGTTTCCCGTCACCTGTGGTGTAAAACAGGGCTGCGTATTGGCACCGACACTTTTTGCTCTGTATTTCTTAGTCGTTGTGAAGGAAAGTTTAAAAAATAACACGGAAGGTATTCGAATACGGTATCGTACGGATGGTGGCATATTTAACCTTGTTAGGCTTAAATCTCACACAAAGGTATCATACGATCTTATTACCGAACTCATGTATGCCGACGATCTGTGCTTTGTTGCGGATACTTCTGAAGGACTACAAGCGCTTATCACGAGACTTAATACCACATGTGTTAGATTTGGTTTAAAAATTAGCATCGCAAAAACCGAAGTGATTGCTATGGGTGCCGGAAATCAGGCTCCACTGAATCTACACATTAACGGAAATAACTTGAAGCAAGTAGATAAATTCCGTTATCTTGGTAGCAGCATAACAGCCAAAGGCGACCTTGATTCGGAAATCAATAGTAGACTTGGTTCTGCAATGGCTGCTTTTGGTAATACCAAAATACAGGTGTATATGGCGATCATACTGCCCATCATCTTGTACTCATCTGAGACGTGGTGTCTACATCGTAGCCAAATACGCACGCTTGACAGATTCCATCTATGATGCCTCCGAGAAATTTTAAACATTAAATGGTCGGATCGGATTCGCAATACCGATGTTCTTCGTCGAGCTAATGTTTACGGCATTGAGGCATATTTGATGCGGCGTCAGTTGCGTTGGTGCGGGCACCTTGCGAGAATGTCAGACGAGCGAAAGGCGAAGCGCATCTTCTTTTCTGAATTAGAGTTCGGTAAACGAAAACGCGGGGGGCAGTACCTACGCTTTAAAGATGTTCAGAAAAGACACATGAAGAGCTGCGGCATTGAGGTCTCTCGCTGGGAATCTCTCGCTGAAAACAGATCTGACTGGAGACGACATGTACATGAAAAAGTACATGCCTATGAAGATAACAGGAAAATAGAACTAGACCTCAAACGCGACAAAATAAAAGCACGTCCACCTGCTAATATAACATACAATTATGTAAATGGTACACTCACTTGCGACACATGTGGTCGCACGTTTAGTGCAAAGATTGGGTATGTTAGTCATGTGAGGTCGCATCGCAGGCTTTAAATATTACCTACTAATTACAATTTCAAGAAAGCTAAGTCACTGTAGCCGAAAACGGCTAGGTATATATATATATAAATATATATAACAATAAGTACATAAATGGCATTAGGTTTTATATATTTATTTAATATTGCAGTCTCACATTAGTAAACAAAAGGCAGATTAAACGGAACACTATAGTCAACAACAAAAGCGCATACAAAACCAAAAGCTGATACAAAACAATGCAATGTGATTATTTGAGGTTTCAGTAAAAATAGGAGAATACGTCCTCCTTATGAATATGCACATGAATTAACGAATTAAGCCGTCAAGAGACTGATTTAATTTTCGCTCAGAAGATCGGTATGAATATATCTTATATATTAATAGCCTTAGCTATTTTTTGTTCCAGTGATTATGGGACGATAGCTGCTCAGTACAGAAAGTTAAAGTCTAAAGAGGATCTTGATTGCAATTTACTACATTGTTACGATTTAATAAAGAATTCATTTTAGACAGCGAGATAAAGTTACTGGTAGCTTGAGTGGTGCTCAAAAAAGCTTGTAAGATGCAAACAGACTTCGTCAATATGAAATTTAGTCAAAACAAAACCTGTCTTAGGTTTCTAAATTTATTAATTTGTAAAAATATTTTGTATTAACGCAAATTATCGTGCGCAACTATTTTCAATTTTAATTGATTCTTCTTTGACTCATCAAAGTAATAGAATATCTTATAGGCATGTAACGTTAAATAGATTACTTTATTTTAGATAAGAGCAAAGCCATAAAACACTGCATGCGATTATGTCGTAGACGCGGACGCCGCAGTGTTTTCAATCGTCAATAATACATTTTCTTGATACAATTGCAGCTCATAACCGTCCGCGTGGAAAATACGCCTATTTGCTTGATTACGCAACTAAGCGGATATCTGTGTGAACTACAGATAAAATAGATAACCCTTGATCAGACGGATATAAATTCGTATGTAGAAAACTGATCACATGCATACACGTGTATAAAAAAAATCTTTCGCAGATATGGAACTGCCAAGCTTGAGCGTCTTAATCTTGAGAAGTAGGTATTTTGTTTTTGGAGATTGTTCACAAAAGAATTGTTAAAATGTTAAATTAATTAAACGAAACAATATTATATTTATCAAAATTTACGACGATTACTCTGTATTAAATATTTAGTCCTTTTTATGTTATAGGCAAACGAGCAGGAGGCTCACCTGATGGAAAGTGATTAACACCGCCAATGGACATCTGCAACACCAGGGTGCTTGCGGGTGCGTTGCCTGCCTGCAGTTATATATAACCATAATATACTTACTTGGTGGAAGGGCTACGCCAGTGTAACTACTGCCACAAGGGCCATTTCATAGCTTAGCACCCAAGTTTGGTGATGCATTGGCAATGAAAGGAATTGTTAATATTTCTTACATCGTCAATGTTTATTGGATGTCGTGGTCTTAAATCAACAGTGGACAGTATATGAAGATATAGAAATAGACAAGAAAAATCGTCGCTAGATACCTGTCTGTGTATTATATATGTCAAGATGGCCGCCGACGTATTTAATACGTGCTTCGCCGCCGACTTATATGTCTGGTTTCTTTATACAATAAGTATATTGGACAACATCATATACATTACTCTGATCCCAATGTAAGTAGTTAAGAATTGTGTTATGGAAAATCAGAAGTCGTGACGGTACCACAAACACCCAGACATTAGACAACATACAAAACTAATGAACTTTTTCTACATTGACTGGGCCGGGAATCGGACCACGGACCTCGAAGTGGCGTATCCATTAAAATCGGTGTACACATTACTCGACCACTGAGGTCGTCAAATATTTTTAGTTTTATAAGTTTTATGATTATTGATTGATTCTATTATGTTTTAAATGTAGAAGTTGACGTGTCGAGTGACATAAAATGTAATAGTATAAAAACTTTATCCATAAAAAATACGTCAATTTGATAACTTTCGACGTATTCGGTAAAATGATTTCGAAGTGTATTTATTACTGCCCACACGTAACCGCTCGTTCAATGATTTTAGCGCTCATTTAATTATTATCTTGCTGAATTATATATTCACTGATACATTTAATTATTTTTTATACTTTACTGTTTAGTTTTAATTGCTGGACTAATTAGTAAACGTGCCATTTATGACTTTTAACTTACCGTACCCACTATTTGCAGCCTCTTTAAATCAGTATTATTAATTAGAGGTGTTTTTACCACCACGCAACCACGTTGCAACCTTTGCCACCGTGAATATCTTAACCAACTTTTATTTCATTGACAACCGCGACTAACCAGCACCATTTATAAAGGACCCGTAGGTATAAAACCGTCTCAACAATACATAAAATGTATATTGCGAATAATGTATGAGAAAAATGGAAAGTTATAATGTTTTTCTTTGTTGGCACGGGTTCAAGTGCTACTTATAGTGCTTGAGCATAAATGATGTTCATAATAAGCAGGATAATGAACGAACTCAATCCCAAAACTGCCCTGTTATAGATAAGCGGCGATCTGTACTGACTATTAAAATATATATCAATTATAAATAGTCATTACAACCGCTGGCTCTTTTAGTGAATATTCCGTTACACTTGGTGCCAGTGATTGTAGGGGGTCAGTAACATGAGATAAGCGATCCTGTGGTGCCGTTGAAAAGACGGAGAGGGTACCGGTGGTTTTAGTGGGTATTCACTCGGCGACCTGGGAACTGGTGAGTCCCACATACCTCCCTATTTCACATTGGGCAATCGCGTAGAACGTTTTTCCAGCGAGAAACTAAACATGGTGCCAGTGATTGGCCACCATGTTTTTTTAAAATATACTATTAGTAATACCCAAAATTTTACAGACAAGTAATTTATTGATAATTTGACTTACTTGCCCGTTGTTGTGTTACTGTCATCAAATTAACCCAACAATAAATCAATTATAAAAAGCGATATTTTATTAATATTTTTGAATGTTTTTAATATTATATACGCGTACAATGTAGTGCGTATTCCAAAATGTGGTACAATACTCCAAAATTGATCTCACATAAGAATTAAAAAATGTAGTACCTTTTTTCGATTCCTTACTTTCAATCAAAATATACCCAAACATTCTAAACATTTTAGATGTTATACAGTAAAACCTCGATAACTCAAACCTGGGTAACTTAAAAATAATATAACTTCAAACAATCATATGTTCCCTTTCCATCAGACTCCAAAACCTCAATAACTTAAAATACGCAACCTCTATAACTTAAATTAGTAATATCTGTATTGGCCCTCAGTAACTTAAAATTGTCTGTCAATAAGTCGTTTCGAAAGATTGTTCAAAATAAAAGATTTCGGTATTTATTTCTTTGCTCGTGTTCAATAGTTACATTTTTAACGTTAACATACATATGTCATCTATTTGCGTCTTTGAAATTTTTGAAAGCTTGGCGGCGGTTAGATCATAAGTTTTTAAACACTGTCCTGGAGACATCGCTTCACTTACTGTATGACAAAATTGGCTTAAAATGAGTTCAAAGAGAAATTAACAAAACTCGCATACGCCGATAAATTAAAAGCTAAAGAAGCAGTGAAAAATTGATTAAAAAGGAAAGAATTTGCGACTCAGTTTGAGAAACATGAGAGTACATTATCCATCATCATTAAAAAAGAAGCTGAAATCTTGAAGAAGCAAGAATCAGGAGATAGTGTTTTATCTATTTATTTCTTTTACTGGACCAATCCCTCTGATGCATTTGAATACGAATAAGAAGAGGGGTACATACATACATACACACCTCTAAATTGACTTATCCTTAATATAGACCCTTGATAATTAAAACCTCTATAACTTAAAATATTTTATGTTTCCCTTGGACTTTTAACTATCGAGGTTCTACTGTAATATGATTTTCTCTGTACGAAAATATTAGATTATGATCTGAGTAAACATTGAGCGACTTTACTTAATTATATTTATCACATTTATTAATTGTTAATTGCTTTTCTCGCAATATTGACACAACATATTGAGATCTCTTTGTAGCAGACTTATGTCTATTTTGTCGATATTTATCGTCGTTGAATAAATAGAACAAATTATATTATGTCTTTTATGGATTAACCTTTTTCACGAGTTCTTAAAGGAAATCTGTATCTAATATTGAGTAATTAGTTACATAGTAAAAAATCCTGAATCTATTTTACTTATATTTGACAAATTATTACTAAAAATGCATGTTTTCAAAAATTGCACTGCATTGCTTGGGTTTGATCGCAATAATCGGTTAAGATGCACGCGTTCTAACCACTGGACTATCTCAGCTACATGTAATGCCGCAAATCTTCTTTTATGTAATATAAAAATAAATATTTTACCTGCGTCAAGCGGATGATACTTACAGCATACAAATATCGCTCGTACGATTACGGACAATATTTATCGTCTCTGACTGTTCGTGGGACGCGTCTCAGTCTTGCATACATTGTATACATTTAATCTTTTCAGCTAAAGCTTAGTTTATGAATCTTCTTACTAGCGCTGAATCTTGCTGGAATCGAAGCCATTAATTATGTATTATGTATATTATGTATATAATTATGATTTAAAATTATTATTCTTTAGTTTTTAGGTTTTTTAGTTATTACTAATTAGTTTTATCAATTTCTTAATCTTTCAACAGCTGGCGGGTAAGATGGAACTATTATATATTCGCAACTTGTATATTTATATATTGTTTTTATTACATATATTTATATACTTATTTTATTTTAAGTTATTATACTCTTATTTATTTATTTATTATTATTTAATATATATGTATAATGATTGATAATAGCCATGTTCAAGACGACAATGATATTTATCTTTCTCTCTCTTCTGATTTAACCAGTAGCGACGACAGCTTTCAAAGTATTCCTTCGCTCAATGAATCCCTATTAAATCTTTTTACAGACGTACCTAAAAACTTTAACATTGTTCATATTAACGCTCAGAGTATTCCTGCTCACTATCCTGACCTTCTCACATCGTTTGATAACAAAGACCTCCATGCTATACTTGTTTCTGAATCATGGCTTAAGCCATGTTTGTCTTCTGAGTCATATTCTTTACCGGGTTTCCATTTAATTCGAAATGACCGTGTCAATAGAGCTGGTGGAGGTTTTGCCATGTACCTGCGATCCTACATTCCTTTTAAAATTATCAGCATGTCAGCACCTCAGACTAGTCCTTCCGCGGAACATCTTTTTATTGAGTTAACCTTTTCCCATTGTAAACTTCTACTATGTGTTTTTTATAATCCTTGCCTATCAATCGACTACTTCTCCTCATTAGAATACCTTCTTGAAAAATTTACTCCTCAATATAACCACACTATATTGATGGGTGACTTTAATACTTGTCTGATCAAGAATGACTATAGATCCGTGAGACTCAATTCCTTAATATCTTCATCTAACTTGCACATTCTTCCTCTCTCTGCCACACATTCCTTTCCGAATTCTAATCCCTCACTCCTTGACTTTATTATTGTGTCTTCCACGGACCATGTTGAAAAACATGGTCAGTGCAATGCTACAGCATTCTCTTATCATGATTTACTTTACCTGTCCTATAAAATTAAACCACCTAAAGCCAAGTCAAGAATCCTTCTGCTGCGTAACTTTGGTGGTATGGATATCAGTCGCTTGCATGAAGATGCATCTAAAATCGATTGGTCAGTAGTACTGGCTGCGGATACAGTTGACGAACGGGTTGCAATTTTAAATTCCTTACTGACACAACTGTATGACACTCATGCTCCCATTCGTCCTGTGCGCCTAAAACATCGGCCTGCTCCCTGGCTTACTGATGAAATCAAAGTACTACAACATCGTAAGAACATAGCCAAAGCAAAATATAAAATGAACCCTACAAACAAAAACCGCGAGAAATATAGAAATATTCGGAATCGCTGCAACATGCAATGTAGAGATCAACAACGACGCCATATTCATCAGTCCTTAACCGACAATGATCCTTCTAAGGTGTGGAAATTTCTTGAAACACTTGGAATTGGGAAAGCACGTCAAGAACTAAATTTAAATAACCTGGATATAAACCAACTTAACCAGCATTTCTCGTCTTCTGATACCATAGATGGTACGATAAAAACTGGCACCATTAGAAATATTTCAGCGTCTTCTACTCCCAATATTCCTTCTTTCTCTTTTAGTCAGTTTACTGTATGTGATGTTAAGAAGAACATTTTAGACATCAACTCTGATGCCGTGGGTTCAGATTGCATTAGCCGTAAAATGATTCTTCCTATTATTGATATTGTAGCTCCTAGCCTTACATCTATCTACAACTTGTCGATAGAATCCTGTACATTTCCTACGATCTGGAAAGATGCTCAAATAATCCCTGTACCTAAAAAGTCCAACCCGAATAGTTACTCCGAATTTCGTCCCATATCGATTCTTCCTTCCTTATCCAAAGTATTTGAGCGTCTTATATATCAGCAAATGACTCCCTTTCTATCCAAAAATAACCTTATGAATCCTTTCCAATCCGGTTTTCGCCGTGGTCACAGTACGGCTACTGCCCTCGTTCAAATAACGGACGACATCAGACTTGGTATGGACAAGCAACTGATTACAGTGCTGGCACTGCTGGATTTCAGTAATGCATTTTGCACTGTAGACTTTGATATTTTACTAGCTATACTACGTTCTCTTAACATATCTCCTAAGGTGACTGACTGGTTTCATTGTTACTTGCGAGGGCGTCGGCAGCGCGTATATACTAATGGTCGTAACTCAGACTGGTGTATGCTAAGCGCTGGTGTCCCGCAAGGTGGCCTGTTGTCTCCTCTATTATTTTCTATATTCATTTCCTCTATCACTAATCACATTTCTTCTCTCTACCACTTGTACGCAGATGATCTCCAAATATATTCACAGACACAATTCAGCGGGCTCTCGGACACCATTGATTTAATAAACAAAGATTTGATGCACATAAGTCAATGGAGTAAATCTTATGGTCTGAGAGTTAATCCCACAAAAACAAAGGTGATTATCATTGGTAGCCCGAGACTTATTTCACGGATTGACTGGAAACAATTACCACCTGTCCTTTTTGATGGCGTCTGCATACCAATCTGTGAAACAGCAAAAAATCTCGGCGTTATCTTTGATAGGCACCTTTCTTGGGCACCTCAAATAAATGAGGTTAGTAAAAAATTGTTTTCATCCTTTGGCTCACTGAGAAGATTGAAAAACTTTTTACCCATTCCAACTAAAGTTACGCTTGCACAATCTCTCCTTCTACCGATTCTTGACTATGCCGACACTTGTTATACAAACTTAAGTGAGGAGCAATTAAATAAACTTGAGCGATTACAAAACCTATGTATACGGTTCATATTTGGTTTACGCAAATATGATCATGTTTCCGAATTTCGCCAAAAACTCAAGTGGCTCCCTATTCGCCTTCGCAGGAATACTCACATTTTATCTCTTCTTTATTCTATTCTTTTTAATCCAGCGACACCCTTCTATCTTAAAGAGCGTTTCACTCTCCTTCGGGAGACTCACAAGCGTGCTCTTCGCTCGAATGAAAATTTAATTCTCTCCATTCCTTCTCATTCTTCTTCTTACTATTCTAAGTCCTTCACTGTAGAAGCTTCTCATTAGCCGTTTTTAAAAGTATGGTTAAGGACTTTTACTTATCGCATTAGTTATTCTAAGCAGTCGTTGTTGTTGTTGTTAATTTCTTGTTTAGTTAATATCTCCTATTTTATTATATATATATATTTTATGTATTTATTTATCTATGTATGTATGTATTTATATTATATATATTTATTGTTATTTGTGTATTGTATACTATTCTATTAAGAATTTATACTATATATATATGTAAAAAGTTATTGTACCCTTCCCATTAATATCAATATCATGATCCTTTACCCAAAGGTTGCCTGGAAGAGATCGCTGCTTAGCGATAAGGCCGCCTGTTGCATCTCATGCAACTTTTATGTAACTAAAATGTTATTTTTTAGTTGTAAGATTGGGTGCAATAAAGAATAAATAAATAAATAAAATAAATAAATAATTATTAGTAGTAATCAGCAATAATCATAATCGAGTTATCTCGACTCAAAAATGTTCTTCAGGTGAATCATAGCTGAAGATTGTTACTTGTAGTCGAAAAAATATCACGGAATTTTCAATATGTGTTTATAATTCATCTAATACTTGGCGACATAGGAAAACATGGTAAAACCTATGTCGGATAAAAATCTGCCGTAAAAGTTTGGTTGAACTCACGATGTCAATATAAATATTCCTTCGAAGAGCAGTGCGGTACCCATAAGCTGTCACGTAGATCTTATTTTAATCAACCGACTTCAAAAAGGAGGAGGTTATCAATTCGTCTGTATTTTTTTTTTTTTTTTTTTATGTTTGTTACCTCATTACTTTTTACTGGGTGGACCGATTTTAATAATTTTTTTTTTCGTTTGACAGGTAGTGCTTCCCGTGGGGTCCCATTTTTTTTAATTTTTTTCCGATGATGGTATCCGTATGAAAACGACATAAGTCTTAAATTTGCATTATGTATATGCGCGACAAATAGGTGAATAACTCAAAATCACGTTAACCAATTTTGATAATTCTTTTTTTATTATAAAGGATATACTTTAAGGGTAGTTTGGTGAAAGTTTGGTAAGGTTCTGAGCACAGGATCCATGACAAATTAAGGGAACGGGAGGGAAAGGAACAATTCTGAGGAGCACGTTAGCAATACTCGGTCGAATCTTTTATTTATGGGTCACTTGGATATTTGAATCACCTTCCGGAACGTGGTTATATTCATGTTATTGTCATAATCGAATATTAAAATCAACTAGCGACCCGCCCCGACTTCTCACGGGTGCAATACTGATACTAAATATACTAAAGAATTTGTTTATTTACGACATCACATTGCAAACTTCTAAAATTGACAGTGTTTCTTTACTATATTCTTCATTTATTATATACACAAACCTTCCCCTTGAATTACACTATCTATTAGAAAAAACCGCATCAAAATCCGTTGTGTAGTTTTAAAGATATAGGGACAGAGAAAGCGACTTTGTTTTATACTATGTATTGACGGAACTCCTAAACGGCCTACAGTTAGGGTGCGATTTGGGTCAGAATTTCTTTCTGTTTTTAATCAAATTTTGTGTATATGATGTGATGTTATATGATGTACGACATAGCATACGAATAGCTCTTTTGCATAGTTTTTTTACTGAGGTCGATTACAGCTCATTCGAGGGTGGTACCTTGTAGTTTATGCCGCATGACGTATTAAAGCCGCATTTTCGAAAGTCTATTTTTGCTTTATTCGAAAGTTTCTTTTGAAATTGTCCCTGGAGTAGTTTCTGATTCATATAAATGGCACGCTTAATCTATCCATATTAAGAAAAAAATGTTAGTCTACATCAGCTTCACTTAAAATCAAAAAATAAATAAAATTTTAACAAAAAGAAAAACCGACTTCAAACAAAACAGTATTTTAAAACAAATTAAAATGCACTAAAAAGTAATAAAAATAATTGCATATTTAACATATTTTTGAGAGTCCTCCTAGGTAAAATGAAATGAAAAATATTAGACTACTTAAAAGTCGATTTACGATTATATAATGTAGTTATAATTATTGCTATATTTGGAGTCGGTGTCAGCCAACCCTATACTATACCTATCAAAAAACAATACGAGAATACTTTAAGAAATGTTTCTTACAAATTACCTTTTATACGATATTATACTGGGTCAATCAAGAGGCTCGTATCCCTTCTTTCTTTTGATTGTTGAAGCGTGTGCCTGTGGCTGACACCGGCTCTAAATATAGCAATAATTATAACTACTGTTTCAATCGCAGAAGGATTAAACATAAACAAACCTCCAATTTTCATATTCCGTGTTATTTGCACGTCAAACAGTTTTTGATTAATATGAGTGAATCTTGAAATCGTAACGTATATTATTTTTCCTTTACGTTTGATATTTGATCTATCTGAGGCACGATAGTATTTATACTGATTTGCGTACACATAGCCGAAAAAGAACCAAATGTATTAAATTGTCGGTATGGCCCAGTGGTCAGAACGCGTGCCGTAACCGATAATTACGGGTTCAAATCCAGGCAAGCACCACTGCTTATTCATGTACTTAATTTATGTTTAAAATTCATCTCATGCTTAGCTGTGAAGGAAAACAGCGTGGTGGAATATGTTCCAAACCTTTTCCTCAAAGGCAGAGGAGGCCTTAGCTCATCACTGCTAAATTTATAAGCTATTGTTGATTTTATTGTATAAAATTGTATATTATTTGTAATGTAACCCCTACGACTCTATCGGGAAAAGTAATAAAAGTAAGCAAAAGATCGACTTACTTTTAAACCATTGAATTGTCCTAATTGCATAAGGTTTTAAATATTAAAATCTAAAATAAACAGGAGTTCGTATGGACCTACGCATTGCTTCCAATGGCACATCTTTTATACACGTGTAAGTCATTAGTGGAACATTATAGATCAGTAAACCCGGGGATGCAAGAACTAGTCGTGCTTCAAACTCAGTGTGGGAAGGTTTCCGTTCCCTTGCTCCATTATAAAGTTAAGGCAAACATGTGATTACCCTACTTTCAGGTCGTTAAATGTCACATTAATGATGAAAATTTGCAATTTTATAACTTTTCATACTTGTTAACAGACTTTTGATAGAAATATATTTATGCTAATATTATTTTCAGCATTAAATAAACTTAAGACAAAACTTGTTGAAGATCACGCACAATTACAAGTAGGTGTAATTCTGGGCATCATCTGTCTATCCCAAATCATCACGAAAGCAAAATAATATGGAAAATATATTGAACAAATAGGATAAATTGGAA
This sequence comes from Vanessa cardui, assembly GCF_905220365.1. Taxonomy (NCBI): domain Eukaryota; kingdom Metazoa; phylum Arthropoda; class Insecta; order Lepidoptera; family Nymphalidae; genus Vanessa; species Vanessa cardui. The sequence goes on from NC_061141.1 coordinate 4,836,705, forward strand.
GATATTGATGATCCTATATAAGCCTATCTTCTCATCATTAAAAGGCCTTTAAAAATTTAGACCACAAGAGAGTAAGGAAAGACAGAAATTTAAAGATTTTTTTTTAATTTTCTCACACGATATAATATTAAGTTTTATAAAAACAATATGGTACAATACTAATAAATCAAAAACTAACTGCCGTATTGTAGGGTGATAGGAGTATTATGTCAATAGAATAGAAATCTCGAACCTCGTGTTTATAACCTAGACCAATATCATGAGCTTGATAGAAATTTACTAAAACAAACTTAAAATTGAAATGACGGCTGGTGAAAGCCTCTGAACTGAAGTTATTATGATTACTTAACTGTGTCGACTTCTATAGCTAAGGATTTTGTTATACATGTCACTTCCATACCCATAAATTTCACCCTCTTATGTGATTTTATGGGCGAATTTTTAAAAATTAAGAGGATAGGTATCTTTAATGCCCCAACTTTAGCCTAAATATAAATTTCCATAATTAATTTCATAATTTCTATCACCAGAAATACCGAATTTCTTTTAGAAAGTTTCCTCTTCCAAGACGAATCCACTTAGTAGCCGAATTTTGGAAAATCCTTTCTTAGTGCTCACTTTTGTTGAAAAAAATTTAATCCCTCTAGATCCACCGGTGCATGTCAGTCAGACATTTTAAAAATTTACAAAGAACATGTAACTCACGCTCCACTTAATTATAATATATTACAGTAATTACCACTAAACATATGGCAATTATTTACTGCATATTATGTGGATCGAGTCTCTTAGGTGGCAAAATTCCATAACTAGCTCCACCAGGTCATTTGCATAATTTCTTTATCGCATGTAATGTAAATGTTAATTATGTTGAAATATTTACAATTAAACAACACAGAAGGTCAATTGACACAAAATACTTAATCCTGTCAGTTCTTCTAAATATAATAGTAACGCTACATTTAATTTAATCTTATAACTTGATGATTTAAAACTACAGTCTATTTAAATTTAGAATATTTTGTTTTTTTAAAACGACGAAGAATAATCACGTATTGAAGGATAAAATATAAAATCACTTCTTGGTACAAATATCTTAGTTTCCGAGAAAGGTTTTGCCCAAATATTAGACCCGAACAAAAAATCCACGCTCAATATAACTAATGTAACGAAAGAATTCCCAATGTTTAAATAAAACTAATTATAACGGATGAATCGCGTATATTAATTATTTTTAAACATCCCGACGTTTCGAGCACTTTGCAGTGTTCGTGGTCACGGGTAGACTAAGATGACATTTGTCTATTTGAAGAACAAAGGAAATATTATTAACAACTACCGCCAACGATTTCTCAATTGATGTCTTGAGTAACGTTCCGGTTGCACGCAGAAGGCACTAACTGTATCTTTAGGTCTTGCAGTCTGTTGGATTTGGGATTTTAAATTTTTAATAAATATTTAAAAATTTAAAATCCCAAATCCAACAGACTGCAAGACCTAAAGATACAGTTAGTGCCTTCTGCGTGCAACCGGAACGTTACTCAAGACATCAATTGAGAAATCGTTGGCGGTAGTTGTTAATAATATTTCCTTTGTTCTTCAAATAGACAAATGTCATCTTAGTCTACCCGTGACCACGAACACTGCAAAGTGCTCGAAACGTCGGGATGTTTAAAAATAATTAATATACGCGATTCATCCGTTATAATTAGTTTTATTTAAATGTGTAATAATCGCGAAAATTTAAGACAACATTATGTGAATTCCCAATGTCTTGGGAAAGTCGAAGAATTTCAGAGAAAAATTCCATGTAAAGATTGTTTCACATGACAAAGTGAGTGATTTGTGGCCACCGAGATATAAAGCTGAATATGTCGGACGTAAAATACGTCAATCTAACAAGTTTGAAGCTCGTTTCGAACTAAATTCGCAAGAAAACGTTCATTAGCTTCCAAATTGTCTTGGGTCTGGTTGTTTGTTATACCGTCGTTACTTCTGATTTTCCATAACACAAGTGCTTTAGCGACTTACATTGGGATCAGCATAATGTACGCGATGTTGTCCAATATTTATTTATACATATATACACCTCTTAAGTGTTAATATTCAAATTTATAAGAATGTAGTATATTACATAGGTACGTATAATTATGTATAAAAATAAATTCACTAAAAGTGTACGAATTGTAAAGTATTGTAAACATCGGTTGGCTAAATCCCGTGGCATATCTTTGTAGATAAATATTGAAGCTGTACATGTTTGCGAATTCTGATATACGTTATTTTGGCAGCGTTCACTCGGAAAATGGTGTGTGAGGATTTTTTTCGACTATTTTCCTCAATATCGGCATATTACAATATTGGAAGAAATAATCTATTTATAAAGGAAAAAACAATGACGTGAAAACAACTGACGTGATATGAGTAATCTCATACTCTCTTTGAGCAAGTCTTTCTAGATTCCTCATCAAAATAAAATAAAGTCAAAATGTACTTTACTCAAGGAGGCACAAGCTCAATCTACAAGAACTTTTGAATCATCATTTAACAACTAATATAATTGAGTGAAACTAACAGCGGTTCGAAAAGTCGATTGTACCGAGAAGAACCGGCAGGATAATCAGTACTTACTGTTTTCCAACATTTAAAAATACAGTAATATTAGTTTATTATAATTATATATGTATGAGACTTATCCTGCCTAGAAATCAACAACTATTATATGCGCGTATCAGCTATTCTACTGCAACTAGTCAACAAAAACTAAATTAGGTATTCTACTGCCAAACATGGGACATGGAATCTTAGTTCCCAAGTTTAGTGGAGCATTATTGTTTTCCGGAATGGCTAATATTTCTTTGAGCACTAATGACTATTGGCGATGGTGACCACGTAACGTCTGTGGCCGATTTATTTTAAATCAAAATTTACTTGTAATTTTGATTATAAGTAAATTTACTATTAGGCCAGGAGATAATGACACAAAATATTTATTCGGTCATTTGTACCAGTATGGCGGTTCTTTAGTGGTCTGATTACGTAAAAGCAAAAAGGACAATGATGGTCATAGCGCTCGCACCGGCGGCCTAATCGCGTGGGCGTTAATCGAACGCGTCGGATAAATAACGAGTGTCGAACGATTTGTTCCACAAAAATGCTTGTATTTTTTAGATAGTCGAAAAAAAAGAAGTTGGCGCTAGCCTAATGCCATACTTCTCGGGTGACTTACAGCCCGCCATACCGACGCGAATACATTAGTTTAAATAAAACAATTCAATCATTTGTATACCACTGCAAAGGATTTTTTTTTTCGCCAAGGAATTTGTACCAGTATTGCATTTGAATTTTCGGAAATTATGTGGCAAAATGTGACCGTTATTATTTTTCCCATACAGTAGGGGGAAAAAGTGCTGCCATACTTGAAATACTTATTTATTTGACACGTTTTAAAGTACGACTGTAATCATTTTCCTTTTTACCTTTACGTAATTAGACTCCTGAAGAACTGCAATACTGGTACAAATGACCAAAGATGAGAATATTTATTTAATATAGTAGAATATTATATATTTAATTTACTAGAACGTATGAAAATAATTTAATGTTGAATTATATAGAAGAACTATTTCAACGCATTTGCAATATTGACACTCTAAAGACAAAATTAGTTTGTGACATTTAAATAAAACTATTTATAACGGATGAATCGCGTATATTAATTAATTATTTTTAAACATCCCGACGTTTCGAGCACTTTGCAGTGTTCGTGGTCACGGGCAGACTAAGATGACATTTGTCTATTTGAAGAACAAAGGAAATATTATTAACAACTACCGCCAACAATAATATTTCCTTTGTTCTTCAAATAGACAAATGTCATCTTAGTCTGCCCGTGACCACGAACACTGCAAAGTGCTCGAAACGTCGGGATGTTTAAAAATAATTAATTAATATACGCGATTCATCCGTTATAAATAGTTTTATTTAAATGTGTAATCATCGCGAAAATTTAAGACAACATTAGTTTGTGACAAATTTCTAAATACCTTTTGCCGAAAGGTCAGCTCATATTAGTCATACATATCATCACTAAAGATATTTTAAATATTAATCTTCACGTGGCGCCATAATTCATTATTTATCTTGTAATTAATTTACGATATAATTGTACAACATAAAGTATATATATTCGTATTAATGTATCAAATTACCGACAAGCCCGGCTTCTCAGAAATGCAATCAATACATAAAATGATATGAATTAAATATAACTTATAACCCTGCAGCGCAGGAATAATGTACCTTTCTACTGAAGTCATTTTTTTTTCTTTTAATTAGATGTTTATTTAGTTCCCAAGATTACACCCTATATGTTATTTCACTCACCTCTTTAGCATAATATATTCTTATTATTTAGATGTATAACTTATTTGCACATCTATAGACGTCCTACCCTTTCAAAGTGCTTCTACTGTTCCTGTGTTGGCTTAGTGGGGAATGTTATGTCATCTAATGGAACAGCAATCTTCACAGTTGCTTATATAGGATCGAGACACTATTTATAGTTCAAGATTAATCCACCGCAGTATAAGAAAGAAATGTAGCAATCAGCATATCATATCAGAGTAGCTTTACATTTAATATAACCTAATAAAAATGACGATTGGAAAAGTCCTTGAGCTTCCTTTAATAGATTACGTTTTGGGTCTGATTGTGATAGGCTTATGATAGGATATAATCCGCCGATTTCTTTGAATATTTTGATTATTATTCGTAGAAAATATTTCCCATGTAAAAAATTTTATTACCAGGTACGTTTTCCTTTACCAAATATTTTGTAACAATGAAACGATACCCTAGTGGCCGAGAAGGTCACGTTCAGAGCGTTTCCTTCGAAAGCTCTCTACCATCATACTGCTCGAGAGCTATGTGTAATATTTGTTCGTTTTCCCTCATGACCGTAAAATACCAATATGACTGGTATGAAATATTTGCGATAACTTCTGGTTTCATACCAAAGATTAGAACAAAACGCATTACATACAAAATATACATAGACTATGTGATATAGGTTAAAAATACAAATTGACACGAAACAAAATTTATCCGTCTATCTGTATGTATAGATGCATTAAATTTATTATTTATTATATACTAGTGAACAGGTTTAAAAAAAGATAAATATCTCTCCAAGCGGCTAATACCGTGAAACGTTTATACCAGTATCATGAATATTTACACTGAAGGAGTTTTCGTCTTAAGGGTGTATACACACATGCACACGCGAAGGTGCGGTATCGCGGTGCGACAACTGCAACTTGCTTTTTTGCTGGTGTCGTTTTTTACTAAAACGATTGCCGCACTTTAAATTATGATTTTAAAAAATATTACATTATATTCGGCGCGCTTTAGTTGCGTTCGAGTGGAAAGGTTCTCTTACACTTTCTATCTTCTATTGGAATTTCTAACAATTACCCACATTAAATAGTAATTTAAGAATATTTACCTTTATTTTATATATTTATGGAAGGAATTCATACACAAAAACGTTATACTGACACAGTTACAAATAATTAATGGTTTTCCTTAACAGTTTTCAACAAGATTTAATTAAAATTTAATTAAAATTATTTTAGAACACACACGCTTACAAACAAACAAGGGGTTTGTGTTATTAGATTAGTAGAAAAAAAACGGGTGTTAGCAAATGTTAGTGTTGGTTTTTCTTAACGCTTTTCAAAAAGACTGATTTCTTTAAAGTTTAATTAACATTGCTTAAGAACATACACTTAAAAACAGTCATAAAAAACGGGTGTCAGCATTAATATTTATATATTACTAAATTAATATTGGTGCAATAAACCTTTTTTTTCTATAACAATGAACGTGAAATATACTTCATTACAACATGCAAGTCAAGGCGATATAAAGATCACGATCGATAGTCGAAAGCTAGGCAACGCGACGTCGCAAAGCAACGCTTTTGTGTGAACAAGCCCTAAGACAATGTGCCTCAATTAATTGTAGTACACTTTATCAGCTTCATAATCAGACTCAATCCGTTTATCTCCTTGAGATTGATGATTCAGAACGAACCCATCCTGCTATTTAATTACAGCTAAGTCATAACAATAAGATTTTATTACGATATTTTCTGCCTTTAAAGTCGCGGTCGTCGTAAGATTGCCTTATAACTTTTATATAACTTTATATTAATACGTAAAGCCACAATTTTATATCAAAAGATGCGGACGAAGCTGTATGCAATTTGGCACAATTAAAGTTTATGTGGATAAAGTATGCATTATATTCGTTGATATACACATCACTCACACTACGATACGTTTAACACATTTATAGTACGACACAACTTAGATGTAGCATCAGCAATATTTGTAAAGTCGATCACATCCGAATTAAGTACGCTATCCCAAATCATCAATATTTACTTCTTATATGAATACGATATTTACGCAAACGTAATAACTTGTAATATCATAGGACCTTATATATTCGTCAATTTGACACTTCGATTTACATGCTCTTGCTTACTTGGGTTAAACTGACGCGAGAATCTATAGCGCTGAATGGCGCGATAGGGAGCTATTTCTATTGGTTGTGTAAATTGGTAGTAATCGGTTTTATTGAATTTGTCGATGCTACATCAAAGTTGTGTCGTACTATACGTTTATCTACAGGTCGCAAGCGTGTCATCTTTGGAAAGCTAGCACCGTCTGTCGGCGTTCGACGGAGACAATGATTCACCGTCTGAGTGACACATTTATTTCGCAGCAGCCGGCCAGTAGGGTCGAATATTGGACCCACGCGTGTTCAAAGTTATTTAAACATTATACACGAGTTGATTAATATCCTGTGTTTAGTTGCTCCAACATTACGCCGACGCCCACTGAACGCTTGAAAATTAGCAATTATTTATCACGCCAATGAAAATGAGGCTCCGTCATACATATTATTTAATATGAAATATTCATAGTTTACGTTCATAATCAAATCAAAATAAACTTTATTGAAGTAGGCTTTTACAAGTACTTTTGAATCGTCATTAAACAATAAGTGAAACTACCTCCGGTTCGGAAAGTAGATTTCACCGAGAAGAACCGGCAAGAAACTCAGTAGTTACTCTTTTTCAACATTTAAAAAAATGCAGTTATGTATGTTAGTTAAATACAATTGTATATGTATGTAATATATCCTGGAAGTCAACAGGTAATAACTCTACTTACTTTTTTACTTTTTAATCATCTATAAAATCTTGTATCGAATAATATGATTTTTTTACCTTTGAATTTATACAAACGATTTGAATATACGAAACGGCAAAGTTAAAAATGTCTGCGGAATTAAAATAGAAACGAATACCTTTTTTTCTCGCTGGAAAAACGCGTTACGCGCTTCCCCTACGTGATGGAAGTGGGCAGGTATGTGGGACTCCCCGGTTTGCTTCCCTCTTGCTTCCCTGGTTGCCGAGTGCGTCCAGGGAAGCAAGCATGAGTGCAAGCGTAATCCGAATGAATGATAATCTTTTATATTAATAGCCTAATTACTCACAAGCTTTAAATATTGTAACAAAATTTATTATCAATTTTTATCATTTACTTTATTTTTCTCCCATATATATTTTATCAGCAGAATCTCGAGGCGTGAGTTTAAAAAAGTAGCCTGTATCCTTCCTGGCGATCAAACTGGAGATAGTTTGAGCTCCAGATATTGAGTTTCTTCAAAATCGGTTCAGCAGCATGAGTATAAAGACTTGGTTACATAGTCAGAATTTATTTCGTATTTATAATATTGATATGGATATATTAAATTATTTGGACCCATATTGTGACAGAGGTGTACCTACGCGCCATATCCCATCCATCAGTTATTCAGTTATTCAGTTATATCATTATAAATATTTGTATTATTCCATAATGGTATTCGATCTTTTGGAAAGGAGCAGTTGGTCCAGCCGGTAACAGTAGCGTCGGCAAACTCATATCCATTGTCGGGAGATAATAGTATGTGTTGTTACTTGATTGTTAGGTTGGATTTTCGATCGTATTTTGACTGGTTTACTTCTTCTTCTTTACATAGCATAAAACAAAGTCACTTATCGCTATCTGACCCTATATATTCTTATATCTTTAAAATTACATAGGGAATTTTGACATGCGAAGCCGGGGCGGTTCGCTAGTAAGAAATAAATCATTGTACTATCATTTAAGTAACTTACTTGGTGGTTGGGCATTGTGCAAGCCCGTCGGGATAGGTACCACCCACTCATCAGATTTTCTACCGCCGAACAACAGTACTTGTTATTGTTGTGTTCCGGTTTGAAGGGTGAGTCAACCAGTGTAACTATATACCAAAGGGACATAACATCTTCATACCCAAGGTTTATGGCGCATTGGCGATGAAAGGAATAGTTAATGTTTCTTACAGCGCCATTGTCTATGGACGGTGCTGACCGTTTACCATTCGATGGCCCATACGCTAGTTCACCAAGCAATATCATAAAAAAATAACAAAAATTTGTAACAAAATTTAAAAAGTTAACCATGTAATGCAATATCGCGACTGTTGGATATATACGCAAACACCCCAACGTGCCAAAGTAACGCTAAAATAAAGCTTTGCCATAGTCGGATATAATTGTACAGAATACTGCTAACGGTCCTTCACTCACAAACTGTCATTTTCGATTCACTTTGACAAGGTTCCCAGCGCCCGGATTAAAATTATTTTTGTCATATTTTATCCTTTGTTTTTTATACTGTATAACAATTGGATCATCATTAAGCATTCGGTTGTAATTCAAATTTCCTTTAAACTTTATTCCTATAGACAACACTGCAGAGTTTCACAATTTTGTACAAAACAAATCTGACACAAAGTTCTACGTGACTAACGCCTTAATGAGAAAAGCATTTCTCAGAAATGTCGATACAATTATTATTTCTTCTATTTATTTAATAATAATCTGATTGGCTCGTTATCTAGTGGCTAGGTTAGCTTATAAGTTTGGAGATCAGAAGGTCCTATGTGGCCTATTAAGTTAATTGAGTTTTTCCATCAAGACATTCTCAATGAAACCCCAGTATATATGTCACCGTAAGATTCTTTTTCGCCATATTAGAAATAATATGTTATAACTTATAATGCGTTAAATTGCTATCATAACGGTTCACAATATTTCGATAATTCTTGTTGGTAGGGCTTGTGCAAGCCCGTCTGGGTAGGTACCACCCACTTTCCAGTTATTCTACCGCCAAATAACAGTACTCAGTATTGTTGTGTTCCGGTCTGAAGGGTGCGTGAGCCAGTGTAACTACAGGCACAAGAGACATAACATCTTAGTTCCCAAGGTTGGTGGCACATTGACGATGTAAGGAATAGTTAATATTTCCTTCAGCGTCTATGGGTGATGGTGACCACTTACCATCAGGTGGCCCATATGCTCGTCCGCCAACCTATACCATAAAAAAAATTTCAATCTGTCTCGTCAGATTATAAAATAACGAATTTTGTAATCTTACGATAACATGTACCTACATACCTGTGCTTCAAGAAACACGTCGAAAGATCAAATGCCTAAACTGCTTCCAGTCGTATTATATTTAGCATCCCTCGCATTATAAGTTTGAAAGTATAGAGAGTATAAGAATGGCTGTATTGGCGGATTGTAAGACAATGCGCTCATAGTCACATTACCTTGCAAAATATGTGGTAGCAGTCGTAATATTAAGTTATACAACGAGGCGACTGTGTATAATCGCTACAGTTTAATCTATGTCATTAGGAGTAAGTTTTTAAATACAACGTCAGATCAGTGCTGTGCAAAAAGTATTTACTTTAAAGTCATTTCTTATATGTTTTATTATTTATATAAAAGATGTCACTGTACCGAAATTAAATCGCGCTAACGTTTGGTATTGTTGTAAATAATAATGTTTGAGAAATGTTTGTGTATTCAGTTGAAAATTAATAATGTATACGAGTACGTGAAGAATAAAGTATCAGTGTAAATAATAAAGAGTTGTACTGCGTTATTCCTGAAGTAAGCTTACGTACGACTGTACAGGTTGTACAGACTGTACCATCTTCGTGTTCGTGGTCACTAAGTCAATTGACAAAATCATAATGGGAGATCAAGGGCGACAAAACAATGCCTAAAGGACACAGATAATAACACACTTAAACATTAACGAGCCCATGAAATCTTTTTTAATTATACAGTAAAAAAAAAAACAATTTAATTAAAAAAACAAGCATTGCCGCTTCGTTCGCTCCGACTTTGACATGGAAATACACTAATTCAACTGTGCCGTTCGAACTCGTTAATTTCCAGGAAAAATCACATATTGAATTCAATAAAATCCAATTTTTGACACGCGATACGCACTTTTGAATTAACAGACAATATTTGAGAGTCGAGATGGCCCAGTGGTTAGAACGCGTGCATCTTAACCGATGACTGCGGGTTTAAACCCAGGCAAGCACCGCTGTTTCATGTGCTTAATTTGCCTTTGTGGGAATTTACAGGCTGTTGTTGTTGTTGTTGTTATATTTAAAAAAAAACAAGTATTTTTCTCTAATTAAGCCCACGCGATGTCAGTATAATACACGTAGACTTTAATGTTGGAAGCGGAAAATGATTCAACATTGATATTTAGCAGTCGCAATTACATTATGTTACGTCAATGAAAGGGATGCTTTATACATACATATTCTACTAAAGCTATATCCACTTAGTAAATGTATTTATCATTAAATTATTTTATGTGTAAAGCAATAATAACATTAATGCGTGAATAAATTCGATTATTTTTATTTTTTTTATGTTACAGGGGGCAAACGAGCAGGAGGCTCACCTGATGGAAAGCGATCACCACCGCCCATGGACATCTGTAACACCGGGGGGCTTGCAGGTGCGCTGCCGGTCTTTAAGAGGTACGCTCTTTTTTTGAAGGTTCAAAATATGTATCAAATGGGTTACCGGATGAGCACATTAAGGCATCTGTTGGTTTTACTTCATTTACATCAAGGCTCCAGTTGCAGATGTCCTGGATGAACGATGCTTGTAAGTTCCCATGGGCTGAGGTGCTCTGCTACATTACTATCTTAAGAAAATTTGACCATTCGTAGCCAATGCACCATCAAGTTCGGGGAACAAAGATTTTATTTATACAGTCGTGCAAAAATCTACTCTTTTCCATAAAATTCAATTGCACGTATGTTAATTAAAAACTATTAAATTATCTTTAATACCGGTTAAAAACCAACGAATACTAATTATCGTAATAAGTCTTATTAATCGAATTTGTTGAAACGAAATTTCAATTTATTTATAGGCAATGTAAAAATATCTCATAATTTCATATTTCAATCACAGACCACTGCTGGACAAGGCTCTTACGAATCTATAGCCCCGGGATTTTCACCCTTGCATCCAGCCAGGTCTCTCATACATACTCAAGGTCGTTAACCTCCCTAACTCCTGGCTGGGAAATGCCAAACACTTCGTTACAAGACGCTGAATAATATATCTGTTGCAATGTATTATAGAAATAAAATACGCATATCCCAGGAAGAAAGTATCGACTTTGCAAAATTTGATTGGTTAAGGTGGCTTTTTTTTGATTATGTTGCACGAGCGCACCCCCGCACGGATTTTTTAATTAATAGGTAATATAATCTTTTTGGAGCAAAGCCGTCGTGAGCCGTCAGCTGCCATGTATCATGCGAAAAAAACCTCTTCTCTGTTATCAATAACTAACGACCCGCCCCGACTTCGCACGGGTACGAAATATTCTACAAAAGATATGTTTATTTATGACATCATATTAGAAACTTCTAAAATTATCAGCGTTCTTTTACTACATTGTCCATATATTATATACAAAACCTTCCTCTTTAATCCCTCTATCTATTAAATAAAACCGCATCACAATCCGTTGCGTAAATTTAAAGATGTAAGCATAGCATACATGCCGATAGACAACGGTAAGCGACTTTGTTTCATACTATTATATGTAATGATGATGGTGTTCATATTAATATAATCTTAGGATTTTCAGTTACACAACAATATTCTTCTAGATTTCATTTATTAACACTATTTTCACATTCATTTTATTCACTAATCCCTGTTTTACAATACATCCCGTATTTCATATCTACTTCAGTCTATCATCCTCATTATTTCCAAATTAATAATAGCTATCACCAAACATTGCCGCCGCATTCGATTTCTTAACATTCTCTTTCTTTCCGGCCAGTATCAGACAATCGGCCAGTATTAATCTTTAAAAATTAAAATATTACATTACAACATATTCTAAAAATAGTCAATCGACATATTATTAACTAAATTATTCTAATAAATTATAGCTATACAATGTGTAACAAAAAATAAATCTAACAATGGCAACATTAATGGCAATAGGTTTTATATATTTATTTAATATTGCAGTCTCACATTAGTAAACAAAAGGCAGATTAAACGGAACACTATAGTCAACAACAAAAGCGCATACAAAACCAAAAGCTGATACAAAACAATGCAATGTGATTATTTGAGATTTCAGTAAAAATAGTAGAATACATCCTTCTTATGAATATGCACATGAATTAACGAATTAATCCGTCAAGAGACTGATTTAATTTTCGCGCAGAAGTTCGGTATGAATATATCTTATATATTAACAACCTTGGCTTTTTTTTCCCAGTGATTATGGGACAATAGCTGCTCAGTACAGAAAGTTAAAGAGGATCTTGATTGCAATTTACTATATTGTTACGATTTAATAAAGAATTCATTTTAGACAGCGAGATAAAGTTACTGGCAGTTTGAGCGGCGCTCAAAAAAGCTTGAAAGATACGAACAGACGGCGTCAATATGACATTTAGTCAAAACAAAACCTATCTTAGGTATCTAAATTTATTAATTTGTTTAACGCAAATTATCGTGTGCAACTAATTTTCAATTTTAATTGATTCTTCTTTGAGTCATCAAAGTAATAGAATACCTTATAGGCATGTAACTTTAAATAGATTACTTTATTTTAGATAAGAGCAAAGCCATAAAACACAGCATGCGAATATGTCATATACGCGGACGACGCAGTGTTTTCAATCGTCAATAATACATTTTCTTGATACAATTGCAGCTCATAACCGCCCGCGTGGAAAATACGCTTATTTGCTTGATTACGCAACTAAGCGGTTATCTGTGTGAACTACAGATATAGTAGATATCCTTAGATCACACAGATATACACTCGTATGTAGAAAACTGATCACAGTAATATATAACCATAATATATGTATTTACTTGGTGGAAGGGCTACGCCAGTGTAACTACTGCCACAAGGGTCATTTCATAGCTTTGCACCCAAGTTTGGTGATGCATTGGCAATGAAAGGAATTGTTAATATTTTTCACAGCGTCAATGTTTATTCGATGTCGTGGTCCCAAATCATGATGGACAGTATATGAAGATATAGAAGATATAGAAATAGACAAGAAAAATCGTCGCTAGATACCTGTCTGTGTATTATATATGTCAAGATGGCCGCCGACGTATTAAATACGAGCTTCGCCGCTGACATATATATCTGTTTTTTTCATATATAAAGTATATTGGACAACATCATATACATTACTCTGATCCCAATGTAAGTAGTTAAAGAATTGTGTTATGGAAAATCAGAAGTCACGACGGTACCACAAACACCCAGACATTAGACAACATAGAAAACTAATGAACTTTTTCTACATTGACTGGGCCGGGAATCGGACCACGGACCTCGAAGTGGCGTATCCATTAAAACCGGTGTACACATCACTCGACCACGGAGGTCGTCAAATATTTTTAGATTTAGTTTTATGATTATTGATTTATTCTATTATGTTTTAAATATAGATGTTGACGTGTCTAGTGACATAAAATGTAATAGTATAAAAACTTTATCCACAAAAAAATACGTCAATCTGATAACTTTCGAGGTATTCGGTAAAATAATTTCGAAGTATATTTATACTACCACCCACACGTAACCGCTCCTTCAATAATTTGAAGCGCTCATTTAATTATTATCTTGCTGAATTATATATTCACTGATACATTAATTATTTTTTATACTTTACTGTTTAGTTTTAATTGCTGAACTAATTATTAAACGTGCCATTTATGACTTTTAACTTACCGTACCCACTATTTGCAGCCTCATTAAATCAGTATTATTAATTAGAGGTGTATTTACCACCACACAAACACGTTGCAACCTTTGCCACCGTGAATATCTTAACCAACTTTTATTTCATTGACAACCACGACTAACCAGCACCATTTATGAAGGACCCGTCGGTACAAAGCTTTCTTAACAATACATAAAATGTATATCGCGAATAATGTATGAGAAAAATGGAAAATTATAATGTTTTTCTTTGTTGGCACGGGTTCAAGTGCTACTTATAGTACTTGAACATAAATGATGTTCATAATAAGCAGGATAATGAACGAACTCAATCCAAAAACTGCCCTGTTATAGTTAAGCGGTAATCTGATGGACGTATTAAAATATATATCAATTATTAATAGTCATTACTACCGCTGGCTCTTTTAGTGAATATTCCGTTACACTTGGTACCAGTGATTGTAGGGGGTCAGTAGCATGTGATAAGCGATCCTGTGGCGCCGCTGAAATGACGGTGAGGGTACCGGTGGATTTAATGGGTATTCACTCAGGGACCTGGGCACTGGTGAGTCCCACATACCCCCCTATTTCACGTAGGGTATACGCTTAGAGAGTTTTTCCTGCAAGAAAATAAACATGGTGCCAGTGATTGGCCACCATTGTTTTAAAATATACTATTAGTAATACCCAAAATTTTACATACAAGTAAGTTATTTATATATATTAGTTACGTAAGATATAATAATTGGATATTCAACTTACCGTTTTAACAAATTACAACTTTCGGATTAAGCTCATTAGATTTTATATTATATAGTTTTTTGTTTTATTTTGTATTTTATTACGGGAAACAGTAAATAACTGAAAGTAATACGCAATAGAAGGATGCGTGTCAGCGTCGATACACTGCCGGCGCGCGCGCCTCACTGAGGCGGGAGGCCTTGCATTCCTTCCCCCGTCACCCCCCTAACGATTATTAGCTAATGGAACAAAATTGTCATTAGCTAATGGGTTCATAAAATATGTATGTATTTATATATTTATAGTTATGTATTGTTATTATGTGTATATTGTATGTACATTCAAATTGTAGATTTTTTTATTTTTTATTTATTTATTTTTTTTTTATTTTTTTTTTATAATATATTATCATATATTGTCACAACCCGTCACAACCACACAGGGTACCATTGAAAATCAGCGTTGGGTTCTTGGAACCCAACTTGGAAGCTGAATGGTACACCTTTTAGGACATGTTAAGATCATTGTGTTGTTTTGTATTGTTGTTGTTTTTTTTTGTATATTTAGTTAGCAAGTAGTTGTTATAGTTAGTTAATATGTTTATATTTTTTTTGTTTGTTTTTTCTTCCTTTTGTTTTAAATTTTTATACTTCTTATTCTTTTATTATGTACTGTGTCCTAATAAACATTTCTTTCTTTCTTTCTTTCTTATTAATAATTTCACTTACTTGCCTCTTGTTGTATTATTGTCATTAAATTAACCCAACTAGAAATTGTTTATTATAAAAAGTGATATTTTATTATTATTTTCTGAACGTTTTTAATCTTAGTTATACGTACAATGTACAGCGGATTCCAAAATGTGGAACAATACTCCAAAATTGACCTCACATAAGAATTCAAAAATGTAGTACCTTTTTTCGATTCCTTACTTTCAATCAAAATAAACTCAAACATTCTAAACATTTTAGATGTTATACAGTAAAACCTCGATAACTCAAACCTGGGTAACTAACTAACTTGTATCATAAGTTTTTAAATACTGTCCTGCAGACATCGCTTTACTTACTGTGTGATAAATTTGGCTTAAAATGAGTTCAAAAAGAATAAACCAACACTCACATACGCCGATAAAGTAAAAGCTATAGAAGCAGTGAAAAACTGATTAAAAAGGAAAGAATGTGCGACTCAGTTTGGGATACATGAGAGTACATTATCCATCATCATTAAAAAAGAAGCTGAAATCTTGAAGAAATAAGAATCAGGAGATAATCTTTTACCTATTTATTTATTTTACTGGACCAATCCTTCTGACGCATTTGAATATGAATAAGAAGAGGGGTACATACATACCTACACACCTCTAGATTGACTTATCCTTAATATAGACCCTTGATAACTTAAAACCTCTATAACTTAAAAAAAAATTATGTTTCTCTTGGACTTTTACTTATCGAGGTTATACTGTAATATGATTTTCTCTGTACGTAAATATTAGATTATGATCTGAGTAAACATTGAGCGACTTTACTTAATTATATTTATCACATTTATTAATTGTTAATTGCTTTTCTCGCAATATTGACACAATATATTGAGATCTCCTTGTAGCAGACTTATGTCTATTTTGTTGATATTTATCGTCGTTGAATAAATAGGACAAATTATATTAGGTCTTTTATGGATTAACCTTTTTCATGAGTTTTCTTAAAGACAATATCTATCTAATATTGAGCAATTAGTTACATAGTAAAATATCATAATCAATTTTATTTATATTTGACAAATTATTACTAAAAATGCATGTTTTCAAAAATTGCACTGCATTGCCTGGGTTTGATCGCAATCATCGGTTAAGACGCACGCAATCTAACCACTGGACCACCTCAGCTCTCTGTAATGCCGCAAACCTTCTTTTATGTAATATAAAAATAAATATTTTACCTGCGTCAAACGGCTAATACTTACAGCATACAAATATCGCTCGTTCGCTTACGGACAATATTTATCGTCGCTGAATGTTAGTGGGACACATCTCAGTCTTGCTATACATTTAATATTTTCAGCTAAAGCTTAGTTTATGAATCTTCTTACTAGCGCTGAATCTTGCTGGAATCGAAGCCATTAATTATTAGTAGTAATCAGCAATAATCATAATCGAGTTATCTCGACTCAAAAATGTTCTTCAGGTGAATCATAGCTGAAGATTGCTGGTTGTAGTCGAACAATTATCACGGAATTTTCAATATGTGTTTATAATTCATCTAATACTTGGCGATATAGGAAAACATGGTAAAACCTATGTCGGATGAAAATCTGCCGTAAAAGTTTGGTTGAATTCACGATGTCAATATAAATATTCCTTCGAACAGCAGTGCGGTACCCATAAGCTGTCACGTAGATCTTATTTTAATTTGTAACTTAAAAAATATTTTAAAAATAAAACCGTAAGTTTTAATGTCAGCGAAATCAAACATTAGTCAAGGTAAGCTAAGCTAAGTAACCTTTCTTGGAAAGATAATACCAAATGTGAAGTTATACTTAACGTGGAATAATAAATTAAATAAATGTTTACGAGGAACTCCTGAATTCGTATATATTTGATAAAGTATGGATGACAAAACTGAAATTTGTAAAATCAATGAATTGGTTAGTGTTATGTTCTTACATGGAAGAAATGCAAGGGAACATGCCACCCACTCATCAGAAGTTGTACCCCGCAACAGATTAAATATTGACACTGTATTATTGTGCTCTGGTTTTAGAGTGTGTTAAACAGCGTATATACCAAAATAACATTTTTGTCTATCTGTCTGTCTGTTTGTTCCGGCTAATCTTTGGAACGGCTTGACGGGACTTTCTCTGGCAGGTAACTAATACAATAAGGAATAGTTAACTTAAGCCACATTTTTTTTTTTTTTGTTAAATTCAAACGCGTACAAGGTCGCGGGCACAGCTAGTTATAAATAAAAATGAAGCTGAATATTAAAGTTAGCTAACTTCACCAATTTCACAACAAATATCGGAACAAGTAATCATGTACCTATATTCTGTTTCAATCGCAGAAGGATTAAACATAAACAAACCTCCAATTTTCATATTCCGTGTTATTTGCACGTCGAACAGTTTTTGATTAATATGAGTGAATCTTGAAATCGTAACGTATATTATTTTTCCTTTTCGTTTGATATTTGATCTATCTGAGGCGCGATTGTATTTATACTGATTTGAGTACACATAGCCGAAAAAGAACCAAATGTATAAAATGGCCGATATGGCCCAGTGGTCAGAACGCGTGCCGTAACTGATAAATACGGGTTCAAATCCAGGCAAGCACCACTGCATATTCATGTGCTTAATTTATGTTTAAAATTCATCTCATGCTTAGTGGTGAAGGAAAACAGCGTGGTGTGTTCCGAAGCTTTTCCTCAAAGGCAGTGGAGGCCTTAGCCTAGCACTGCTAAATTTATAGGCTATTGTTGTTTTTATTGTATAAAATTGTATATTATGTGTAATGTAACCCCTACGACTCTATCGGGAAAAGTAATAAAAGTAAGCAAAAGATCGACTTACTTTTAAGCCATTGAATTATCCTAATTGCATAAGGTTTTAAATATTAAAATCTAAAATAAACAGGAGTTCGTATGGACCTACGCATTGCTTCCAATGGCACATCTTTTATACACGTGTAAGTCATTAGTGGAACATTATAGATCAGTAAACCCGGGGATGCAAGAACTAGTCGTGCTTCAAACTCAGTGTGGGAAGGTTTCCGTTCCCTTGCTCCATTATAAAGTTAAGGCAAACATGTGATTACCCTACTTTCAGGTCGTTAAATGTCACATTAATGATGAAAATTTGCAATTTTATAACTTTTCATACTTGTTAACAGACTTTTGATAGAAATATATTTATCCTAATATTATTTTCAGCATTAAATAAACTTAAGACAAAACTTGTTGAAGATCACGCACAATTACAAGTAGGTGTAATTTTAGGCATCATCTGTCTATCCCAAATCATCACGAAAGCAAAATAATATGGAAAATATATTGAACAAATAGGATAAATTGGAAGATATTGATGATCCTATATAAACCTATCTTCTCATCATTAAAAGGCCTTTAAAAATTTAGACCACTAGAGAGTAAGGAAAGACAGAAATTTAAAGATTTTTTTTTAATTTTCTCACACGATATAATATTAAGTTTTATAAAAACAATATGGTACAATACTAATAAATCAAAAACTAACTGCCATATTGTAGGGTGATAGGAGTGTTATGTCAATAGAATAGAAATCTCGAACCTCGTGTTTATAACCTAGACCAATATCATGAGCTTGATAGAAATTTACTAAAACAAACTTAAAATTTAAATGACGGCTGGTGAAAGCCTCTGAACTGAAGTTATTATGATTACTTAACTGTGTCGACTTCTATAGCTAAGGATTTTGTTATACATGTCACTTCCATACCCATAAATTTCACCCTCTTATGTGATTTTATGGGCGAATTTTTAAAAATTAAGAGGATAGGTATCTTTAATGCCCCAACATTAGCCTAAATATAAATTTCCATAATTAATTTCATAATTTCTATCACCAGAAATACCGAATTTCCGAATCCACTTAGTAGCCGAATTTTGGAAAATCCTTTCTTAGTGCTCACTTTGTTGGAAAAAATTTAATCCCTCTAGATCCACCGGTGCATGTCAGTCAGACATTTTAAAATTTTACAAAGAACATGTAACAAAATATGTAACTCACGCTCCACTTAATTATAATATATTACAGTAATTACCACTAAACATATGGCAATTATTTACTGCATATTATGTGGATCGAGTCTCTTAGGTGGCAAAATTCCATAACTAGCTCCACCAGGTCATTTGCATAATTTCTTTATCGCATGTAATGTAAATGTTAATTATGTTGAAATATTTACAATTAAACAACACAGAAGGTCAATTGACACAAAATACTAAATCCTGTCAGTTCTTCTAAATATAATAGTAACGCTACATTTAATTTAATCTTGTAACTTGATGATTTAAAACTACAGTCTATTTAAATTTAGAATATTTTGTTTTTTTAAAACGACGAAGAATAATCACGTATTGAAGGATAAAATATAAAATCACTTCTTGGTACAAATATCTTAGTTTCCGAGAAAGGTTTTGCCCAAATATAGACCCGAACAAAAAATCCACGCTCAATATAACTAATGTAACGAAAGAATTCCCAATGTCTTGGGAAAGTCGAAGAATTTCAGAGAAAAATTCCATGTAAAGATTGTTTCACATGACAAAGTGAGTAATTTGTGGCCACCGAGATATAAAGCTGAATATGTCGAACGTAAAATACGTCAATCTAACAAGTTTGAAACTCGTTTCGAACTAAATTCGCAAGTTATATCGTTCGTTCCGATACATTTAGTTATTTTTCTTAATTCATTTTTCTAAAGTTATTTCTGACGCCCTCCGTGGTCGAGTAGTGTGTATTCCGGTTTTCATGGGTAACCACTCCGAGATCCTTGGTTCAATTCCCGGCCGAGCGGATTTAGAAAACGTTCATTAGTTTCCTATATTGTCTTGGGTCTGGTTGTTTGTGATACCGTCGTTACTTCTGATTTCCCATAACACAAGTGCTTTAGCTACTTACATTGGGATCAGAATAATGTAGGCAATGTTGTCCAATATTTATTTGTATACTCATTTATATTCCTCTTGAGTGTTAATATTCAAATTTATAACAATATAGTATATTACATAAGTATGTATAGTTATGTATAAAACTAAATTCACTAAAAGTGTACGAATTGCAAATTATTGTAAACATCGGTTGGCTAAATCCCGTGGCATATCTTTGTAGATAAATATTGAAGCTGTACATGTTTGCGAACTCTGATATACGTTATTTTGGCAGCGTTCACTCGGAAAATGGTGTGTGAGGATTTTTTTCGACTATTTTCCTCAATATCGGCATATTATAATATTGGAAGAAATAATCTATTTATAAAGGAAAAAACAATGACGTGAAAACAACTGACATGATATGAGTAGTCTCATACTCTCTTTGAGCAAGTCTTTCTAGGTTCCTTCCTCATCAAAATAAAATAAAGTCAAAATGTACTTTATTCAAGGAGGCACAAGCTCAATCTACAAGAACTTTTGAATCATCATTTAACAACTAATATAATTGAGTGAAACTACCACCGGTTCGAAAAGTCGATTCTACCGAGAAGAACCGGCAGGATAATCAGTACTTACTTTTTTCCAACATTTAAAAATACAGTAATATTAGTTTATTATAATTATTTATGTATGTAACGTATCCTGCCTAGAAGTCAACAAGTATTATATATCAGCTATTCTACTACAAGAAGTCAACAAAAACTAAATTAGGTATTCTACTGCTAAACGTGGGACATGGAATCTTAGTTCCCAAGTTTAGCGGAGCTTTGGTGTTTTGCGGAATGGTTAATACTTATTTGAGCACCAATGACAGTATGGCGGTTCTTTAGTGGTTTGATTACGTAAAAGCAAAAAAGAAAATGATGGTCATAGAGCTCACACCGGCGGCCTAATCGCGTGGGCGTTAATCGAACGCGTCGGATAAATAACGAGTGTCGAACGATTTGTTCCACAAAAATGCTTGTATTTTTTAGATAGTCAAAAAAAAATAAGTAGGCGCTGGCCTAATGCCATACTTCTCGGGTGACTTACAGCTCGCCATACTGACGCGAATACATTAGTTTAAATAAAACAATTCAATCATTTGTTTACCACTGCAAAGTATTTTTTTTTTCGCCAAGGAATTTGTACCAGTATTGCATTTGAATTTTCGGAAAGTATATGGCAAAATGTGACCGTTATTTTTTCCCATACAGAAGGGGGAAAAAGTGCTGCCATACTTGAAATACTTATTTATTTGATACGTTTTAAATACACGTTTATATATCATTTTCCTTTTTGCCTTTACGTAATTAGACTCCTGAAGAACCGTCATACTGGTACAAATAACCAAATATTTTGTGTCATCATCTCCCGGTCTATATGAGAATATTTATTTAATATAGTAGAATATTATATATTTAATTTACTAGAACTTATGACAATAATTTAATGTTGAATTATACAGAAGAACTATTTCAACGCATTTGCAACATTGATATTCTAAAGACAAAATTAGTTTGTGACAAATTTCTAAATACCTTTTGCCGAAAGGTCAGCTCATATTAGTCATACATATCATCACTAAAGATATGTAAAATAATTAAACTATTAATCTTGACGTGGCGCCATAATTCAAGGAATTTATTTATCTTGTAATTAATTTACGATATAATTAAACCACATAAAGTATGTATAAATATTCGTATTAATGTATCAAATTACCGACAAGCCCGGCTTCTCAGAAATACAATCAATACATAAAATGATATGAATTAAATATAACTTATAACCCTTCAGCACAGGAATAATGTACCTTTCTACTAAAGTCTTTTTTTTTTTCTTTTAATTGGATCATTAGTTCCCAAGCTTACCCCTTATATATTATTTCACATCTTTATCATAATATATTCTTATTATTTAGATGTATATCTTATTTGCACATCTATGGGCGTCCTACCCTTTCAAAGTGCTCCTATTGTTCCTGTGTTGACTTAGTGAGGAATGTTATGTCATCTAATGGAACAGCAATCTTCACAGTTGCTTATATAGGATCGAGACACTATTTATACTTAGTTCAAGATTAATCCGCCCCAGTATAAGAAAAAAAATGTAGCAATCAGCATATCATATCAGAGTAGCTTTATATTTAATATAACCTAATAAAAATGACGATTGAAAAAGTCCTTGAGCCTTGAATAAATTGTTTTGGGTCTGATTGTGATAGGCTTATGATAGGATATAATCTGCCGATTTCTTTGAACATTTTGATTATTATTCGTAGAAAATATTTCCCATGTAATAAATTTTATTACCAGGTACGTTTTCCTTTACCAAATATTTTGTAACAATGAAACGATACCCTAGTGGCCGAGAAGGTCACGTTCAGAGCGTTTCCTTCGAAAGCTCTCTACCATCATACTCGAGAGCTATGTGTAATATTTGTTCGTTTTCCCTCATGACCAAAATACCAATGTGACTGGTATGAAATATTTGCAATAACTTCTGGTTTCATACCAAAGATTAGAAAGGATGTAATGAAGGATCCTTTGTAACAAAACGCATTACATACAAAATATACACAATATAATATAGGTTAACGAGCTAATTGTTCAAGTCTTATAAGGCTACTAGCTGTGCCCGTGACCTTGTAAGCGTATGAATTTAACAAAAGAAATATAGTAGCCTAAGTTACTCCGTATTATATCAGTTATCCGCCAGTGAAAGTCTCGTCATAATCGGTCCAGTCGTTCCAGATATTAGCCGAAACAAACAGACAGACAGACAAAAATTGTAAAAAATGTTATTTTCAACCGACTTCAAAAAGGAGGAGGCTATCAATTCGTCTGTTTTTTTTTTTTTTTTTTTGTTTTTTTTTTCTTTTTTTTTATGTTTGTTACCTCATAACTTTTTACTGGGTGGACCGATTTTGATAATTTTTTTTTATTTGAACGGTAGTGCTTCCCGTGGGGTCCCATTTTAATTTTATTTTTTTCCGATGATGGTATCCGTATGAAAACGACATAAGTCTTAAATTTGCATTATGTATATGCGCGACAAATAGGCGAATTACTGAAAATCACGTTAACCAATTGTGATGATTCTTTTTTTATTATACAGGATATACTTCAAGGATAGTTTGGTGAAAGTTTGGTTAGGTTCTGAGCATAGGATCTATGACAAAATAACGGAACGGAAGGGAACGGAACAATTCTTAGCACGTTAGCGATACTCGGTAGAATCTTTTATATTTATAGGTTATTTGGATATTTGAGTCACCTTCCGTAATGTGGTTATGTTTATGTAATTATCATAGTCGAATATTATACTCAACTAGCTAACCAAACCGGCTTCGCACGTTTGCAATACTGATACTAAATATACTACAGAATTTGTTTAGTTACGACAACACATTGCAAACTTCTAAAATTATCAGTGTTTCTTTAGTATGGTGTTCATGTATTATATACATAAACCTTCTCCTCGAATCACACTATCTATTAAAAAAACCGCATCAAAATCCGTTGCGTAGTTTTAAAGATATAGGGACAGAGAAGGCGACTTTGTTTAATACTATGTAGTGATGGAACTCTTAAACGGCTTACAGTTAGGGTGCGATTTAGGGCAGAATTTCTTACTGTCTTTAATCAAATTTTGTGTATGTGATGTGATGTCATATGATGTACGACATATATCAGCTCTTTTTTAAAGTTTTTTTGCTGAGGTCGATTACAGCTTTTTCGAGTCATCCTTGTAGTTTATGCCGCATGACGTATTAAAGCCGCATTTTCGAAAATCTATTTTTGCTTTATTCGCAAGTTTCCTTTGAAATTGTCCTCCAAGTAGTTTCTGGCTCATATAAACGGAACGCTTAATCTATCCATATTAAGAAAAATTAGTTAGTCAACATCAGCTTCACTCAAAATCAAAAAATAAATAAAAATTTTAACAAAAAGAAAAACCGACTTCAAACAAAACACTATTTCAAAACAAATGAATATGCGCTAAAAAGTAATAAAAATAATTGCGTATTTAACATATTTTTTAGAGTCCTACTAAGTAAAATGAAATGAAAAGTATTAGACTACTTAAAAGTTGATTTACGATTATATAATGTAGTTATAATTATTGCTATATTTGGAGTCGGTATCAGCCAAGATATATATCTATCAAAAAACAGTACGAGAATACTTTAACAAATATGTTTTTTATAAATTACCTTTTATACAATAATATACTGGATCAATCAAGGGGCTCGTATCGCTTCTTTCTTTTGATTGTTGGGGCAAGGGCACCGTGGCTGACACCGGCTCCAAATATACCAATAACTATAACTACGTTTTATAATCGTAAATCAACTTTTAAGTAGTCTAATACTTTTCATTTCATTTTACTTAGTAGGACTCTAAAAAATATGTTAAATACGCAATTATTTTTATTACTTTTTAGCGCATATTCATTTGTTTTGAAATAGTGTTTTGTTTGAAGTCGGTTTTTCTTTTTGTTAAAATTTTTATTTATGGTATATGTACTGTGTATGCATATATATGCATTGAGTAAAAATGGGTAATTTTAATATTACAAACAGACACTCCAATTTTATAACACGTATAGATATCGCGGTTTCTGTCTACAATAAAGTTATTGTTTGTTTTGTCTAAAAATGCGTATTCCCAGATCGAAGTTTGAAGTTTGATAGAACAGAAAAAAATGGCAAATCATACATCTGTTCCTTATTTAAATAATATCTAGCTGTTTCAAAGTGGCCGGTACACATATAACAGAGTTCTCTTTAAAGTTACAAACGTAGTACTACCCCTGAAGTTACGTGGAGTTAATATCGCTCAAAGTAAATAAACCCTACCGTTTATATTAATCACAAACAACACTCTTTTCAGCGAATTCGAGATTAATCTTTTATTTTATTACATTTGTTTTCAAACTTCACCACTTACTGGGGATTTTTAATTATATTTTAAAGTGAAAACACGTTTTTTTATCTCTATAATCTATGATAATACTATAATTACGAAAGTGATTTTATTTGTGTGTTACTCTTTTTTGTCCAACAAAGATCTTATGAAATTTGGTATGAAGCAACTTATTTTCCTAACACCTGACGATGTTGGATTTCAAGCGACAATTCGTATCATATAAATATTAGCTGAGCTGAGATGACCCAGTCGTTAGAACGCATGCATCTTAATCGATGATTTCGGGTTCAAACCCAGGCAAGCACCACTATATATTTATTTATTTAGGTATCAACAGAGTATACAGAAAATTATATAAATGAAAAATGTGTACAAAGGGATAACTTATCTCTAACAAGAGATCTCTTCCAGAAACCCTGAATCTAGTGGAGATTATTTGTAATACATATTTATGGTGTAGGTACCTACAATATCAATTAGCTTTATATTATAATAATATATAAATTCAGCTAATATATAAATCATAATATATATATTAGCTGAATTTGTTTTTATAATTCATTTCGTGCTCGGTGGTGAAGGAAAACATCGTTAGGAAACCTGCATGTGTCTAATTTCATCGAAATTCTGCCACATGCGCATTCCACCAAATCGCATTGGAACAGTGTGGTGTAAAGGAAGAGGAGGCCTTAGCCCAGCAGTGGGTAATTTACAGGCTGTTACTTTACTTTTTTTAAATATTGTATCATTTTTAACGCTGACCGAAATATATTTAAAATAAAAGTATTATAATATTTTATATAAATGCGAAAATAACTCTGTCATATTTCGATGAAATAAAGAAGCAAGCTTGATCAAACACAAAGGTTTTCTTCGAATAAGGGTTTCGAGATTGTATACAATGGAGCATTTTTGTCATAGACTGAATCTCTCGTGGGCGGGTTAAGGAAACTGCGGGTCCGACAAATATATATTAATATTATAAATGTGAAAGTAACTAGTGACCACTAGTTTTTAGTTAGATTTTAAAGCTGGAATACATATGCTACAAGATATGACCATGGGTTTTTATTTTTCATCGAGGCAAGAGTTCAGCGCCTTTCCACTAAATCAAAACTTTTAATAAATAGATATTTAGTGGTAGGGCTTTGTGTCAGCCCGCCTGGGTAGGTACCACCCACTCATCAGATATTCTACCGCTGAAAAACAATACGCAGTATTGTTGTGTTCCGGTTTGAAGGGTGAGTGAGCCAGTGTAACTACAGGCACAAGGGACATAGCATCTTAGTTCCCAAGGTTGATGGCGCATTGACTATGTAAGGAATAGTTAATATTACAGCGTCATTATCTATGGGTGATGGTGACCACATACCATCAGGTGGCTCATATGCTCGACAGCCAACCTATTCCATAAAAAAAATATTGTCTAAATTTGTCCCTCCGCGTTAAATACACTATCTTTCCATCTGCTGGGTATACATTACAAAGCGATGGTAGCTTTACGTTTAATTAATCTAGTGAATCGATGTAAGGGTTTGATTGGAGCTTGTAAAGCAACCCGACGGGTTAGCGTCCAGCATTACTTAGTTAAATTAGGCGACGGCCTAGAATGATCGAAATTGGGAAACGATAATTTTATTTACTTCCATCACTGCTGCTATTTTACCGTATATTAATTTAACTTGTATACTTTTAAGTGTGTATATTTTACTAATATTAAAAAATAGGATTTTCTTTGAAAATGCACTTATATAGTTTACGTTAGCTTTTATTTATTCATATAAAATTTTTAAATAAATCCAATCTAATCGATATTAGCCCACTCTCGGTTTTGTTGCTTTTTGCTGTGGCTACGTTAATAGGTTAGTACCAGAAATAGTTATAATTAAAATAACGTAGTAGCATCTACTCTGCACGCCCTGTCGTCCAGTCCCTCAAAATGGAGAGATTCACTGACGCATACCATCCGACCAAACCAAAACCCTATAATTATTTGGTCCATATGCAGGAGGAAAAGAAACTCCTGAGACCGGGGATACGGAAAAGATACAGGGTCACATATCATGACTGCGATATTTTGACAATCACTAGATTATGCTCATTATTTTATTTTATTTTATTTTATTAGGACAACCAACAGTAGCTACAATATCACATGAAAAATAAATAACATTTCAAAATTATCAAAGTAAAAGTTCTACTATTTATAGGTAGTCTCAACGTATTACTGAAAATATAAATTAAACATTAAACTAAAATTATATAATAGAAAATAAAAACATACATTAAAATATGCGATTGAAATTAAAATTTAAATTGAGCTCAAATGAAATTCTTTACTTTTTGAATGAATAGAGACTGACTATCATGACATATGTCTAAATAATTTACTTTTATACTGATCGTGATGTATAACAACGATAATATCGATGTAATGGAATTCCTACCTAGTTGCGTTTTCCAAAATCTGGTATAAAAGAAATGGCTCATACTATCACATATTAATTACTAGGTGTTGTTTGCAGTTGCGTTGACCCAGGTAGTTTTATAATATAAGTATAGTTACACCATTTCAGTACACTCAATATTTTGTATTACTTTAAACCAAAAATTCTAAAAGTTTTGACTGTGCTCACATATGCCGCTGCAAAAGAATGTTATGTACGTGTGTAGATTTGCACTCGTTTTGATACACGCGAGGAATCGTGATATCCTGGCGTCAGCTGTGAGCTTTGCTTCAATATATACATATGTTTTAATACGACATATCTACAGTGCCGTAAATAGCCTTTTCTACGCCCTGTGCGAGCTTCTATAACTGCGCCCTATTTAAGCAGACCCTTTGCCCATTTTACTATCTCACTCACTTAAACTTAAACGGAGGTTCACTACTGCAAATACGTTGCCCATTAACGATAAACACTAAAAACAAATACGTTCGTGCGCTGTCAATAAGTGAGCGCGATGTATGTTTTTAATGATACTAGCATGTAAGTGCGTTTGTATTGGAATCGAGTACTAGGGGCTCAGCGGAATGTTAACAAGAGCAAAACGAAAAAACAATAGTCCTGCCCAGCCTGTCTTTTCTTGCGCCCCCGAGAGTCTACGCCCTGTGCCTGGGCACCGGTGGCACCGCCCTATTTACGCCACTGCATATCTATAAAAAAAAATTGTACTAATACATTTTATACTAATATTATAATGATAAAGGAAAAATACTATACTACCGATTCTAATATCTCTTTCACGATTAAATGGCCAAAATTGAATTTTATATACAGATATTTTCCACAAATGTTATGTAGATACTGTGACTTATCTAGACATAGATACAAGTGTACGTGAACGATTTTAAAAGTGTGCTTAAACACAGATCATGCAATCTCTCTATTCTGTCTGACGAATCGACCGGAAGTATATCAATATAAATAAAGTTTAAAAAAAGTTCATCTGATAATGATGGTTTCGGGTGTAATCAAAGAAGAATTAATATTATTATAGTATTATTATATTATATCTATATACATATATAAATATGAGATTTTGATTAAATTTATGATTTATCTATGCCATTATACAAATTAGGTATAACTACAATAATATATAAAATATTTGAAACACATTGAAATTATTTTATCATAAAATTGAAAGGACATTAAGAATTGTATAACGGGTGTCGGGACTGGACGCACGTGTAAAATAGGTAACCTAGATCAACGTTTATAAGTTCAAAAAAAGCAATTAACGCAATTAATTATGATTGAGTTATTTTGAACCTGCCAGTATATATATTTTTCTTTTCAAGATGTATTTTTTAAATAAGTTAATAAAAAAAAATATCACATCATTTTTCTCCGTCTAAATTTTCATTTGAAATTTGATAATTAGGTTTTTCTACGGAATCTGTTTACGATCGACGTCAAATTATTACCAAACGATTTTAGCGTTTGAATACCTTTTATTAAAATTCATTCATGCGTATTACCATCAATTACATTATTTTGTTCCTTTGACGTAATTTCAAAATACAAGTTAAATGAGATAACATTGTATATATTAACATTTTCATTTACTTACACAACGAATGACGTCAAGTAAATGTTTAAGTATTGCGAATGTTACCAAAAATTGAAGTATGAAACTTATAAATAAAAAGGATGTATTAACATCGCGGCGTGATTTCATTTTAAAACGTTACGTAATTAGAAACAGTGTACTCAATATCGAATTATATATTTTTATATAGTGTCCAACTTTTATATAGTGTCCAACAGCTCGTCGTCGTCGACTCGGATTTGCTGAAATCCGGAAGGAGTTCAGGTTTTTTACGCCAGAAAACTCCAACAACGTATTAGTCTAACTGCTCAAAACCAGGAATTGGAGATTTGTTTGATACCCAGCTGTTAAACCACCGAAGCAGAGATACAAGTTAGCGTACTATATGTTTGAAGACAATTGTGGAAATCTTCTAGTCTTTTGTAAACAATAGTCTACAATCAGAATAAATGACTTACGAATTGAAACGACTTAAGTTAAATAGAGTCGAGATGGCACAGTGGTTAGAACGCGTGCATCTTAACCGATGATTGCGGGTTCAAACCCAGGCAAGCACCGCTGTTTCATGTCAATTTGTCTTTATAATTCATCTCGTGCTCAGCGGTGAAGGAAAACATCGTGAGGAAACCTGCACGTGACAAATTTCATAGAAATTTTGCCACATGTGCATTCCACCAACCCGCATTGGAACAGCGTGGTGGAATATGTTCAAAACCTTCTCCTCAAAGGGAGAGAAGGCCTTTAGCCCAGCAGGGGGAATTTACAGGCTGTTGTTGTTGTTTTATTTTTATGATAAAATAATTTCATTCTGTCTTTTGAATATATTATGTATTATTATAGTTATACGTCATTTGTATAGTGACATAGATACAACATGATTTAATCAAAACCTAATATTTATATACATATATAGATATATAATGTAATAATACTATAACAATATAAATTCTTCTTTGATTACACCCGAAACCATCATTATCAGATAAACTTATGTTTCATATTTTTTAAATTATATCTTGACAAATGAACAATCATCCATATAATATAGGTACATATACCATCCCATTATGTGTTAGGTTGGGTCAAATACTATAAAGTTCGACTAACACAAAATAATGGGTTTAGTATGGAATTGAATCGTCAATTATTTTAGCACCACTGAAATTATGTTTGTCTTTATGTCACGCTACAAAAACTAAATAATGCAGATAATTAATTATTAAGTGACACGTCAGTAGTAATTTTCAATTATTTTTTTTGTGATAGGTGGCAAACGAGCAGTAGGCTCACCTGATGGAAAGTGACTACCACCGCCCATGGACATCTGCAACACCA
This sequence comes from Vanessa cardui, assembly GCF_905220365.1. NCBI lineage: Eukaryota > Metazoa > Arthropoda > Insecta > Lepidoptera > Nymphalidae > Vanessa > Vanessa cardui. The sequence goes on from NC_061141.1 coordinate 4,867,644, forward strand.
GAGGGCTAGCAGGTGCGTTGCCGGCCTTTAAGAAAGGAGTACGCTGTTTTCTTGAATTTGAAATGAAACAGTATCAACTCAACTATCTAATCGAGAAATATCAACTGATTTTATCCTCAACTCATATGCGATTAATGACAGTAAAAATAACAAGACATTTAAATTAAACATATTTGCGTTTTATAATTGTAATTATTTGAAGTCTTCAAACAAAACAAAGTAATAACATACTGACTATGTTTCATTAAATCCGATATTCCTAAGGTACGGTAATCACAATAATGTATCACGTAATTCACCAGCTTGTTTTTCAATGTGTCATTAAAATAAACATCGCAATTTTCATTATATTGAAACACTAGACTTCATTTTACCTTTGTTTGAAATGTTTCAAATATCACGTGCTTGTCCCTCAAAGTTCGTTCACACGGCTAGTGGAAATTGCTCGGTTGTGACCAGTTTGACTTATGACCAGTACAATACATTATTGTTCTTGTCAGATATAAAATCGAAAAAGACAAATTCAAATTGAAATTATAATTATAACAAACAATACTTCAATCTTAACTTTGATACAAATTTAGCGAAACAAAACCATATATGTAGTACATGTAAGAATTATTAGGATTTTATGTTATGTTATTTATGGATTTATAAATAGAATAACCAAATAACAATTACTAATCGAGTTCGAATCCTGTGCCGAATATAATATGTTATTGGGTTTTTCTGTCTAGCAACAACCTTGGTGGAAGGGCTTTGCGCAAGCCCGCCTGGGTAGGTACCGCTAAACAACAGTACGCAGTGTTGTTGTGTTCCGGTTTGAACGGTGAATAAGCCAGTATAGCTACAGGCACAAGGGACATAGTATTTTAGTTCCCAAGGTTAGTGGAGCATTGACGATGTAAGGAATAGTTACTGTTTCTTACAGCGTCATTGTTTATGGGTGAATGTGACCACTTATTATCAGGTGGCCCATATGGTCGTCCGCCAACGTATTCCATAAAAAACAACCATAATATAGAAGAAATCAATAATACAAGACCTACGCCTGTTTTCAGACGTTTAATCTCTCACTCATATTAGACAATATGATCTGTGCTCTACAACGTATTCTATTCAAATGCCTACTATTTAATATAGGTCGCTATTTATTAAACCTGGTTGTGAAAAACAGTATATTTCTGTTAACAACGATAAACTGTAGTAAATAAATATCTAATGTAAAGTAGTAGTAAGTAAAGTAACAACCTGTAAATTTCCCACTGCTGCGATAAGGCTCTCTCTTAGAAGAAGGTTTGGAACATATTGCACCACGCTGTTCCAATGCAGATTGGTGAAATGCACATGTGGCAGATTTCGATGAAATTAGACACATGCAGGTTTCCTCACGATGTTTTCCTACACCGCCGAGCACGAGATGAATTATAAACAAAAATTAAGCACATATATACATATATAGTGGTGATTGCCTGGATTTGAACCCGCAATCATGGGTTAAGATGCACGCGTTCTAACCACTGGGCCATCTCAGCTCATTAAAATCTAAAGTATATCTATTAAAACGATGTTATACTAATATATATTTTTCTTACGCAAAGAGTTTCTTGAACGACAAATCCAAAACTATTAGGCAACAAAATTAGCAACACTATGGCTTTTCTACTCTATGCTCGAAAATACCCATAGAGATATTTGTACTTAGAATACTTGAAATATTATCTCACATTAATTTCAAATTGCTATCATTAATAATAATTACTAAATATTTGGATCGCAAAATTCTTAGTCTTGTCAGATTTAAGTTGTGTACCTACTTGATGTTATGTTCTGGCAAATTATATTTTATTATGACATCGACGTTTTTTAGTGACAAGTAAATTAGTAACTCTTCTAAGTCAAGTAAGTTTTTAGCAAGTAATTTTAGGTAAGCCTCTAGTATTTCTTTTGTTTACTCAATCGGTGAGGTCAATAAGCAATTAATATGTTATACACAATTATAAAGTCATATTTATGAAACAATAACAATAAATTATTATGTTATGCTAATAATCCATCAATCAATCAATCAATCAGCCCATTTCAGTCCACTACTGGACATAGGCATCTCCAATAGCACGCGAGCGAGATCGTTCTTGTGCTGCCAACCGTCTTGCGTAAGTTATCACTCCACCGTGCCCGAAGACGTCCTACACTACGTTTGCCGAGACGCGGTCTCCGCTCTAGAACACGTTTTCCCCAACGGTTATCGGTTCTGCGACAAATATGGCCAGTCCACTGCCACTTCAGCTTACTAATCCGGTGGGCTATGTCGATGACTTTACATAAACCATTATTATAAACCATTGACATTACTTTTTCCATGAACACATCGAAGTAAATAGTAACAAAGATTTTTTTTTTCTCTCGTGAACAAGAAATTCGTAGATAATGTCGAAATATCGAGCTCCACCGAATTAAAATAAAAAGGTAAATATCCCGCAATTAATAACTTTAGTAGCCAAGAATTGATCTCGAAATACACACACACACACACACACACACACACACACTATAGCTAATCAGTAAAACGTTTGGAGAGTGTCAAGCGTAACTTTCACGAACACACGATCTAGATAATACATCAATAATGATCCCAATATTTGAAAGGTCAATATTTTCATACAAGCAGTCACAGTATCCGCTTCATAGTGAAGATCAAAAGATCCGTCATGGCCACACGGGAAAAATCTGTGACTTGGTTGATGTAGTAAAAACAAAAAGGGCGTTGTGAAGACACGCAAATATTTTTAAATTCCAATTTATTTCTAAAGATCATTCTTACGTAGACATAAGGGTAAGTGTCTCGTATATCTCTGATTTACTTATACGAACTGTTGATATGGAATATTGACGTAACCAGAATCCATGAATTTCTAAGAAGGCAGTAAATGAAAGTCTCTGCGAATTTACACGTTCAATATTTTTTTGAATAAGTGACATTGAATTATCTTCCAAGTAGATAATTTAGTGTGTTTTTCTTATTTTGGACAATATCTCGGTTTGATGGAACTTATGTTGTTGTTTGTGAACATAGGAGTTAATTTGGAAAAGTAAGAAGAATATATTAATTCAAATGCGATTAGTTACGAAAAAATAGCTGAAAATCAGATATCTGTCGTAGCTGCAAGACACAGATCATCTATCTGTGCTCTGCGTATAGATATACCTTATAAATTATCATCCTTATAATAAACCATAGCAGGTATTTATTTTTATTTTAATAATTGAATAAGTTAAACTATTCAATTAATTAAAATTAATAATTTCCAAAGTAAGATAGCCAACAAAATATATTAAGATGTAAAAGGGCGCCAACAAAAATGCTCATTCTATCGGATCGGTGTAATAATCATTCAAAAAATGAAATATCTAACAAAGTTATGAACTCATAATATTTGTAAGAGATTTTCTAATCAAAATGTATTGATGGAACATAATCTCGGTTCCCAATACGACCTATTCTGATACATAAATAGTCTAATCAAACTCACATTTCATTCGAAATGAAAACTAACTAACTACATTTATGTCGAGCACGAAATCTTATTCGATACGCTTAACTTAATTGCTATTGAGAGTGCCCCAAAAACGTGTCAATTTACCTTAAGTTTTAACTCTAAATTTTATTTACTTTTTATAAAATTTTTAGATGCCATATATCAAATAATTAATTTACTTTAAGGGGACAAATAAATGGATGAAAATATACTGAGATTATAAGATTTCAGTTGTAACAATTTCAACGTAAACTTTTAAATAATTAATTAAAAGAAATTACAAATAATATTATTTGTTAATTAAATCTTGCTCCATTTATCACTTTAAAAAGAGGGATCTATGGAATAAAAAAGGGGTCCTTATAGAAATGACATACATTACATTCACATTATAACTTCTGAAAAAGAGGTGGTACCATCTGACTGCCAACTCTAGAACTGCGCATGCTGATTGGTCGATTCAAATAGCGCGCGCTTCCTGTGACACACCGTCTCTTTCTACTTCAAAGTAAGATAAAAAAAATTAAGATTCCCACACAAACGATTTTTTGTCATTTTACGGATTATACAAACATGTATAATTTTAGGCAAGGCAAAATCTTATTAGCATATAATTACGTATATTAACTATTAAATAATTCATACCTAAGTGTGTTTCATACCTAATTGTCGATCTAAGCGCTCTCCGAGTGCTACAAAAGTTCATAATAAAATAAATTTAATTTTATTTATTTTATAGCTTAATAATATTTTTACCATTTTATATTAAGTAGAATTTTGTGTATAATTCTGATTAAATACAATAACACAAACACACCTTATATTACAAAGAATCTTGAAAAGAAAGACATAAAAAAAGTAAATAAACCTATAATAAGAAGCCAAAACATATGTGTAATACATAGTTTTGACGCGGTTATTTTTAATAGATTGAGTGATTCGAGATGAAGGTTTTTATATATAATACTTGTATAATATAGAAAAGAAACACTGATAATTTTAGAAATTTGTAATGTGGTGTCGTAAATAAACAAATTCTGTTGGATATTTAGTATCAGTATTGCACCCGTGCGAAGCCGGGCGGATCGCTAGTATATAATGAAATTTGTAAAATTGATTCCTTTATGTACAAATATATAATTTAACATAATCGTCACAAGATATGTAAACGTTAAAAAGCCAATTCATTAACCTCCATTTTGTGTAACTTTACGTACGTGAACAAAATGAGTGAACCTATATTAAATTAGTTTGTTCGTGTATTAACTGCTTGCTTGTGATCAGAGCAATGATCTCGTAGCCGAAAAGGTGAATTCCATAAGTCAATTTGTCTATTTGTATTTATATATAAGTATGCTTACCATTCGAAGACGAAATTTTATCGAATAGTCTTATCATTTATGATAATATTTGCTAAACAAATTGAAACTTTGCTAAAACGGATGTACACTGTCGATTTAATGTCTTGCAAGTTTCTTTTCGTTTTTTTTTCGTATGTTAACTGAAGAGGTTATTTTAATTATTAAGTTAAGACATATTGGTATTATTACTTCATATTTTTATTCAACTGTTGGTGTATAATGCTAAATCGTTTTTAACCTTAAGATTAAGCTAATTGTAAATAAATACTATAAAACATCTAAACTACTAAACGCGTTGAGATGCTGTTTTCAGTAATAGAAGAGTAATTAACAAGGATGGTTTGTTTATATATCTCTCAACAACTGATGCTTAAAAGGCATTACTAAGACATATCTGTATTTATCATAGCATTTGATTGCATGGAGCACCAAAAGTTTTTGTAAAAGTTAAAAAAATACGGTTTTTAAGGTAAAGCTCTTAGTGATGCATAATTGAATCAAAAAACTTAACAAATATATTTTAATGGAATAAAGTCTTCTGGGTCTGCAATAAGAATGGGCGTTCCACATGGAACAATTTTGGGTCCTTCTTTATTTGTGACTCATTGAAGCAAAACTACAAAGCTAGTTTACAAAAAAAAAATTTAGTTCTAAATGCTAAAAAAAAAAAGCAATATTAATCCGAATGAACTAATACTTCAGTATTTCTAGGAATCACTTTAGACTCACAACTTCAGTGGAATTCACATTTATCGTCCCCGACAGCGAAACTCGGAGTTTAGAATAGTTAGAAAACTAACTGATGTTGACTAACTGCTCGGTTAGTACATTCATAGTATAAAAACTTCTTCCTGCAGGACATAAGCTGTACGGCCTATAATAAAGATTTTACTTAAAGCTGCTTCACAATAAAAAACATTATACAGATTGACAAAAATATTATATAGATTCAAAATAATATAGATATTTTTGATAGAAACGGTTACAATCTTCGTATGACACGAGGAGGAAGGCTAAACTAATAACACGTAGTTTCCGACGTTGCAAATTTAATACATCCTTCCTGGGACACGGTATTTGTTGCTGTAATTAGATTCCACATTTATCTTTAAATTGGCCTATTGAACATTTGGAGCACATGTCAAAACAAACATAGACAAATAGAGACATTACTCAAAATAAGATTAGGATACATAAAAAAATATTCTTACTCAACTGACATACGCTGTAATATAATAAAAGTGTAGCTATTGACTTCCTTGCTGGTTCTTCAGGTAGAATCTACTTTTCTAAACGGTCTACATACATATATGTACTTAAACACTGTAATATGACAATTCAAATTAGTTTTTATGCGCCACCTTCGACAAAGAATATTTTGATTTTACGATAGGTAAGCCTTGAAAATCGTACACTCAATAAATTGACAAATCAATTTCATTTAAATCGTTTTAGTGATAGACGTGAAAGGACAAACAGGACAGTGTAGATTACGCATTTATAATATAGCTCTTGGTTCGTCATCGAAATTAAATTATTAAATGTAGGAATACAAAATTCACTGTTTTTCATTTTTATTATAATAATGTCGCCCTGACCGATTACGGCCACGGCGTCCATTAATAATGGAGACCAGCCAACTACACAGGTTATTGTGCACAAGTATTTGCGCACACACAGATGCACAGATAAAATCAGAGGGGACAGCATCCTACACGAGCAGAGAGACTTCAAATACAAGACTATCAGCGTCACGTGCTTTCTGAGGTACGGGAGTGATTGCACATTTCAAGACTCCGTGCTGTTACTAATAATTTTATGGTTATAAAAACTCAATTACTTTTTACCTCTTCGATTCAAATCCCAGGATTTGAATCCAGGATCATGGATTTTTTTTACATACATATGAATTAACAATACAGTATAGAAGGCGAAATTAGTAAACCAAATTCTTGAGCAACGTAGCAAGTGAAAGTAATTGTGAAGATATAAAGTTATTATAAATTTAACCACTAGTTAGGAAGAAAACGAAAGTTTTAATGACTAGGACTAGCAGTTTTAAGCTAGACTCTTAGCGATACACGCTGGTTTTAGAATATAAAAATCACGAGATGTCATATTTATTTCAAATCATTGGATTTTAGTGTATTTATTAACTCACCAATGTGTTCGTACATTTAATTGAATTAATCTATACTTATATTATAAATGCAACGAAACAAGATGGACGAGCTAAATTTGTACATATTTTTTTGACAGCGACAAAATGTGTATAGAAAAAGAAAAATAAGAAAAGTCCTAAAAAATGCCTAATTAAAGTCAAGTTAGTTTATGAATTATTACTTTAATATTTTTTTTCGAATGTCCTCAATGTTTTGTAAAACCCCACCGAAACTAATCATCCGTCATCACTTTTGACCAGAGATAATAAAATTCTAATTCAATAAATACAATTTATTATTCAATCAAAATATTAATAATATACTTAGTGGTAGGGCTTTGCGCAAGCCCGCCTGTGTAGGTACCACCCACTCATTAGATATTTTACCGCTAAAGAACAGTACGCAGTAGTGTTCCGGTTTGAAGGGCGAGGTGAGCCGGTGTAACTACAGGTACCGGGGACATAGCATCTTAGTTACCAAAGTAAAAACAAGTTACACACTATTCCTTACATCGTCAATGCACTACCAGTACATTAAGGAATAGTTAATATTTCTTACAGCGTCATTGTCTATGGGTGATGGTGAACACGTACCATCAGGTGGCCGATATGCTGGCCCGCTAACCTATTCCATAAAAAAAATCTAAAATTTAGTTCGTATCATGGGATCACACAAGTCACCTTTGAAGAGCAACAATTCAATTAATCGTCTACAAAAGACAGTTTCTCGGTTCGTTACAGATAAAAAGTTTTTATTGGGTAAAAATGTAAATTATTTTTATAAATAAACTTTTTTATTTTCTTTGAAAAATTATGACTTAAGATATTCTCAATATAATGAAAAGTCTTATTAAAAGTAACTTTCGTATGTCAATAGATGAAAAAGTTTATATAATATTTTCTTTTGTGTCTTCGAAATTCGAATTATTAATGTGAGCATTGAAAATATTAACAACTAACTTCGTAGTTAAGTGACAGACCGTAAATATCTCAAAGGGACTTTAATATTAAAGGTTAAGAGTTTAAGTAGGCTTTTTAGTAGTACGGGAGGTAACGTTGCATTTTCGGCAGTGATTTTACGCCGACTGTTTGCCTTCTTTTTCTATTTATCTCGAAATACTTATACCTGAACCAAGCGTCACCTGGCGCACCTGCGGTGGGTGGGAGGTTGCGGAAGTGGTAAAAATAAATAAATAATTAAGTAATAGTGCACCAGCTCAAACTTTTTCTATGAATAGTTGACATTATACTGAGCTGAAAAAACACGTCAGCTGGGGTCACGTCATAAAAACCAATGAAAAAAACTTGTAATAAATAAAAATTTTAACAAAAAGAAAAACCGACTTCAAACGAAACACTATTTTAAAACCAAATAAATATGCACTAAAAAGTAATAAAAATAATTGCGTATTGCACATATTTTTTAGATTCCTCCTAAGTAAAATGAAATGAAAAATATTAGACTACTTAAAAGTCGATTTACGATTATACAGGGTTATTGGTAACTCGACGTATATCCGTTAGGAGGTGACAGGGGTGACTATTTGCAATAATTTTAACCCCCATATGCATAATAAAAAAGTGATCCATTTTTGAGTTATCGTGTTTTTTAGCTTTTTTCAAAGTTTGTCAAAAATGCAACTCCATAAATTTCTTTAAAAAAAAGTATCAATTAAAGTCTATTTTTTCTTTTGTTTTATAAAAAGGATTAAACACTAGATATTTGTCAATATTTAAACAATAATTATCGGTCCAAATTTAAAAATGCCACATGGAAAATGATTATTTTTTTCAATTATTTTTAGATTTTTTTCCTCAAAAATGCCTTAAAAACTAAAAAAATCATTATGAAACTTGGCCTGCAGATTATTTAAAAAAAAAACCGTTTTCTTAGCTTTTTAAAAATGTATAGAAAGAAGAAAATTATTTAAAATCAATCGAAATAAAATTATCAGAAAGGACGCTGGTGGAAATTCGTAGTCGAACACCTCTAGTACGAATTCATCCAGAATTCGTACTAGAGGTCGCTCTTTAAAATTCTCACAAAATTAACTAAAAATAAAAACCAATGATAAAAACTTACTTACTTATTAAACTGACATATTTAATACAAATTTAAAATAAAATTTAGAAACAGAAACAGTTCAATAGCTAAGTTATAAAAAAGTCATTTTGTAACGTAGCCTAAATAAAGTATTAATAAGCGAATCCGGGAAACTCTATAACAGAGCACAGCACACACAGCATGTTCTACAATGAATAATGCAGAATTCTATCCTTACTATTATCCTCGCGAAGAAGTGCCTGAAAGGAAAGTACTAGCGACCCTAGTAACATATAAATAAAAGATTCGACCGAGTATCGCGAACGTGCTACTCAGAATTGTTCCGTTCCCTTCGGTTTCGTTACTTTGTCATGGATCCTATGCTCAGAACCTTACCAAACTTTCACTAAACTACCCTTGAAGTATATCCTGTATAATAAAAAAGAATTATCAAAATTGGTTGGCACAATTTTGAGTTATTCACCTATTTATCGCGCACATACATAATGCAAATTTAAGACATATATTTTCGTTTTCATAGGGATACCATCATTAGAATAGGATAAAATAAAAATGGGACCCCACGGAAAGCACTACATTTCAAACAAAAAAAAAATCTGTCCACCCAGTAAAAAGTTATGAGGTAACAAATATAAAAAAAATACAGACGAATTGATAACCTCCTCCTCTTTGAAGTCGGTTAATAAAAGCAATAAAGTCATAGTAGACCGGATGAAATTGAACTACTTGATTTTAAATAATTAAAAGTACGAAAATAACAATCAACTGCGAGTAAAGTGGTGGAAAGACCGTCAGCTGACGCAGTAAATGTCAAGATTATTATAGCAATGGACAGAATCTTTCTCGATATATTTTTGTTTCATTTTATTTCTAACAAAATGCGCGATATGAAATAAAATCGAATATGAAATAAAATAAACCCAAAATAAAATGAAAGGTAATTTAAACAAAATCTAAATATAGAAATTAAAAGATCGCAAAAGTTATTCGTTGATGATGGTTTCGCTATTGTCATCGTTCTCTGACGAATTATCGGCCAAACTGACCTGCAGGAAATCGTTTTCTTCGTCTTGATCAAGTCCTTGATCTCGATTTTCTTCACCGTCATCTGTAAATGAGCGTGTGAATGATCAAAATTAGGCTACTAAAAAGCTGAAAGAAAGTGTCACTGACAAAAATTCCATGCCGCCAATATTTTCCGTGCTATCCGTTATACTTGGGACTACTTGATCTCCTTCGCACCATTTGAAGACATATTTGTCGTCGTTTTCTTCCCATCCCCAGCCTGTAGGAGTCAATTGTGAAGGAACAAGGTCAGAATTTATCGCAAAAATATGAGTTTGAAAGCAAACAGCCGTACAGCAATGCTCCAAAAATTCAAATCTTAACTGGGTCAGCTGAGGGTTCCATCGCTACACAATCAGCTGTTAAATTTCATTCGGCATATTATCACGTTATTTTACGTTTTTTCTACAAATTCATGCAGCCAGCTGACGCATAATCCCCTCCATGAAGCTAGGAAGGATTTATGGAAAAGTTTGAGCCAGCGTACTATTAATTAATTAATTTATTTTTTTACCTCTTTCACAGCCTCCTACACCCGCACCCACCTCTATTTGCGCATCTGACAGTTCAGTTATTAGTCATATAAGATCAACTATCGAAAAAATTGAAATTATGACAGATGTCATATTGATAGATAGATGTAGTCAACTTTTTTGCAGACGATTACTTTTTTTGGAAATATAAAATGCAAAAGAAATCAGCGAATATATCCGAAAAAGGTAAGTTTTTGCAATTGTAAAGCCTCTTCTGAAATTATGATCCGAATATTAAAATAACCCTGCAATACACAGAAGTAGCTTGTTTTAATAATCGCCAAGTTTTATAAGATTGTAATTCTACCATAATGCATAGTATGTAAAGGTAAACTTACAGACTATGTAACATTTAACGTTTACAAGTAAATCTTATCACTAAACATATTTATAATTTTTTCGTCCCGATAAAACTGAAGTTATTTTGAAATGATTTTAGAAGATTCGAGAAGACTTTTATTGATGAGAACTTCGATACCTATGACATTTTAATTTATTTTATTTGAAAGGTAATTTTTACGATTTCAGATCAACGGGAAGAATGCTTTACGTTAAAAAAGATTTCGCTATTTGAGATTAAAACATAAGTGACATATATTTATTTGCCATTTAATTTCGTATAATTAAGTTCGATTTTGCACAGCCTTAAATTACCGTGGGTTTCAGTACTTGGTATCAATTATACACCTTCGTACCTCTACGCGTTCCTGAGAAAAATCTTGACTTATAGGCAAATAGACCGACAGACGAAGAGATGGACAGAACCGTTTTTCCCGTTATTTTATTAATTTTGTCAAGTGACGACTTAGATTTTTAGAATACCTATATATTATCATATAAAATACAACTATAACATTAATTACAATGACAAAATAAATAATGAACATTCTCTGTTTATACAATTAATAAGACAAAGTAATTATTTATTTTATGTAGAGAGAAAGGGAGAAAATTGTCTTAGAACAAAATGCGGAATTAATATATACCTGCGCATTATGTACCAGTCAGCCTTAAGGTAAACAAATATACACGAAAGCGGTATTACAACTACAAAAAATACATATAAAGCGAGCAATAATACATCTAATACACAACGTCCCATAATCACTGGGACAAAAATCGGCTCACGCTATTAGTGTAATTGTTTTGCAAAGAACAGAAAATAATCATATAAAGATATATACGTTGCTGTAATCATTATAAATCAAACTATTAATTCAAAATACATAATACTACGGCATATTTAGATTAAATCTGTTATAGACATAGTTTGAGTCACGAGGAGAAAAGTTGTTTTTTTTTAAAATACACCCCTCTGTGTCGGGAGGCGAAGTAAAATTGAGATTACGGTCTGTGTGCTAAAGGTATAGTTTTATAAATTTCGCGTGGAAAGCCGCAAGTTCGATTAGTCAAACTCGTAGTGTCAAAAGTGTCCTAGACGAAATTACTTACCAGAGTAAGAAAACCTTCGTCAGTTTTCATATTAATTCCTTTATCAAGTCTGAAACTCTTAGTACCTTTCGAATCTAAACAAAAAATCATTGCGATGCAATATGTCATTCTCGATCGGTAAAGCAGATTATCGCTCGTACTGAGCACACGAAAATAGATCTTAAGATGACGAACCTTTTCTTACCCCGACTGTATCTACAGATTAATATCAAAAATTGTTTTAGCATTCTACTTTTAAATGAAAAAAATATGAAGTTACAATGCTTTCCCTCTGAAACAAATTACGAAACATCGCTCGTTCTTCATAATTAGATAAACGTTAGTGAGAGTCACTGACCCTAGAAGCAAAGGCATAACAAACGGACTGCCTTAAGGCAGAGGGTGATAAGAAAACAAAATTAAAGTGGAATCTTGAAGTCAAGAAAAATTGCTACGTTTTTGTAGTTAAATTTATACGTGTTCTGAATATTTTTTTTAATTTTACTGCAAAGTTTTTATTCGTATTACGTTTCAATGGCAGTTTTAGTATATAAACAAACTTTTGATAGATATATATTTATTGCAATTAGCTAATAGCTCTTATATTACGTTTTTCAAATACCGAGGCAACTTAACTGCTCATATATCCACTTGAATTTTATTTCTAAAGTTCTGATCAAATAAGTAGATATTGAAAACGCAATCGACATTTGAATACCACATACATATTTAGATCTCGACTTTTGATTTTTTTATCCAAGTTCGATTTGCGTGTGTATCTGACGATTTACGCAAGACGGCAGGCGGGAGCTGGATGCGAGTAGCCGGAGAAAGACCACAGTGACATTTGGAGAGGCCGATGTCCAGCAGTGGACAAACACGGGCTGATAATGATGATGATAATGATTTATTTATCTGTACTCCTCGTTCAATTGAAATGGACTGTAGTGGCATTTTGTGGCAGTGGCAGGCAAACGAAACATTTCTGGCACAAAGTGTTGTTTCATTCGTCTTGGCTCATGCAACTGAAATACAGACTTTTTTTTTCAGATTTTTTCGCCTTTTTCTGTATAAGACTCTGAAATCATTAGCGTCCTTTTAATCTTGGTAGGCCTTTGTGCTTACCTTAGCAAATTTTCGTCTCCGCACTCATTTCATCTTCAAGCATAGTATTCACACGACAATGAAGGTTTTCATACAAGCTTTAAATTAAAGAATGAACTTAAAAAAATTACTAGAAAAGTTGAAATTCTTGGCTGTATAATCAATCTTGTTAGTATATTAATAGTGATAGCCTTATTGAAGCCTAAGCCTGTGAACATTTATTTATATAATGTAGTTTGTACGATCTTATTATCTCTCTAGAATATGTTACATAAATTTAACCGCCTATGGGTTATTTTATGTTATTAAGTCCTTTGTTTGTTATAAAAATATATTCCTAATTAACTGAATAAAGATGAGCTAATGAGGGACCTGTTTTATATGATACGTAAGTATAATACATATTTTAGGTATAAAAGTACATCCCTTATAGGAAAATACATGTGTTCAATGGGGATTGCGAAAGTAACTCTATTTTACGCTAAAACCGCTAACAGATTTGTATGAGATTTGCCATGGAATTTAAGTCCTGAGGTATGACAGATTTTTTGTTATTCACCCCTCAAAGGGGTATGACAGTTTGTTCGGGATAGGTAAAGTATTATAAACTTCACGCAGGAAAATCCTTCATTTCAGACAGTTAAATAATAAATGCCAACCGTTAACAGAATATTTATTAAATCTATTATTAATATCTATTAAATCAATCATTAAAAATGAATGTCAAAATATAATTTAATTGATGACAATAATTAACTATAAGTAAAACGCGCTGGCTAAAGAGGGTAATAATTAATCTAAGCTACCAATTAAAATGTTAAGTGACCAAATTAAAGCGGACGAATGGAAGTACTAAGTGGATTCATTTAATTCGGAATGAGCGACTATTAAATTGGTCAGGTTAATAACATAATTGTTTTCACAATAAGTTGTCCGAAAATAAATTTTTAAGTCGCCGTCTTTCTTAAAATATTTAATAAATAATAAATAAATATGAGACAACATCACATACATTACTCTGATCCCAATGTAAGTAGCTGATTTAATAATCATTACCAGGGATGTTACCGTAATTGAAACCTTGAGATTTGGGATTGAAAGTTTTTGAATAATGTATATTAATTGAAAGTAGGTCTAATCTTTATTTTTAGCTATTTGTATTATATTTGATTATACGAGTACCTAAAATTAAATAGCTTGACCGTTTAATGCTAGGCGACTTATAAGCCCGTATGACTTGTGACTTTGTGTGACTTTTATCCGTGCGTAATCGATACGGCTTGTTACTCGATTAGCTATATAGACGGTTACAAAAGTTTTGTAAGATATTATGTGAGTTCATTGACCCCATTAATACATGTTTAAATATTTCAAGTGACATATATCCCAGCAATTGTTCCATACAAATAAATTCAAAATGAACTATAATCCCATTCCACGTGGACGCACTGGATTTTCATTCTCGAAGCAGATTTGTAAAAATTCTTCCATTTCCATATAGACACGTAATGCAAATAAACTGGTTGAATAATGGTGGAAATGAAAATGAAACTGAATTTCATTTTTTAATTTTATTATAATCAGACGTAATTTTTATTTGATAAGTCTCAGAGCGATTTCTAAGGCATTTTCTGCCTCGCTAAACCAACCTGTGAAACCAGCTATCGCAGGAATTATGAACTTTTAATATAATAGTGTAAAGATTTCTTGAAGGCCAGCGACAGTGCTCCAAATGTCGTTTACTATACTATATACTATACTAGCAAAAAGGTTTTTATTTGGAACCAGACAACTGGTTAAAGCTCAAATAACAACAAACATAGAGTTACAAGCTGCACTAAAATTAAAAATAAATTGTAGCCACTTTAAAAGTATAAAAAACAAAGTCGCTTTTTGAATGTATTGGTTTTGTTTGGCTGAAAACAACTCAACCCAGTTTGTATGGAATTTTTCACCGAATCAAACTCGATTGACGGAATATATTTTATCACAAGAAATTCTGGTTATCGAGATGATATAGACGACCGTTCGTTTGAATTATATATATTTGCTGAGATATGGTTCAATTTGTCAATTTATTGTGAACAAAAATCACGAAGATGGTTTGTTTTCGTTGGAACTTGTAGATTTCAAAAAGAACTGTAGTGTAGTTGTTTAGAGTGAAATGCCTCTTTGGTCGAGTGACTAGACAAAAAGCCCAAGATTTCGAGATTCTTGGTTCAAAAACTAGGTCAGGGCAATAAAAAGTTATTGGGTTATTTGAAGATAAATTCAAGTAATATCCCCGAGTTTAAAAGAGTTTACTCGCGTGCTACGAAAAGCAAGCGGAGTCAAGTGAAGCTAGTACCTGTTGACTCTAAAATAAATGTTATATAAATAAATTGAATTGTATTTGATAATATATAACTTTGTATGACAAATATTGGAAAAGAAAAATCAACATCTTGAGCTAGTGGTAACTTTACATTTGATATAATTCTATAATGTGATTATTAAAACTGCTTCCATAACCTACATAAAGAATATTTTGATTTGTTTTGATTTGTCTGCATGTATGATATGATGACGCATTCAGAAATCCGATACTTACAATTAATAATAGTAATGATTAGTTTCAAATACAATTACATTTATAAAAAATTAAAATGTTTAGTTTTCAGTAATCATTTTGGGGCGAGATTGCCAATAGAGTACAAATGCCCCTTTATTTTTTCTCCAGGCAATAAATGCTCATAAATAAATAAACTGCTTCTTTTAATCGAAGAACATCATCTAAAATTGGCCAAATCAGATGCAATTTCGATTGGGTAAGATTGGCCAAATAAATGACGTTAAACGTCACTTTAATTGTAATTACTAATATTACAAACATGTTTCTTTTGTTTTCTTGCGTGCAGTTATAAAAATACGTAGTAATGACGATAGTTATTTTTTGCCACGACATACTTTACAGACATTTAGGTGAAATTTGGCATTGATATTTTAAGCCCCGGGGTAGGGCATATTTTTGAGAATTATATTATACTCCTAATTTCTCGGGATAATTAATATATTACATAATAATGTACGTAATAATCGTTTCATGCTAAAATGGTTTAATGGATTTCGATTAAATTTGGAATGAACAGTAAGCAATAAAAATAGCCTTTGTTTTCATTCTGGGGTTGAAACTCTATTAAAACAAACTTTCAAAAAGTAATAAATTTTAAGCTACAATTTCAGAGATATATTAAGGTAACCTTTAAATTGAAGTTTTTGAAGAACAAAATAAAATTATATAACAGCTGTCTTTAACTAATTTGAATAAACAGATCAAAATCAAAATCAACTTCATTCAGTTATGATTATCACTGATTTTATCAAAGTGATCAATGTTACTGTGAATATACATAATATTGTTGTAAATATATTGCGACGCAACAGTGAGTATTCCTACTTTGTTAAAAACATCCCAATGAGAATCTCTAGCTCCAAGATTATAAATAGACCGGATTACTCTCTTTTGTAAAATAAAGATAGATTCAATATCTGCAGCATTACCCCAAAGTAATATGCCATATGATATAATACTGTGAAAATAACCAAAATAAACTAAACGAGCGATATAAATATCAGTTAGTTGTCTAACTTTTCTAATGGCGTATGCTGCGTTTTCCTGTTAGGGATGATAAATGAGAACTCCACTGAAGTCTGGAATCCAAAATTATATTTCCAAGAACACCGTCGTATCAGCTACATCAACCCGGCCACCGCTTAAAGATATATTATAATTTTGCTTTCTAGCATTGGGTATTGTAAAAACTACACATTTTGTTTTTTGAGCATTCAAAACTAAATTATAAACTTTAAACCAAGCGTGTATCTGTGATAATGCACCGTTCACATCCTTATAGTCAGTTTTTTTCCTGTCGACCTTAAAAATCAGTGAAGTATCGTCTTGTTGACAATACTATATCACAAATACCTTTAACATAGAAAGGAATATCATTTATATATACTAAAAATAGAAAGGAACCCAAAATTGAACCTTGTGGAACACCCATTTTAACGTTGATCCAGAAGACTTTATTCCATTAATGAAAACTTGCTGGATTCTTTGAC
Organism: Vanessa cardui; assembly: GCF_905220365.1. Taxonomy (NCBI): domain Eukaryota; kingdom Metazoa; phylum Arthropoda; class Insecta; order Lepidoptera; family Nymphalidae; genus Vanessa; species Vanessa cardui. The sequence continues at coordinate 4,885,004 of NC_061141.1, forward strand.
TTAAGTATGAAGCAATGAGATCAAGAGCCTTACCTTTAACAACGTAATATTGGAGCTTATAAAAAGCGTCTCGTGTTCTACACAATCAAATGCTTTAGATAACTCACAGAATACTCCAATAGCATACTGTGATTTTCCCAAGCATCGTAAATATGTTTAAGAAGAATAATATTTCCATTCTTAAAAAGTGGTATGACTTCACTATATTTTAACAAGTTAGGAAATGAACCCGTGTCCAAACTTTTGTTAAAAAATACTGCTATATACGGAGCAATATCGTATATGATGCTATTAATGAATTTTACCGAAATGCCGTTAGTTTTTTTAATATTGAGTATTTTAAATACTTTTATAACATCTAATGCAGAAACTGTTTAAAAATATCAATAACGCATTTAGAAATATTATTATTTAATAATCTAGCTACATGTTATTTTATTAGGTATGTCATCAAAAAATATTTCAAATAAATTTGCAACTTCTCATTCAGAATTTGTGTATCTACTGCCTGTGTTCAATTTTATTGGAAAAAATTCCTTTTTAGGTTTTGCGCTAACTCTTCCAATAATATCCCAAGAGGCTTTTATTCTGTCATCGGAAGTCAAAATTTTGTTCTTTATGTATAAAAACTTCTATACGCAATATTCATTGACGTATCCTAGAAAGGCTATGTTTTGAATCCAATGCTTCAATTTATTTCTGTTTTTATATATACCAATAGTAGCCCAGTCACTAAACTTCATTTTTGTAATAAAATATTTAGTTCATTAAAATTTATATATCTAAATACTAACTAGGTACCCTTTACACAATAAAAATACATTGAATACGGGAAACAATGAATTCTCAAAAATAAACCAAAATTAAGTTACCAAAGAGAGAGCATTGAAACAAACAAATTGAAATAAACAACAAATTGTATGATTTCATTCGCCTCTAATATGGAAATGAATATGAAATGTGACGAGTATTGAAAATATATGTCATTGAGCTGACATTGTAACAAACAAGAAATGTCAGACTGAATTAGAGAAACGCGAATTATGCCTGTGAATAATTTGTGTATGTCGAAATAGAATTTATTTCTGCGTTTACTTTATACAACTTTAAAATTACTTATTATAACTTATACAAAGTTTTCGCAGTAATAAAATATTAGCGTCTCAGAGATATCTTCTTCAAAATCATTTGAGAGAGATTTATGTTTATAGTCAACTCAACTGAGTCAACAGAAGATGGTGTAATAGTACCTTTCAACTTATAAGACACGACCAGAAAGAGTTCAGGGAAGAAAGAGAGAAAGGCACTGACAGACAAACACATGAATATTTTAATACACTATATTTGATTCCGGTGTGCACCTCTCCAAACCAAATATTATCTCTATTCTTCACTATACAGATAGCAAGCATATAATAATTGGTATTATGGGTGTGATGGAAAAATATATTTTGGGCATTATTTTTGTGTACCTTTGCTTAATTTAAATAAAAAACTAAAATATCATTATCATATCATAAATGAGGTCAAATAAGGTGGATACATAAAAAGACAATCTTTGCAGGCTCTCGTGTTACTTACGAGCCGGTTAAAGACAGTTAGTTTCACTTCGCTTGATATCGTGGAGCCAGTAACGATGTTTCCTAAGTTAAAGTCAAAGTTTGAAACGCTTTCTGGGTGACTGACGCATTGTATGTGTCACTGTCGCATGACAAACCACTATATAACTTTTTATGTACATATTAAGTACATATATAAATGTATGCCAATCAATACATATATATAAAATTCTTCCGTTACTGAGTGACTGACAGACAACGCACAGCCTAAACCACTGGACTTAGAGACCTGAAATTTGGCACATGTATACCTTGAGTATCCTAGAGATGCAATAAAAAAAGATGTTTCAAAATTCCCACGGGATAGGGAATACATGGGATTTATATTTTCAAACCAAAGTAGCTCTATCTCCGTATCGATAATTATTAGGGGTTTCAAATTTAGCATGCAAGTGGATTATAACAACAACTAAAAACTATTTTTATTATATTTCAGAATTCCCAAGGAATAGAGAATAAAAGGGAATTGTTTTTTTTTTCTTGAAAGTCTATAGTCTTGGAAACTTGAAAGTTGGCATAGATATAGTTATTATGTATATGGCATAGCACAATAAACTAAAAAAAAACTGAAAATCTAAATATAACAAGTCCTGATTGACTGATTCATCATCGCCGAGCATATATTATTAAAGTTAGGTTAGGCCTTGAAATTTGGGGAGTAGGATGGATTTATAAAGATACCCACTAAGAAAAGGGTTTTAGAAATTATACCCCTAAGGGGGTGAAATAGGGGTTAAACATTTCTATAAAAGTCCGTCATTCCTTAAGTTAGTAACATGAAACTGGCTAAAAATGAGTAGATATTTATTTAAGCGATTTTGAATATTCTACCCCCAAAGGTTGAAGTTGAAATTTCGAATATAGGTTAGTCTTGAGGTTCGTCATTTTTAAGTTAAACCTGCAAAATTATGCAACAACAATTCTGATAGTAATTCGTAGATTTAAAATTAATATACAATTAAGGAATATAAAAATATAATATTAACATAAATCAAATATTTATTTACATAAGAGTTATAAACGTTAAAACCTTAAATTTATTCAAAATATGAATTAAAATAGTTATTGTATAAATCATGACCGCGTGGAATGGTGGCAAGAATGCTAGCAGCATTTTCCCGTCGCAATCCAATCGAATCGCTATTCCAATATTCTGAACAAAAAACGAACCAGCCCTCCTGTCACCAGTGGAGGCAATGAGGAGTGGTGTTATACTTTTAATGAAACTTTTTGCACTATTACTGCAAGGTCCAAGTTTTTCAACAGCAAATGGGACAAAAAAGTTACAATTTTTATATAGTTTCGATAAACGTATAAATATATCGTCTAACTTTAATATTTATTTATTTTCATCTTAATTGATACTAGAGCCGAGATCGCCCAGTGGTTAGAACGTGCATCTTAACCGATGATTGCGGATTCAAACCCAAGCAAGCACGACTGTATATTCATGTGCTTAATTTGTGTTTATAATTCATCTCGTGCTCGAAATTAAGGAAAACATCGTGAGGAAACCTGCATGTTTCTAATTTTAACGAAATTCTGCCACATGTGTATTCCACCAACCCGCATTGGAAGTATGGAGTATGTTCCAAACCAAGCCCAGCACTGGAAAATTTACAGGCTGCTGTGATTGTTGTTGTTGTTTTTGATAATATACTACAATATTCACAACGAAAACAACAATTATGAGTTTGGAATAAATCAAAGGCATATAGGTAAATCTCAGTTTCATATTCAGCGAAAACATTAAATTTCTAATTTAGCCCGGGAAAATTAAACATTTTCTTATTTTATTATTTGAACAAGTTCGAAGATCGCACTTTGATCGACCTTATCTGTTTCGTCGGGAAAACGTTTTTTCTCGTTTTAAGTTGAATTATCTCAAGATTAAGTTGCAAATTACAAAACAACCTGTAAGTATCAACCCACAATTTTATCTTCCTCTATCGAAAATTTTCTTGGAGAGAAAAGTTCGACGTCTCGTTATAAAAAGCTACTCGTGAAGTTTTTACTTGATATTAATCATTATGAAAGAGGGTTCGTGTATTGTGGACCATTGTAGACAAAACGATAATACCATACCAAATATATACAGATGAGCGAAAATTTCCTACAAAATGTAATCTATTCTAATATTATAAATATCTTCTGACTGTCTTTCGCTATTTCACTACCAAACCGCTTAACTGAATTTAATGAAATTTGGTATGAAGCAAATTTGATTTCCAAGTAAGTAACCAATGTCCTTCACATTAGCTACTTTTTTATCTAAGATGACAACCAAACCTCTAAAACGCAAGCAAAGCCGCGGGCGTCAACTAGCATGTAATATTTAACATTGTAGTCATATTTAGTCAGCATAAAAGACACGAATTAAAAGTGCATGCAAAATTGCAGCATTATTTCAATTTACCTAATTGGTTTCCATAATTCGACCAATCGAAAAATTGTAAACAATTATATAATAGTTATAAATTGAAATTATAGGTAACGTTGACCGCTATTAATATTTATTTATTGTCTTGGTATTTGTGGTATCGTTGTTACATCTGATTTTACATAACAAAATTGCTTTTGCTACTTACATTGGAATCGGAGTAGGTAATGTATGTGATGTTGTCCAATATTTATTATATGTATATTTGTTGCCTAGGTAAGTGAGACTTTTGTCCATGACAATTTACACTGCGAAAAATAATAACAAAATAATACTAACTAATATTAGGAATATATTTAAGACGTTTAAATGGGGGACAGCACATTAATTTTTGGCAACAAAATAATTTTTAAATGGATGAATATAGAAATATCTTAATTCTTTCCATCATGGACGTAATAATTCCTATTATAACTTTAGATAAAATATTTTGACTTTCTATAGACTATAACCCAATAATCCTTTTACTTGTTCTAATTTTGATTAATATGTTTCTTTAAAATATATTGTTTAAATATCCACCACACTGTAAATCCCTAGGCAATTTTAACTATTACTTTTGTGAATATTAAACAAAGGTTAATTGAGCTTATTAAAAACTTAGATAATAAATTAACTAGGACGCCGCGTTAATTATAAACTTATTAATTAATGATAAAGAACCCACGGGTGATAACTATACCGTACAAAAAAATAATGGAAGGTAAAGCCAAATTGGCAACTATAAAGCTTAGTTTCCAACCGACTTCAAAAAGGAGGAGGTTATCAAAAAAAGCCCTATACTATGTCTATCAAAAAACAATACAATTCTTGTACTTTAAGAAATATCTTTTTTACAAATTTTCTTTTAAAACATAATATACTGGATCAATCAAGGGGCTCGTATCGCTTCTTTCTTTTGATTGTTGAGGCGTGTGCCCGTGGCTGACACCGGCTCCGAATATAACAATAACTATAACTACGTTATATAAAAGTAAATCGACTTTTAAGTAGTCTAATATTTTTCATTTCATTTTACTTAGGAGGACTCTAAAAATATTTTAAATATGCAATTATTTTTATTGCTTTTTAGTGCATTTTTATTTGTTTTAAAATAGTGTTTTGTTTGAATTCGGTTTTTCTTTTTGTTAAAATTTTATTTATATAGTTGCTTTTGCTCAGTAAGGCAAGACGGTACGTCATTTCGGCCTATCGCTTGAAACTGCACAAGGTCCAAATTCGGTCTCACGTGGAGTACTGCTCTCACGATGAAACGGGAAAAACTCAAAATTCCAAGTTCCATCAGCACCACCTAGGTCCGAAAATCCAAAACATCGACATTTTAAGCCATTTTCTAGAGTACCTCTATATTTCTTAAAGGCCAGAAACGCATCGGGTACAAGCGGTCAGTGGTAGTTACTTTCCATCAGGTGAGCCTCCAGTTAGTTTGCCACCTATACCATAAAATAGTATGGTAATGGATCTTACACAACTTAAGCACAAGAATATTCTGTCATAGTACAACACGTTACACATAGTAATTAACAGAAACAAACACACCAGATGGATTAAACTTCCATATATATTAGTATGATAAAGTAGACATTGGCTCAATTTCGATTTCATGTAATAATTTATCAATTATCGCAGGATTAGTGTTGCCTGCTGCGTGGATGCATCCTAAACACTAATCGCAGGCTTAAACTTTAATTAATTCGTGATTATAATTAATTTCGTGCTTTAATGTATCTAATTCCAATGTAATACTGTCACGTGGATATATATCCAAACCACATTGAAGCAGCGCAGTGAAGTAGGCTATCAAGCTTCTCAACAAAAAAGGGAGAGGGTCTTAATCCAGCAGTAGGACGTTTATAGACTTTTATAAATGGAAAAGAAGAAAAATATGGTTTTAGTGTTTTGGTTGTTCATGTTATGAGAGCCATATTATTCTAAAACATTTGGTATTTAAATTTGACAAGTAGTGATTTTATCCCCTTTCCATATTACTTTGGATGAGAACCCATACGAAACACTTCGCCTTACCTTTAAACAACGTATTAAATAGTTTCAATTCTCAGCACACATTTTTTTATGGTATAGGTTGGCGGACGAGCATATAGGCCACCTGATGGTAAGTGGTCACCATCACTCATAGACAATGAGGCCGTAAGAAATATTAACTATTCCTTATATCGTCAATGCGCCACCAACCTTGGGAACTAAGATTCTATGTCCCTTGTGCCTGTAGTAACACTGGCTCACTCACCATTCAAACCGGAACACAACAATACTGAGTACTGTTATTTGTCGGTAGAATAACTGATGAGTGGGTGGTACCCAGACGACAAGTTTGACAAGTGCCCCTATACTACTACCCTACGCTTGCACACATACATACACGCAAATATTATGACGGGTCATCTCTCATCTTTAGTTAACTAATGTATAATGCTTTAAAGTTTTACTATTCTGATATTAAAAATTCCAAAAATCTATATGTAGTATAAGCAAGAAAACACTGGAGTATTTTCATTCATTTTAATAATTGTAAGTACACAGCAAATTTAATATAATAATTTATAAATTGTACACCGCAAGGCAAGCACCGCTCATTCATGTGTTTAATTTGTCTTTATAATTAATCTCGTGCTCAGCGGTGAAGGAAAACATCGTGAAGAAACCCGTATGGGACAAATTTCATAGAAATTCTGCCACATGTGTATTCCACCAACCCGCATTGGAACAGCCTAGTGGAATATGTTCCAAATCTTCTCCTAAAAGGGAGAGAAGGCCTTTAGCCCAGCAGTGGGAATTTACAGGCTGTTGTTGTTGTTTGTTGTTGTATTGATCGTGTCTTCGTTTGCGTTGAAGACCTTGTTCGTTAGGCATAGGCCAATGTTCTCACATGGAGTTTAGACTTCATACTAAATTTCATTAAATTCCGTTTTGTTAAATTAGACAGACAGACAAAGTTCTTTTTACATCCATAGTATTAGTATGACTTCAATCATAAGTAAATGTTGGATCTCAACGGGTACTCATGTTTTTCAAGTTAATAATTACTTTCTACCTTCAGTAATAAATAAAAAACTTTATTAATTAAATTCGCCTTAAACGAAAATAGGTAAAACTTTTTAATTCCCAGATATAACATATTTCGAATACTACATTGTGTTTTCACTACGATAAGAACTGTCTAAAATTTAGCTACAGGATTAAAACATAGTGTTGGAATAAACAAGCAACATCTGCGTCACACAGTGACACAACTTTTCTTTAAAAAAAAAAGGCGGGAGATTCGTTGTTGACACATTGATAAAAATACATATAATATAAAAATAATAGATGGTATTTAATAAAACCCGGTAGAATAATTTTACTGTCATTTATTTTCACTTCTCTAAGAAATCATTGACAATTGATTTTCAAAGATTTTAAGATGAAAAATATTTTGTTTTATTATAAATATAAAATACATTTTATTAAATTACCTTTTTCCGTAGTTCGATGAATTTTTTTAAGATTTTCTTACAAGTTTATAATTAAATAAAACTACTAATGGAGTTTAAAAGCAAATTAATTTTAATTCCAAACAATATGTGGTAACAAATACAATAACAAAATATATGAAAGAACAAAGCATTTTATAAATGGCACGACTTAACGCTAACTAACATAACATTTTAAATCACAAACATCTTATATCGTGAACTGTGTATATATATAGAATATGTTGTCTACGACAAAATCATATATATATTTTTTTCTTTCAATGCGAAAATAATACAATGCTAATATATAGAAAAGGTTTGAAAAACAAATGGCATTTTTTGCAAATGGTCAACTTAACTGGCACTGTAAGAAATATTAACCATACCTCACATTGCCAATAAGCCAGCAACATAAAAGAACATAAATATGGTATTCCTTATGACTGTCACTGACTCGCCCTTCAAAACCCGAATACATCAATAATAAGTATTACTATTCGGCGTTAGAATATATGGGGTGGGTGGCTAACCTTACCTAACCCAACCCAGTCATCAGTGTCTTAAAAATATTCTGTAGCATTTTAAAAATACATAGCTCATCTTCTCAAATAAAGTCTTGCCAAACACCAACAATCTTATACTGTAATATGATTCTCTGACAGATAATAATTAATCAAATAATAAATGTCAGAAGTTGGTAGAGAGAACATTTGTTACACTTTAGAATAATAAACTTAATAATCGTATCAATATAACGGTATAAGATTGCTTTTGTCAGGTTTTAAAATAAACATTTCAGATAGATGTTATATCAAATTCAAGAGATATCTAACAAAGCTATGTTACAATACAAAAATATATATCATTTTTGAGAAGTGTAAAAACAGATTAAAAATTGTTCTTGTTTTTTTTTCAGTATGAACTAAAAATTTTGCAATATAGAACAATATACTGAATGATATCGCATTCAAAAATAAACATAGCGTGTTATTCTAAATACAACTAGCTTAAATATTAAAAGACAGAAAACAAATAAAATAACACTTCGAAAGCTTCCAACAATTCCTGCGCTAAGTAATGCAATTATAGTATCTAATACGAATTAATAACTAAATATAGAAACCCTACAATATTTAAAGATAAGAATAAGATATATCTAACATAACGGAGATATGAGCCAACCACAGATTATTAAAAAATGTTCATTAAAAAAATATTAAGTCCAGATAGATTATGTTTCATTCACTCGTGATAATATATCCACACAACATACATTCAATCATTAAATAAAAACAATATAAAAATAATGTCAATTATGGATGTTTTTGTTTATGTCTTGAATTTTTACATATGTTTTAAAATAAAAAATATATTAGGTTTCTTAATCATTAATAATCTAATGAAATAAAATAATTTTCTGAATAAAATAACTATTAAATAAACTGATATTAGTTTAATTATATCGGCATAGACATTTCTTTTCTGTTTTCATTCATTTCGGTCTCAATCTCAATCTCGCCATTCTCACACATTCTTACCTTACAATCTTGTAAAAGTTAAAATAGTCGCATTTAAATAAAACGCTTAGTAATTTAATATGTGTTTTAGTTCACCGACTGTCACCGACTTAAAGTCATTGTGCTATACCTAAACATATAGTATGTTATATGTAACGTTATCATAACTACATTTTATGATTACTTTATATTCACCCTGGTTAATCTGCGAAATTTTATATATGTACAAATTCTTATGCCGGTTGGGCTAGCAATATATTGAATATATTTAATTTTGTCATACTAAAAGTAATATGTTGTTTTGATGATTTTTATCGTTATTTTTTCCATTTTCAAAAGTTTTTTTTTTATATAAAAATGTCTACCGTACTAGTAATAAAAATATGGGACAGACAATAAAAGGAGTTTACTGAAATACTTCGAATATTAAAAAAACCGTTTAAAAACTTTAAAGGATAAAAAATATACTATTAAAAACGTATTAGTATGTGTATCCCTAATAAAAAATAATAGACAAAAAATATACTTTTAAATTAAAATTTAAAATCATCGTTTAACTATCCAAGACCGAACATTCCAGAAAAAAGTTTTCAAAACATTAAATCTTTTTAGATAGCTTTAAGAAATTATAGTATAGCTTTCATAATAGTTCTATGAGGGTTTCTGAAAAGTTCAGACCTATAGCATATATAATACAGAATGTCCGCCGAGAAGATATATTGTGTATTTTTAATTTGCCGCGATTTTGGTAAATTTTGAAAATCTGTGAGTTGAGAATAAAAGGATATTTTGATTGTTGAAACATTTCAAATCAATCAACGATTATAGTTACAATAAAATAATTATATGTTTTTTTACCACGAATATCTTCTTATAAAACGTTATTAATGTGTAGTGCATGATTTGGAATAAACATGGCCTATTGTTAACATAGTATGAATTGCAAAATTGGGGACTTAAGTCGTATTCAGAAACTTTGAGTTCCTGTGGTCAGAATCCTGAACAATAATTAGATTAAGATTTGAAATTAACATTGTTATTTTTATTATTAAAGTTATTAATTTCGGGATATTTACCATGTTTTTTTTATTTTTGCTCGGTGGAGATCGATATTTCGACATTGTCTACGAATGTCTTGTTCACGAGACTGAAGTTTGCTGGTAGATGGTTGATGATGTTGAAAGTGACAATAGTAGTGGTGACTGGTGTTTACGCAGCAAACGTACGAGAAAGGAGGTAGTCCGATATGGATACTTCTAACTCCGACATTAATAACTTTAACAATAACTTTATTTTGTTATTAAAGATTCAATAAACACAATGTAATGTTCACATATAAGATTTATTTAAAAGTGACATTAAATTTATATTATATTTAAATGTCTCGCCGTGCACACACACCGTTTTCACCCGCGCCATATTCATATATATTCTATATTCCCGCGCTTAATTATAAAAAATTGTAAACGAGTTAAACTCTTTCATTAAATCAAAATTCATATTCATTAAATAATTATGTAAGTGTATCTGCTAAGCGGACATCCTATATTTTGATCAAATTTTAAACGACGAATTTAATAAATGTATAAGGTCTAGTGCCGTCTCAGCTTAATTGAATATAATAAGATATTATTATGTAATGTAATATTACTAAACCACAGTTAGTTAAACTAAAACACTGCCTTTGTTGTTCTGTCAATTTTTTTATTAATAAAATAATATTTTTTCATTTTTTCCATATAATTTTATACAAAACTGTCTTCAAAGGAAAACAGATAATAAAAAAATGTGACAGACAACAGAAGGAGGTTATATACTTAAGATATTATGACGTTTCATGATCACTTCATTTCCTTACATCTAAATATATTATGTATTAAAATACTAAACTACAATCCTAGTTACTACAACACTCTCTAATGTTGCCCTATCATATTTTATTACTTGTCATTTCCTTTGAATGTTACCATATTTTAACATAATATATACATATTTTTTTTTTAGTTTCAACTATAGGGGATTTTTATTATATTTTTTAAACGAAATGCTGCGTAAATTCAAAGGATTATACTTTGTTTTGTTTTATATTTATCGCGAAGGCAAATAATATATTTAAGTTTTACATACATCAAATAATTTCTATATATATATATATATATATATATATATATATATATATATATATATATATATATATATATATATATATATATATATTTATTTATTTTATAAAATCCAAATGTTTTTAATGGAATGGTTTTCAAAGGAACATTAGTAAGTAATAAAATATATGACAGACAACAATAGGAGGCTAAATTTCTAAATATTGTGGCCATTCGTGTAATTTCCATGATTATTTAACACCTATTTACCCTATCAAAAAAACGTGTTAAATTAATCCAACTTATTACTTATAAAAAAATCTTAGTACCTTATATATTTCAAAGAAGTAAGCAAAAATATAATGTAATACGTTAGAAGCAAAAACAAACATGTTTATTATCAGTTATAGCAGAGTCTTACGTCCTACTTTAATAGTTGTTAAATAAAGCTAGAACTTATATTATTTACAAATATGAGTAAATAAATTTGATGACATGTACCGAAATGGAATAACTTAACAAGCTCAAGATTTAAATAATTAATAAAAAGTTATAATATATTAAAGTGTCAAAAATAGAAATGTCATTTTTTTGTTGTTGTTCAAGGAATACAGACTATACACAAAACATCATTGTTAACTTTATATTAAATAATTCTATTTTCAAAATTACGACAAATACTGCAATACTAAGTTTAAATAATAAATGATAAAGCGAAGTTAATACGAAAACTCTAAATGAATTTAATGAAACTTTATCAATAAGTAAAAAAAATATATATTTGTATGATAACGATCGTTTAGTTATGGATAAAAGTTTATACATGTTTTTATTGATAATATATATAATATAATTAAAGATATCAATCAACAAATACAATTAAGTCCATTTCAATTTGTCCATGTATTTTTACATCTTCATTTAATTACAACTATCTGTACAACTAATATTTTGTTGGTGTGATGCGGATTTTCAATCTTATGTGTTAATTTTTATATTATTTATCCTATTATATATATGTTTTTATAACATAATATATACATGTATCTAATAAAATAATTACTTGTATTATTTTAAGGAAAAAAAAAGTTAACAGCGGAAATTTCAAATAAGATAAGTTTCTAGTGCCTCACCAGTTGGCGCCACTAGTGAGTAAGAATCTATATATGTTAGTAGCACAAAATAAATAAGTATTAGGTTATGGTTTTGTTATGAAAGCGTTTCCAAAGACAAAATTCACAAAAGCAGTGGTTGACGGTAGTTAGTGGGGATAACTGTACCACCTCTAACAGAGATCTTTTTATCAATCATAAATATAGTAAATAAAGTTAACGTTCAGTAACATTTGACATTTCTAGATGTTACTTCAATTTTTACCAGCATGAAATTCGGTCTTTTTGGAATTTTAAGACATATTATCTATTATATATAAATATATATATATCTTTGTACGGGTGGGGGATGATAGCAACGTTACTAGGATATACTGGTATACACACTCATAAAAAGTTAAGAAAATATCTTAATGTTGATATCCACTCGGAAACAATTATTACAAATTTCAACTTTGAAGTCATAAGATTAGAGGTCAATTTTGAATGATAGCCTTTTTTCTTTATCCGTCCGGAGTTAAGGGCAGGGGTTGCTAGTTAATTAATGAAATATAAATAATTAGGTGTCATTGGAATGAAATTAAAACAAATAATATTATACAGATACATAACTAAAATTAATGTTTAAAACCTATGATATAATTACATAATTAATATGTACTCGACTAATTAATTAAAACTAATGCGAGAGACACACATCCGCTATATGTACATTGGAAGGGTCATGTCACATTTTTAACCTTTAATTTTTATGAATTCTTTTGACCATAATTTATATCCCTTCTAAACCTAACTTAACTCCTAATTGAGGTGGATTTCATTTTGGTTGTAGTAGTTATTTTGAGGCCTAATACTGTATTGCATTTTTTTGTTGAATTTACTTACAAAAAATTGCAATATAATAATAGATAGTTTTTTTGCTTTTTTTTTTTAATTTTTTTATACAAATCGTTGAGTTCAAAATATCATTCGAATTTTAATCTAAAATAAAGATTTTTTTTTAATTTATATCCCACAAAAAACATGCTGTGGGAAGTTGCCAAACATTTAAAAAATAATTGAATTTGTTTCTACTAAAATCATTACTAAAACTCATTGGCAATTTCTTAAAGAGTAAACGAAATCAACATATGTATGTTTATCTGTATGTTTTATCCAAAAATTTAGAAATATTACTCCATGGAAGACCCTTTGAATATATTAGAATAATACTTAATTCTTTAGTTAAAATTTTCTTAACATAATCGCTAAATTCGGTTTTAAGCATCCTTACATTTGTTATAACGGTTTTTTGCACAACATAATTTTAAATTATTTATACAGGCAAAATACAAAAAAGAAATAACCTTAAAATTTAAATATTTAAGTAAATTATATTTAAACATAATTCATACGAGGCGGACTGCCGACAACAATATAATCAAATCAATATAAACGAAAAATAAATGTTAATATCACGACTATTATCCACGTAGAACGAATTTCATCAATAAAACTGTCATCAAAAACGAATACACAAAAAGGCGAATATATCAAAAAAGTATTACACGCCTTAGAGCATGCGTTAAAAAAAAAACCTTTTCAAGATATCCAAAAATAATCCTTACTACATTTAAAGTTAACTTTATCTTATTAATTCAAATATAATAAGTAGTATTAAGTATTAAATGAATTTAGTTTAGTTCGAATCTGTGTCACGTGACTTGTGCTCGAAACAAAACTGGCACACTCACTCAAACGAAAAAATACTACGTTCTGTTCCAAATTCGAAAAATAAAATGTACTGGTGAGTGGGTGGTACTTCTCCAGTCGGATCTTCACAAGACCCTACCACCTGGAATACTTATTTTCACATTACTAAATTAAAAATATATATATAATTAATTCGCCTGCTGATATATTCGTTTTTGAAAACAGTCAATTGTACTTTAAAATTAACATTAAAAACTAATAATTGAACGAAGGAAGTACAAATGAAAACAATCAACTAAGTCTAAAATGAAAATGAAAATTACAAAAAAATGGAATCGTAGCGAAAGTAACTTATTCATAGTTACGGAACAATCTCGAAAAAAAAAACAATTTTTAGACAATAAAGGTAATATGTTGCCGCTACTAATAAATCAATCAATTTTTTTTTTACGTTTTAAAATAATATTACTGCGGCAACACTTTTAATGCAAACAGGTACTCTTAATTGTTACAAAACTAATCGTAACCTAAGGTGATATCAATTATAAGATACAATATACTCGTAATTATGAGTTTAATATGATTTAATTTATTAAAATAATAAGAATCTTTAATATCGAACTGACTTACTTCTAGTTTAACTAATTTAAATTGTAAAAAAAACTAAGTTAAGAGCTACACAGATTTGTTAAAAGTAAGCAGTATGTGTTAATTAAAATATAATAACTAAACTTTGTTAGTAAAGTAAAACTGGCAATTAAATAATTGTGATATAATAGAAACAAAAAAGTACAATAAAAAAAATATTGTGAAATCATTTTTTTTTAATTATATATATCAAGAATTAAATTGAACCACCAATTAGAAGAAGGGAATAAATCCAAAAAATAGGAACGGAGATAATAAAAAAATACTTTATAACTTTTTGCTTTCAACTTATAAACTTATGGGAAATCAATGATTTTAAGAAAATATCAAATCTGATTTATTCACCAACAGGCCTGCCTTAAATGTATAATACTATATTTAGCCCTACGTCTAAAGAATATAAGAGTGTATAAAAGTGAATATGTCAAAAAGTGGCGTTTATTCCCTTCTTCCAATAGTTGGTTCAATTGTGTTTGCATTTGTTATTTAAAAAATGCAAAAAAACATTGAAGCTAGAAACAATTTTTGTGTTAATTTATATGAACAAGATACATACACTATTTGCAATATATACATACCTGCCCATACCTACATACTAATTTACGATTTGCACGCGTTAAGATAATATGAAATAAAAGTTATATTAATTATTTCCTAAATCTAGGTATTTTAAATTCTAAAAAATACAAATTGGTGTGATTTAAAAATTCTAAAACATACAGACAAAGAACGACGATAAAAACATATTTAATTCGATACTATCTTAGTTTGAAACTACATTAAACTCATCCAATTTGGTACCTACTATTTATTTTTAATTAATAATAATTTTAGTATGCAACACTATATTTTTTTTTAAATCACACCAACGCTACTTAACCAAAAGCTATATTTTATCACTCCGTTGACGAGTATGTTTTAAAAAACGAACTATTTTGAAAACAAAAAAAAATAGACGTAAATAAGAAAGTCGCTTACATCATAAACCGTACGTACATTACCAGCTCACTCATATTTAACATCATATTTCAACTACATATTTCACAGCATTCAAGTAGTAAGCACACGTGGTTTTGCCAATATCATATTTATAAGCGCGTATATTTTTAATCTGTATTTTTTTATGTCACTGTCATAATTGTTGAGAAGCTTTCATTAGTGTAGTTTTTTTAATCAATTAACAATAATTATATACATCCATTTTGTGTTGTAACATCCTTGATATTTTTATATCTCGAACAAAATGAAAAAACGTTTTCGCCAAATTCGGATACACAGATTAAATTTTGATATATATAAAAATATAACATTCTTTTCCATTTGAAACATTATAATTATTTTTCATTTTTAAACACTAGAAGATAATCTTATTTTATAAAATCATAAGTGTAATTTCATTCACATCCTTATGTTAAACCGAAAATATTTAATTAAAATAATATTATAAAATTTGAAATCATTCGATTGTATAATCGATTACGTATACGGCTTCTAATGGAATTAAGTCTCATGGAAGAATTCTCAACTAGAGTAAATACGTTTAGTATAAAGCCGCATTTACACGTCCACGCGGGCGACGAAGCGAGTAACAATCGTATTGGGTTCGGTTTTCTTTACACGATTCAGAGGGAATCGATTACGTGTGTACAGTCAGAGTAAGAAAACCTTCTTCCTTTATTAAGTCATAAACTCTTAGTACCTTTTGAAACTAGGGCACTAAACTGACAACTGAGTATAAAATTAAACTTAAATAGTATGATAACTTGGTTCAAAATAGTATAAAATCTTTGGACTACGCCTAGTTTTGTATCAACATAAATCATTTTAATGGCGTAATTAGTCATTACAAATTTAAATTGAATATGATATCTTCTACTGAATTGTCAAATGATCATATCTGTCAGTGTCATATATTCTCGATCGGTAAAGCAGATTATCGCTCATACTGAGCACACGAAAATAGATCTTAAGGTGAAGAAACTTTTTTCACCCCGACTGTAAATTCGAATACGAATAGTAACTCGTGTCACTGTCAATTTGTTAAATATCGAACGGAAAAACAAACAAGCATGTGTAAATGCGTAGAACGAAATATGCGATGCAGGGAACAGATAAAACAAAACGTATTTAAATTTGAGAATTTTGCCAGTGGTTCCTAAGTGTAATTAAAAATATTACATTTAATAGAATTATCGAAACCGTATACAATCGAATTATTTTATAATAAAATATATATATATATATATTAATTTCTTGCATTACACCTTTAAATCTTAGATAATAAAAACATGTTGAGGGGAAAAAACAAAAATTTAAATACAGAAATTAACGCAAAACTAATTGTTTAACAAAATAGTTACCAAACACTTTTCAAAATTCAACGTTTAAACGCAGTTTAGTTTTAATATAATATGTCAATTTATAATGACAAATATATAATAATAACATAAATTTTCTTTTCCTTTAGGATATTTTAAATTGGTCTAACCAAATATAAACGTTCATACCAAAACTATAAATATATAAGAATTATATATTTAAGACATTTTTTTTATACAACTATGAATATATACGTATAAAAGTTCTTACTCGAAATGTAAACATTTATTAAAAATACTGAAATTTTGAATTTCATGATTTTGTTACATATGAAATGGTATAGTTCAAAATATTAATATTTATTTTAATTTACACAAGAATATCAGCCAAAAGTCGTACATATAAAAATAAATTTAAACTGTGGCTTCGAATGTCGAATTTATTTTAAAAAAAGAATCTTCAGTGTTGCCAGGATTGTGAAGAATTTTCATTTTAAGTACAGCAGATAAATATAAAGGATATCGTAAAATGTTACCTCTGATGATATATATTCAAAAAGGCTTGTTCTCCTCTTGCTTCACCACCCCCATTTCCTGGAGCAGCGTCTCTATGCCATCCGGCATGCGGCCTTGGTCGAGTTCGAGATTCCATTTGTAATACTGAAATTACATAATCGAACAATTGATAAGCGTGAATAGCAAAAGTGAAATCAATATTCCACCAAAGACGTTTTCATGTAAAATGTTGGCAAAAGTAATAAATGAATGGCCCCTGATGTGGATCCAAGCTTTTAACTCCACGAGGCCTAGCTTCACATACTCGACCAAAGTCGACTCTACTACTCGAGTCAAAATAATATGTAAAGAACGAAAGCTATGCTAGTACTTGTGTGATTCTTTACACCTAAAAAAATCATCGTTTGTCTCATCGATGAAGCAAAAAACAGTTGATATAATTGAATACGAAACAAGTTTATACACAAGGAATGAATTTGAAGCGAGCAACAAAGGTACATTGATCTGAACCGGCAAAGTAATAATATGTCCGATTTATTATTAATAAAGTATAACTTTCGTATTGAAAAACCCTGCAGTTCAAAAATGTTTTTGATGTCTTTGCTAAATCTATTCAAACTTGGTAGAGCTTTGTGCAAGCCCGCCTGGGTAGGTACCACCCCCTCATCATATATTCTACCAAACAGCAATACATAGTATTTTTGTATTCCGTTATGAAGGGTGTGTAAGTACAGACTCTAAAGACATCTTAGTTCCGATGTTAAGTATTGGTGCTGACAGCCTATAGTGTTTAATTTAAAAGGCTTTAGATTGGCGATAGTGAATATTTCTTACCATCAGTAACAATGGCGATTTTATCAATCACTAGAGATTTCACTTCTTGGTACATACCCAAACCATTTCTCTCAAGTTGATTTAAGAGACGGAATACATACATAGTTCAAGCTTTTGGAAGATCGTTTTTCGTTCTAACTTATTGTTGGATTTTTCAATATTTACAAAAATTCCCGCAACATAATTGATAAAAACGTATCTAACCTTATCGAGTTCCTTCCTCAGCGCAAGTACTGATCTCTCTCGATCAGCCACCAACTCTTCCAAATACTGGTAACGGAGCTTCTTGCGGGCGCGACACTCACGCGCCGACTGCCTGCTTCGTTCTGAAAACATTGACTAATTACCTAATGTTTTTTCCCACAAAATTACGTTTGACCACTGTTTTGAGGTCTCCCCATATCTATGAACTAGGAACCAGCTGAAGTCGAATGTGTATCACCATTTTTTTTCCATTATTCGCATAAAGAGGATTAACGCCGATCGGCCTTTACGGCAGCGATTATATTATGACACGAATTAGCTGTAGCATCAAGTCAATAAAACCGATAAAAATAGCTCCCTATCGCGCCATTCGACGCTATTCGTCGCGATAAAATCGCGCGTCAGTTCAACCCGAGAAAGCAAGTGCATGTAAATCGACGAATATATTAGGTCATATGATATTACAAGTTATTACGTTTGTGTAGATACTCATATAAGAAATAAATATTGATAATTTGGGATAGGTTACTTATTCGGATGTGATCGGTTTTACGAATTTTGCCGATGCTACAGCTAAGTCGTGTCGTACTTTACCTTATTTATTAATCGCATCCGTTTAACAGCTGTTGCGCCGGTTGTTCAACAGTTGTGACCGCAAAATAAGTTGGTTTCAGATTGGCAATAACAAAATATGTTTTATCATTTTCCATCGACTATCTTTAATTACCTGCTATAGATAAGGTAAAATACATATATATGCCTCATTCAACTTAGCAGATGATTAACGGTAACAAACATCGACGCGTCGACGCTTTTCGACGCTCAATAGAGATTGAGCGTCAAAAAGCGCCGTCAAACTACCACATCGGCATGCTTACTTGGAATGCTTAATGTGTCAGTATGGCTACTATCAGCGCCGAATTCAAACAGCAGAACCGTTTTTCCGTCGGTAGTGGACGCGATTTTCTCCCTTAATAACATATTCATAAAGGTCTCTCTGTCCGATCCACATTGATAGATCTAGAGAGGCTCGAACAAGAAAGTACTGAATGATGTATTTACTACTAACGAAAACTTAAACTAAAATAAAACTTGCAAGTAGTACTTGCAAATAATAGGAACGAATTTCTTACGTTCATAAAAAATGTTGAAGTATCGCAATGCAGCTTCTAAATCAAGTGGTGTACACTTTCATTGTGAACATTTTTTTTTTGAGATATTACAAAAAGAATTTAGATTCATTTTAGAGAAATATCATTATAATTTTGTGAACAAAAGACAAATAGAATATATAAATGAGCGTGCTAAGCCGATCCCCAAGTTACTTTCAGACATCGTAATGCAACGCAGCACCCTGTATCACTGGCGCACGAGCTATCAAAGTAAATATATTTTCGAAAGATACTACAACTACAACCGAATATAACTATAACGCTACACTGATTTATAAGAAACTACCGATAATCCTTAACTCTAAATGTAAAAAAGGGAAAGGCTGAAAATTAATATAATACATAATATAATACACAGACAAGTGTAAATTAACAATCATAATAATATTCCAAAACTAACATACAGAGTAATTTTATATATCTGTTAACCTACTAGCCGAGTTAACAGATATATAAAATTACTAGTTGTCACCCAGAGTTTCGCTGGCGTTACAGAAGTTGGTCGTTAAGTGTTAGGCATAAAAAATAGCAAATATTCTTCCTTTGAATTCAATCTTGCTTTACCAAAATTCATCAAACTTGGTTTGGCCGTGAAAGAGAAATATGCAGACAGATATCATTTTGCTGTGATAATATTACTATAGTTGAACCAAAGACTTGTATTTACACGAGCAATTACCACTGAATTTTTAAGTGCCTAATATAGGTATGTGGCTAGAATTATACAATTTCGTGAATATATGTAACCTCCATGTGTTGGATGAAGTTCTGACGTATATTGTCCGCATTAGAGTAGCGTATTGGGAATTGCCTAAATCTTCTCAAATAGATGCCATAGCCCAACACTTGGAATGTCCAACAGGCAGATACTACTGCTAAATTGACTCTGATTTTGATGCTGATTTAATAACGATAATGTAAATGTATTTTGGTATATCCAAATTTTAAGGCAACAAAGGCCAGATCTGGCTTCTCCAAAGTTCTTTATAATTGTTATGGCTTTCCGTCATTTCGAAATACAAAGTCCAGTTGTTGTTTCAGTTGAAGTTTAAAAAGTGTTTTAATCATTTTTAAAACAAAAAAATACTTCAGTAAGAATACTCACGTAACGACAACAATTTTAAAACATTAACATTCTAACTAAAGTCTACATTTTTATATTGTCGGGTTTTATTTGGGACCACTTGTTGCCAGGTTACCAATTAGATCTATAATAAAATATTAAATATTCCTTAGTAACATTTGGACTAAGATTTATGTGCACAGCCTTTGTTTATACTGGCTCAGTCACCCTTCACACCGGAACGCATCAGTACTTATTATTGTTGGTTACCGGTAGAATATACGGTAAGTATCTACCCAGACAGTCTTGCACAAAGTCATATCACTAAACATACTTAAGACACCGATTAACAGATTACAAACTTGAAACATTGACCGCTGTACATGTATGAACATATGTATATTTTCAAAAAAGAGGTAAGGTTTTATACTAACATAAATAATAAATAGTCATAAATTGCCCCTAGCGTTACACCACCTTAACCTCTAAACCGTTCAAACGATAATAATGATATAATTAGTACTTAATATGTACAATATACATATTTGCACAGGTACGATAAAAACGGTTTTTTCAGTGTCAAAATCAAAATATAGTTGATTCAATGAAAAAATTAAAAACATTTTTGAATCGTCATTTAGCAACTATATTAAGTGAAGCTGCCACCGGTGATATAAAAGGAAAGTCTTCGCCGAATATACATCTACATATCTAGTAGATAGAATAGTACTCAAATAACTATAAACACAGCAATCAGAAAATCCAATGCACATGACCAAACTTAATAGATCACCAACCAGTACCAACGACTACTACGCGTTACATTGAAAAATTATTTCGCTTTTGCAAGACTTAACATATTTTCTAACTTGTAAACCAGTCTATAACAATAAAAAAATATCCTAAAATAGCTTGCAAATTCAGATCCTTGAGGTAGTTCATAGATCAAGTATTGAATAGGCTGTTACTCACCCAGTTTAGCCTTCATGTCCTGCTTGTCGAGTTGCGCCTTTCTGCCGGGTCTGCGGCCGCGCTTGCCACTCTCCCTCCTCTCGCCCCCCTCCGCACCGGACGCGCCTGTTGACCCGTACACCCCGCCCAGGGATTCCTGTCGAACGATTGTTGTGACGTTAATATAGCAGTCAATATACTATATAAAAAAGTAAAGTTACACAAAAAATAAAAACGGTAAAATATTTTAAGAAATAATTATGAATATAAATATTTCAACAGGTTTCTTTTAATTAATTAAAATGAAGGTACAAGAAGGAAATAACGTTACATCAATTTGCTGATCTTTTGAAAATGGGAAATTCTATTTTATTAATAAACGAAACCATTCAAGTAAATTGCTATCAAAAAAAACACTGGCAGCTTTTGTCAAAAAAATCCATTTTATATTATTTATTAGAAGTTAAGGGACCCAGTAAAAGATTTTGAATTTAAGAGATTGATTTTTTATTTCTAGTACCTACATATATGCCGAAAAATATCATATTAAAAATTCCATATTTAAATAGCGCGCGAAATCGCTACTTGAACAATATGGCGGTGCAATGGGGTCGGTGACGTCACTTACCTGTATTTTAATCTGTGATACATATAGCAAAAAGGTTAACAAGCAAGTGAATTCATCATAAACCCAGCCAATCAGGAGCGTTTTGTGTCACGTGATAAACGTTTAAAAATGCATTTTTACTTATGGATTTTTGAATAAATTAATTATTATTTTCAAGTTTCGTTAGTAAATAACCATTTTTCAAATCATAATACATAATGTTTACAACAATTCACACTTTATTTTTCGCATTGTCAAATAGCCTACAACAAAGCACGAGTTTAAATTAACATAAATATCGCATCAATGAATCGCATGAATGAAAAATGAAATCAACTAAATATTTAAAACGTTCCACATTTCATCAACGCAATTTTTTAAACATATTATGTCAAACCAATGAAGTTTCGATACTCAACGAGCTATTAACAGTTTCGCTTTGACGAACTATAAATAGATTTGTACGTTTGTTACAAAAGATTGCCAAGCTCTTCTTAATCCTATATTCATTTTATGAAATGTTTAATTAAACTTTGGGAATTTAATTTACTATGTGTAGTACAACTTTTAATTTTTCGAATAATTTACTAGTGTGTGATTACACACGTAGACACCAACACATGCGCACGTAGACCTATATAGGACCTTTGATTTTTGCTGAAAATTGAAGAATGCAGCGAACTCTATATATTGGACAACATCACATACACTACTCTGATTCCAATATAAGTAGCAAAAGCACTTGTGTTATGGAAAATCAGAACTAACGACAGTACCCCAATCAAGATGAAGACGACATAGAAAACTAACGAACTCGTTCTCCATCGAGTAGGTCGGGAATCGAACCCGGGACCTTGGAGTGGCGTATCCATGAAAACCGGTGTACACACTACTCGACTAAGGAGGTCATCTATACCAAGGGGAATTAGAAATAAGGTCATCAAAAGCAAACGAACGCAACCAGACCATGTATGATCTGACGATGATAATGTTTAAAAAAATAATCTCTACACTAGAATTGAATGAGTCAGATCGTAGCAGACTTGAAAACGTGATAAAGACTGAGCAAACTTTACGAGCTAATAAAACACGCTAGATAAGTAATAGCGAGTCGCAGGTCGATGGCACCGATGCACCGGCCCTCGTATGCTAAATGACATTCACGGTTATATGATAAAAGAAAGTCTGCACACTAACCCAGTGAACTCGTTTTATTCTGCGTTTGATAGAAAGCAATTATTTTAGTATGAATTACAATTTCATATGCTAGTTACATACACTCGCCAACTCCCCTGAACCTCTATCTGATAATCTGTTATCAGATAGAGAACCAGTAGAGTTGAAGAGTGTCTGAATCCAGCACATCCATTGGTGTTATTATTTAAAAAAATTGTAATTATTTAAATTTTATAAATAAATATGTAAGTAATACACGTAGCACCATACATATATTGTATTAAAAAAAATATTGTGTTTTGAAAAAATTCCGAACAATTTGTCTCTCCCTTTTTTTCTTCATTTGTAGAAAAACATTTGTTCGATACCAATTAAACTAAAAGCTTAACATAAAATCTATTTATTATTTCATCCAATCATTTCAATTATATATAATATAATATTTTTATGCCTTTAAAATGTACAATTTACTATGATACATTAAATAAAATTGCAGACATTTACTGCCCTAATATAGATGACTCTAGTCCGCATCTCGTTTACGCACGACAGTATAAATTGCTTGTGCGTGCCTACAAACTTTAATCTCAACGCAGAGCCAAGTACTCACACTGATGAAACTAGTTGGGCGAACTTATTACAAATGTTGTGGCTACGTTTTTTGAAGTGGGCAACATAATAAAAAAAAATGGGTGGCAAAGGCCGGCAACGCACCTGCAAGCCCCCTGGTGTTGCAGATGTCCATGGGCGGTGGTAGTCACTCTCCATCAAGTGAGCCTCCTGCTCGTTTGCCACCTATTCCATAAAAAAAAAAAAAAAAAAAAAAAAAAAAAAAAAAAAAAAAAAAAAAAAAAATTTACCTCTCTGCAGTATACGCTGGAACCGGGAACATTGTTTTATAACTATAATTTTCAATACTATATCTTTTTCTATATTAATTGCGTAACTTTAATAAATAGGGACGTTATTAATTAATACCGAAAGTGATCCTTCAACAATTAACTAACAAAATAACTTTAGCTTACACAAAAATAAACATAAGCGATGCATACGCGATCCCAACTACAACAGCTGTATTTCATAGTAAGTTGAAAGACAACCAACAAGTTTTAAAAATTCCTTCAGAGAGCACTGCAGATCTTTTGAATAGACCTTATAGAACACGTGACGTATCTTTCAAAACGCTATAAAATTCATAGGCTTACCGTTTACTTAAAACCTTATGTTAACCTTACGTTCATGTTAGTACCTTAAACAAATAAACATCTACATACAACAGGTCTGATGTATTTACTTACATTACGGATAATATATGTTTAGAAGCTATCCTTGGCACGCTGTACACCAAGAACTCCGTGACTGGCATGCAATCATCACGTTTCGTTTATTAAAAAACGGCGGAGACGGAAAAAAATATTAGTGTATAGCATATAAAGTAAATAAGAACATTACAAAATGTTTTATTTACAATCAGATAAGGTTAATTTGCAGCAATATACTAAATATACTTGGTGGCCTACCATACCACCCACTCATTATATAGTCTAGCGCCAAACAGATATATATGGTATTGTTGTGTTCCGATTTTAAAGGTGAGTGAGCCAGTGTAACTACAGGCACAAGGGACATATTATCATAGTGTAAGGAATGTTTATTTTTTCATGACGGGTCAATGTCTATGGGCGTTGGTGACCACTTACCATCAGATGACCTACTTGACCGTGCGCCTTCCTATTACAATTCTTCCTATTATAATAAAGAAAGTATTAGTAATTACTTCTTAAATAATACTAATATCGCGTTTGAACTTTTTTAACATAGCGTACTTCTTGGATACACCTCCTCGTAATTTCGGACACCCATAAACTAGAACCGACTCGCCATTCTCTCGTTCCTCTCGTGATGAGGTCTCAAATACACACACATCCATTCTCCAAATATTATTAGTGTGTGCAACCTAAATTAGTGCATCTAACCATTTGTCCTATTTCAAAAGCAAGTTTAATCCGATTATGAAGCAATTATGATGTACAGATACGTAAAGCCTATTGTAAGTAGGAAAAAAGATAAACAAGCCTTAGATTTACGTAATTCATGCGAATCGCTAATAGCTGAGCTATAATGTGCACTACTAAGAGTTTATGATAAATATATCTTTATTTATAATACAACGCTATTATTTTCACTTTCATTTTACTTCTAAAAGTTCAATAACAATTTCGTCGACGTACAAAACGCTATTTTTTCGCAAACCCATAGAGAATATCATAGCTTAATCAAGCTCGACCAATGAAATCGCTTCAATTTACTGTCAAATCTTGTTTATTTGGCTTTTCTCCTTATGGTTCGAATAGAATACACATATACATACTAGTAATGAGTCATTTCTTAGGGCACATAAAGTTTAGAGTTTAATACTTGATTGTTGACGTCGGACAACCTCAAGGGAGGAAAATTCCGTAAGACATTATAAAGCACAAATGATCCCTTTATTCCCTTAATCTAATTATGAACTGATGAGTCTGAAATACGATACTACCGGAATGAGTTCAGACGCAGAACTAATAACTCATTCGGTCTCATTACAAAAAGTGGTTTATCTAAAAACTCTGGTTTAAACTACGGTTTAAGCAAAAACTTTATTATAAAAAAGGGTTTAGCGATAAACCATAGATTATACTGTGGACTAACGTTAAACCTCAGCGACTCTAGTTTTACGATGGTTTAAAGCGTATCTGTCAAAGTTTCTGTTATAAGTTTAAAAGTGACAATCACTTGATAATTTTATTTTCTTTTTGTTGTGTTATACTGTTTTAACGTAATAAAAATGGACATGGATATGGTTGATTTAGTGGATATCGAGGACATGGAAGTCATCGAGTTGTTACAAACACCACGCGTAAATAACAGAAATCGGTTCCGAATAAATCCTTTCATTGAGCTATCCGATGAAGATTTCAAGCAAAAGTATCGGTTTAATAAACGTTACGCAATGAAAATAAGTGATTTAATAAGGGAAAATTTAACCAAAGATCCTAGAGGATGCTCAGTGTCTCCCGAAATACAAGTCGTTTGCGCATTACGAAGCTGGGCTCGACATGAAGTAAGTAGATTAAAATCTTTAATTAAATCACATTAGTACCAGTATTAGTGTGTACTAAATTATGCCCTAAGCTTCATACTAATATACGCTATTATATTTATTTTTTATAGATCCAGGATGACACAGCCGATTTACATGGACTCTCACAACCTTTTATAAGTCAAACGTGTAAAAAAGTTGCAGACGCCATTGCTCAAATATCACACAGATTTATAAAAATGCCTGCTACATTATCAGAACAAGAAGAAGCAATGCGAAAATTTCGTAGAATAGCCAACTTCCCTACAGTAATTGGTGCAATTGACTGTACTCACATTAGGATTAAAAAGTTAAATGTAGATGGTGGTCATCTATATATTAACCGCAAAGGATTTCCATCCCTGAATATCCAGGTATTGATATTACTATACATCAAAACAACATTAATATTGTTATCATTTAATTAGGCAGGCAGTTATTAATTTATAAGTTTTTTCTTTGAATCTATATGAAATATATTGATGCTTATTGATATTAGTAATAGGCACTACAATGTTTAACTATTGTTTCAGGTAGTCTGTGATGCAGACTGTAAAATCATGGACATTGTTACCAGGTGGCGTGGAAGTGTTCATGACTCCAGGATATTTAGGGAAAGTCGTTTGAAGCAGCGATTTGAGGCTGGTGCATTCTCAGGCTTATTGTTAGGAGACAGTGGCTATGCATGTACACCATATTTGTTTACTCCTGTACTGAACCCTACAACACCTCAAGAGGAACGATACAACAGTGCTCACAATAGAACAAGAAATGTTATAGAAAGGTGTTTTGGTCTATGGAAGCAGAGATTCCGGTGTTTATTAAGAGGGCAATATTGCAATATTGAAACTGCCAGAAAAACTGTTGTGGCCTGTGCTGTATTGCATAATATTGCTCTTGATATGAAGGAAGATGTGTTTAATACTGAGCCAAACAGCCAGCAATTTAACTCACAAACCTCTGAACCGTTAGTTCAACCAATTGAAAACAATTTACGTGGAAATATAAGGAGACGGCAATTCATAGAAAGACATTTTTAATTTAAATTCTTTATTAATAAATATATATATTAAATCTTTAAAATTTTGTTATAAAATTCTCTTTTCTAACTTATTTTTATATAAGTAACACTTTTAACTGCTCAGCAGAACCTGAAAATCAATATTACATTTAATCATAAATATAATGACAAAATAATATATTATAAAAGATTTTTCTTTGTTTAAAATTCACTTACAATTAATAATTACTGAGCACTAGACTTCTTACTATGTTCTAGTGCCTCAATTTGAAGTTTTAATTTTTTAATTTTTAAATTATAAGTTTCAATTTTATATTTATGCTCCAAATCTAACATCTCCAACTGCTTCTCTTTAAATTCTCTGTTGGAGCGCAATATGTCTTCTGCGATTTTATTTTTTCTGTGAAAGTTTTAACATTTTTATTACTTAGTTAAATGTCAAGGTAAATAGTTGAAATACAAACATATTGTTAACAAATTATTAATTAAAAGAACTAAAACAAAATTGTATTAAGCAAGTAATAAGTAATATGAATATATTCATATGTTTCTTACTTGTTTTTTGGCTCACTATTTCTACATAAAACTCTTTTTTTTGTAGCAGTTCCCACATTTACATTATTTGAAGTACCTAAAAGAATTTTAATTATATATAAAATTCATCTCATGTATTTGTAAGTATTACAATAGTACAACTTGTAGACAGCATTATTAATTTTATATTTACTTTGGTCCTTTTCAACTTGTACCTCATTATTTTCTTCAAATTCTATTGGTGGTACAACTGTACTTGGCCCCGCTTCCATATCATTGTTTTTTTGGCCCAAAACATTCAACTCAACCTACAAGTATTGATGATTAAATATATATTTTATTAATATAATATAGTGTTTTATTTTTTGAATATAAAAAAAAAAAACATTATAACTATTACCCCAGGTCTCATAGCATCACTATCAAAATTATTGTATTCGAGAATAAAATCGCATGGAACAATATTCATGGTTGCCAGATCTTCCTGTGAAGGCGACTTGGGCTTATTCCCACCCCCCGTCTTAGCTAAATCTTGCCAATGAGTGGACAAGTTGGCTTTAGCTGCGAGCTTCATCCTCTTCCACGCTAATTTGACATCAGCGTCTGACCTACACTTTCCCGTCAGTTCATTTAATCTGAAAATATTTAATCAATATTGATCATTTTTTTTGAGAAAGTGACGTATAATAAGGATAGATACGGTAGGTAATAAAAAAGTTCACACCTCTTTGTTATATCTCTCCACTCTTGAGTTTTTTTATTGTTGGAGGAAGCTTTAGTACAACGATTTTCAATAATGTGGCACGACTGCCCAATCATTTCACGTAGTATGTCCTATAAATTTTATATTAGAATTAGGTACATCATTTATTTAAGGACTGATTTCAAGTTTGAAGTAATTTACGTTTATGTACTTACTTTTTCCTCAGTACTCCAATTCTCAGAACGTTTCCTTTTTTCCTGATTCATCACGAAATTATTTTAAAATAGTGTACGAGTACAAGTCGATATTCGCAAAATTCGAACTTTGTTGCTTTGGTTTCAAATTACGCGCGAAACTATTTACGAACGAGACTTGCGTTTCGTTACACGTATATTGTTTATAAGATAACGATAAAGATACATTAAAATATGTGCTAAATTATAAAACTGCAAGCGAAATTATATATACATCTATACAAAATAACAGTTTCAATTACATTAATCACTCGTAAATCATTAGCAAAACATTGAAACGTTTTATTTTCTAAGCATACGGAACGTTGTTATAGAATGATATGAAAATGAACGAACGATATATGAATTAATCTGTGGTGGATATTTAAAGAATGTTCTAATGACAGTACTAAGAAATCTATGGTTTTACAAAGTTTTGTAATACAAACAAATTTAGACCATGGTTTTTCAGATAAACCTGGACTAGATAGTCCAGGTTTAAACCAAGGTTTATTTAGTTTTTTGTAATAAGACCGATTGTGTTTTACAAAAACTCAAATAACTTTTTATTGGCCCATTTAGTATTTGTGCTCAGGATTTCTCAGGATTTCCGGTGTTGCAGTAAACTTATAGGAATCCTTTCTATAAGTTTACCATAACACCGGAAATTTTAAACTACACGATCATCGTAATTGATAATTTCTATAAGTGGTATCACCAAAGTAGGTTAGATAATGGTAAATATTACGAACGTTGTCAATTCTGGGATTAATATCGTTACAAGCAAAAAAAAACCGTAGACCAAGGTAACGCATTATGTTAAGCAAAGGATATGATAATCAGTCTACATATAGCCAGATCTACTTCAATGACGCACAGATAAAATATACGCGCTTATAGTACTTTTTTTAAACTGCGTAGTCAGTTATATCATTGAATGAAGTATATCTATCTAACTAGTATATATATTTTTTTAAAATAAACTGATTAAAAAATATAATTAATTTCTCTATCAGATTTGTAGCTAGGTCTAAATTTCTAATTTCTAGTCTAAATTTGAAAATTAATTTATGTAACAGTTTTAAAATAAGAATTCAAAATATTACACTCTCTGAGTCAACTTTTTTTTGTATGGGAAACGCAACAGTGCAATAGTATAAAGCCATAGCTAGCTAGATGTATATCTTTCAATGGCGTCGCGTGAAAGTATCAATGACGACACGTTTTAGACATTGAACATAAATAATAACTGCGTAGATTCGTTTTGAAGAAGTAATACCTCACATAGGTCATGAACGAGATCGAATTTCCATTTTCAAATTTAAAACGATGTCTGAATTTGAAAAAAAATAATGTACAGGTAAAAAAACGTGTATTCGAATTTCAAAAATTATAAACGCTAAACATTTTAAGAAGGTATTCATTAAGAAGGTAACATATGTTTGATATTTACCAAATAATACCCATACAGTCATAAATTGCACCATGACATATAAATCGCATCGCATATAAACGGATATATTCAAGCCTTGAAAAATAACACGCAAAAGGCTTACCAATAGACATTATCAAATCGTTACTGCATTCAAAGATAAGTAGGCATAATATATACTACCATGACAAAAAATAAAAAAAAAATCTCTATGGTCTGATTGAGAAAAGTGTATTAAGAAATAAAAACTTACCATAAATCAATTTGTATAATATACTTGTCGTATTAAATTGTAAAGTTACTGCGGTCAACCTTCGGGCGCAGTTGCAAGTGTGTTATTGATTTTAGGAAACTAGGGCGGGGCTCCAGACTAAAAAAAAATGCACAGATGCAAGAGCCCGGTGAACTATCAATTACTGGAAACCGGCGCGCGCAGGTCTATTTCGTACCTAGGTATCCTGGGTCAAGTACTGTCGTTATCACGAGCGTTTCGTATCATTTTATGAATTATTAAAATAAACAGACAATATTTATAATACCTTATGAGTATCCGAAATAAATTTGATTATATTTAGTTGTTATATTCGTAAATTCATTACAAACAATATTATATTACAAATAAAAATAAAGTATATTTTCTTTTAAATTAATTTTGTAAGCAGATAAGCTTCAAATTATACGTTTTTTTTTATAGACGCCAGTTCATGCCGGTATAATTGCTATTGCACTTATCAGAAAAATATTCGTTGTTGCAATATGTAATGATTTTAATAACGAATGTACGTTTATTGAGCGGATCGGACATGTTGTGCGCAATTTCAATAACGCACCATGAATAAAGAAATTATTTAGTGCATTAGTAAATAATATATATTTTACTCAAATTTTATGAATCACTGGCGACCACGCGTTGGTCTTCGTTCAGTTTATTTTTATTTCACAGCGACATTATAAACTTTAATGAGATACTACAATACTCATGTAATTATATTTTTTGTTTGTGAATATTTATTAGCTAAATTCGTGAAGTACTCTGAGGCGTACAAAGGACATTTAAACGATTAATCATTATTAATTTTAAAGTTTTCCTACATATAGTATTTATACTAATACACTTACTACTAAAATAAACATTATAAATACAAAGAGCGCAAAAAAAAATCCTTGCAAACTTGTAAATACATCACTCATTGATAGCCGCGAATATTTTTACTCTATATTCTCGTCAGTGATAATATTGTTATTAAAATTGCATGCAACAATGTTGCTCACAATAAACATTTCAACAAATACGCAGTTCGTTGTTTCTCAGTTAGCAACAAAAGGCCGGCGATACCAACCAAACTGCGTCGTTAGCTCGCGTCAACCGATTTATGCGGCGTAGTAACTGTCAATGCATAACCTAAAATACACAATATTCGACGATAATTTACGCTGTATACACGACACCTTATGATACCGGTCGCTTCGAATCACTATTATAAAGACTTTTTCACATAGGAATCTTATAAGATATCAAATATTACTCACAGTTTGTCGGAGTAACCGGGCGTCGTGACCGCTTCAGAGACTGCCTCAACACACACTGACGGACTACGGAGCGTTACGTAGAGCGAGCGACCGCGCGCATTTAAATTGTATTCTTTTTTTAAAAAAACATACTTTTGAATGATGGCGTAGCGAAACGCAGTTTTAAAATGCATGCAGCAAACGAATGGTTCAAACTTTAGATGTGAGAACGCACAGCGAGAACGAGCGTGGTGTCGCAACAGCGTATTGTACTCCTCCCCACCTTGAGTTAATGTGACCTTATCGTTTGGCTGCACTCGGTAACAGCTATTGCATTTTATAACTACGATTATATATAGCGGTTAATTAGGGAATCTAAGATTTATCCAAAAAAAACAAAACAATTCGAAGTTCATAAAGAACATTAAATTTAAAAAAGATTAAAGTAAAATCAACGTGAACAACAAATCTGAATTTCATGGGG
This sequence comes from Vanessa cardui, assembly GCF_905220365.1. Lineage (NCBI taxonomy): Eukaryota > Metazoa > Arthropoda > Insecta > Lepidoptera > Nymphalidae > Vanessa > Vanessa cardui. The sequence continues at coordinate 4,917,485 of NC_061141.1, forward strand.
AATCCTTGTCCAGAACAGTATGCTTAAAATTCTGATGCATAATACTACATGTTATTATCAGTTATTCGTGTTGAGGCGATAAAATGGTAGATTTTCTTACGTACGCAACAATAACAATCGAAATTGATTTTTAAAAAACACTTGATTAATACAATAGTATTAGAATATTTGTATATAATGATAAAATTTTATAATAGTTGCATTTTGGAAGGGAATAAACCAATTCAAATTTTGTCATAAAGATCCTTGTTCTTGCCATTAATAAATTCTGCATATTTCTGCATAAAACGATACACTTACTGAATACTGATACACCAGCTGCTTAGGTCATACCGAGTTTGTAATTTTGCTCAAAACTGGCACACATTTTATTCTTAAGTAGTAACAAAACAAACCAGTTTGAGTTCACACATGGCAGACGATGGCTTTATTTTATAATCACTGTTTACCATTAGTACTTTTATCAACGCTTATTCAAGTTGATTTCAGTTCAAATATGTACCTAAATATTTGTTAATTTAGTATAAAAAAATATCATTTAAGCATTCTCGAAAGGTCTCAATAAGAAATTCGATTTGATTTTAAGCATAGTCTCCTCCAACGGCGCCCTACACCTTGCACTAGTTAACATAAAAAATAGACGAATTTAAAATATAGCTTGTACAAAAGTACAAGTTTACCTCTACAGAAGGATACTGTATTAACAGCACACATAGCACGAGTAAACTATACGAATAGTATGCTATTGCAAGTTTTATGCTTTTGCACAATTTTTGTATACGATAACGGATACCCACCACAAAAAGCCAGGGAATTTGGGGTATGTCAAATTTACCAGCGACGGCATATCCGCTACAAAACGACCGGTACAATCTTTGTCCCTTCGGGGGTCCCAAGGCATCGCTTGCGTTACCATACGTGACCCCTTAAAAGACCTGATCAATATTCATACACATTTCAAGCAATTCACTATTGATTTATTTGAACCTGAGAACCTTCAACTGGTCTTCAAACACTGAAGAAATACAAACATAAGAATATTAATTATGTAAAATTTTCTTGAGACAAAGTCACGATCTTACAGCAGTTAACATAAATATAATTATATAAATGATAAAAAGTAATTATAGTACATAGTATTCTATGACCCGCCTGACTTCTCAAGGGTGCAATTCATTAATTAACAAAATGAAGTTGTACAACTATAACGCCCATATAGCAGGAAAAATGCAACTTTGTATGACTGACAGATTTTTATAATATAATCATTAATTTCCAAGATAATCGCCAACGTAGAAACAAATAAATTTTACTTCTTTATCTTTATCTATAAATATACATTTTATTTACGAAAAAGACCGAATAAATACTAATGGCCTGTCTGAGTGATGACAGGTGTCAAAAGGGAGTTACTAAGGAAATGTCTACAGTATCCTAGTAACGACTAGAGAGAAATGAATGGAAGAGGAAAACACAATGAGATACCCTATAAATAACATAAAAATAAGAATTAATTGTTTATTTCTGATGTTTTTTTTTATTATTTCATCGCTGTCTGCACCACGATAAATAAATAATTATTTGTTTATTTTAATTTGTTTCAGATAACAATAAAGTCCGGTCTTCAAAATAAAAATAATTACTTTCTCAGTTTTTTATAATTATTTATAATCGATAAGTTTTCTGGAAAATATTCCATCTGATGGTAAGTGTTTAATGGTGTGTAAAGTAAATGTGCTATTCTTCTTTAACATAACATATTAAGCACATAACATATTAAGCACATCAAAATCCCAATGGCGCTCGAAGTTAGACTCGAATCAGATATTTAGTTAAAATCCTATCAACCATCTCGATTAAGGTTTGTCGGGATCGATTAATTAAAATTAATCTTTATTAATGAATATTTCAATTGCAGCAACGATTCTCATTTACGATACGTTGTAACTACATAAACGATCATAATGACACTTTACATACACTCTACATTCGGTACAACCCCTCCCTCCCTCAACTCACATGCGGGTGAAGACAAGGGCGGAAATCAGTATGCACATTTTTTTAACGCTTATATCCGACATTATACGAGTAGTTAGCACCGTTGCATACAAACAGCTTTTTATCAACAAAAACTAAAATCAATAAGAAACAAGTCGCATATAGTTACGCGAAGTGCGTAGTAAATTATGTTAAAACATATTGCGCAGATGTGGGGTCTAGGTCATACCTGAAAGCGAATGAGTTTTTTTTTTCATGATACAATAAACATGCAACGTTCGTTTTAAAATTCATCGTTCAAAATATTATCCTTCACGCTGAAATGTTTATTTGAAATTGAAATAGTCATTGCCAATGGCAAAAAATTTACGTCTCTGAATATTTCATATACAAGCTCCATGTTTATACTAATCTCAATAAATTCCAATTTAGTTTTTGCAGTGATAAGAAAGACGAAGATAGGAACAAGATGGCGGTTTTAGACAAACATTATTGAATTTTTAGTAATCCAGAATGCAACCAATATGACAAAATGCTTCAATATTTAATACTTTAACTCATTAACCCGCTGAGTTTCTTTCGCCGGTTCTTACCTATGTGAACCTGGCACCCTAATTAAGAAAATCGCATTTTTTTTAACGCATTATCGAAGAGCTTGGTATGTAGTTGATTGTAGTGAAAAAAAATTTGTTTGTAGTTTGACCGAAAAAAAAATATGGGTCATCCAAAAATAGCCATCCCCCGGATATGCAAAAAATAACTTCTAACGGTTGATTCCTATAGGAAATCGTTAGTAGTTGATTGTAGTAAACGAATTTTCGTTTGTAGTTATTTGTTGAATTTTTTTTTTTTTTTATTAATAATTTTTTTTTTTTTTCGTTAAAGTTAATCGTTATTGAAGCTTTTGCCTAAATTGTGCTTCAAAGTAAAAGAATTTTCGATTGTGGTAAAACAGCAGTTGATAAGGAGCAATCAACTTGAGTCAAACTCGCTTCGAAGTGATGAAGATTGAATTACTCCGGTTGTGAACACTAGACGACTACTACGAACGTCGAAAATGACTCAAAGATGCTTGTTGTGGTTTGTAGTAAAGGAATTGTTGATTGTAGTAGAACGGAAGTTCATAAAAAGCGACCAATTTGAGTCTAACTCGCTTTGGAGTGATTCCGGGTGAATTACTCCGATTGTGAAGATTAGACGACTACTACAAACGTCAAAAAAGACTCAAAGATACTCGTTGAGGTTTGTAGTAAAGGAATTGTTGATTGTAGTTGAACGGAAGTTCATAAAAAGCGACCAATTTGAGTCTAACTCGCTTTGGAGTGATTCCGGGTGAATTACTCCGATTGTGAAGATTAGGCGACTACTACAAACGTCAAAAACGACTCAAAGATACTCGTTGAGGTTTGTAGTAAAGGAATTGTTGATTGTAGTAGAACGGAAGTTCATAAAAAGCGACCAATTTGAGTCTAACTCGCTTTGGAGTGATTACGGGTGAATTACTCCGGTTGTGAAGATTAGACGACTACTACAAACGTCAAAAACGACTCAAAGATACTCGTTGAGGTTTGTAGTAAATGCATTGTTGATTGTAGTTGAACGGAAACTCATAAAAAGCGACCAATTTGAGTCTAACTAGCTTTGGAGTGACTCCGAGTGAATTACTCCGATTGTGAAGATTAGACGACTACTACAAACGTCAAAAACGACTCAAAGATACTCGTTGAGGTTTGTAGTAAAGGAATTGTTGATTGTAGTAGAACGGAAGTTCATAAAATGCGACCAATTTGAGTCTAACTCGCTTTGGAGTGATTCCGGGTGAGTTACTCCGGTTGTGAAGATTAGACGACTACTACAAACGTCAAAAACGACTCAAAGATACTCGTTGAGGTTTGTAGTAAAGGAATTGTTGATTGTAGTTGAACGGAAGTTCATAAAAAGCGACCAATTTGAGTCTAACTCGCTTTGGAGTGACTACGAGTGAATTACTCCGATTGTGAAGATTAGACGACTACTACAAACGTCAAAAACGACTCAAAGATACTCGTTGAGGTTTGTAGTAAAGGAATTGTTGATTGTAGTAGAACGGAAGTTCATAAAATGCGACCAATTTGAGTCTAACTCGCTTTGGAGTGATTCCGGGTGAGTTACTCCGGTTGTGAAGATTAGACGACTACTACAAACGTCAAAAACGACTCAAAGATACTCGTTGAGGTTTGTAGTAAAGGAATTGTTGATTGTAGTAGAACGGAAGTTCATAAAAAGCGACCAATTTTAGTCTAACTCGCTTTGGAGTGATTCCGAGTGAATTACTCCGATTGGGAAGATAAGACGACTACTACAAACGTCAAAAACGACTCAAAGATACTCGTTGAGGTTTGTAGTAAAGGAATTGTTGATTGTAGTAGAACGGAAGTTCATAAAAAGCGACCAATTTGAGTCTAACTCTCTTCGGAGTGATTCCGAGTGAATTACTCCGATTGTGAAGATTAAACGACTACTACAAACGTCAAAAACGACTCAAAGATACTCGTTGAGGTTTGTAGTAGAGGAATTTTAAATTGTAGTGAAACGGAAGTTGATGAGAAGCGATCAACTTGAGTCAAACTCACTTTAGGGTGATCCCGAGTGAGATACTTCGGTCGTAAACACTAGAAGACTTTTTTTTTTGCTGACGCAGGGTAAATAAACACTAGATGACTACTACAAACGTCAAAAACGACTCAAAGATACTCGTTGAGGTTTGTAGTAAAGGAATTGTTGATTGTAGTAGAACGGAAGTTCATAAAAAGCGACCAATTTGAGTCTAACTCGCTTTGGAGTGATTCCGAGTGAATTACTCCGATTGGGAAGATTAGACGACTACTACAAACGTCAAAAACGACTCAAAGATACTCGTTGAGGTTTGTAGTAGAGGAATTTTAAATTGTAGTGAAACGGAAGTTGATGAGAAGCGATCAACTTGAGTCAAACTCACTTTAGGGTGATCCCGAGTGAGATACTTCGGTCGTAAACACTAGAAGACTTTTTTTTTGCTGACGCAGGGTAAATAAACACAAGATGACTACTACAAACGTCAAAAACAACTCAAAGATACTCGTTGAGGTTTGTAGTAAAGGAATTGTTGATTGTAGTAGAACGGAAGTTCATAAAAAGCGACCAATTTGAGTCTAACTCGCTTTGGAGTGATTCCGAGTGAATTACTCCGATTGGCAAGATTAGACGACTACTACAAACGTCAAAAACGACTCAAAGATACTCGTTGAGGTTTGTAGTAAAGGAATTGTTGATTGTAGTAGAACGGAAGTTCATAAAAAGCGACCAATTTGAGTCTAACTCGCTTTGGAGTGATTCCGGGTGAATTACTCCGATTGGGAAGATTAGACGACTACTACAAACGTCAAAAACGACTCAAAGATACTCGTTGAGGTTTGTAGTAAAGGAATTGTTGATTGTAGTAGAACGGAAGTTCATAAAAAGCGACCAATTTGAGTCTAACTCGCTTTGGAGTGATTACGGGTGAATTACTCCGATTGGGAAGATTAGACGACTACTACAAACGTCAAAAACGACTCAAAGATACTCGTTGAGGTTTGTAGTAAAGGAATTGTTGATTGTAGTAGAACGGAAGTTCATAAAAAGCGACCAATTTGAGTCTAACTCGCTTTGGAGTGATTCCGGGTGAATTACTCCGATTGGGAAGATTAGACGACTATTACAAACGTCAAAAACGACTCAAAGATACTTGTTGAGGTTTGTAGTAAAGGAATTGTTGATTGTAGTAGAACGGAAGTTCATAAAAAGCGACCAATTTGAGTCTAACTCGCTTTGGAGTGATTCCGGGTGAATTACTCCGGTTGTGAAGATTAGACGACTACTACAAACGTCAAAAACGACTCAAAGATACTCGTTGAGGTTTGTAGTAAAGGAATTGTTGATTGTAGTAGAACGGAAGTTCATAAAAAGCGACCAATTTGAGTCTAACTAGCTTTGGGGTGATTCCGGGTGAATTACTCCGATTGGGAAGATTAGACGACTACTACAAACGTCAAAAACGACTCAAAGATACTTGTTGAGGTTTGTAGTAAAGGAATTGTTGATTGTAGTAGAACGGAAGTTCATAAAAAGCGACCAATTTGAGTCTAACTCGCTTTGGAGTGATTCCGGGTGAATTACTCCGGTTGTGAAGATTAGACGACTACTACAAACGTCAAAAACGACTCAAAGATACTCGTTGAGGTTTGTAGTAAAGGAATTGTTGATTGTAGTAGAACGGAAGTTCATAAAAAGCGACCAATTTGAGTCTAACTCGCTTTGGAGTGACTCCGAGTGAATTACTCCGATTGTGAAGATTAGACGACTACTACGAACGTCGAAACTCAAATTGGTCGCTTTTTATGAACTTCCGTTCTACTACAATCAACAATTCCTTTACTACAAACCTCAACGAGTATCTTTGAGTCGTTTTTGACGTTTGTAGTAGTCGTCTAATCTTCACAATCGGAGTAATTCACCCGGAATCACTCCAAAGCGAGTTAGACTCAAATTGGTCGCTTTTTATGAACTTCCGTTCTACTACAATCAACAATTCCTTTACTACAAACCACAACAAGCATCTTTGAGTCATTTTCGACGTTCGTAGTAGTCGTCTAATCTTCACAATCGGAGTAATTCACTCGGAGTCACTCCAAAGCGAGTTAGACTCAAATTGGTCGCTTTTTATGAACTTCCGTTCAACTACAATCAACAATTCCTTTACTACAAACCTCAACGAGTATCTTTGAGTCGTTTTTGACGTTTGTAGTAGTCATCTAGTGTTTATTTACCCTGCGTCAGCAAAAAAAAAAGTCTTCTAGTGTTTACGACCGAAGTATCTCACTCGGGATCACCCTAAAGTGAGTTTGACTCAAGTTGATCGCTTCTCATCAACTTCCGTTTCACTACAATCAACAATTCCTCTACTACAAACCTCAACGAGTATGTTTGAGTCGTTTTTGACGTTTGTAGTAGTCGTCTAATCTTCCCAATCGGAGTAATTCACCCGGAATCACTCCAAAGCGAGTTAGACTCAAATTGGTCGCTTTTTATGAACTTCCGTTCAACTACAATCAACAATTCCTTTACTACAAACCTCAACGAGTATCTTTGAGTCGTTTTTGACGTTTGTAGTAGTCGTCTAATCTTCACAATCGGAGTAATTCACCCGAAATCACTCCAAAGCGAGTTAGACTCAAATTGGTCGCTTTTTATGAACTTCCGTTCTACTACAATCAACAATTCCTTTACTACAAACCACAACAAGCATCTTTGAGTCATTTTCGACGTTCGTAGTAGTCGTCTAGTGTTCACAACCGGAGTAATTCAATCTTCATCACTTCGAAGCGAGTTTGACTCAAGTTGATTGCTCCTTATCAACTGCTGTTTTACCACAATCGAAAATTCTTTTACTTTGAAGCACAATTTAGGCAAAAGCTTCAATAACGATTAACTTTAACGAAAAAAAAAAAAAAAATTATTAATAAAAAAAAAAAAAATTCAACATATAACTACAAACGAAAATTCGTTTACTACAATCAACTACTAACGATTTCCTATAGGAATCAACCGTTAGAAGTTATTTTTTGCATATCCGGGGGATGGCTATTTTTGGATGACCCATATTTTTTTTTCGGTCAAACTACAAACAATTTTTTTTTCACTACAATCAACTACATACCAAGCTCTTCGATAATGCGTTAAAAAAAATGCGATTTTCTTAATTAGGGTGCCAGGTTCACATAGGTCCGGTTCTTCTCAGGTCAGGGTATTTTCTTTTCCGAATCGGTGGTACTGTTTCATTTGACCACCAGTAAGAAAGTGTAATACTTCTATATTGAATAAAGAAATTTGAGTTTGAGATGAGTTTAATTGTGTATACAGTTTAAAATTACAATCCAATACGCAATTCCAGACCGCGTATTGTTATTTATGTACTTCAAAATCTATTGTTATTTTTTTTATTATAGTTTAAGACTTCTTAGTTTATATTTCATATTATGACCATTAGCTAGTTAGTCCCACAGTATAGTAAGAAAATTTAAAGTCAAATTGTTGTAGCTAAACAAAACACTATATTTGATTTCGCGGAATAACACTAAATGAACTTTAAGCTTAACTGTTGATCTTATTAAACCGTACATAAAAGGTTTCTAGAAGAACGAAATAGGCAAAATACCTAAATCCAAATTCAATTGTCTCAATGGTAAGTAACCTAAGACAAACTAATCTGTTAAATTATAACTTTCAAAATGTAATGCGCATATTAATTAATTTTATAATCATTTTTAGAAAAACATTTGATACTGATACGTTTTGTATCATCGATCATTATTCTAAGCATCGAAACTGTTTTGTATCTACTTGAAAGGCAGTCAGCTGAATTCAAAACAACTCTAACCTCGTTGCTAATATTATAAGCGATAAACTAATGACAATAAATACCGGAGTTCCCCAAGAGTCTGTTCTCTCTGCGTAATGTTTCTTTAATTCCAGCTTTACGTATATGACGTAAAAAAATCATTCTCGTTGGACAGTACTGTAAAAGACATCTGATAAAGTGCAGCAGTTAGCTTAAAACTGAAAGTTTAAGACAGGTCATAGTAGAGCGAACGAATGCAACGTTCAATTTATTTTCGTGGTCTGGAGAAGACAATCTATTCACTTTTAGCGAAAATATTATCTTTGAATTTGACTCCTACTTTTTGAAATGCACCTATTTCAGAACTATAATGCATTGCTTTAATATCTTAACATGAAGCAGCTATATGTTATCAACTTTAAAAACAATCTCGGCAAAAGTGTAAAAAAGACGAAAACCTTGGTCTCCTAGACAAAGTCGAACGATGCTATACACCTAAACATAAAACTTTTTATAATAAGAAATATATTAAGTTCTTTAGTATTGGTCGTGAGAGATAGTGATAGTAATGCTTGTAAATAAAAAGAAAACATTCTAAATTTTAAGATAAACTTTTTTTAAAACGTTATAAATTTCTTTCATGTGTAATATCTCCATAACATATTACCAAAATAATGTAGTGGATTTTATCAAAAAATGGAAGCCAAAGCATCAATACAATATTATCAACTGTTTATTATTTAAAAAATAGGGTCATACTTAAATTTTATCTGATCTAAATAACATTATTTTTGAGCGTTAAAAATATATATTTTAGAATTACGAAGATTAATACATTATCCTCGTTTAAAAATACTGTTATAATTATTCCTACGGCTGTTGTAGAATACTATACAGTTAAAAAAATATGTGTATTATACGCAAGTCTCCAAAGAGCATCAAAGATTACAACTACGTAATTGAAGTACCTTAGTTAATGTTTACAGCATCAACAAGGGGCGAAGGTTAATCTTTTATCTCAAATGCTACAACTTCTTGACAAATAATTTATTCAAAATATAGTTTGAGATAAACAAAACAATAATATAATAGAAATCTCAGACACGAGGTAACCGGCTCAAAGATTGGTAACCGAGGTTACTTGTTACTCGAGAGGTCGATGTACACTACACGCATTACTTTGAGTGTTGGTCTTTTTCGAATCAATGTATTGTAACATTGCATTTGGAGGCATGTTGTTTTACTCTTTTAATACCTAAATCATGTGTACTTCTGTCACGCAGATGTATCATGTAATTTTTATTTTATCGAATGTACCTACTAACTATAACATTAAAGACGAAGCAATCTGACCCCTACTATGTTTTCTTTCTATTTTAACTTTTCGTCACTTTGCCTATTTCACTTAATAGTGCTTATAAACTAGCGCTTTAACGCGGGATATTATGAATCAACAAGAACAATATTATGTAAATATGATAAGAAGGAACGAGAAATCAGACGCATACTGATGCATCATTGAGTAGCTTATAGTAAAGAGCTACAAAAATATAAGTACACTAAAAATCCGTCTTAAGAAATATAATGAATTATAAAAAAATAAATAAATATGAGACAACATCACATACATTACTCTGATCCCAATGTAAGTAGCTGAAGCACTTGTGTTATGGAAATCAGAAGTAACGACGGTACCACAAACATCCAGACCCAAGACAACATAGAAAACTAATGGTAATCTACATCGACTCGGTCGGGAATAGAACCCAGGACCTCAGAGTGGCGTACCCATGAAAACCGGTGTACACACCACTCGACCATGAAGGTCGTCATAATATCAATGTAATCATATCAACTATAGAAAAATCATTCTATCTCCATAGAGCCCTTCCTTCCCGGACTTCATATTGTTGAAGGCTCGTCTAACCCGCCCACTCATTAATTATTCTACCGCCAAATACTAATACTTTGTATGACTATGTTCCGGTTGATAATGAGTCAATATAATTAAAGGCACAAGGACAAAGGAATGAGACCTTAGCCGCTATTATAGGCTGTGTCAATGCATATTTGACAAACACTTATAACTAAAAAAAAAAACCGCTTATTTCTATTAAGGTTCTATTATTAAAATATCTGATTTACTATGAATAAAGACAGTAAATTATTAAGAAAAAAAAGATATAATTCCATGAACTATACGTAATGTCACATTACTGTCTGAAAAGTAAGGTGTTTATTAAAGTGAGGTTGCAAGTTGAAAATCGAATAACACACATTAATTATCTATGGACTAACGTAAGCGTTGCGTATACACGAAATGGAATCAGCTGTTATTCTCGGTGAGAATGTTTTGTCTGTGCCGGTGCATGTCTGTAGTATTTGAATGAATCATAAACATGAGCTATATGGAAATCTAAACGATTTCGATATTACAAGATTATCTATGATTTGTTTGATCGCAAATACGACGTCTGTGATTGTCTGCCAGATGTCTGCCAGAGAAGACATAAGTAAGACAAGATATGAACATACGCGATTAGCTGTGTTGCCACGCTACGTACTAGACATGTTACATGTTTGTAAAGAAAAATCTATTTAAAACGAACGAAAAATTATTTAACTACTTTAGATCATGACTTAGGTTTTCTTTCCAATAAAGGCAAATTAACTTATAACAGAAGAGACATGATTTTTTTTTAATTTAAATATTATTAATCTTAATTTAAGGACTTTCTGCCATAACAACCATATGTAACTTTACTAATGTGAAATGTCATGTATCCGAAACAGATTTTTGATATTGTAATACAATATTCAATAAATTATTGGAAAATAAATCAGTAGATTCCAACAAAAATATGAGAATTGCAGGGTAAATATTATTAAAACTTATAGATTCTACTAGTTCAAATTAAAATTTCATACCGAGATGATTACCAAATCAATATTTAATCTCATAGAAAGATTAATTCTACCTTGAATCAAAACATTTGTAAAAAATTAAGAATAACAAAAACCAATACTAGAAGTATTACATTAATAGTGACATCTAGTGTGAACTAGATAAATGATATCTTTCAATAATAAACAAAAAACGCCATCTATGTATTGGAACTTATGATATCATCTATCGGAGAAATCATATAAAAATAACTTTAAAACAAAACTGGAAATAGAATATATGTCAATATGCTCTGTATTTTCTTTCCATAAGTTATTTTTACATTACTTATAATTAAAAGATGAACAACATGTATCTATTATTGATTATATATTTTAACTTTTGATCTATGTAGCTCGAAATGTCTTGAGAATGAGAGTTAAGTGTTTTAGAGACAGAGATCTCATCTATTTAGTATGTTTGCTTCTATAAAATAAATTATATACCTAAACGAAAGGTAGTCAATATCATGGACACCAATGTGTAAGATAAGAACATGTACAATTTAGTAAAAAAACACTAAGAAACTATCAAAATTATATATTTGCATAACTCCACTTTATATAGTAAAACTTGTGCACCTATTTTGTGACCAGACATCTTCATGAAGCCTAAGCCTAAGGTAGCTTCTTAAGCATTAAAAACACTTTATCAAAGATTTATATTAAAACTATTTTGTAAAAATGTTAATGTGTATTATTAATATTTGTCATGATTATGACTTTGTTACAATAAATTTTACAGGTCATTTTCAATGTTATTTGTCAAGTCAATTTATCTTGTACCTCTTATATACTATATGCACTTAGTTTTTTCTAAGGTATATCATATTTCATCCAATGTTCTTTTTTCGGTTTTGTGCTTTCACTGTCACCATATTCATCCGAACACTTGATATAAGATGCTATTCAACAATTACTTTATATTATAAAAAGCATGTGCAAGTTTTATTGGTTAAATAGATAATTAATTTTATAAATACTTTATTGGTACAAATAATGTAGGAAAAAATATATATCAGACTTTTATCAGATTTATCCTGAGATTAAATAGATATATTTTTATCTTTATCAGATGAAAGATGATAAAATATATTTTGGAATGATTAAAGATGGTTGTAATAATATCATATGAATTTTGAATATGAAAATATATAATAACAAAATTAAATATTATTAAGCTATTAATAAGATTACCATAGAATTCCTTTAAAAAGGTTGATGAAAATCTTGAATCTTATTGTGCAATACTTCTAAACAGAATAATTACACAAATGTCGGACGGAAATCAGATTGAACAAGGAAATGGTGTCAAAAGCAAATGAATAAAGATTTGATTTCGATACCGAAATATTTGATAATGTGTACATATTCCTATTTTTACTATTCCATTATTCTAATCTTTGACAACATTTCATTAAGACTTTACAATAATAAACACCATTTACAAAACCATAAACAACATTGACAAAGGAAATTTAAACTTACATTGTGTGATTCCTCCTCCAAAACAGCCATGGTCTCAAAATCAATATTCATCGTTTTATATGTATCACTTAAACTTGTTAACACCAAAACAAAACGTCTTAGGATACTAAATAAACAAGAAAAACAGAAAATATATCAAAATATTAACATCCAACAAACGTATTGTTTACAAACTGGCAAGGTCATTTGACATATTTTGGTAACTTACGTCACGTGACGTCATATTGATCTTTTAATTATTAAGGCTTAGATGTTCCTAAAAATGTAAAATAAATAAAAAATGCAAAATAAATACTAGAACTAAAATAATATTTTTGAATTATTTTTAATGTGTACATGTTACTTGTCATTGTTTACTTTTTTGGTTTTCATTAACTCATAACTGGTCGGAGTATTCGAACACTGAGCACAGATAACACGTATAAATGAAAATGTAAGTTATATAATCTATATCACAGCAAAAAATGTTGCTGCATCAAATAAAGCAACGTCAATTTTTTTCAACCTCACGAAAAATCTTTCTGTGATAACTCTGTAGTTTTATGTTTTGTGACCGTGCGATGTGGCCTTAAGAAGTAGAAAAATCCTTTTTTTTAATCTATTTTATTTTAGGATGTGTATAGAGTGTGGTATAGCAGCGGTGTTACTGTATATTTGCAAATAGTTTATGCATTAGCTTCAGTGTCATTTAGATATCACGATGCGTATCGGTTTTGTGTTATACTGGTGCGTATTTGCTTTTCATCTGTGTAAAGCGGATGATGGGGAGAGGACAGAATCTAGGGAGGGTGGGCGAAGGCCGCAGTGGGGGCCCATGGTGCGAAGTGGTTCATTCATCAGCGACTCGGCAAGTGCAGCGTCAAATGAAATAAGTAAGTATCTCAGACAGTTTGTTGGCTCATGTCACCTGTTGGCGTCCCTAATTCAAATCACTAGCATCGAAGCCAAGAACATTAAACGATGTTTTATTATATTATACAATTATCAAAATTAAATAACAATTAAGGCTACAATAATGACCTTAAAACTAGTAGTTACCTTATCTGGAAATACGAGAACCGTCTGGCCCTGTTCCATAAATAAAAATAATAAATATTCTTTTGAACACCTGTTCACATATATAGAAACTGCTTATTAATAGATTAAATTTAATAAATTACTTTGAGTGACAGATTCCTTACAGATGCTCAGTTTGAATCATAATTTATGTTAAATATTTTTCATATACTTTACATGATTGTAAGTCTTACATCAACTTATTATACATTTTTATAATACCTAATAGTATTTTAGTATACTCTTGTTAGTGAGTGAATTCTAAATATAAGTAACAGATGTGTTTGTTTGTCTTTAAGCGTGGGAAAAAATGTATAAATCATATCCTGTAACCACTTAGAATGAAATGTAATTGTATTAAAAATATTAATTTGATATTTGAAATCATTTCAAATATAGAATACATGATTTTTCAATACTTACAAATTTAATTTACCAATTAAACTTTACATAAGATAAGATAATATTTTCATTTATTTAAACATTTTTTGTGCTTTCACAATATTACTAATTGAAATAATAAAAATATAAAACTACATATACAATACAATCAATATAAGAGATTTTTTTTATTTATTGTATAAGAATATGAAATAATGGAAATGTCTAGTAATATTTATAATTTGATAAATATTTAACAAAATACCTGTTTTATAATTAGTCATAATTATGTTTTTTATTAAATTAAAAACAGTAAGTTTATACCTGTTACCTGATATAATTTTAAAATAATTATATTTATATTAAATAGCAATATATACAAAGATAATGAGCATATATGATGTCTATTAATATATTGTTATAATTTTGGTTGATTGTATTTTATACAACTCAAAAATAATACACTGAGTATGTTTTTGTATATGATAATGTTTTCACTAAAATTTCTCATATTAACAAGGTTAGTCTGAATTTTCCTTAATTTAAGGAAGATCTTCAAATTGAAAACCTTCAAGGTATAAAAATAATGAGACCTTGTTCGGTAATTGGTCGCTTGTAACCCGATGGAATCAAAACATTGATCAATTGTTTCAATGACAAACAATTAGTAACATATGCTTGCAGTTTCTAATTTGTAATATAAACTCATTAGTACTTACCTCTTTTAAAAAAAACCTTTCAAAATATTTCTTTGGTTTGTCTAACAAACCCTTATGGTTTCGTATTCTATATTTAAAACTGTATATAAGTACTGTTTTATCTACTATAACTGTCTTTACTAAGAAAACTTCAGGTATATCAAATGAAATGAACACAATAAGAACTGAAATTTATTATTATTTATTATGTACTGATTGTAATCAAAACACATCTGCATAAAATATTGAAACACAATGCACCATAACACATAGTTAAGTACAAATTAAAATAGTTTTTTTGACTCCTTTTCCTGTTTATATTTTTGCCATCATAATTCAATATTTTATTTATCAGAGCGAAAATTGTTACAACCTTTTTTTTTTGTAACTAGTTTCCGCCCGTTGAGTCACTCGCGTTTGATATCGGCGTCAAATGTTAGGTACTCTATTCTATTCTATACCTCTGATAAAGTTAATACAAAATATCATGATGATCACTTGATTAATCATAGCATATCAAACTTACATTCGCGTTTATAATTTTAGTTATGATAGTCAGGTGAACTGGCAAATGAGCAAACTCCACCAGTGATAATTATTCTGGGGAGAAGACAAAGTGCATTAGATACGATCGAAGTTTTGTCCGACTTCGATTTCGTTTAAATTATTCAACTCGTCAATTGTTGATCACGTGATTAATCGTGTTCAATAATTGATGTTTTGGTATTTTCAACAAACGATACAGACAATCGCTTGCTACTGATTAGGCACAGTGGTAGCCTTAACAATGACACAAATATATTGCCTACAGGTGAGAATGAGTATATAATTTCACTCAATCGAAGTCACGCGATAAAATTCTAATAAGAATCTCTTGTTGAAGTATTCTGGTTTGTATTGTCGTGTGTGAACGACCCTGAGCGTTTCGCATTGCGTTATTGTAAGATCAAAATACACAAGCATAAAACAGTGGTATTTTGCGGTGATTTATATTAAGCGTATCAGATTGTAGTCTCGATATCCACATCAGAGTTTTGTTACTATACTAATAAACGGCGATTATATAATTTTGATTCGATTGTAATAATGACGATTGTATTTTATACATATACTTTATCGCTACTGAATTATATGTATACACGTGTCCGTTGTTAGTGGAATTTTTCGTTGCGTTTTTGACAGTTTTGGTCTATGTAATGTTTATTAATTAACATAGAACACTCAACCGCCTGAATCGTGCAAACATATTATACTATTAAAAGCTATCTTAAGAAGAATTGGTTAGAAGCGGTTCACAGCAGCCGTTTGCCGAATTATTTACTCGTATATTTTTATAGTGCGATAGCTACTTCAATGACTACGCCTTAATCCGTCTCCGATTAAAAAAAAAAAAACAAAACAGGTACATTAACAAAAGATAGTATGTAAAAAAAATGACCAATGTTTATTATGTGTATGTGGAACTATTCTGTAAGATATCCAAGCACGACGTAGAAGTTACCTTGTGAAATTAGATGATTATAACGATATGAATACAATATAAATATTCCTATATGTATTGCGTATTATTGTAATAAGTACAATGTATTACGATCGTGTTGTGAAATTGTTTCCATCGAGTGTCAAATTTGTTTTAAACAAAATGTCTTTTTAGGCTTTATATAAATAACTAGTTGTCCCCTGCGGATTCGCTCGCGTTTTAGGGGGTTAGGTGTCATGTGTTAGGCATAAAAATAGCCTATATTCTTTCTTGGAGTTCAAGTATGCTTCATACCAAATTTCATCAAATTCGCTTCAATCGTTTTGACGTGAAAGATCGACAAACTAACAGTTACTTTCCATATATAATACATGTCATTATAGGAAATATGACAATTTTGTACTATTTTAAGCAGTCATATTTCGAAGAATACTTCCCAATTCTATTGCATCGACTATTATAACAAGCATTGTAAACAAGCCAGATGTTTTAATGATTTAAACATCTGGGAAAATAAAACGTCAAAAGTGCTTTTATGGATGAATATCATTAAAGATTTTTTGTCTAAGCGTACTTACGTCACAGACGAAACTACGAACTACACGAGTATTAAACAAACGTGACTAAATTAGACTACTAAACTTTTAACCATATCCTCAATAATAACCTCGTACATAGTTAATCGAAATGTAATGCATTTATTAAGTAAGGAATACTTATTTTTTATTTTATTACGTAAAGTCTGATAGCAAGCGAATGAAAATAGTTAATTATTAAATTGATTTATTTTTTAATTTCGATCGTACAATGCCTTGGTTATTCCGTAAAGTGCCTTATGCTATAACACTCTTAATACTGCTTAATACTAGAACACAGATAAATAAATATATTTTGTAAGAATATCTGACTAAAAAAATGCAAAAGCATTTACTTTTTTTATTATAATGATGTTGTTTAACGCCATAACCACTAAACGTACAGCCAATTATAGAGTTCCTGGTTGTAATGCATTAGCGGTGAAGAATGAGTATTTTGACAGTGTTACGATCGATCATGATTACCATCAGGTAATTGCTTGCTTGCATTTCTACCATAAATGAATAAATAACTTAAACTTTGCCTCTTAAAATCGGCTTTATAGAATCATTAAATCCTTTGTGGAAAAATTTATTCAGTGTAACCAATTTTATTGATATTCAAAGATATATGAAAAGGAACGTTATCGCAAAAGTTTATAAGATAATAAGTGATATCGTAAAGGCGTTTTAGAATACAAGTAAAACATGTTAATAGGAAACTATTTCACAAATAAAGATAAAAAGTCTGAACTTTCTTCATCGATTCTTGGCAGGTCAGGTTACTTTCCTTTTCCCAACTGGCAATTGTTTTTACGCAGACTATCAATGAGTTTGTCTAGTTCTTGTACGTCGAATAAATGTATTGTAATTTGTGATGTTTGGTTAGCAATGTAACCAATGATATTCTAATAAACAGATATGTTATACCCATACTAAACAACAGAAAAACGTGTGCCGCGCCGGGGACCGTTTATTTTACATTTCGTTACAAGTAAAAACGATAGCTTGATAAGAACAATAAGTAAAAGGGATAACTAGATGTTTTAATTACGCAAAACGTATTACTACATAATTATGATGTATTATAACGTGTTACTGGCATAATTATGATGAAAACGACTAAAGGCAAAAGTAAAACCTAATTGGGACGTTTTCTAGTCTTCACTTTTTGCGCGTTGATGACATATCTGTTTACTAGAACATCATTGAATGTAACGATGAAATTTTCAATACAAACGTTAATATTTGTACATTCGATCTGTTATCACGTGGTCGAAATGTTCAAGTTGTCTAAAATAGTCGGGTATGAAATTCGTCTGCCATTGATCTTGTCATATCGTGACTCGTGAGTCATGCTGTCTGCCGTCTACCGAAACTATGTGACGTGTCACACAGATATCTTATCTTTCTACTTATAAATTAATTTAATAAAAATTTGATAATAGAGTTTGTTTTTGTATTAAGTCGTTTTAACGTTATAATCATAGTCTAGTGATGTGTGTATTTAAATGATATAAAAGTATGCACTTACAGCGCTTTTGAATTAAGCCCTAAGGCATTTAAAAATATAAGGCCGTCACAGGATTTCAATAATGTAAATAGTTCAAAGTTGGTTATTGAAATAAATCATATAAGAAAAAAATTGTAACGTCGCGCAGAAGTAGAAGTCAATATCTCTGGACAACAGTTCACATCCGCTAGGTAGGGACCCTTCGTCATCCAGAGTGCAGATGACAAAGAAAACTGGTCGTAGCGTGTTAGTAGCCGCCTTACTGATGATGGTATACGGATCATTATCGATGAGACAAAAGTTGCCTTGAAAATATTTTGTATGGGAGTGACAGTCGCCACAAATGACAGTATTATTTTGTATGTTTTGTATATTTAAATGTAAATCATAGTTTAATTCTATAAAAAACTTGTCATAAAAGTTTTAATTATAGGTTTTATTCAAATACCTGTTTTATTATTTGAACTTAAAAAAAATTATTTGTATAATTTTAATTTACTTTAATCGTAATTTTACCGTTTATAAAAAGAATCTGCGTAGAATATTTGAACAACTGAATTTTGTTCTTGTAATCTAGTTTCGGACAGTATTTACCAGACGTTGATACTAACATGTTCCGTTGGTAACAAGAAACCTCATTTCGATTTATTTGAAAATTTTATACAAACGTTAACGTACTTTTTAAATAGGTCGACTAGATTTTATCTGTGGTTTTGTTCTCGTACATTTCATTATCTTTACATATTATAAAACAAAGTCGGTCGTCGCTGTCTGTCCCTATGTTTGCTTAGATCTTTAAAATTACACATTTCAATAGGAAGGTTTATATGTATAAATAAAAAAAATATTTGTATCTTAGGATTTGGTTTTTATCGTAGGGTTGACTGACATCGGCTCCAAATATATCAATAACTATAAGTACGTTATATAATCGTGAATCGACTTTTCAGTAGTCTAATATTTTTCATTTCATCTAACTTAGGAGGATTCAAAAATATTTGTTGAATACGCTTATTACGTATACGCTAATTTTTATTCCTTTTTAGTGCACATTACTTTGTTTTTAAATAATCGACTTCAAACAAAACACTATTTTAAAACACGAGATAGGTGTAGTAAATAACAGTATTGTTCACATTATAAAGGTCTTAAACAAATGTGTCAAACGTTCTGCATCAGCATAGCAGCCGTGCGAAGTCGGGCGGCCAGCTAGTCATCTATCAAGATATATATAAAATATGAATAAATAAATATGAGACAACATTACATACATTACTCTGATCCCAATGTAAGTAGCTAAAGCACTTGTGTTATGGAAATCAGAAGTAACGACGGTACCACAAACACCCAGACCCAAGACAATATAGAAAACTAATAGTAATCTACATGGACTCGGCCGGGAATCGAACCCGGGACCTCAGAGTGGCGTGAAACCCATGAAAACCGGTGTACACATCACTCTACCATGTAGGTCGTCGTATATGTTCAAGTAGACTCATGTAAGCATTATTTAATATTTATTATACCACCTATTTGAAATATTATCCTTACACAGTGGATCGTCATATTTCCGGAAACATATTAATATGTTACAACGTGGAATGATTGTTTTACTAGACAATTCATTTATCACTTGACTACTTATTGTTCCTTGGCTTCGTGCAAAGTGTTATGTATTGAATGCGTTATATACTCTGTCTTTTTCTGTCTTTAACAACGTCTTTGCATCTCTCTCTCTCTCTCTATTTAATAATGATTGGTTGAGTGTTTAGTGACCTAAAATCGTAATAAACTCTCCGCATTTGTATTATAAGATATAAATTTCGAAATTGAAAACGTTGATATCAATCATACTGCAAGTTGTTCTGAGATAAGACTTATCTGAATAAACACTCTTGAAAATTGCCGTATAATTTGAGCAATACATTTCACTTTTTTGACAGTAACGGATGGAAATCGCTTGATAACTAATTCCGGCACTCAGCACATCTCAAAAGCAAATATTATTTAAATACAATTAAATGAGAGATAAATAAAATTTTAACAAAAAGAAAAACCGACTTCAAACAAAACACTATTTAAAAACAAATAAAAATGTAGTGCATTTTTATTAAAAAAGTAATAAAAATAATTGCATATTTAACATATTTTGAGAGTCCTCCTAGGTAAAATGAAATGAAAAATATTAGACTACTTAAAAGTCGATTTATGATTATATAATGTAGTTATAGTTATTGTTATATTTGGAGCCGGTGTCAGCCACGGGCACACGCTTCAACAATCAAAAGAAAGAAGCGATACGAGCCTCTTGATTGACCCAGTATAATATCGTATAAAAGGTAATTTGTAAGAAACATATTTCTTAAAGTACTCTCGTATTGTCTTTTGATAGATATAGTATAGGGTTGGCTGACACCGACTCCGTGAGAAGTCGGGGCGGGTCGCTAGTTGATTATAATATTCGATTATGACAATTACATGAACATAACCACGTACCGGAAGGTGATTGAAATATCCAAGTAACCCATAAATAAAAGATTCGACCGAGTATTGCTAACGTGCTCCTCAGAATTGTTCCGTTCCCTCCAGTTCCTTTAATTTGTCATGGATCCTGTGCTCAGAACCTTACCAAACTTTCACCAAACTACCCTTAAAGTATATACTTTATAATAAAAAAAGACTCATCAAAATTGTGCCAACCAATTTTGAGTTATTCACCTATTTATCGCGCACATACATAATGCAAATTTAAGACTTATGTCGTTTTCATACGGATACCATCATCGGAAAAAAATAAAATTAAAATGGGACCCCACGGGAAGCACTACCTTTCAAACAAAAAAAAAATTATGAAAATCGGTCCACCCAGTAAAAAGTTATGAGGTAACAAACATAAAAAAAAATACAGACGAATTGATAACCTCCTCCTTTTTGAAGTCGGTTGAAAAGTACTTCTAGCATACTGATTCGTGAGTGGTAAGACAACGATAGCTTCTCAATTGCATCTCGTAGATAATCCTAGTAGTTCCTATAATTAAAGGAATTCATTTGTGGGGAAGAGCATAAATCTATTTTTTAAATATGCTCTACATAAATCGTTAACCTTAACTTATATGTCCCATAAAAAAAAGAATTAGGTACAGGCGTTCTTACCATTGCGCCAACTCAATAAAATATCTATTTTTTTATGGTATAGGTTGGCGGACGAGCATATGGGCCACCTGATGGTAAGTGGTCACCATTACCCATAGACAATGAAGCTGTAAGGAATATTAACTATTCCTTACATCGTCAATGTACCACCAATCTTGGGAACTAAGATGACCTCCGTGGTCGAGTGGTGTGTACACCGGTTTTCATGGGTACGCCACTCTGAGGTCCCGGGTTCGATTCCCGGCCGAGTCGATGTAGATTACCATTAGTTTTCTATGTTGTCTTGGGTCTGGGTGTTTGTGGTATCGTCGTTACTTCTGATTTCCATAACACAAATGCTTCAGCTACTTACATTGGGATCAGAGTAATGTATGTGATGTTGTCTCATATTTATATTTATGTCCCATGTGCCTGTAGTTACAATCCTCTGTCATTAATTTCTAATCGTAATAATAATTAATATCGTACCATCTACGCCATCGATACGTTATCAATGTCAATCGTCAATAAATAGCAAATGGCCGCACACCTTGAGTATGATCAATAGCAATACATTTTAATGTCGAGGAAGTGGTTTAAAAGGCGTCTACGATTTGTCATAAATGTAAACAGAAAGCTTGGCACGCGGTTCGGACGTACGGGCTATTGTTCCTATGGCTAAATTAGTCACTACCTACTGCACTACATTAATGTTCTCACGAGATCGCCGATCGTCATATGAATTCTATGCTATACAAACTAATCTAAGCGATTCGGTGCGCGTGCGCAGACGATTAAGACGAACCGTATTAGAATTGCGCCTTGCTTGATTTAATGTATCCGTTGCTAAGTCATGAAATTATACTAATTTTTTAGCGTATGGTTGTCATAGTCAGTCCCGGGTTCGAGTCCCGGAGTCGGCAAAAATTTTTTTTTTAATTAATATTGTCTGTGTTGTGAAAGTGGCGCACTCGGATGGTACAAAGATGAATGGAAAGATGAGAATAAAGGGAATATATAAGAGTCTATCTATGTGTGCGCACACATTTGCACACTTTAATACATCATACAAAGATTGTTAGATTTAATTTATAGGTGCTAAAAATACAACAAACGAAGAAGAATATACAAATTAGACAGTCTGCTGTTTAATTATTTTAAAACATTTCCAGTAAACGATTGTTTTAATTGATGTTCGCGCGCGCTCGTAAATTTCTTTTATTTCATGTGCTATTTTGAAGTACAAACAAATTTCCTCGGCTCGAAACCGATGAAAGAACCGTAACTGTAATCAGACGGGGTCTACTTTCTTGATTTTATTAAGTACTAACTATTTTTTTCAACTTCGTCCGTATTGTCTTTAAATTGTCATAATAATTACGGCTATGAATTATACTCCCAGGAAGCTGAATAAATATTTCAGAAATGATTATGCAAAGCCATATAGGTAATATAATAATATATTACATGCTATATTATATTGTTTTTTTTTTATTTAATTTACTACATCCACAGACTCGCACTCGAAAAAACGCACGGGCATCTGCGTTTTTTTACCTCAGTATCTCATTTCGAACAGATTTTCTCTGTCGATATAAGACAACTGGTTGATATCTCCGATAAGGACCACCTCACTAGCTCCAGACAGCTGTGCCGCCATTACTATGGCTCCGAAGTGGTTCATGAGGGCTTCGTCGACCGTCAGTCGGTTGCACTTTGTGCTCTCGTTGAACCCGTATACTAGCACGGATGCCATTGTTCGTACCCTTGATTTAGCTTTTTCGCAAAATCGGCGTGTAAGTTGTTTTTTCAGATCTTTGGCGGCTTCGATTGTTGAGGTGATTACCACTTCGTTATCCTCATCAAAATTCCTGACAATGTGAGTCGTCTTTCCGCATCCTGGTACCCCGTTTATCCACGATATATGTGGCAGCTCCCAACCCACGAGAGGTGCGTCGACGCCCGGACCTTCTGAGACAGACTTTGCCATCACGAGTATCCTGTCGTCTAGCATTACTCTCGTGCATCTGGCCACTACTACCATTATATTAATTGAAGGTTTTGACTTAATAAAATTTAATACCTCTTTGTGCTATGAAAGTAGAATCTTATTTTCTTAGGGATTATTTACTAGCTTTTAAAGTGGACTTTAAGATTTTAATTTGAATAGACATTGCAACCCAGAAATATTCGTTTTTATCTCGTTCAGGGAATCGAAAAAAGAATCGGAGTCTGATCACCATGGAGGACTTACTTTTCTTTAGTATTTGAATTTATTCACGAGGCATTACAAGTTTGCACTGCAAAGATTTTCTCATAACAATACGCAATTAAGCATTGAGAATGGTTGTACAAATATTAAAAGTTACAATACATTTGCATAAATTGTAATACGTAATGAACGTATTCAAAAGAATCGAATATTGAATATATTTTTATGTACGTGTATATTGTATTTACTCATATACTCTTCAAGAAATAATCTTTTTTTGGACATAATAAAAAGCAAGCAATACTGTTATAAGCAATTATAATGTTTAAATTCTGTAACTAAGGATACTATGTAGTAGTATAGTGTTCTTTTTTTAAAATACTAGCTATGCCCGCTACCTTGTACGCCTTTAAATTAAACAAAAAAAATATTATTGTAGCTTAAGTTACTCCTTATTATATAAGTTATCTGTCAGTGAAAGTCCCGTCAAAATCGGTCCAGCCGTTTGAGAGATTAGCCGGAATAAACAGACAGACAGATAGATAAGACAGACAAACATAAATTGTAAAAAATGTTATTTTGATATATGTACCGTGTATATATAGATATGCATTGAGTAAAAAAGGGCTATCTTAATATTACAAATAGACATTCCAATTTTATTATATGTATAGATTTACTTGTTTAAAATTAATTAAGTATATCAATGTTCTATAACACGCATGAGGTATTGGTAGCTTATAGTCAAATCTGCGAACTAAACAATAACTTTTTTGTTAAATTCAAATCGTAGGCTCTCTAAGTCTCTAGTATACATATAAACATACGAGTCAACGTCTGATGTTTGCTACTGAATAGATATAGAGAGCAGGCAGTGATAACTGATGTCACGAGACGTGGTCCATAGCATCCCTGACATCGTCAGCTCGCGTCTGAGATCACTGGCTCAGTATGAGGCGCTATATCCTTATACGAAACGCCTTGATGACTAATTGTTGCATTATTATGTAGAGTGACCGTTTGAAGTGAATATGTATTGTTGTAGTATATGAAGACACAGTATTTGTTACCGGATATGGTGTTTGGATGAACTGTGTAGATTCATTTGTTTCACCTTAAATCACTATACAAATCATTTTATAAGTTAAATATAGGAATTGACATTTTATTAGCGTTAGGATAGAGCTATATCCTTTTTGTTATTTTTTTCTCCCAATATCAAAATACATATGAGTGTTACTCTTGTCTGCTGAAAAATAAAATCTTATGACGACGATATGACTATGCTCAGTGGTGTAGCTAGGTGAGGAAGGGCCCCGGTGCATAGAAAAAGAATCGGGCCCTCGCCCCCTCTTTCCCAGCCCTTTTTTAATTAATAATTCTTTAAAATTATAGATACCAAATAAGAAATCTAGTGCGCAGGGTAGTGATTTCCTAGCTGCAGAAGCTTAAGGTTTAGTTTAGAGGGCCCCCTGAACTCCGGGGCCCTGATGCACTGCACCTCCTGGCCCTACGATAGCTACGCCACTGACTATGCTCCTCCTAATTTGACATAGATATCGCCCTGCAAGCCGAGATGGCCCAATGGTTAGAACGCGTGCATTTTAACCGATGATCGCGGGTTCAAACCCAGGCAAGCACCGCTGATTCATGTGCTTAATTTGTCTTTATAATTCATCTCGTGCTCAGCGGTGAAGGAAAACATCGTGAGGAAACCTGCATGTGACAAATTTCATAGAAATTCTGCCACATGTGTATTCCCGCATTGGAACAGCGTGGTGGAAAATGTTCCAAACCTTCTCCTCAAAAGGAGAGGAGGCCTTTAGCCCAGCAGTGGGAATTTACAGGCTGTTGTTGTTTATTTGTTGTTTTCGCCCTGTATATGTAATGGAATATTCTAATAAATTATTTAAGATACAAGTGCCAGCCCAGTATTATTCCAGTAGGAGTTAGATTGTTATTCAATCCCTGTATACGTTCACAACGAATTATTCCGACAGGTTCCAAGTCTGGCAACACGCTGTGATATAAACATACCCACATACAACATACATTGGTTAAAAATATATACATATATTGCAAAGACAATGCTATAATAAATATGAGTTCAATGAAAATAAACGATGACATTTTGATATGTCATATTTCCGCTTTTTAAATACTATTGTCTTATATGACATATTATGTGTAGTTAAATAAAAACATAAATTCTTTATTCAAGTAGGCCCGTAAAAGACTTTTTAAATCGTCATGTTAAAATATGTTAAATTAATTTTAAAACTACTACCTGTTTTGAAAGAAGATTCCACCGCAAATAACCTACGAGAAACTTAGTAGTTACTCGTATTTATTTACAGAGTATGTTTCTGTATGTACGTAGTCGGTCCCAAAGTTCTGTCATATATGAAAATAGTGATAAAAAGAAAAGTACCAATTCGTTTTTTATAAATTATATATTATATGAAAGAACATTTAATAAGGAATTATATTAACTTAAAATTATTCAAAATGACCGCCCTTATTTTTAATACAGGCCTTTAGTCGCCGCGGCCAGTCGTCTATCGCAGCACGCACCATATTCATGTCTATTTCAGCGACTGCTTTTATTATAGCTGACTTTAGACCGTCCAAATTTTTATGGGGCTTAGCACACACCTTCCTCTCTAAGACTTGCCGAATTTTATAGTCCAGAGGATTAAGGTCCGGACTGGAGGAAGGCCAATCTTCATGTCTTATGAAGTCGATGTTTTGACGCTCGAACCAGGCTTGAGTGGTCTTGGCTTTATGTGCAGGTGCAGAATCTTGCTGGAACACAAAGTGATGTCCTGAAAATAACGTGTTGGGCAGGTCTTTGACATGCTGATCCAAAACCGTCTCTTGGTACACTTTTGCACTGGTTTTGACCCCTTTTTCGCAAAAATGAACCTCAGTCAGTCCGTAGTAGGATACTCCTAACCAGACCATCACTGAAGATGGATGATGCCCATGTTGCACCCGCGGAACTCTTTTTGCTGCTTCTTCAGAGCTCCCAGCATACACTCTATCATTCTGTTTATTGTACTTTTCTTCTATATCGAAAATTTTTTCGTCCGTACAGAGTATATCACGATGTCGATTTTTCGCGTAGCGTTTCAACAACACCCGGGATATTTTGAGTCTTATTGCTTTTAGACGAGCATTAAGTAGGTGTCCACACTTTTTTTTGTAAGCTCGCAACTTAAGGCCTTCGTTTAAAACCTTTTTGATAGTTTTTCTACTGACCCCCATCTGCAATGCCATCAGCTTCTGTTTTCGGACAGATTCCTTCGTATGCGTGCCTTGATTGCTTTGATCACTGCTGGTGTCCTTGGCGGAGCGTGGCCGGCCAGTTCTTTTCTTATCCTCAACACTTGAAACTTCATTGTACCTATTTATAGTACGATACACAAACCTAAGCGATATTTTTAAATTTTTGAGCAACTTGAAAATGGTATTCGGCGAGTGCCCACAGCGGTGCAACGCTAAAACTGCTATTCGGTTTTCTTTGACGGTCCACTCCATCGTGAAAAATCGCGGCAAATGATAACTTTTTGTTTTTTAATAATTGACAAACAATCAAAAATGGAATGCAATTAAACTTTTTTTAAATCGTCTTCGAAATTGGAAAATAATGTGCCAGTGACAGAACTTTGGGACCAACTACGTATGTCAGTAAGAGTACAAATAAAGTTTTATATATTCTGCCTAGACACCAATTTGATTCAAATCTCACTACAATCAACCTTAACAACTCGTAATCAACTAAATTTATTTTAATTGGTCTGTTAAACTTTAATCATCTTGCCTACTAATGCTTGTTTTGGATGAAGATTAATAAATAAGTACATTCATATATTAAATTGCTATCTCACTTTGACAAACCTTTATCGTAAGTAAAATTAGTAAATAAATATACATAAAATAATACTATGTCTCGTCGTATAACAATGGTTTCTAAATGCATATGTATATATATGCGGCACTTGTACCAAATGAACTTTTTTACAATTTTAGTCTGTCTGTTTGATCCGGTTTATCTCTAGAACGGCTAACGGCTAACGGCTTTTGATGGGACTTTCACTGACAGATAGCTGATGTAATAAGGAAATAATAATAAAAACCCCCGCAATATCCAAACACTGTCCACTACAGTGGACTTTGAAATATTAAATTCCAATTTTACTACAACGAACCTTTATCGTAAGTAAAAATAGTAAATCTACATAAAAAGCTCTGTCGGGTCGTATAACAATGAGTACTATTGTATATGATTACTATCATCACTATTGTTTTCAAAGATATTAATTTAATGTATCTTTGCAAAATTGATGCAGATTTATTTATATAAGTACTCGTGTGGTTTAATATTGTTACAACGAACTAATGTATTATTATATATAATGCCTTATAGCTATATTAGAAATAATCTCCAGGGGATGATTAGTTACGTAATAAAATAGAGATTTGTATTAAAGGGTGCCTTAACCAACCCTAACATAAATTAAATTCTGACAATGTTACACGTCGAAGTAATAACCTCCTTTTCTTAGAAGTCGGTAAAAAAAATGAACTATCGCCGAATTTCGTCCACTGGGCGACCATTTGTTTTTTATTAAGGTATGACTATGCTGGAATCATTCTCGTGCACAAGCTTCGTGTTTCTCAGTTCAGACGTTTCCATCATAACATGTTACTATTAATTGATCTCAATTAATGTAATGTTGAATACGGGACGATTCGATGTCGCATTCTATTGTCTTACATTTTGATTCATCATTCGTAACGGATATCAATATTACGCACTACCAGTACTATCTGCTTGTGAGATTTTTTTAAAACGTTATGATTCGTTTGTACGGGTCTAAGGTATGGGTTGGAGATTTCACAGGATTGTTTAAAAAAATAGCAGCTACTTTATTCAAAGACCAGCGCTAGAGAGGGTTCGAGACTGGATTGGATTGATAATATACTTATCAATATCAATCTCGATAAAACTTTCAAAAAAATGTGGTCGTTATAATAAATGCTAATTTGGCTATTTTTGGATTTGTTTGATCATTAAACATTAAATAAAGAACTTTTCGTGGAAAATTTTTACGTCACAATGTCAATGACTGTAATTCAAATATCGTGAGCCAGAAATACAACAATAAAACTACGATGAAAGTAACCGATCTGTGCTAAACGAAAATCAACACGAGCTAGGCGCCTTGTAATCTTGACACGACACGTAAAATGACGTCAGCGTGACCGAAAAAAGAGGAGACAACACACACAAGTGTTGTCTCCTCTTTACAAGTAGGTGATCAAATGTCATCAAAACTGGCAGTGTAAGGAAATATCATCATTTCCTTACGTCGCCAATGCGCCACCAACCTTGGGAGCTAAGATGTTATGTTTCAAACAGGAAAATAACAATACTAAGTATTACTGTTTGGCGGAAGAATACCTGATGAGAGGTTGGCGCAAATCCTTGCCAAACAATCTCCATTGTACATCCCTCATATAATCAAATGACACTAAGAGTATAGCAGTAAGGGTAGGTATAGGTGCAGGATAGACTTTACGTACTTTCCAAGTGTAAACACTGGCAATATCCAGATTTCATGATTCTGGGAATTTATGAATAGAAATCCCAATAATTACTTAATTTTCTATCCAATTTGATCTTAGCATCCGGGTTCTGAAGCCTGATGAGCGATATACAAACAGACATCATACCTACGACTCAAAATATCTGATAAGAGTTTATTATTCAAGAGGCTTGTTTAAACATAATTTAAGAGCACTAATAGTGTGTATCTTATATTAAAAAATGTCCCGTTGCTAGATATGTTTGTTCAACTTAAGCTACCGAAAGGCGATTCGAGGAAAGCAAACAAGGCTCTTTCCGTATAATAAATGAGGAAAAATCTAAATTAATGTTTAGTACGTTTATTGTATAAAAATGGTAGTGTTTCTGGTTGTTATTTAACCTATCAGGGTCGTACCTATAGCCTATAGGTTATTTGACTATAGGCTAAATAATTATCTAATGCAAGTGGAACAAATCGTATCGGATTCAATGTTTTTAAATTAACAATTAAAATATACACTGTCCAGCCTTTATAGTAAACTAGCTAATCGCCCCGGCTTCGCATGGGTGTAATACTGATACTAAATAATAAAATACACAAAAACCGTCCTCTCGAATCACTCTATCTTTTAAAAAAAGCTGCATCAAAATCCGTTGCGTAATTTTTAAGATATAAGCATATATAGGGACAGACAGCGGTAAGCGACTTTGTTTTGTGCTATGCAATGATAGATTTAATATCCTTAAGTAACTTACTTCGTAATACCGAATGGCTGTCATATTTGTATAAGCTATTAGGCTTGCAACGTATCGTGATAATAATCGTGTACATAGTACATATTTGCCCACATGGCCGATTATTATCTCGACTAATATCTTATCGCCAAAACAATCAATACCCATTGAAAAAAAATAAAAGGATATTATTTTTTTGACACTCAATGCTATCGTCAGATAATATTTTGGTTCATTTGTTTTGATTGGCGAAAATGCTTAAAGCACTTTTAGTTAATACCTGAGGTTAGGTTTGTTTTATTTCGTGCAGGCGTGCGTGGGTTTTACGATCGAAACGTAAAGACAGTGAAAAGCGACTTCGTTGTATACCGTGAGATAAATAAACTAACCATAAGTCGCTTTTGAAAACGTCACGAGTGAGATCCAAAGTGAATTTCATAATAGCACCGCAGACAGCTGTTAGGAAAACATAACCGTCGCGACGAATTTGTAATGAAATATTATGGTGTGTTTCTTCTGAAATAGTTGGCAGTTGCTCTGATTGTAAATGTTTGTAATACTTTAAATATACTGAAATAAAATACGTTGTATGGTTTTTTTTTGATAAATTATGGAAATTACATAAGCATTTCTCTAAAACCCGCACATCCCAAAAGCTGTCAATTAACGTTTATGCACTATATGTTTACAATATGTTTACGGTACTAATAACGTTGTTGTAATTAAATTAATCCTACTAATATAAATGGTTTGTGAGGATGGATGAGTCGAGATGGCCCAGTAGTTAGAATGCGTGCATCTTAACCGATGATTGCGGGTTCAAACCCAGGCAAGCACCGCTAATTTATGTGCTTAATTTGTCTTTATAATTAATCTGTGTTCAGCGGTGAAGGAAAACATCGTGAGGAAATCTGCTGAAATGTGACAAATTTCATAAAAATTCTGCCACATGTGTATTCCACCAACCCGCATTTAAAGTATCAAACAATCAAATGTTTTTCAAGTAGACTTGTCACCACAAGAAGACTAAAGAGATAAAGGGAAACTTACGAAAAGTTTTGGCAACTGATTTAAATTCGTCCTTACTAATCTGAAATATTGCCCGTTTGATATGATATTGACTTCTAAGCATACTATAATATATATTTATGAGGTAACAATAATAATAAATAATTGTCTTATTTATTCATATCGTATGAAAATTAATTGAATCAAAATTTACTACTTACGTCAAACAAAGAAATTGAACATTTAATTAAATATGCAAAAAGAGTAATGTATTTTTGATAAAGCTTAACTACTACACCAAAATACGTATAACTTTTACAAAAAGATCCAACACGTTCTAAGATTTTTTTTATTTTATATGTACTATACAATTATTTATATGATTAGTTGCCGCTTTAAATTTAGACGATTGACGCGTAAAGTAACGAACGAACTTTATGTTCTTGTAATTAATATAACGTAGGAAGCACGTGCGTTTGTTTGTTATTAATGTACAACATTCCGTTGTTATCTATACATACGCTACTCTGTCGCGATCGTCAAGTCTTATTAAACATACTCTGTAATTAAAATGGTGAAAAGTAGTAATTATTGAGTATCTTGTCTGTTCTTCTCGACAGAATCTGCGTTCCAAACCGTTAACTTTATATTAAACTAGCTGTACCTGCGACATTGTACGCGTTTGAATTTAATAAAAAAATTATTATTGTAGCCTAAGCTACTCCTTATTATATCAGTTATCTGCCAGTGAAAGTCTCGTCAAAATCGGTCCAGCCGTTCCTGAGATTCGCCGGAACAAACAGACAGACAACAATGTAAAAAATGTTATTTTGGTATATGTACCGTGTACGTACATACGTATTGAGTAAAAAAGGGCTTTTTTTTTTATTACGCTGGAAAAACGCTTTACGCGCTTCCCCCACGTGATGGAAAGTGGGGGGGTGTGTGGGACACCCTGGAGCCCTGAACGCCGAGTGCGCCCAAGCACACCGGGTTTACCCACTAAAAAACCAGCGGTACCCTCTCCGTCTTTCGGCGGACGCCACGGGATCGCTTACGCATGCTACCGTGACGGGCCTTCAACAGCTAGGGGGGATTCCCAGGGTACTGGGACCGCCCCTGGTCCCTACGGCGCCTATTGAGGCGGAGGGAGAAGATGCGCGTAGCGCCTTTTCCTTCTCCCCGGTCGTCTTCTGCGGAGCGAGTCAGCGGCGGCATTTTTTTCCCGCTCCCGCTCCGCTGCTTCCTTCTGCGACATGACACTTTCGCAGAAGGAGCGCATCTCTGACCAGCACACCTCGCTACCGAGCATGGTGTTGATAACGCTTGGTAGCGAGAGGTCTCCGCCCAAAAAAGGGCTAACATAATATTACAAAGAGACACTCCAATTTTACTAAATGTATAGATAATGTATCATGACCATTTTAATGTGCCCCTATAAGCCTACTTGAATAAAGAATACTTTAATATTAATTTTTGATAAAATATTAAATTTATATTAGAAATATTGCTTTGTATTTCGCCAAGCATCGTATAGTTTTTCCTATATTATAATTTTAGCAATTTAATAAATAGATGAAACTGAATCGTGTTCCATACTTGGCTTCGTCTGCGTCCTAAATTTGTTCATCAGAATCATATTAGCGTATAAGAATTGAATCATTCAAACGGCTTGCCAAAACATCCTGTACATACTTAACATTGTCATAGGAATTGATTTGTTTACATTTTTGCAGTTGGATACATGCAAATATTTGCATATATACGTATAGTACTACACAACTTAGATGTAGCATCAGCAAAAATCATGAAACCGATCACATCCGAATTAAATATTTTTTAGTTTCTTATGTGAATATATTCTTTACACTAACGTAATATCATATGACCTTAATATATTCGTTAACTTGACACGTCGATTTACATGCACTTGCTTTCTCGGGTTGAACTGACTCGAGAATCTATAGCGATGAATAGCGTCGAATGACGCGATAAGGATCTATTTCTATTGGTTGTGTAAATCGACAATAATCGGTTTTATTGAATTTGCCGATGCTACATCTAAGTTGTGTCGTACTATACATATGTATATCTAAATGTGCTGTTTTGTATAGACCTTAATAATTTTCACAATTTTTTTCTTCAGTCCAACGTAAACGATAGTATGAGTAAATATGGATTAAAATTTGATGTCCAGTATCAATGTAAACTTTCAAATAATAACATCTATACAATTGATATTATCTTTTGTAACGTCCTGATTTCGAGAGCGTCAGTCATTGAAGTTTCTCGAAGACGCAACACACTATATATGTAGTACATTATAGATTTATGAAAATGAAAATTAACAAATACTAAGTAAATTTAAATAATTTCTTATTAATAACCTTTTATTAAACCATAAACATAGAAAATTGTTTTGGAACAATTTAAATGTGTGTATCTAAAATATGTACACTCATAATAACTATTTTTATTAATTACAAATTAGAAAATTACTACTGGTTATTTGAAAAGGAATTATCTCCGATTCATTTTTAATCCTTATTCAGATAAATATGTTCGTTACCTTAGGCGTTATAGATAGTAAAAATGATTCCTAAAACACTACAAAATTCGAATGAATGTTGTAGCTTTAAACAAAACCTTTATATATGATATAGTTTTATATGCAACTGAAAAAAACGTAACAAGTAACAACGTAAACATATTCTTGACATCCTTATATGTACTAGTAAATAAATAAATAAATAAACATGTTTTATTTCCAAGCGCTTTTCATTTTGACTCATAAAGAAAATGAGGAATTTTCTTTTATGCATTCTTATACGGTTTTGGCAAAATATAATTGATTAAAAAAGGAATTTTATGAGAGTTTCACTAGTAACAATATTCTCAGAGTCTGACCGTTAAATCGTTTCAATGTAAATAAATTAAGCGGCAATTCGCTTCGTCGTCCTGTGCATGAATAATACTTTGATAACATTTCAACGTTTGAGACGGTTCATTTCGTGACGATATTCTCATTTATCGTCAAAAGCTTTATGAATCATAATTATGAATTCCCTAACTACTTAGAGATAACCCTAACAATGGAAATATGCTATAAACCTTGTATTACAATAGGCTATTTGACTGGTTTTTAAAATCCATTTTATATTATTTAGTAATAGTTGATTTTTTTATTTCTAGTACATATTTGCTGAAAAATATCATATTAAAAATTCCATATTTAAATAACGCGCGAAAACGTTACTTAGACAATATGGCGCTGCAATGGGGTCGGTGACGTCACTTTGCTGTATTTTAATCTGTGGTACATATAGTAAAAAAGCAAGGTTTACAAGAAAGTGACTTCATCATAAGCTCGGCCAATCAGGAGCGTTTTGTGTCACGTGACAAACGTTTGAAAAAATGCATTTTTATTTATTGATTTTTGAATAAATTAAGTATTATTTTCAAGTTTTATTAGTAAATAACCATTTTTAAACTCATAATATACACTGATTACAATAATTCACAATTTATTTTTCGCATTGTCAAATAGCCTATTATGAATGTACATCTCT
Organism: Vanessa cardui; assembly: GCF_905220365.1. Lineage (NCBI taxonomy): Eukaryota > Metazoa > Arthropoda > Insecta > Lepidoptera > Nymphalidae > Vanessa > Vanessa cardui. The sequence goes on from NC_061141.1 coordinate 4,952,263, forward strand.
TTCAAACTTTACCTGACTATAAGCAGTTGACAGTAATAGTTGATTATCTATTGAAATCTATACTTTTATATTATAATATTGTAAATGTAAAAGTAACTCTATCAGTTCGCTTTCACGACCAAACCACTGATCCGTAGTTTGTATGAAGCAAATTAAACCCTAAGTAAGGACACAGGCTATATTTGTATCTCTAACGCGTAACACGCAAGCACAGTCGCGAGCGACAACTCGTTCTAGGTATATCAATCAAGCAAAATCCGGCAGACTTCCTTTCCTGGCGATAAGTTGCACGCTATATTGCTGCAGCGCTATACAGCGGCGATATACGTAGTTATAATATTATATAATACCTATGTACCTTTAATGGTAATCGGTCAAGCGGACTCGGAGTATTTTTATCTCAAACAAATATAGGTATGGACCAATTTTTTGTCGAATATAGCACAATAGAGATTACAACGGAGTGTGAATGATAATGATGAAAAATGTATTTATTAACACATTTTATATTTTATTTTCATTGTTTTCGGAGAGAGCATTTTAAGAAGATTGGTGTGATATAAAATTTAAGTCCCTACCAATATGCCTTTTTTTATTTATAAGTACGTGTTTGGACTATTGTAATAGCCGTGATATTATAATTTCTCCTAAATATTTATACGTTTGCATAGATCTTCGTCAATTGTATACTAGATGCGTCACTTGTATTGTCATTGTATACCAGAGCCCGCACAAGAACCACCGAAATAAGGTTCCAACGGATATCAACTATTAGTGGGTCATTTCTAGATTTATCGTAGCATAATGAGAAGTTATCTGTAACCGAGTGTTACAGACTTTCAAGGTTTCATTATTCATTCGCGCCATTACTAACGTTGAATACGACTTATAATGTTTCTCATTGAAGAGAATTTGAAGTTTTTTTTTTTAAATTGTGGTCGACCAACGTATAAATAGCTTATTCCAATGTTATTCATAGTAATGAATACCACCTCGTTTTATGTATCGTATTTTATTTTTATATTAGATGTTTGTATTGTAAGGCTAGTTGCGTGCTGTTTTTTTTTAATTAAGAATGAAGCAATCTTGAACCTCAACGATGGACATAGGCTTAATTCCTATACCGAACAATTAACGATCAATCCCTAAAATGCTTGCGAAGTCGCTACACACTATAAAACAAATTTGCTCCCCGCACTCTGTCTGTCTATGTATGCTTTGGATATTTAAAACTAAGCAACGGAATTTGATGCGATTTTTTTAATAGATAAAGCGATTAAAGGAAATGTATAACACATGCATAACATAGTAGAGAACACACACTGATCATTTTACAGGCTTCATATGATATTGTAAATAAAATATTAAATTAAAAATTTTAGAAAACCCCAACACAAAAAAGCTACGTTGTAAAATATAATAAAAGAAAACTAATCCTAAAGTACCTATATGTATAAGTACATAATTATGTATTAATATTTAAAAAAAACTTCGCGTTGGGTGCCGCAATTTTTTTGACATTATCTTATATAATAATTGGTGTCAAAATTGCACCCCTGCGAATCTGGAGCTTGTCTATATTATTATTAATATTATAAATGTGAAAGTAACTCTATCTGTCTATCTGACGCTCTTTCATGACCAAACCGCTCGGCTTGAAACGAATTCGATGAAATTTGATATGAAGCAAATTTGATTTCCAAGAAAGGACATACTTTTTTGCCTAACACATGACAACCGACACATTGAAACGAGCAAAGCCGCGGTAGAATACTAGTTCAATAAAAATACGACACTAGAACTTCTAAGCTATGTCATATATCAACGATAAGATAATACTTTTAAGATTCCAGTGTCTGTAGACAGAGCCATCGTCTGTCTACTAAAATATTGCCTATTTAATATTTATATATTAATTTATTCCGTATGTTTCATAAATAAACAAAAGCGGGGGTCGCGTCGTCTTGACTGATAACTCTTATCAGACAGTGAAGGTTATGATAATATATGTTTTATATGCAAACACTTATACATGTATTTGTATTATTTTTGAAAATTCAAGTAGAAAATAAATCATATATGTATAAAAAACTGAAGTTTCGTTATATAAATCTAATATAATTTTTACAGTTTTCAATCATATTGAATTTATTCATAATAATTTTGAATATTTATATGAAATAAAAAGATTTGCTTCAAATGCAGGGTTCAAGTCGTATACAGAATAGCGGCAATATTTTTTTAATGGTTACGTAATTTTATTATCTATGCAAATAAGCGGCAAACCGCTTGCATATCGTATATTTCTAAAACCCTGACCTACATTACTTACTTTAAATAAACAGAAAATGCTCATTAATTAAATAATGATAAAAGTAATAAAATATAATATCAATTGTAATTTTAGTATTTGTAGCATTAGATTAATTTTATTAAGTGTCTAATAGATGTGTTCATTCATGAAGATGCGTGACTCCACGTTTAATTATTATCGGCTTACTTTAGTCATGTAAGCACGAGTTTCACTCACAGTCATAGATAGCCATAGATAGAGTAAACTGGTCTAGGTACACTTATGAACTTTGTTCAGTTTTTTCATTCTTTTTCGTCATCATTAATTTGACATTCGTTAAAAAGAGACAGCATTTTTAATTAACTTCTACTCATGCTGTAAATTCGTTAAAATATCAAATGAACCGATGATCGTGAGCTAAAACCCAGAATTTTATAATTGCTTATAGTAGTGTACAAATCGTCGCTAGGAAACCTGAGTGTTTCAAATGAAAATCTGTCCACCCATATTGACATAGTAATAGTCACTGGAATATATATTTAAAAGGCATTTTACGTACAAATCAACACTTAATAAACAGAATATTTATTCTTAATGATTTGAACGTCCAAGGGACTACTGACTTCACACTTCGTATTTGGCATGTATTTAAACTTTATACCTTTACACGTTCCCGTGTAAAAGGTTTTTGACGGACAGACAGTTTGACAGATGGGTAATTATGGGGTTTCTTTTTTTCTTTAGAGGTACAAAATAAAAAAAAAAAGAAATTAAAAATATAAAACCTTATATTATTTTGAATAAAATAAGTTGAAATTGATGTGAACGAAAGTCCGATAGAGTATAAATTTGGACTATTTCACAATAAATTAATTCCCTACAAACCTACTCTCAAATGTAAACACTTATGTACTCATTCGACGATTAACAGTAAACGTTTATTAATCATTTTATTGACACAATTTGTATTTGTTATCAATGTTTTTATAGAATATATTTGAAAATTCTATATGTAATTAAGAATCGTCAAAATACGATAAAAGTCCTAATGACTAAATATTTAGTTATGGAAATTCACCGTGCTATAAAATTTACTTAATTCCTTTCGATATTGTATAAAATAATAACACGTAACTAGTGCGAAGGTAATACATATTCCATCATAACAAATATATAATTGTTGGTGTATTCGAGAAAGATTCAGCTAATTATTCAGTTATAAATTATAAGTAGCTGCATGTTTCTGGGAGTAAAATTTCCCTACTCATTCAGGAAATCTTTTATAATTTTAATTTTCAAAAATCTTTTCATAGTCTGCGCCTACATCGCGATAGAAGTTATGAAAGCTATCGCAATAATTATATACCCAAAATTAATTCAATTACAATTGTATATAACATTCAAAATTGGTTCTTGGTGTTTTGTCAATTGATGTCATTTTTCTAAAACACATCAAAACTCTTACGATAATTTAGTATATTTAAATTTATGTGTAACTATGTTGTCGTTTACCAAATCTCTATCATATTGCCAATAATTAAAAAATATATACATATCTTCAGAGCGTTACTGCACATGGAAACACGAAACAAGGTTTCGTTTTTTTTTATCATATAACTATTCCTTCCAGCGCCTCAAAAGGTCCTTATAACACAATACAATATAGGTACTTATAATATTCGATTACAATAATTCTACGATTAAGACAAAGTTAGTCAGTCAACCGTTTAATATTATTAAACATATATTATTGTATGAATAAAGTTTTGCCCTAATGAAATTTCTATCTAATTTATTACGAAACTCGTTTTTTTTAACGTTTTTCCCAAACGGTTTGTTTTGTTTTTTTCATTTATAATCGGATTTATTCACGAGGTTTAAAGTTTTGTGTAAATTACCTAAATTATGATAATACATAATTGGTGTTAGAAAATTTATGCCGACTAATTGATATTCATATTATGCTATAAAAGTGATATGTTGACCCTTATTCTACTCGTGCGATACCGGGCTTGGGACCTAATTATTATTATAGATATAAATAGCAAACTATCTTAGTCTAAATCATAACCTACAATATGACGTCATCTATTTCATTAGAACCCATTTGATCGAATACGCTAACTGTTTCTTTAGGATTCCGTAACCAAAGGATACCTTATTACTCCTCTATCCGTCTCTTTCTCTGTTCGTCGTCAGCAGGCTGTATCTCATGACAATGATAGACAGTTCAAAATTCACAGACGATGTAATACTGTTGCTGTTGTAACAACAGATACTACAAAACAGAATAATAAACACATTAAAGGGTTTCATGGGTTTAGATTTTCGTAGGTTGTACGGAACCCTCCGAGAACGTGTCTGACTCGCACTTGGCCGGTTTTTTTATAATTGTACGAACAGTTGTTAATTACATTGTTTAAAATGCTTTGTAACGCCACAGTTTAATTGGATAGCTATGAATACTGTTGATGAAAAAACTTCGTATCGATTTTGGAAATTTCGCACGTTCGTAATTAGTAAAATTAGGAGATACTTGCTAGCTTAAATTAATCTTCCATTATGATTTATGTGTTCTAACTACTGACCCATTTCGTCTAATAGTTTATTTATGTACAATTTACTTCAAATAATACTCAAAGAAGATTATGTATGAAATTCGAAGTCATAAAAAGTCGTATTGTAATTTTTCATCATTTTAAAATTAACGGGAGTATGACTTATCCAACAAAACAAAGGATTTAGTTACCAATTCAGGTAATTTTAATAAATTACGTAATTTTAATTATTACGGTAATTTATTAAAATTACCTGAATTTATTAAGGTAACGAATATAAAATAAAAAATAGAATTTAATGATGGACTTCCCTATTTTTCAAGTCAGATAAAAATATTTAGTAATATATAAGTTTGTTGACGTACTTTCTGTATTGTTCTATAACCTATTGTCTGTTTAATTCCAGTACTGGTCGAAGCATGCAACAATGAACCGTCGTGTCTCCAAGACCACGCTGGACTGGAGGCCATCACTCAGCTGCATAGACAGCTGGATGATGACGCGAACGGCAACGTCGACTTAAGTGAAAGTGATGATGTGAGTATTAGTCCTATTTGCTAGCCTATTAAACCTCAGGGCTTGAATAAAAATACCTTAAATTGAAAAAAAAGTAAATATTTCAAATTTAGAATAGAATGCTATTGTATAAAAATATGATACATTTTTACTCTGTGCCTTATTTATTTATAATAAAATCAATAAATAACAAAGGTATTATTTTATTCGCGCTAATCGAAAATACGATTAAGATTTTTGTATTTGGAACACGATTCATTTAGTGTTGAACTACAATATAAAATATACATTTTGATGTTGTTGGATGTTTTACATTTTATTGAAATAGTTTTAATCGAAGTCCGAAAGTAAAAACCGGTTATGTTTGGAGAAATCCGGATAAATGTTAACCCGATGTGTTATATTATCCTTAATTTAATGTTCACCTGTTTTTTCCAGTTTCTCCGCGAAGAGTTACAATACGACAGTGGCTATGAGAAGCGGCAGCGCGCCTTCCATCACAACGATGACATGCACATTTCAGTCAAGGAGCTCTGGGAGGCATGGTTGCGGTCAGAGGTGAGGTACTACTGATACATTTGTTTTGTCTGTGGCTATACAACAACGACAGCCTTTAAATTTCCCACTGCTGGGCTAAGGCCTACTCTCCCTTTGAGGAGAATGTTTGGAACATATTCCACCACGCTGTTTCAATGCGGTTTGTTGGAATACACATGTGGCAGATTTTCTATGAAATTAGACACATGTAGGTTTCCTCGCGATGTTTTCCTTCGATGCCGAGCACGAGATGAATTATAAACACAAATTAAGCACATATATATATAGGGGTGCTTGCGTGGGTTTGAACCCGCAACGGTTAAGATGCACGCGTTCTAACCACTGGGCCATCTCGCCTGTGGCTTTAAGTTCGGTTTAATTGTTTTTATCAAGTAGGTAAATTGTTTATTGATTTTAAATTGTCTACAAGTTATGCAAATTGAATATGGAATGACGATCCGTAAATAATTATAAAAAAAAATAATGGCTATCAATATATGATCATTACCAAAGTGTTGACTATTGTCTAATTGTCGCATAGAGTTAATACTCGAAATGATTTCAATCTTAAAGTTTTGCTAAATTATTAAATTCATTTCTTTAATTGCATCACGTGATCAATCGAATAAATACCTAGTAATTTTGTATAAGCGAATGTAACACTGTACGTTTACCTTTTCACGCTTAAACCGCTAAAGTTTTAGTCACGAGAATTATCACTTAAGATTATGAAAAGCCTTATGAATTTGAATGAGGAATCGATCAATGTAGAGGGTAAAAGGAGGGTGAATATTTGTGTGCTGTAAAGTTTTATAAATTTCGATTAAGTTTAATAATTTTCATTCATTCAGGGCTTTCCTTTAAACGATTTTTTAAATGATTCTAGACCCGCTGATGGATTTAATTACTTACGTGTATGATTTAGGGATTAATCTTGCTTGAACCAAACATATGGATTGTCTATAGTTCATTTTGTCTGTTTTATTAAATTTGTTTGTTTATCCTCGCCATTAAGATATCGCGAAATCAAATTGAATTTAAAAAATATATTGGAATTATACTATGTCGACGGTGTAACAGAAAACGTGCTATAAAACTTATGTTTTCGATATAAATATTACAATAATTAATACAAATATTTTAATGATTATTTAATAGTAATATCAATTATATTCATATTGACTTCCATAATTAGTGTCTAATTAGAGGAATCTGATACTACGGTAGAGTTCAGGAACTTTAAGTGTTTCCGAGGCACAGTACTAAAATTCTAATTAGTCCAAGCGGATTATAAAAAAAATTAATTAAATCTTAATAATAGTCAGTGGTGGTCTAACAGGGGGGCGGAAAGGGTGGCTCTCCCGGATCTCCAGTCTTGGGGGACCCCCAAATGCATGCACATTACCCTGATCAATTCCTAAACAAGACTAAAAATGTGCTTAGTAACTGCATAATTTCATCAAAATCAAAACACTACAGCCATCTAGAATTTACAAATTTACATAAATTGAATATTTTAATATATAACATCGAATTGCCGCCCTTGGGCTACTGATAATATTAGTCCGCTACTGATAACAGTTATAGTAAGAACCGAATAACTTTAGAAATCTCGTGATCTGCAGTATGTAACCCATTATATCAACGTTGAATCAAATAGTCAGTAAAATTAGTAAAAAGCTGTAGTATCAATGTAATACTTTTATAGATGCAATGTATGAACAAATATAAGATTCAGATGTTTCATACAAATTGCCAATAGATCTGGTAAAATTATCTTATTTACCACAAAGAGCTTTTGATTCATTCATCGTTATTTTTAATAATAGGACTTTCAAAATCAAAATAAACTTAATTCAAGTGGGCTTTTATTAGATCAGATAATCACATCGCTGTCATTCAAAAAGCGATTCCATAATGCATATTCAACATGTAGACCAAGATTTGATACATCAAAATATTTTTTATTCAAGTAGGATCATAAAAGCATTTAAATCTTCATGTTACATTTTTAAAATAAATGTAAAGTTATTACCGGTTCGCAAAGTAGATTCTAGCGAGAAGAACCGGCAAGAAACTCAATAGGTCAATTTTCCACCATTTCAATTGTCTTGTGATGTATCAAAACAATTTTCACATTTGTATTTACTTCTCCTGTTGTTTCTATAGTACCAGTACATAAATAAGTAAGTAGTTATGCCCGGAGAGCACTTTGTTCACTATTGATTTGGCACGAACATTTCAGATTTGAGTAGGTTTCCATCCAGTAGGTTAGTTCATTTAGATTTTTCTATGTTATTTATTTATTTTTAGGTACACAATTGGACGGTTGAACAGACGGTGGAATGGCTCTCCGAGTCAGTCGACCTGCCTCAGTACAAGACACTGTTCCTTCAACATCGCGTCACTGGAGCCACCCTGCCAAGGTAAAACTGACACTAATAATGCTATAATACATACATAATAAATAACGTATATTTGAATAAAAATTAAAATTAAAAATCAAAACAAAAAATGCTTATAAAATTTAATATATATTTTTATTTATAAGTTTGTAATTAAGTTTTAAAAAAAATAAGGAATATGGTTGGTTCTTTAGCTTTAATTTCACTTTTAAATGTCAGAATTATTTAGTCAGTGTCGCGCTAACGTATGGTACTATTAAATTTCTGTACTCAAATAGATGAATCATTTGAATTGTTTTACAGTATAAATTAAAATTAAAACTACCCGCCAGCTTGGAATATAGATTCCCTTAAGAAGTAACTAAACCGATGGTAAAATTATCCTCTAAGATATTACAAACATTTTCGCACATACAATAAAATTGGAGTGTATGTCTGTTTGTAATATTAAAATAATTGCTTTCTACTTAATGCATATGTATTTCGCTATATGCAACGTGTATAACGATGCATATAGCGAAATAACATTTTTTTACAATTTTTATCTGTCTGTCTTGTCTGTTTGTTGCGGCTAATCTCCGGAACGGCTGGACCGATTTTGACTGGAATTTCACTAGCAGATAGCTGATGTAATAAGGAGTAACTTAGGCTACAACTATATATTTTATTGTTTCATTAAAATGCGCACGAAGTCGCGGGCACGGCTAGTTGATTAATATAACTGTTGTTTCAGATTGGCGGTCAACAACATGCAGTACTTGAGCAATGTATTGGGTATTAAAGATCCGATCCACAAACAGAAGCTTGCTTTAAAAGCGATGGATGTTGTTCTCTTCGGACCCCCTAAAGGTGAGTTTGTTTTGGACCAATAGAATTAGAGATTTATTTAAACTATTTTTGACGACGTCCGTGGTCGAGTGGTGTATACACCGGTTTTCATGGGTACGCCACTCCGAGGTCCTGGGTTCGATTCCCGGCTGAGTCGATGTAGATTATCAGTAGTTTTCTGTTTTGTCTTGGGTTTGGGTGTTTGTGTTACCGTCGTTACTTCTCATTTTCCATAACACAAGTGCTTTAACTACTTACATTGGGATCAGAGTAGTGTATGTGATGATGTGTATATAATAGTTTATATACTAATCAACAACAACAGCAGCCTGTACATTTCCCACTGCTGGGCCTTCCCAATGCCTTCTCTCCCATTGAGGTGAAGGTTTGGAACATATTCCACCACGCTGTTATAATGCGGGCACAGGCACATTAATATACAGTGGTGCTCGTTTGGATTCGAACCCGCAATCATCGGTTAAGATGCACGCGTTCTAACCACTGGGCCATTTTGGCGTGGGTAGTTAGTATATTGGTATAACATTGCGATTTGAAACGTGACTCGCGAAAGAAACTTACCACTGGAAGTAGACTAAGTACTCCCAAACTAATCACCGATGGAAGACTACCACCGATATCGTCCCTTGTATGTTCTCTGATATTCAGAGTACCAGGATCAATATGTATGACGTCATAGTTTCAACTCTAAAAATAACCAACTAACCACGCCCACTTGCCGTGAACCACTGTGACTGACCTTGTGTCCCCTCCATAGCATACCTTCCTGACAGGAGAGACGTAATTAATTAATAACATGTAAAATATTGCAATTCATCGCCATAGTTATGAACACTTCATTTAATACTAAATTACTGCGTTCATTTAGACTGATCGTAGTGAAAGACAAATATAATAAGAGCATTTGTATATTTATTTTATGTAAATGATAATTCGAATTATTTTTCTAGAATATTTACAATAAAATTCAATTCATTATTTTATGTATTGGATTTATTTAATTGTTGTTAATTAAATGATAGAAAATGTTACAATAAATCATAATAGCTAATTAGTCAATCAATCGTACACGCACGCATGCGCATACACGAGCACAAACGCACGTACTTACGTTTGTATGTATGCGTTTTAATACATCTATGTGTGCGTAATGTGTTCTATATCCGATTTGAATTAATCTTGATAGTATCACGTTGATATTTCGATTTTCGTCATTGCAGGGTTGCCATATTTATTTATTATTTTTTATTTTTTGTAGTAAATTACATATATAGGGTACCGGTACAAGGAACATAATGTGAATGTTTATTATAAATAAATGTATACAAAAATTAGTTAAATCATCAATCAATCAATCTTGTCTCGTAAGTTTAGATTTTACATCCCTGAGCGGCATTTCCCAAGTGAGTGTATGGCGGCTTGGCCTCTCAGACCTCGGAGCCCACAGCATGATCTCTCTAGTACCCACCATTGTCCACGGCTTGTGTCACAACTTATGTTTTTAATTAGATCTTGCCTTAACGCGAAGATTTTTTTTTTGTGAATACCTGGAAATTATATTCTGTCATATGTTAAATTTTTATTTAATTAGTAAATCAGCTACCAAACTACGGTTCGGAACTTATTTCATATAAGTTCTGAATCTGTATAAATACATTGGCTTATATTTTATACCGAAATTAATTTTAATGCTAATTTAAAGTTGATGAGTTTTTAATCATACTTTACCTAATGATAAGTAGTATCCACCGCCCAAAAACGTATGTTCTTTAGATGTAAGATGTATCTTCTTTAGCCTGTATAGTTTGTTCGCGTTAAGAATGCAGTGAGTTGTCATTGTTTACCGGCTTTACTCCGCCCTCTGACCAATCAAATCTTTTTTAACAGCAGGGTGAAGGTGTATGCATATTTGTGTTAAAATTCCAACAAATTATATTTGTTTTAAAGACTAAGTATAATGAATGTAAAAAATACACATTAAAATAAAAAATCGAATCGGGGTGTTTAATCAACAAAATTCTTAACACTATATACAATCGTTTGCGAATCTTGCCATCGCGATGTAGAAATTTACATATTTTGACATAACGTCATCTAGTAGCTATAGGTTACATTAATTATTACGTGTACAGCTTGAATAAATTAAATATAAATATATAAATAAACAAAATTTAAATTATAAAAATAAAAATATCAGTTAATAATTAATTAAATGTGAACTTGACTTTGTAATTTGAAAAGATTTGATTGGTCAAAGGGGGCGGAGTCAGTCCGGTAAACAATGACAATTCACTGCATTCTTAACGCGAACAGACTATAGTTACACTGGCCCACTCACTCTTCTAACCAGGACATAACAATACCAAGTATTGCTGCTCGGCGGCAGAATATGATGACTGGATCATACCTAGCCAGACGTGCTTGCATAAAGCCTAAAAAGTTGTTGAGGGTACTTGAACTACGTGAGAAGTGATTTTTACTTCTTGTGCAATCAATGTCAATGTCTCTGCGCGTATGTAATCCTTCAGAAGGCTTATTCTGATATCTTACTTAAATGATTGGATAGAGATAAAAATATAACGAGTGTTTCCATTATACTATTTTAAAACTGAATAACGGAACAACTTGTTCAAAATTCCTTCCGACAAACAAAACACATAACGTTTTTTTATCGCCAAACACTAAAACAACAATGCATGAACGAAATTATTGTTGATACAGTTGGTAAAAATCACGTGTTGTATCCACTTTACAACGGCATGCAAGTCATGTGTTACCCACCTACGCCGGTGTCAAAACTGTTACTGTATAGTATTTGATATTTAATTAGTGATCACTCACACTAAAAGCAAAGATGGCCCAGCGGTTAGAGCGCGTACATCTAAACCGATGATTGCAAGTTCAAGCCCAGACAAGCTCCACTGAATTTTCATGTGCTTAATTTGTGTTTGAAATTCATCTCGAGCTCGGCGGTGAAGAAAAACATTGTGAGGAAACCTGCATGGTTTCTTCAACCCGCATTGAAGCAGCGTGGTGGAATATGCTCTTAATCTCCTCAAAAGAAGTGGAGGCCTTAACCTAGCAGTGGGAAATTTACAGGCTGTTTTTATTATTAGTGATCACTTACCATCTTTTTGTTAAGGCATGCCTTCATATTAAGAGTGTATTAAAAATTATAAGTCAACTATTTTTTATCAAATAGTTCTTAAGTTAAAATCTTTTTTATTAGCAACCGCAATGTACTAAAAATAGAATAATTTAATATACTAGTCTGTACCTTACCAAAAGGTTGTATCAAAAGCATAAAAGAAGCACACATACATATACATACATAAGTGCGTTTATAAAAACTAGTTACCGCATACAGATTATTTTGCCGACGCGCACATTACTCACAATATAAGTCAAAATCTACAAATGCTAATATATTTAAACAAGCTTGTAAAATTGTATGATGATTAATTGATTATTATCATTCATAATCAAGGTTCAACTTTATACATATTTTTTACTCTAGTACGTTTGACTCTAAACACCTCATAAGAAATATATCAATAAAACGCAGTGCGATCATAGCTTACCTCAAGCTTACCTCCGGTGTATCTAATTAGAATCCTTTTTTTTATGGTATAGGTTGGCGGACGAGCATAAAGGCCACCCGATAGTAGGTGGTCACCATCACCCATAGACAATGACGCTATAAGAAATATTAACTATTCCTTACATCGTCAATGCGCCACCAACCTTGGGAACTAAGATGTTATGTCCCTTGTGCCTGTAGTTATACTGACTCACTCACCCTTCAAGCCGGAACAGAACAATACTTAGTACTATTATTAGGTAGAATAACTGATGAGTGTGTGGTACCTACCCAGACGGACTCGCATAAAGCCCTACCACCAAGCAAAATTATTAGTTTAAAAATGAAAATACTATAGTTAAACTTACCTGAAATTGTATATTACATATTACGAAGTCTTGTCATAAATAATTTCAACAATAATCAGCAAAAACAATAGAATAACGTCATCGTCTTAATATAGTATATAAAAAAATGTTCATACGCGGTAAAAAATTGGCGGGATGATACAAATGCTATGAAGTGAATACTAGTATAGTTTTAGTGAATGTGAAGTCGTGGGTGAGTTATGTTTGAAGTACTGGCAATGTTATTAAATCATACTTGATAGGGTTACCACAATTGTACTTATTAGCGGATAGTGTTTAAAATTATTTCAAAATAACTTGCTTATAATTTTCGTATTTTACACAAGACAGACATTATCATACAATATGTAATCAAAATATATTGTTTAAAACTTTCACTATATTAATACTTTACATCGTGAACTGGTTTTAATTGATCATTCTCTATTTATATTTTGTATTCTGATTTCTGACACTTGTACTGGACTTGGAAGTGTTACGCTTTTTATAATAGAGATAATAAACATAAAAATTTTCTAATCTAAACCAATAACCGACTCTAAATCCTCCTCCAATAAACTACTGGTAATGTAAAAATCAAAGACGATGACTTCAATTGATCTCAAAACGACTTACTAATAGTGTTAAAATGTTGATATACTTATCAATTTTATAATTTCCTAAATACTTAGGAACAAGATCAAGAACTTAAGAAGAAAACCTATAAAAACCTGTAGCATAATAATTAATTTATTATATCAGATTTTTAATAAAATAACTAAACTAACGGGAAAACTTTATTCATCGGTATATTTAGTCCACTACACTTTTTAAATTGAAGACTTAAGAAAACTTTGATTTTGACTATGATATGAAGGAGGCGCGAACACATACAATTCGGATATACAATTTTTTTTTGTATATAATATATCCAAATATCGAAATTTTAATTTGCATAGACAATTTCCTTTCGATAATAATCGATAATATTAAGACTATTACGAAATTATATACGTGTATTATATTGTTTGAATTATGTTATAATTGTATAGAACTGTAGAAAATCAAATCTAGAATACAGTTCAATTTCATCGTCACATGCCGTAATCGCAGTGTGGAGCTAAACTATCTAATTAAAACCAATTAAACGCTCAGTTCCGCCATACGTGACTCATGGCCGCACAAAAGTTATGTTACAGTATTACGTATTAATTTCTGGATTATTTTTATACAAATCTGTATGAAAAGGGTACGAAACTACTTGTGACTCTTTCGGGGAGAGGTGGCAGTTTGACTTGGGATTGATGTGAATACGTTTTAAATTTATTGTAATTGTTGAAACGATTAAAATGGTAAGTGAATCTTATAACGACAAACTTTCGAATTACCTAAATACTTTATAAGGGTTTGTAGAGTCGTGCAATATTCAGCGTTAAGCCTAAGATGTATAGCCGAGTAAATTACCTTTTGAAATGTCTCATATCTTGTATGATGGTAAAGTTCTTAAATAAATTAATAAAATTGCATAAGCTTTTTGGGATCTAAATTGCAATACAAATACATAAACTATACATAAAACTGATTAATATGTTTTTATTTTAATAAAGTATCATACAATACCTTGTTAATTCTGACATATTTGGGTTCTAAATTTGACACCCAATTGATAATCATTAATTAACACAACACAGTGTTAAAGTTTTAATTTAAAGTCTCCTCAATATTATATTGATAGATGACTCATTTTTTTTTACAGAGAAAAGTCAAAAAGTTTCCGTTTTTATTTTACTTTGTGTATATAAACGTTGTGCAAAATACTTTTGCTACTATTATTCTATAATGCCGCCGTAAGTACTTCATAGGTAAATTAGCCCATAATGGATGTTTACCTCATTACCACTCAATGCATCGTTGCAATTCATACGATTCCTTCAAATAGCGTGAATTGTAGTGTCACTAGTCTTACATCACGGCGTTCAAGTATCATTTGTCTCATTCAATACCAAGTTTTGTCGGAAACCGTTTGTGGTTTATAATTCGGTTTTGATGTTATTTGACATTTTTTTCGCGACTATTTTCGTGACCTCAGTGAGAATAACCTTGTGATTAATAGTGATGAGATAAATGGTGTTTGGTACAACAATAGCTTCGCGTGCGGCGTCTCTCATTGACTTCCTGATCGGAGGACGATATGTTGACTTGACTGATGAAGGTTTAAATGAACTGGATTATTTATTAACGCCACATTATGAACATTATTTATTTATAATTTATACACTATTATTATTGAATTATAGATAGTTTCGTAATAGAATTTGCTGTGCTGTTATAGTAGCTAACAAGATAAGATCGCGAGCTTAAAACCGTATAGTTTTAATGCATGTTGCGTGTTCTCAGGACCTAGGTTCGCGGCCCTGGTTGGGTCAAAAGTTATGATATATTTATGTCAAGGAATTACATAGGAGTGACATTACGGGGACAGAATTATCGGTCTGCAGTAGTTGACGACTACTGTTATTATATAAACAAACATTATGAGTATATATAAAATACATACAATTTTATAAAGTACTAGTAGAAGTTCCCGGCTTTGCTCTCCTTTTAGGGTATTAGTTATGTACCAGGCATAAAATTAGCCTATGTCATTCTTTGGAGTTCAAATTTAATTCATACCGAATTTTATCATAATCGATTCAGCAGTTTGATCGTGAAAGGGCTACAGACAGAAATACTTTCACATTTATAATCTTAATAAAGATTATATTATTGTAGTGAAAGAGTCAATTTTGATTTTTGTTATTTAAGATTTATTTACTCCAATAGACAAAACTGGAACACTAACAATATATTCCGTTTTGAGCGATCCGTCTGTACCATTCTGATAATTTAAAGATAAATTCAGAATGAATTTTAACCTAACTCTACCAAACTATTTACATGACATATTCACAGTTCAGTATTTCTGTGAGCAGAAACTCGAAACTCACAACAGAACACGACCGTGAAATGTCAGAATGTGATATGCAACTTTGAGTATACAACAAACAACAACAACAGCTTGTAAATTCCCACTGCTGGGCTAAAGGCCTCCTCTCCCTTTGAAAAGAAGGTTTGGAACATATTCCACCACGCTGTTCCAATGCGGGTTGGTGGAATACACACGTGGCAGAATTTCTATGAAATTTGTCACATGCAGGTTTCCTTACGATGTTTTCCTTCACCGCAGAGCACGAGATGAATTATAAAGACAAATTAAGCACATGAAACAGAGGTGCGTGGGTTTGAACCCGCAATCATCGGTTAAGATGCACGCGTTCTAACCACTGGGCCATCTCGACTCAACTTTGAGTATAACAATTATAAAATATATTGACGCATCAAAGTCGCGTATCACCGAAATTCGGTTGTCAACAAGTGAGATACGAAGTGAATTCTTAAAGATCGCACTGCAACATTTCCACTGGTACATTACAAGCTACTGTTTTTTAACCCCCGACGCAAAAGGACTGGGTCTTAAAAGTTTGACGTGTCGGATCCGATTTTAATGCGTTTTTTTTTCAGTCGAAAGTGTTCTTAGCTATTTTTGGTGGAAATCGGTTCAGGTCTTCAAGGTCATCAAGTCGCTTGTTAGGTGTGATAGAAATGTTACACGCTCAGTTTGCTTGCAAGCATATGTGGGATCTCACAGTTGAAACACTAACGTCTTCTGGAACCACTAAGCTGGTCTGCTGTTAGGGCTCGAAGATAGGAGACATAATCCTTGACTGCCTTTTAGTAAACCCATCCAGTTTGGACTCCTTGGGTTTGTCGTAACTAGTTCTCTTTATGTTTTTAATTGACGAGGACCTGATGCTGGAATTCTGGAACCTCTGGTCTGATGATAGAGCTCGAAAGTAGGAAACGCTAACCCTTCTCTACCTTTTAGTAAACCCATCGAGTTTGGGCTCATTGATATTTGTATTTATTGAATTAATTTTTCTTTAAATTTTTAAACTATCTGAACCAATGTAATTATATGTAAAAGGGTATAACATAACATTGTAGTTCTTTTTTTATCATACAGTGAAATTGACTATATAGCTTAATTTATTAATTTACTCACAACTGATATATTTGCTCATTTCCTTAGAATAAATACGCCAAGAAGCCGTATCAAAGTGATACCTGATTTTGTGTAACACAAGTACATAGAGGTAGTAAATATATACGATTATATATTAAGTATTAATTTAAATATAACTGTTTTATTAATTCCTACTATAATCAAACCACCATTCAAGTCTAGAATAGTTGAATTGTAGGTCTGTAAAGTATGTCTTATATAAATCTAAATAAATAAAATATGTCTTTTACAAAGAATAGCGAATTACATTAATTGAACTTGTGCGAATTTTGGCGAGTAAATATGAAAATAACTCTAATTGTCTTACACCTTAGGGTCGTAGGCGTAACGCAATTAATATTATATTCTCATCTCTCAGCAAGTGACACATTGGGCACAAATAATTTGTAGTTGTAGTCAGTAGAGTTGTGTAAGGCTATATTGGCCATCGTTGGTGTAAATATGAAAATACCAAAACTATCCTTTGAGATATTCACTGTGGTACCAACTTCTAGCTCTTTGACAACATTAGTAGATCTTTGAGTAAGCCTGTTTGGGGTAACACCCATTCATCATAATATCATGTATCATCATCTAGCGTCGATTTGAAGGTTGACCAAACTAGTACAAATACAAGCGTAAGGAAGGAGGAAGGTGCATTGCTCATGTAGAGAATAGTCAAAAAATTTACGATGCCAATGTTTATTAGTGTTGGTTACCATTTGCAGGATGGCCAAATAAACAAATGGTCCTTAAGAGAATGAGCTCAAGAAAAGATGTACAGTCGGGGTAAGAAAAGGTTCGTCACCTTAAGATCTATTTTTGTGTGCTCAGTATGAGCGATGATCTCCTTGACCAATTGAAAATAAAACATTGCGTCGTAATCATTTTATGTTTAGATTCAAAGGGTACTAAAAGTTTAATAATAAAGGAAAAAATTTGAAAACTCACGAAGGCTTTCTTACTCTGACTGTACAAAGACGATCCAATCGCTGAGAAAGTGAGCCCTTCCAGATAGTTATTCAGTAGCGATTATAAATAATAACACAAAAAACTAGTATGTACAAGTATGTATATGACAATAATTTTGCATCAATAGGCATACCCATTCAAATCTTACGATAAAAAATAATATTTATACTTAATAGAATTTAAACTCTGACGCAGCGCACGAAGGTTCATCATCTCTTATCTAAACATTAAAACAAAAAGTACATAATAACATCGTGCGAACTTGTTACATCTTATTTAAAGATGGCGTTTTTCTTAAACGCTTATGAAGTCTTAATATTTGAGACTATAATGTATTTTCCTGCTTCTGTTTTAATGTTTTCCTTGAGATTATGTATTTTATTCGCTATAAATTGTCATTTAAATGATTTAATTAAAGCAATTAATCATAATTCTATGTTATTTACGATTAAAAATTATTAATTGTGATGTATTGAAAATCTTTGTTACTTTCTCATCAAACGTAGACTTATTATTATTTGAGTCATTTGCTTCCCTATCAGATCTTTTTAGTAGTTTAATTGCTTTCATAAAATAGCTATGTAATATGACTGAATATTCCATGGCTCTGAGATTCTTGACTTTAAATTTAGGGTAAAGTTAACGGATTTCAGTGCTTAAGGTTCGTAGATATCCCGTAGGACCCGGTTCGTTCCTAAGGACTCTTGAACTTTTATAGTTTCATTATCTTAAGTAATTAATTGTTATAAGTAACCCGGAGTCTCACCCAACCCTATACTACTAAGTTAAAAATAGTTATAAGAAAAATACACGACTATGTCAAAAGTAGTATGATAAAATTGACAATTGTTTTGTAGTGTGTTTGTTTTGTTTTAGAAGATCATCTTTATGAATGACACTTTTTCTTTAAGTTTTTTTTTATTTAAATAATCAATATTGACATCAACAGAAGTACATTATCTCAAATGTTTAGACACTTATACATTTTATTCATCGTAAACTATATAGTTATCTAAATGATCTATGGAAAAACCATCTTTAAAATTTTAATACATTTTTATAGACTACACGTTACTATGATCATAACGTTTTATTTTCTTAGAAAATGCTTCGAGTTACGGTTTCAAACTTGAAGTTAATAAGTTAACAAAATAAATGTAGTTAATTTACATTAATGACTAAAAATATATATAATTTTTTTATTTCACTTCAATCAATCAATTGTAGTAAGATGAAAACTACAAAATCTAAAAATTGAAAGTCATATTTTTTAGTTTATTGTACTGATACGTTGCTATATTTTAGACCTGTGTAGTATTCTTTAATCTACTTCGATTTATTTCTATATGTTAATTCATATTAAATGGTATATTTAACGGTATCAAAAAACAAAAACCATCAAAGAAAATAAGAAATATATATTTATATAATATTTCAACAACGACATGCACATTAATGAAAATGTGAATAAAACTTAATTATTTTGCTTGGTTAGCATTTTTTTGCTTTTATTTCTGAAATGATTATACTGACAACACTAAGATCATCGATAAATAACAAACAAAAAAAGAAAATCGATTAAGAAAAATGTACTGTACTATTTTGATTTACATAATATGTTCTATATTACACGTGTCTAATTCTAATTCGTCATCATTGTAATTCATGTGTCACATGGGCATCCATTTGTTGCCTAATAAGATAATTCAGTAAAAATTAAGAAAGAGTATTTAAAAAATAATACAATTCTTTTTTTAAATGTTTATCCAATAGATTATCAATTATATTTATTCATCTGTTAAACTAAGTCAAACAATAGCAATGAAATGAGCATGAGCAAATGAAATAGTATGGGTACATTAAAAAGAGTGATTACGTTGATGAATGCGCTAGCGTTAAAAGAATCATGATATTGTCAATTAACATTGTCGTTAGTTGTCTAAGCACTTAAGGCACGTGTACTTATAACATTTTACGTCCAGCCACGGCTTATCCACTCGCTCAGGATTCGATTTCACACGTGACATTGCCGAAATATTCTGTGCCCTCTGGCACAAATAAAAGCCAAATAAAGAAATATGAATATAATATATTACTTTTCTGTCAAAGAATTTTCAGCCGTAGTCAATGGTGCCTTAGAAAAATATAAAAGAGTTGACCTAATATCTATCCGGTACTTTGTTCAGAGAGTTAAGAATGAAGAGAGTGTATATTTGCCCATAGTCTTGTGATCAATAATGTCTTCTATATATATCATTGGTCAGGAACGACATTTGGTCAGATGATCTACAATCTACATTTTTATTTATAATTCCCTTAAACTACACCTTGTCACTAGAAGGCAGTCGATGGAAAGACTGGTTACTCGCATCTCTCCTGCTGGGCGCCGTAGTGGGCGGCTGGGCGGCGCTCCGTGCTGGCCGCGCAAGCCGCCATCAGGTGCAACGTATGCTGCGTGATATGGAACAGCTCAGGAAAGCCGAGATGGCTCTCGATGATATGCAGAAGGAGCTCGAGAAAGCAAGATTGGAACAGGTAGGGGGTCGAGATTTAAAAACCGTTTAAGTTACTTCAAAGTTTTCATATGATTCAGGTGAATGAATACAGCAACATTTGGTAGAAAAATTCCCATATTTTTTTCATTTTCCTATTTAAGTGATGTCAAGAAGATATGAACTCTAGATTTTTTTTTCTTAGAGCAACATCAAAGTCAAACTGTAGAACCTAGAAAACAGTGCATATTAATACCGATCGATTTGAATTGGAAATGTTATTTAAATAACGATAAACGTTTGGACGTTTAGCACGCACGAAATTATAATTTAATAAAAACAACAGAATCGAGGTTATTAATATAAAAAAGAATATTTTATAATTGTAGTATTGTGACCGATTTGTAATTTAATTTCAGGAAAATGTGACTACTGAGAAGAAGAATCTAGAAAAGAAATTACGAGAAGCTGGCGACACGCCGCTTTTGAATTCAGCCTCGTCTGATCTCGAAGTGACGCAACTGAAAGCTGAAATAGAAGTAAGCCTACTGTTAATTTACTTCATGAAATTATTTATTTACGTAATTAAATATCAGGTTCTATGAAAACTACTACTACTGAGTACTATGAAATGCTATAAATTTTGTGATTTTTGGGGCACGAATTCCAGTTGTCTGAAGGAATCTGATTCTCAGTTTATTATGACCATTAAAAAATTTTGCTTTATCTAATAGAATTTTTCATTTCTTTTTCTACGAATTCATAGATGCTTAGAGGTGAGCTCCGTCGAGCCGAAGGAGAACTCGAAGATAGATGCTGGGCTCCTCCTCCAGGACTACAGCAATGGCTGCAACTGACCCATGAGGTGGAAAACAGATCATACTTAAGAAAGAAACAGCAGGCAGACGGTCAATTGCAACAAGCAAGGGAAGCGGTAAGTCTAAAGTATAAATTATTAAGTTTGATTTTAATAAGCAATATAATATATACAAGTAAAACATATAAATATACATATACTAGTTGCAAAGTAAAGTAACAGCAGCTTCAAGTTCTCCAAATCCATTCAATTAGGACGGACACACATTTTTTCCATATGTGTCGATTTCTCAATTTGATTTACAGAATATGTATGCAGATGGACACATTAATCTATGACCTGATGGCAAATATTCACCAATGCGCTTAAGATGTTATGACCCTTGTGCCTGTATTTTACAATAGAACACTGGCTGACACTTCAAAATGGAACTTTAAAATAGCAATACGTATATATTATAAATGGGTACCTATCGAGAAGTTTGCACAAAGCCCTACCACCTAGCACAAATGAATTACATGTATAAATAAGATAATTTTGTAGTGGTATCGCTAAAAGATTTACGATTAAAATTCATGCGTCCTAATGCCAAATCAGCCCTAAGATTACAAATAATGAATACATCATTAGACTAAAATGGTTATTGTTTCAGTGCGAGAAATTGCGTAAGAAGCGATCGAGTTTGGTTGGTGCGTTCGTGTCTACGCACGGGAAGTCGATAGACGACGTCGATCGCTCCATCGTGGAGGCGCGCACCGCACTCAATGAGGTCACGCAGGAGTTGCAGGTAGGTCGCCGTACGCCCATGGGGTCAAAGACCTATACCTCGTCATATCTGCTACCTAGCCATTATACTGCCCCATTAATTCACGCTCCAATACATTACAATGTAGAAGTATTTATCACCAATATAAATCATGTATTTTTATAACCTTTTGTGTACACGAGGCGTGCGATTGGTCAATTTTATTTCACTGGAAGATATACTCTCGAAATCTTCTGATCCGAATTTCGTCTTCCGAAAAGTTATTTCATGTTTTCCAAAGTTCAGACTAATGAACATTATGATTATATGAGTGATATTGCATTCAATTTAAATACTTTGGTTTGGAAATTATAATTTCGTGTATTAAGTTAAGGCACTCAAATTTATATACTGCACTCCTAGTTTGTGAATAGCATTTATAAACCGCAAGGTTTTACTCGATCGAATCTAATATTCATAAATTGTTTTTCTGTGCAACTTCAAGCTATCTAGAGCTTTACGGATTTGACGTGGGTAAGAGTGTCGAAAAATATGAAGTTAGTATATTTTGTTTCATTGGTGTATGTGTCTCGTGTCGTGTATGTTGAAGGGAAAACAGCATTTTCAAAAATATCGACGATATAATTCGAAAGCCAAGCTCGAAACATCTGGTACTTGTTTTATATTTCTTTTATGAGGCTGAATTACTGCTACCTCTTAAATTTGGATAGAATTCGGTATTATAAAAGAAACAATGAAACAAGGCGACGACATACAAGAGAGCAAGATGACGTTTTCACAAGAAGTTATTATGTATTCATTTAGTTCTAGAATTGGTATTATCATTTTGCACAATATATAATTAACTAGAAGCAATAAATAGCAAAACAATGAGTTGTCAATCATCAACCACATAAAATACTTTATGTCCTATTAAATACTCAATTAAACATTGACAAATTATTACGATTTAAATACGAAACATAAAATTGAAACAAAGAAAATTCAAGTATTGATCAAAAGGTGTCCCTCAAGGTTTTATGCTGAGGCCATAATTCTTTCTCGTTTATGTCATAGACAATATTATAGAAACAGATGATGATGAATGTCTAAATTTAATCAATATGATTATATTTTTGTCCAAAACATTAATTTTGCATGATATATTTAATTTATATACTCTAAATACTTCAGTTATGAGCGTACTAAGCGTAATACAATGTTTATTATAGGAACGAATGCATCGATGGAAACAAATCGAGCGCTTGTGTGGCTTCAACATAATCAACAACAACGGCTTACAGTTCCTCGAGAGCACTTTGTATAGGACTGCTAATGGACGACAAGGGAGAGGTTCGTTAACAATATTTCATTCATTAGAATGCTTTTCAATGCTATCAAACGAAACCGTTTGAGGTGGAGGTTACTACTGAAATTGGAGATGATAAACAGTTGGTTACATTATAATGATAACACTTTATAAAGCTTTAATTTATATATACTAGTGGTCTAAATTAATATTAACATACAAGCTTAAATATATTTTTTTATACTTTTATTTTTATGAAACATACGATATAAGAGCTAAAACTCTGCAAAACTTGGTCATTATTGGCAATAGGAGGAATCGTCGAATAATGTGAAAACACTTAATGTTATTTATTTAATGTAATGATAACATATTTAATTAAATATAATTTTGCAACCTGCACCCCTCCCCTGCGCTCCTCACTTGCACCACCCCCTTACATACTCTACCCAATTACTATCCCCACACTCACTGTACTCATCCCCCCCACAAAGCTTCCATGACAATATTAAACTCAAGCTAAATAGTCACACGCAATTTTCTAGCAAGTGCTTCTCAGTCAAGACTGTGAAATTATGGAATATCATGCGTTATCCGATACTCTTATATTAATTATTCATTTGATTATATTTATTTATATATGTATATAATTTAATTATGTATATATAATATATATTTTTTATAATTATTATATTGCGTTATTATTTTAAACCCATTCTATCTTATGATCCAATTTATTTTCTAAACTTTTTCCTTGTTTCTTTTCTCTTGTTCTTCAATTTCTGACACAAACGTATCGCTTGAAATATATGGCCTCCTTTGCTTTCGACCTGCTTTGAATCCTGTGCTTTAACGATTAAATATATTTCGTGCTGATGTTTACCTAATACTGTAAAATTTCTAATAATTCCAGTCCGTATGAGCAGTTCCCAGGATGACTTGAGTGTAGGCGACGATACGTCTCTATGCGGTTCAGGTAAGCTCGAGGACAGTTCTGTGTGCCACGACCATATCGACTAATGTTATTTAGTGTATTGAAATGTACGCACGATCATACGTTACGAAAACTGTAATATACATTGTATTAGAGCTTGCTAAGCTAGGAAAAGAACGTGACTTTAAGAAAGTATTCACAAATAGTTTTCACTTTTTTTTGTACGATAATAAAAGTAACAGCCTGTAAATTCCCACTGCTGGGCTAAAGGCCTCCTCTCCCTTTAAGGAGAAGGTTTGGAACATATTCCACCACGCTGTTCCAATGCGGGTTGGTGGAATACACATACACACTAATCCAAAATCTTGGGTAAACCCCAAAAATACAATTTTGTCCTTCAAATAATTTAAACACGTTACACGTTCTTAGTAAGTATAGTGCTTGAGCGCTTTAGGATTGCTCGTATTTGCTGGGTTATAATGTTCGTCAAAATCCTTGACGATTTTTACAAGGAGGCTTATTATGCTGCAAAATAATGACACCAGATGGCGTCGCTACATTGACATCCAAACACCATGCTTTTGTGTAATGTATCATATTTATAAATATCAGTGAAACCATCACGCTTCCAAAAGATTTTATTCAAGCTTCTACTGTCTCTAGTATCACGCTACTCAGGGCCCCAAAGAAATCTCCATCTGCCAATGCCAGTACTTGGTTGTTTGGTATAGTGGGGGGGAATGTAGAGCGTTATTGTTATGGGTGAGGGTAAATTTGGGTATTTTGTTTGTCTAAAAAGAGTCTCGTTCTCAGATTTCAAGCCACTTTTGTTATAAAAGAATTGCTTTAATTTATTTAAATTTAGAATCTCATTTCCAATGAAATCATTGATTTAATTTTATGTAATAATTTGTGTGTAGGAAGACGAAGGTAAAATATTATCAATGAAAGAAATGGGGCAACCGGACGGGGGCGAGAGAGAGACAGATATAGAAACATTGTATTGAGTGGATGATCTAGAAAGAGAGAAATATATATTTATATGCTTCTATTTTCAAATGTTAAGTATCGTTGTGCGTACAATTCAAATGTTTGTAAAGCATCACAGATTATATTTACAAAGCTATAAATGAAAATAACTTATGTATTATACTGTTACGCATATATAGGGTGCTCAAGTTAATTCGATTTTGGATTGGATTGGATAAAAGCAATCGGCTGTATTTGTTATTTCATATTATTAGTAGTCAAGACATTAGCTTGTTTTGAATGCACTAGAATTTTATAGCCTGTAATAATTTTTTAGATGTTTTTACTTTGTTCTAATTAACTTATAGCTTTTTTAATTATTTTCTAGTTAAGACTTGTAAACACACAGTAGGAAAAAGCACACATCAATTGTGTTTTAAAAGATAATGTGTACTTAAATTATACACTACTTAAAAGAAACAAAAAAAAATTAAAAGGCTGAAAATAAAAAAAATATTTTATATAATTGGTAAATTAAAATTATTCGTACCGCAATATAATGTCGTTTTTATATTATATTAAATCACTAACAAATACTATGCATAGTAACATATTGGTCCAAGTTAGAAAAAAAAAAAAGACAATCTATTATGTATATAAATTTATTGGTTTATTTACTTTTTATATAATATAATATCAAGCTCAAAATATGTGACCAATTATTAGCTCAGTTGAGTAGCTATATTATTAGATTTAAGTAGATATACAATATATTTTTTATAAATTATAACATAAGATCTTCACATATATTTTAATAACATTTATAACAAAACAATGTGATTGATTTCATTATAAATAAAATGAAATATTAATTTCTTAGTCATCTGGCTAGGTTTGGATTTAAGTGAAAAAAAATCGAGTTCCTTTATAATTCTTTTTGCTGGTTTCTTTTTGTAAATGTCCCTTATTTTAAATTAAAAAAAAAAACTTATTACGTCATCTAAGATGATACTTGATAGTTATCAATTTTAGTGTTTTTAACAACTTCATACAATTCTATAATAAGAGCAAGATTATGATTCCTTGATAACTTGCATGAGCAAACAACTTAGAAAAAAAATTAGCATGCTAACATCTGACCGCCCAACTTCAATTGCGAGTATTATTCCTCTCTGTTGTGACTGGGTTGAATTTGATGTCAAAAAAAAAATTCTGATGCTGACCGTACAGTCTTTGCCCCAACTACCTTCATTTTTGTAAGTTTTATATGTAATATGTAATTAAAGTTATTAATTAATCATTTCAATCAATTCGATCGAGTTAGAGCATTTTGTCATGTGATTTCGTTTATCTGAAATAATAAATACTTTTTAAATAGAACGCTTCAAATGAAGTGTGCAGTACAAAATAAGTCTCCAAACACTTTTGTTTATTGTAATGCGTTAGAATATAATATTTATTTTGTTACCATAGATATATTTATAATGTATGTATAATATCATTAGTATGAATAAATGATTTATCAAATTCCATGTCATCACAATCCGTAGGAAGCTTTCAGGCTAGTAATGATGTCATCTGACGGTAAAAAGCATGTATGAAATAGTCCTACTTTTTTTTTTAAACTACATTCAGCTTTGGGTGTGGGTTTCTTTAGCTTTGTGCATGTTATCTGTAGTTGCATATCTTATTTTCTGACTATATTAGGATTTAAAACAGTTATCATTGCCTTGCTTCATTTACATTTCATTTTCATTTGTACTGTATATAAAAATCATCACCCATAATTATATAAATATGTCATATGTAAATTAAATGCAAATTTCGAAACTTTAATAGCAAGCTGTGTATATAAATAGTGAACATTTTTTAGTTAATCAGTGATATGATAAAAATGTTAAAATTGTACTAACTTTATATTGATTTTTAATCGCGTTTTTGTTATTGCCATACTTTATTACAATTTTAATAAATGCTACAATGAAATATCAGTAATTACTTGATGAATAATTATTATGTTATTTGATAATCAAATAACTTTATAAATAATGTTACATTCAAAATTGATATGATTCTTTTTTTTTTTTTTTTAATAATTTACAATTTTTTTTACATGCAGTATTTCAGGGCAAATTTGAAAATTACTTTAATCCAATCCTACTGAATCGTTTAAGTTGAATTTTTGCTTTACACACGATACTGGTAACAATCCATTCTAGTATAATTAATTTTATTTGTTCTAGTAAATTAATTAAAACAAATTAATGTAATTATTTTTATACCAATTCGGTAATGCAAAATTTATCATATACATAACTTAATATAAACATTTCATAACATAACGGGGCTACTATACTTTTTAAGTTTTAGCAAATTTATCTTTGCACGTTTGAAAGCTTTTGACGATTGTGATTTTGTTTTATTTTTGCCCTTTCCGGCTTTTAGTATTGCAAGTTCCTTTGATATGGCAACATTTAAATTTAAAGGTAAGAATTTGTATTATATGGTTTTACTAGCGACAGCTTCCTTAGTCGTAGTATCGGGGATAATTTATTTCATACATGCTTTTAATACTGGTGTATATAAAGAATATTTTAACACATAATAACTTAGTAGTAAATATTGTATAGCGATTGTATGTGTCTATAAACAAGACGTTGTCTTCTTCTATCGAATGTCAAATTACTGATGTTAGAAAGAGAGGACCTGATGTTTAACTCGTTCGCTGTACAAAGTTTATGGTTATGTATAAAACATAATTAGATATAAACATGTAAGTTCGAAGGCGTATCCTCCATGTTGAATGATTTTCGGCGTGCGTTAGTATGCGTTAAAGACGTTCGTGCTTACAAGATATATTGGTGTGCGTGAGACGACTATTTGTAACGTCAGCAAAAAAATACTTATCATATAATTTAGCATGGAAGGATTTGCCATCATGACTAAATATATAAATTTTACAGTTTAACTTATGCATGTAAATAACGGTAGTTTCAGTTTATAAATGGTAGGTAATTTGCTTAATACTGTTCACACGAATGTAACAAGAATATAAATAATCATGACAAAGATTATTATCGATGTTGATTTATAATTATAATATTTATTTAAAATAAAATTCTAGTGACGGAAACGTTTGGATGGCGAGAGGATTCGTCTGGCAGTGAAGAGCCTGATGCACCACATTATCCGTTAGATCTAAGACTCGCTGAGGCCAGGCGAGTATTTTTATATATCTCTACATATATATATATATATATATATATATATATATATATATTATATTAAATATCTCTATCAATAGGCTATTTGACAATGCGAAAAATAAACTATGAATCATTGTAATCAGTGTATATTATTTAAAATGGTTATTTACTAACAAAACTTGAATATAATATTTAATTTATTCAAAAATCCATCAATAAAAATGCATTTTTTTCAAACGTTCGTCACGTGACACAAAACGCTCCTGATTGGCCGGGCTTATGATGAAGTCACTTTCTTGTAAACTTTGCTTTTCTGCTATATGTAACACAGATTAAAACACAGGAAAGTGACGTCACTGACCCAATTGCAGCGCCATATTGTCCAAGTAGCGTTTTTGCGCGGTATTTAAATATGGAATTTTTAATGATATTTTGCGGCAAATATGTACTTCAAATTTAAAACACAACTTTTACTGGGTTCCGAACCAGTCAAATAGCCTATTTCAAATGTAGATTGTAAGTTTAAAGTAACTTTAAAGAGTAACGCGATAGGACTAATTATTTGCACAATATTAATTACTTTTTTTATATATATAATCGATCACAATACTTTCCCTATCACTTTTTTTGGCATCACTTTAACTAAAATTAATTATTTTCTTCCTATGTCAATTAATTATATAATAAAATAAAGATATATTTCATTATTTTACAGATTACAATTAGAAGAGAGATTAGCACAAGAGGCGAGAGAGAAGAGACAAGACGAGAGGCGGGCAGAGGACAGGAGGGCAATCGACGAACGCACGAGGAGCTCCTACAACGATGTCAGGAAGAGTCCGACCGACGAACGCAGGCGGGACCCCGTACACTTCGTACTGGGGGGCGACAAGTGAGTGGAATATACATTACTTCTGCTTACACTTATACAGGGTTATTGGGGATTCCACTTCATTCATTCATTCATTCCGTTAGGAGATGATAACAACACAACAACAACAGCCGGTAAATTTCCCACTGCTGGGCTAAGGCATCCTCTCCCTTTGAGAAGGTTTTTGGATCATTCCACCGCAGTCTTCCAATGCGGGTTCGTGCAATACACATGTGGCAGAATTTCTTTGAAATTAGACACATGCAGGTTTACTCAGGATGTTTTCCTTCACTGCCGAGCACGAGAAATTGATATTCAGTGGTGTTTGCCGGGGTTGGAACCCGCAATCATCGGATAAAATGCATGCGTTTTAACCACTGGGCCAGCTGGGCTCTCATCTCTCTCATATGTTAGGAGATGATAGGACTGCGTTGGTATTGATTCCACATAAGTCTGTGTACCAATCCTGTGTTGCCCTTTTTTATATTTTTTTTAAGATAGGAAGCATATGTTTGCTTTCCATTGATGCATGCCACACAAAGATTAAAAACACTAGAGTTTTATTTAATAACTGTCGCCATACTATTAGTGCCATAAGGTGTTCAAGTGGCCAAGTCGACGATGCCACAATTTCTGATATCCACAAAAAAAAATGCGTTTTTTTGCTCATATGGTGTGATGAGTCGTTGTCCAAGTGTCAATCACCAAGCTGAATTCTGACTGAGGTGCAGACTTCTTGTCCTTTTCTGACTTCTCATGATGAGAATTCCTTGGTTTGATAATGATAAAATTTCCAGTTTTTTTTATAACAATTTGATACATTTCTGGTTGATGTAAAGGCAAGGAAGAATAAGAAAGAGTGTGAATATCACATCAACGTAGTTTACCTAAGATCATGTCTCAGGACAATTTCAAATTTTAATTATAAACTTGCTGAGCATGATGACACACAATAATTCATCATCCAGAGATGAATTGATGTCATGCCATTGTGGTGATAGTTCAGTTAGATAGTAGCAATTATACTCTGTCAATTTGGTGCTGTATAGCGTTCGTTGTTACACGGCTCATTTGTATTCTTCAAGTTCCTGGCATGGGGAAATGCACTCCTTTGTACCCATATCTCTAATTACTGAATCCATATTAATTTCGGCCTCCTAGATCCACGACCTGAGAGGTTATGAACGAACACGCAAACACCATTAAGTCTTTCACTTATCATAAAATCTTTAATAATCTTAATGGTGTTTGAATTTGGTACCTCAACCTATCACACGCTAATCGTTGTAGCGTGAACTGGACGGGCGAGGACCTCCCGCGCACCGCGCACGCGCAGTCGCAACCACAGCTGCGCGCAGCTGTCCGCGCTCCGCTGCCCCCGCCGCGCCGCGCGCCTCCCGCCTCCGGTCCGGCCGGCGCGTCCGGTCCGGCCGGCGCGCCCGGTCCGGCCGGCGCCGCCATGCAGCGCTCGCGCAGCACTGACGTGGTGGCTGGCCCCGCGCGCGCCGCCGAGGAGGAGTCGACCGACTCGTCGCTCGTGGACGACGAGGGCGTGCCGAAGCCGCGCCGGCGCCGGATACACCTGCCGTTCGGCAAGAAGGCGAAGACCCCCGCGTGACCCCCGCGTGACCCCCACGTGACCCCCACGAGTCGTCCCGGTGTCGCTTCGCACGTTTGCCGTTCGCCGTTAGTTGAATTGCACGTATTTAATTCTTATTTTCGTGTCGTGTAATGTTTTTACTCCTTCGAATTATTCCATGTTCTTTTTTTTTTCAAAATTGGTTCGTACGTCCTCCTGTAAATCTTCCGTATCGCCGCTTCGTAATCGAGTAGTTTGCCGATGTGTGATATTTCGAGCTATTTTATGTTAATTAATTTATGAACCGTAGTGTACGCTGTCGAATATAAATCGGTCGTGTCGATTTCGTCACCTTTAGTTTTTGGAATGTTTTATGGAGTTTAATTTATAATTTTATTTATAACTTGTATTAGATAATTTTACAATCAATTCGATATTTTTATTCTTGGTTTTATATAAATGCGATAAATTGTGCTTAATTTTTTTTAATATCATTTAATTTTTTTTCAAATATATCTCTTGTAAGAATAAGTACAAGAGTTGTACGAAAAAGCAATATTTTACTTATATTATACCATTACACTTAAATAGTAAAACTCCTATTATAGAATAAGTTAAAATTAAGGTTAGAACTTAATAACCTGAAAGGCTATACTTAGTGAAAATTTTACAAAATATTACTTAATAATATTGACTAAAAGTTAAATTTGTATTTTACAATGGTTCGTTGATTGGAAATTAAATTAAGATAAGAATTATACATTGGAATCTATTTGAACTGCTAAGTTCTCGAATACTTAAATATGTGAGCGTCCAATGTTAAGAATTGTTTACAAAAATCAGTATGATAAATTTTATATATACATATATGTACATGTCTCAAACAATATTGGTTGTGTTAATGCATAAAATTCATGTGTCGTAATATTTTTTTATTGATTATATAATATATTATTTTAAACATAAATATATCGCGTCATTCCCTGTTGTTTACGTAGTATGATAGCGATATAATTGCCCTATAGATGTAATATAGAATAATATTTAAGGCAATTCGGTGCTATATGAATATTTTCAGACTGAAAACCATAAATGGATCATGTTGGTTAATATTCGTTGTTTATGGTACAAGAAGTTGTATGCCGATTATACTTATTACTTTCTGATGATTTTTTGTATTTATATCGTCAGATGTGAACCGATAAGTATTCAGGAGTAGAGAATGGGTTGAGCGATGGCCTTAGAAAAATCATCACCCTGTAGAAAGAAAACAAAGCGACTTCATTTAATTTACAAAATACAGAATGGACCTCAGTGAACCACTTAGAACTAGCGCGCACTGGTAACTTTTGTCACGGTGACTGTTTCGTCATTCATGGACTCGACAAGAATGACGAAACAGTCACCGTGACAAAAGTTACCAGTGCGCGCTAGTGCTTAATGGGATCTTCCGTTAGGTAGTTAATTGAATATGCTTGTATCATTGTTAGTAGCATAATAATGTGTGATTTCAATTCACTCACAAAAGAACCTAAGTGTCCACCCAGAAGAGTTGCATAGGCTCTTCTGACACTGTTTTCTCATACCCAATAGATTTGTATTAACAGTGTATGATGCAATGCAATCGCTTTGTCTCTTTCACACCTTTCCAACAGAATTAATTTTGCAGTTGGACATTGATCGCCCAGTACATTCTCACTGTCCATGAGAGTTACAATCTCCATACGTCAACCGTTATCAATAGCATATGTTAATGTACTTAATAATCATTTATTGGTTAGCGCTGTAAATTGACATGATCTACATTAGTACAAATGCCGTCTCAGCTCGTTTTCTGTTCAAAATAGTCCAAAATTATTGTTAAATATTTTCATTGAAATTTTTAGTTATATAAATGTCACAAGTCTGCGAATATGTTGCAGTATTATGGACAATGTTGGTAACATTATACAGTGTCGGTTTTAGGCACAATACAAGCGATTGCAATAGCAAATACTGGGCTGGTCCTGGTAGAATTCGGAGAAACAATTATTTTATTAAAACCGCTGAGGTGATATACTATATTTTTAATACCTAAGCGCATTATATTCTCTAAAGCCGGCACTGTGCATATACTTCCTTAACGGATACGTAAAAGAAGAATGTCAATTTGTATTGTGTTGGTGCTTTTACGGCCAATAAGGATGATCGTGTAAACCAGAGGTCTTCAAACTACGGCCCATGAAAATTGTGACGGTATAATCAAATCTTGTTCCATCAAATTACATATGTAAAGTTGTCAGATCGTCCGACTCCGGAAGGCTTGGAGACCAATGGTATTAACGAACCTCAGATCTGACAGTTGTGTAACAAAAAGACAAATCGTGATATAAACGTTGTTACTTATAAAAATAAAAAATATCCTAAAAAAACTTGTATATTATTGTAAATTAGTCTCTCGATCACACTTCAATTACTTTTCATTTCAATCTCCAGCTTCAGAAGAGTCATCTAAATTTACATTTATTTTAAACATTTTGATGGACATTTTATTTACAAAGTTAATCTCTTTGATTCCCGCATTCCATACTTATTTTCTTATTCATATTTTAGTTTAAAATAAAGTCTAGCTTATTTGAAAATTACTCCTGACAAACAAAGTAAATATTTCAAAGTTTTACAAAATGCTTAATAGATTTTGATCTCATTTACCGTATGTTATATATTTTGTACTGTTTTGATGTTACCTACGTTAGCGGAAGGTTGCGTTACGGGCTCAGTTGAATATAATCTCGTTAACCTGTGATAATAACATGAAACATAGGTGCTATAATTTAAAACTAATGTTCACATTTGAATAAGTAAAATTTGTAAGTACTCTTTGACCGCAGCAGGGCGCAAATCGAAAGTTTACAGAGACTTAGCACATTTTAAAGAAATCGATCTATTTCTTGTAGTTAATTAAGAAATCAGTCAAAAAAAATGTAATGTCTGAATACTCTGATTCTGGTAACCCTATATCAATGAGGCCATTAAATCTTCAGACGTCAATTCAAAGCGGGAAATTCGACCTTCTGTCAGTTCCTTTTACAGTGTTACCTGTTATAAGTCATGGACGATCTGTCAATAAATAGGTTTATAGCCAGATTTTAAAATGGTATGGCTTAATTACGCTGAATTCATACAAGGCGAATCAACTAAAACCTTTTATGGACAACATCAGCAACTGACTCGGATTATATAAACCTCTAAACTTAAAGACTTCGTCTCAATCTCTTTCCGTACTTTGGATATCTCTTTGATTGACTAGATCAACACCTTTGTTTACAAAATATATAAATGCAATAATAAAAAAATGTATTGATTTTTTATGTGAAACTGCATGAATTTTAAAATATAGAATCATTACAAGTCTTATTATTTTAAAACAAATAGGATATTCTGACGAAATCTTTAAAACTAATAATCTAAGAAGTTGATAAAAAGCATATGTCAATTTAACGGTTTTTTTAAATATTAAAGGTGTGTATCCATACATACATTTCAAATATTAAATAAGATGAGTGTGTATTTTTGATACCGTACCTAAGTTAATTCATTTATTTTAATTGGGAGTGGGTCTCCCGAAACTTAGCGTTTATTCAGATTTTTAGGATTTTCGAAACCAATAACAGTACTCGTTTTCATGTAATTTGATTGTAAACTGCATATCACACACTTCAGTTAAAATTTGAGGTTGTGGATAACAATTTAATTTAATTCTTAAGTTTTTTCTTATGCAACTGTAGTACCGCTTAGTTTTTTTATGTGCAGCTATCGTCCTATAATCATTAGGACCAAAATATAGAAGACGAGGCAGTTAATTACTATCACTGTTTTATTATTAGTAAAGAAGTATACTTAGATTGAGTCAGGACTTTTTTGCACCATTTATGAAAACATGTTTCCATCAGATCCCAAGTTGAGTGACACCTAGCAGGTTTTTTGATTTTGATTTCTAGAAACTTAGAAGCGTGTAGTAACTTCATATAGATTCATAATATGGACACAATAAGTAACAACAGAATATATAGTCATACCTTCAAAAAATGAAGTAGGGCACTTTTGAACTCGAAAAGGTTAGTAATGTAATAAATAATCTGTTTAATAAAAGACAAAATTTAAAACTAAATTTATTTTAAAAATGTTGTGTACAAATATCCTAGTAGCTGGTGTATGCGATAACTCAACGCTTCTCAAAACTGTTTTTCAATCTGAGTTTTTTTTTGCACCTTACTGTGCTTTTTTTTATGCAACTTTGCAATATTTCGACATAAAAATGATTATATTAAAACTAGTATACAGTCTTAAAGACAGTTAAACGTTATGACAGCTGTTTACATAATTTACAGCAAATTCAATTACATCACAATTGTTTCGCTAACATTATTTAGAACCAAAATTGGTGATTTAAATAATATGATTATTCATTTGGATTAAATACTGTCAGTGATTCGATATTATTAGCGATTTCACCATGATCGCATTTTTAAATAACATATTAAACAGGCGGATAGAGTTAATAAGTGAATAACGTTATATTTCATTAAAGAGAAGGAATGTTAATTTCTTCTTTTTATTATATTGAGCGCAAAAATCTTGCAAATTTGTTGATCGCGTAAAGTACGCTCCTCATGTCGAATATCGGCGTAAAACCTTGTAAAAATTTTGCAGAAATTATACTTTTAACCGATTTAGTTCAAAAGGTGGGAGAATTTAACACAAATGTAAACAGACTGGCCTTTGAAACAGCGCAAAATAATTAGGTGCATTTTAACTAAGGTTGATTCACATCCACAGACTTCGGACGCAGCTATAGACATTTTCCCATATAAATTAACGTATTCACATCTAGCGAAGGTATCGTAGCACAATACCTACAAGCCAACCGGCCACCTACAGAAATTCTGGGTAAATATTTTGCCTGTGTCGGTACTTGTAAACACATATCTGCGGCCGATACCTTGTCATTAGTCTCGTACATAAAAAAATATAAATGATGAAAAATCTATCGAATCAATTAGATATTAGTTTCTTCGAGTAGACGTCTGTAGTAGACATGAATACGAATGTAATGCCGAGTGCGACGCCCGTAGGTACGAATCGACCCAGTCGCAGTCCCGTCAGTATTTTGCAATAGCACCAAGACGCGGGTTGCGAGGGCGGCGGCTACTGCTGCTTGCACTCGGCGGGCGAGTCGTGCTGCGCGCTGGCGGCGTGCTTCTTGGCGCGCCTCCGCGGCGCTGGCTCCTCATCCTCGCTCTCTTCCGTCGAACATTCCTCGTCCTCCTGATCATAGAGTTCAAAATCAATTCCGAGCAAACACTCGTCCGCTAATTCACCTAATTACGACAATTCTGCAACCATCTGCTCGCCGTCGTTTACCGAAAAATTAAATCGCATGCAAGAAAGGAATAAAATAAAACACATGGATAAAAAGCTTACAATTTTAATGTCATCGGTACGACATCATGCCAAAAACATAAAAGCCATAACCATATTATGTAAAAAACTAGCTCGAGCTGCTATGACGTATTATTATGCTCACTTCGATAGAAAAGTTACATAAATAAAAAATATACATCTATATTCCGACCTAACTATTGTTTAGTCATTAATACATCTCCAAGAGAAAGATCACAGTTTGCAATGTTCTAGTGATGATAAAAATGCAGTTTGGCACTAGAGAGATTCAGATAGATGCTCCGAGCGACGGCCACTGCGGGGCCGATGGCCACGCATGGAATGACAAATTAAATTTCATTTAGTAGGAAACATTGAATAGCCTTAGAGAATATAATATCACATGAAATTTAAAAGTACACAAACGAATACGTAAAATTCGTAAACAAAAATACACACTATTACAATAATTAATGTATAATAATAAATAAAAAACGAGAATTGTATAACTATTCTAGAAATGCAATATAGGTTTTCGTAAACATGTAACCATTATCATGCATTACAATTAAGGCACCATTACTCTTCTCGCTTCAGATAGACAAAATATAGCGCTCTTGGAGCTCATTTACACAACAATTCGCGTCTAAAACATATTTATCTACTTCTAGGGATAAACCATGCATAAACGTAACAAAAATGCGAGAAGTATATCTTAATTAAAGTCTGCGCTCAAATACTAACAATTTTTAAACGAATATCCAAAAGAAATCGGAATCCATGCGGGAAATTACTTTAGAATTTAATTCACTTCAAAGTGACTGAATTTTGTCATTTAAATGGTCAGTTATAAAAATTCTAGAGCAGATTTCCCGACGCATTCCCTTTAGAGTATTAACTTATCGCCCTGCGAGATATAATTTAGATTATTTTTGGTACAAAAAGTTTTTGATATGGGACAGATATGATCGCGCCAAACGCAAAAGCCACACTCAATTGTGCATAAGAGTCGTCCAACGATCTAAGGTCAAACAACCGCTGCCGCAGTTCGTTCGAACCTAGCGCGCTTAGTGGCTTGTTGCTAGAACGCTAGTAAACGCTAATGGTGGGCGGATAGGGTGTTGCATCAATCCTCCGCGTCAGAAACCTCCTCGGTACCAGAGTCCTCGTCAGAGTACGAATCCTCCTGAAAACAAATATTCCGCTTTTGGTCGAGCCGCCAACAATCTAACCAGACGGAGATAGTGGTACTTGTGTATGTCAAGTGTACCACACTAAAACCTTCGGCCCAAATGTAGCTCAACCTAGTTCATTTTATACATGATTTGTACAATTCAAAACTTTCTCATGGTAATGCTTGATTGAAAGAATTTGTAGAGTAAACAATTTGTATAAATAACAGTCCATTAAGAGTCATTGTAAAAACCATTTCTATTCCATTATAAATTTACGAGATTGAGCTACTCTTGGTAAGATTTGTAAATTAAAATCAAACCAAAAATATAAAGATACTGTACCTTCGTCTGATTTTGATGTGAAGGCTGGTCTAATGTTATAAAAGGCACTAAAAACTCTACCATGCACATAAATAAAGCATGTGGCTACCAGATGGCTGTAGAATTTGTTTTATTTCATGCTTATGAAGATTAGCCGAAAATACTAGTTTATTTTACTTATACTTTTAATGTAAAGCAAGTTTAATACATTAAAAGAATCATAAGTGTAGAAGAATTAAGGCAGACAGTTATGAACAAACTTGCTATACCGATTTTTAAATAAAATTTATGTCTTTATTATTGTACACAGGATAAGAGAATTTACACTAGAGGTCCAAAGCTGTGTACTAATAATCATATCTTATTGAAGATGATGTCACAGCTGTTTTCATTGTAAGTAGGGTGTGAAGGGTTATCCTGTGCACAGTGGTATGTCATCGGAACCAACCTCCTCCTCGTAGTCGTCGTCGTCGTCCTCGTCGAGGCCCTCCCCCGTGTAGAGCAACACGGCGCGCGACACGACACGCTCGCGGATGTAGTGGCCCACTTCGAAGTCGGCCGTTAGCAACGCCTGCACGGAGACACAAGGAATTAACATCAAACATATTATGGGAAGGGCCCCGGTGCATAGAAAAGAATCGGGCCCTTACCCCCTTTTCCCCGTGCCTCTTTAACTAATAACAACCCTTTAAAATTATAGATACCAAATAAGAAATCTTGTGCGCATGGTCGTGTTTTTCTAGCTTCAGAAGCGTAAGGTTTTTTTAAGAGGGCCCCCTGAACTCCGGGCCCTGGTGCACTGCACCACCTGCCCTACGATAGCTACGCCACTGATTGAAACACAAACAACAATGAACGCGCGTTTGGTCAACATTAACACACATATAAATGAACTTAATGTCCAACTTTTAAGGCTACAGATTTTAAGGACTTTTTAGAACTAAGCATTGCTTACAATCAGAGGGAACTAAGCTATCACTTCCATGAAATATCTTTAAAACTTTTACAAATGTATAAAAAATAGTCAATGTAAATAGTTTTGACATACCTGTGTATCTGAAGCTAAGGTGGAATTGGGGTCATCGGGCATCAGAGGCGGGGAGAAGAAGTTGAAGAATGAGTCGGCTTGAACGGACTTGGTGACTGTGCGAACTGAGCCTCGGGACTTGTGTTTCTGTTTTTTCTTTATCGTCTTTACTGTTACGTTTTTGCCCTTCTTCCAGTTGATTTCACAGCCCTATATGAAGACAAGGATTAGTTAGTTACAAGCCTTTAACTTGTCTTTTTTTATTTCTTATATTTAATCAGAAAATATATTTATAGTAGAAAAGAAAATATTTTGTAATTACCTTGCATGAGTAAATTTCTGGACCTTCAAATTCCAAGGGACTCTCCTCATCTGGTTTACACTTCATGGAGTACTCCTTTGTGAGGACTGTGTTTGTGAAGTAATCATTGGGTGCAAAGTGGAACTCGAGGGTGAAACCAATAGGATCTTCATGCATTTGCACTGTACAAAGAAATATTTTATTAGATATTTACATTCTTAATTATAGTATAAATGTTCAGAAAATGGAATGTAAAATTAATGACATATTTGCTAAACATTGTAAATATATTCTTTTTTTAAAATACACTACATACCTTTAATATCCTGAAGACATTTAATAATTGGTTCATCATGATCTTGCATCATTTCACACAGCATAGAAACATTTTTAAATATGTTATACCAAAAGTCTGGGATTCCCTTTACATTGGGGTCCATGGGTGGCCTGCAAGAGATATGAACTAGTTACAAAGAGAATTAAATATAAGAATATTTTTTGTCTATTTAAAATATTGCCTCAGTTGGTGATGCATGTTAGAGAAATCAATCATGACTTTTCAGAAATTGGTGTAAGTGTGTCATCATATCAAATTATTTACATAGAGAAATATTAAATCATGAATGTAGGACAATGATTCAAACAATACTAACTCTGCTAATTTGTTTTCTTCTTTCTTCTCGTCACTATCAGCAATAGCAGCATTTTGAACACTACGAGCTAATTCCTCCTCTTCAGTTTCATCGCGCCACGGGTTTAGACACTCATCATCATTTGGCTCATAAGAACCATTTACTATTTGAGCTCGCTGGAAAAATTACATTAAAGTTATTTATTTGTAACAACATTTAGCACAATCTATGCAACTGACAACTTTGACTTGCTATTAATTTCCTCACCTTTTCAAACAGCGGTTTATACATTTTCTCGTATTTGCATTCAAGCGCATGAACCTCAGAGTAGAACTTGGCCTCGATGTCTACAAACTCTTTCTGAAGAGACCGGAGTGCGCGAATTCGCCGACGCACGTTGGGAGGTAATGAAGCCATCGCTTCAGCGTGGATGCGGTTGGTGATAGCAACTAGCATCTCGTTTCTTGTGATGCCACTGTTCAGGAAGTCAATAATTACTTGATTAAAAATGAAAAACTTTTAGGTTGATCATGTAAAAGTATAGAATAGAATAGAATGTTTAAGATTAATAATTTCATAAATTACAGTAAAATATCAACTGTTTGCTTAGATATAGCATAGTATTTGATATCACTGAAATTGGGCCTACCAGTGTTAACATGGATGTACATAACATGTATGCTAGAGGATTAGACTCAATCCTGTAATAACTAAATTTAAAAGTGTAAATTTAGCTAGTTAAAACATGGTTAATTTATCGCTTGACCCAGTTTCATGACGAGCGATGAATCCATCACAATTTAACGCATGTTTAATTTGGTCACAAGATTAAATTTTACGATGATGTTCCAAAATGCGACTCGAGACTTTGGAATAACGTATATACAGAAAACCGGTTTTAATATCACTTTAACAAAGGCGATCGATAGTAACTATCCAGAAACGTTCGAGTTAAAAATAACTCGCGTAATGTCCGCGCATAACGCAAAAACTTTTCATTAAATACTTGTTTCATCTTTCTTAATATTCTGTCTCAGTGATGTAATAAACTATAAGATATATTACGAACGTGACAATCGGAAGTCATCTTATAATAGCTAAAGAAGACATTTGCCGTTAGCATACTAAGGTCCACCGTTAGGCGTATCCTGTATCGTCAATACAATACTCAAATGTCTGCTGTCTACCACTATGGTTAAAATACATACATAACATACAATTTTTTATATACACTTGTGAATTATGTACAGTGCATATAGCTAGGTAGTCTTCCCGGAATGGTTAACCGGCCAGAAAGAACATTGTCTCATTGCTATATGAACTTTAAAAATAAAAAATCTATCAATATTATAGTAAAATATTTTACTGAACTTTCTATAAACCGGTCTGATTAGCGTTTTTATGCTCCAATAGTTATGTATCTCACTGAAGATATTACTAGTCAATGTTTTCAAAGTCAATGTCACATCTGCCACTTACATTCATTTGTAATCATATCGTAAACATTTTCTGATGTAATTTTTTTTAATGAATTAATTTATTAATCAGTGGTAACACATTTAAACTGCATAATTATGAACATTTAACACGATAAACCATTACAATATGTTATTAATTATTAATTTTCCCTGTATGCTAGATGGGAAAAGGGTCATGGTCATCTATAGAGTTTCACAGTAACACTAGCTCAGGGTATTGATAGTTAGAATATATACTCAACAGTATTATTTTGGTTTCATCTGCCCAGACTAACGTACATAAATGCCTCTCAACTAATCAACTCATCTAAATTTCCTGTTTGAAGATTGCCATCTGCCAATGATTGCCCTTGAATTTCCCATCTGTTCCCTACATTTTTCAACGAATCACGATATTTTTATTTAGTTTACTCAATATACATATAATGTTGTTATCAGAATTTACGTAATCTTATGGGATTTTTTTTTATTTTACGTTATACTTCGATATCGGACTATTGTATTAAAAGTAAATTCGAAGCATTCCCAACTCTACAAACGATTCCAAAGGCATTCAGACACGCGTGTCGTGAGCCGTCTGTTGCCGACCAAGTAGAGCATGAAATGACTCATTGGTTCAATGACCCGTAATCTCAATCGATCATTACTATTTTTTACACCCAATTCAAACGTCGAGACGTTTTTGCGCACCTATACTTAGATAATTTCAAATCGTCAATTCCAGATAAAAAATATGTTTAATTATACTTCTAGATATTCAAAGATTTGCCAATTTAAATGGTATTAAAGGACTTAATATCTTGCGTTAATGTGTTAATTCTTTTTTTAAATATAAACTATTTCAAAAATTATTATGTAATGAGCATTTTTTGGAACTTAATAATGTACTTGATTTTGGTCCTAGCAATGAGTATCTTGGTATAATTATAAGGACGGTAAACAAATATATCACATCACTATTTAAAGAAAATTAAATTAAAAGTATTGAACATCAAAAAAGTTTTAAATACAAATTAGACTTTTCGTACATATTATTCTACAAAAAAAAAATTCTATTTCACACGTGGTAATTGGTTAAATAAAATCGCGCCTATCAGTACGATAAGCAGTATTTATTGGAATCGTAACACATTTTTAGTAATAATTTCTGTCCTAATTGAATGAAAATGTATATCTTATACTTGCGATTTTTGACAACCGCGTGACATAAAGCCCTATCGAATATTAAAACTGGCATAGTTAAAAACTACAACTTAACTAGTTTTTTAAACATTATTTTAGTACTAAAGAAGCTAAAGTTGTCATGAGTGTAAATTAATAAACTTTATATTTAAATGTAGCTATTTATTTCTTCGTATTGTTCAGATTTCCATGGTATCTCAAATACAAAGTATGTAGTAGGCTCAGACTCAAGTAAGCTTCGTTTCGAAGATAGGAAGGAGATTTTATATAATTGGATGAATCACCATGACTCACAATTGAGGTATTCAGAACAATCTTATATGGTTAAAATCCCCTAGCCCGCTTCTAGGTTAATCAACGTAATATTTAATGTAATTGAATTAACCTCGAGAATAAAAATAAAAACACAATCGATAAGTACCATATATATCGTAGCATACTAGTAAAAAATAATTATTAAATCTTAAATGAATTTATGCTATAAATAAAACTATTTAGGTAGTTAGGAAGTGTAGAAAACAAGAAATTCACAATTCAACACAAAACACGTGTTTTATATCTTACGTTGATTCAGTGATATCTATTTATACTCTAGTTAAAGTGTTGGTTGAACAAGTGGTGCTTACCTTTTCAGCAGGT
Organism: Vanessa cardui; assembly: GCF_905220365.1. Lineage (NCBI taxonomy): Eukaryota > Metazoa > Arthropoda > Insecta > Lepidoptera > Nymphalidae > Vanessa > Vanessa cardui. Next base: position 4,995,517 of record NC_061141.1, read on the forward strand.
GTGCTGCTAATTCACCACCAGCAATTTCCTCCTCATCTCCTGTCTCCACTTCGGAAGTAGCATCACCGGCACGTTCCACGGAACCCATGTTTTATCTAAAAAAATAAAAAAAAGAAGTCAATTTGTTTGATCAATCATCTTCGCGCCACGTTGTCTTCGATCAGGATTCACGTTATTACAAATTTATTTCATGAAAATGCATTAGATAAATAATTTCAAGCCTTTTAATGACATAAATTTTCACTTCATTAGCGTACTTCAAGATTTTTTTTATAAAACATAATGCGCAGTTCTCTTCCAATTCCTTTCGGTTGCCGACCACATGGTCGGATAATCGTTTTATGAATATCTAGATTTTTAATCTTCGAAATACTATAGAAAATGTTGCTACTACAGTATAGTAGCATAATTATAATGTAACAATAGGCACTATCACTTATTAAAAGAAAATTTTACATTTTTACAACTTACCTCCTAGCCGACAAGACTTGTGAGAAAAGAAAGATGGCGGCGCTACACTCAGTCAAGGAATGATGAGCGACCGGCGAATGAAAATGAAGAGCGTTAACGCATTATGGTATTACATTAGTTACGTTTCCGGAAGTAGGTTGCCATTCTAAAAAACATTGGTCATGTGCAAAGGCTTCGTTTTATAAGACAACAATTATTTGGATTATAATAATTTATTATAAAGTATGGTAATGTTTCTTATGTTAATTTGTTTGTTCTAAACACAATTGATATAAGATTTAAATACTTTAAACAGATTAAAATTCCTAGTTGAGTTTGGTTTAAGTATAATTTAAAAAAAAGATCAATTCCATTTACACATTTTTCTCACCCTCTTGAATGACAATTGGAATAAAAAAAATATACGGTAGATATATAAAATATACAGTCGCCTGATTGGAAAACACCAGTTATAAAGAGAGACGATTTTTTTATCATTTCTATTAATTATCACAGATTAGATTTAGAAACACCAAAAACCAAAAGTTTAGTTTAATTAATTATATATATTTTTTATATTTCTTATTTGCTACTATTAGTTACAATGGTCAATAACCACAGTGGGAAAGCTTTACTAATTTAAAGCGATTTACCTGGCGGCAAAAATTTAAAGTAAATATTGTGCAAACTTTGTACTTGTGGGTAAGTACTACCCACTAGTCATAATATATTCTAGCATTAAGTAGCGATCCTTAGCATTGTTGTATTCCAGTTTGAAGAGTAAGTGAGCCGGTGTAGTTATTGGTATAAGAGATATATCTTTGTGATGGAAGAAATTTTAAAAAAATACTTACGCACTTTCACTACCATAAAGTAGTCAATTCGCGAGTTTACGTGCCTATGATATAAAAAGGGTGTTTAACGATAATTTATACTTGTTATTGCCGCTATACGATTTATATTTTTATAATTTCGATATCGTACATAAATTAATTAATCATGATTTAAATTAAAACTAAAAAAATATGCTACATACTTTTTATAATCTGTCTCGTATATATTTTTATTATCTGTTAACTCGAGATATTTCGATTGTCAAAACATTTTAACGCTGCTGATGCTGTTTAGTTTTAAGTTTCACTTATTGTTATTGTCGAAGTAAGATAGAAATGTGTTTTTATTAGGTATGTAACGCACTATAATTTAAAATGCCACCAACTGTTCAAACTAATGAGGCCGAGCGCGAGAAGCGTCCTCAAAGGACGGGCGAAAGGAGGTTAGTTGTTTTTTTATGGAATAAAATTATTTTTGGTTGTTTTCATGTTTATTGATTGTATAATACATTTTAGGTCGGAACTTGTAACGCGTGTTAAATATTGCAATACCCTCCCGGACATACCATTCGATCTGAAGTTCATAACATATCCTTTTCCATCGACGAGATTCATTCAGTATAATCCGACGTCCCTAGAGAAGAATTACAGATATGAAGTATTAACGGAACATGATCTCGGTGTCCACATTGATTTGATAAATAGAGATATATACCAAGGAGATGGCAATGCACAGTTAGATCCAGCAGATGAGAAACTCCTTGAAGATGACGTGCTTACGCCCCAAGATTCAAAGCGCTCTCGTCATCACGCTAAAAGTGTGTCATGGTTGCGTCGATCTGAGTATATTTCTACTGAACAGACTAGGTTTCAACCACAATCTATGGAAAAGGTACCTACCAGCTATTATCTTTTACTACTAGTAAAGTAAAGTAAAGTACAGCCTGTAAATTTCCCACTGCTGAGATAAGGCCTCCTCTTCCACTAAGGAGAGGGCTTGGAACATATTCCACCACGCTATTCCAATGCGGATTGGTGGAATGCACATGTAGCAGTATTTCGATGAAATTAGACATATACAGGTTTCCTCACGTTTTCCTTCACCGCCGAGCACAAGAAAAATTATAACACAAATTAAGCACATATATAAAGTGGTGCTTGCCTGGGTTTGAACCCGCAATCATCGGTTAAGATGCACGCGTTCTAACCACTGGGCCATCTCAGCTTTCCTTCTACTACTACCATACACTTAATTTTATATTGCGAAAACAAGATATAATAATCTTATGTTTGTAATTTATAGGTTGAAGCCAAAGTGGGTTACAATGTCAAGAAAATATTTAGTGAAGAGACATTATATATGGACAGAGATAGTCAGATTAAAGCTATCGAAAAGACCTTTGAAGATAATAAGAAGCCAATTGAAAAGCATTACAGTAAACCTGGTGTGACACCGGTGGAGGTTATGTCTGTGTTCCCCGACTTTGATATGTGGAAGTACCCTTGCGCCCAGGTCATATTCGATTCAGATCCTGCACCATCGGATAAGAATATTGCGGGACAAATTGAAGCAATGTCTCAAGCTATGATTAGGTAAGAAATAAAACAGGAAATAGGGGTTTATAAGTTTGAGATGTCTTGTCCGTCAATGGCCACTACAGCAATGGCACTGTCAATTTAATTATAATAATATATCTTTTAACAATACAGAAAATACTTCTTTGTATTATTATTATCTTATTAATTTTATTTGACGAATTTGATCATCAGATCTGAAGCCAGATTCTGTTATTCTGCCCTTAAAAGAGATTTACTGAATTTTTTATTATTTACTTTTGTATAATTCCTGTATATTAAAATATACTTAAATTATCTTCAGGGGTGTGATGGACGAAAGTGGAGAACAGTTTGTTGCATACTGTCTACCCACAGAAGATACAATTCAGAAGCGAAGACGTGACATTGCTGAGAATATACCTTACTTGGATGGTGACACCTATGAATACAAAATGGCTAGGGAATACAACTGGAATGTCAAAAGTAAAGCCTCGAAAGGCTATGAGGAGAACTACTTTTTGGTAAGAATTAATATTTTTGTTTTATGTATTACTTTTATGTTTAAATGGAAAATATGCATGATTTTTATTACGCTATTTATATGGATGCTTATAAGTGCAATAAATTTCTGAATTTGAATTCCTTTAGGAATCTCAACATGTTTAATTAGATACATTAGATTGTGATATATATTATCTGTATATGAGCATTATGATAAAAAACTAGCTTTTCATAAAAAATTTGATAATATTTTATCAATTTTTTTATGACAAGCTAGCTATATTATAATTAATAGAAAAATAAATATTAAAATTAAATTATAAGCATTTTTTATAAGAAGTATGATATATTTAGCATACAAAAGTTTAATAGATTAAAAAAAAAACAAGACTAAAATACTTACATTTTTTTATTAACAAACCAAAAATAGTTCTAATTTCGAATTTGTTTCAACATAAATAGATCCAAATCTTACATATTTTGTAAATTTAACTGAATTAGTAGTTTATTGAAGCAACAAAGTCCAAGACAAAACACTATGACGTAAAATTTATGCTTATTTTGTCCAGTTACGGGTGCTTTTGTTTTTTTTTCTTTATTTTTCTTCTAGCTAGTTGTATGAATAAAGAAATCTCCTAAATATATATATATTTACTTTTTAGGTTGTACGCAACCATTGTATTTATTACAATGAACTGGAGACACGAGTGCGGCTGTCGAAACGACGAGCCCGCGCTGGTGCGGCTGCCCAGGCTTTGACTAGACTCGTTGTTACCCATAGACCTCTCAGTGCTCCCGAACACCGTATGCTACGTTTGAGAGAGAAACAGCTTGAACCCCCACAGGTGACAAAGCTTATATATTTTCACATTCCAATATAATTGTATTTATTATAATACCTAGGCCGACTGCCAAATGAGTCACCCATTTGTAAGGCACCACCATACTTAGACACTATCACTGCTAATGCGCCACAGATTTTGGAAACTAAGATGGTATGTCCCTTGTCTGTGAGTCTTGAATGATGAATTAATAGACTAGCTCACCCTTGGAACTTGATATTTTATTTTATTTTTATGTTTTAAATGTGTAGTAAATATGTATATTTACCATGTAATCATAGTATAAATAAAGTGTTGTTGGTAATTTAGTTGTTTATAAAAACATGAAAATCTCATTTTAATAGTCAAAATTTAAAGTGGTGAAACTAGTACTACTAGGGATAAGTAGATGACTTATATAACAATATTATTTACTGAAACCGTCTTTGAAATTCACTTTCTGGTTTAAGTAATATATATTAAAATTGGTTTCCTATGAAGAACACAAGAACAATATTTCCTCATCAGAAATATTTTTTTTATGCATCATTGTTAATATTTATGTCATTTATGATTAATTAAATTATGGGTCTTTCATGACAATTTTTTTTATATTTTATTGATACTCTATTAGGTGTCTATTGTAAAGTGCTTAAAAGCATTGACCCATACCAATAGGTATATTATTTAAAGCAAAAATGTGTTTTCAAATCCAGTCCAGGATATACAATACTAGCATAACTAAATATTGTTGTTAATTGACTTTTAGGAAGAAGACGAAGAAGAGGAAGAGGATGATGATGATGAAGAAGAAGAGAAACAAGACCGAAATGAAAAAGAGAGGTCAGTATTTGGTCATTAAAATATTTTTGAATTTAAAAATTAGTTGAATATAAGTTCCAAATTATTTTATCAATAATATTGCTGTAAAATTCATATAAACTTTGTAAATACATTGCGATGATGAACTGATTAACATGAAATTTTGTATAGAGATAGTTTGAGTTTCGGAAAAAAATAGACATTTTTTTTATTCATCCCTTAAGAAGTAAATTTTGGGGTGATTTTTTAAAGTTTATATGGATTAAACTGCAGATTCAGTTGGTACCAACATAAAAAAGAATTATTGATTTTTGTATAAATAAGTTAAATCAGTTGAAATATATTGACAATCTTCTTTTTTTATAGTCACTTAATAATTTTTCACTGATTTTATGGTACACAGTCTGTTAAGGCATGTTTGAAAATTAAGTTAACTGTGTTAATTTTTTTTTGTTTTCTGGATTTGATTATTTATAAGAATGTAATGATTGCAGATCAAGATCCCGTTCGAAGTCAGTATCAAAATCACCTCAAGGGTCGGAGAAATCGAAGGGGTCGAATAGGTCGAGGTCGGTATCCAGAGGCCGGTCGAAGAGCAAGTCCAGGAGTCGCTCCCGATCGGGATCGGGTTCCAGGAAGTCGAGGTCCAGATCTGGGTCCGCGCAGTCAGCTTCTGGAAGGTAACATACCTCTTGATAGCCTTCCTAATATTCATTTTTGAGGAATTCCATATCTCTATATTAATTTAAATAATTAATATTTATTTTCAGGTATAATCTTTTCTATTTTAATTATAACTTTATAATAGCTTACCTTTTTAACAGTTACCTTATTAATATGTAATAGAGTAAATATTTAGTATATACACTTCAAACTTAAAATAGTCTCTCCTGGTTCCCACCAGACGCAAAGCTGCCCATAATGCAGGCTGCATTTCCACGCTGTTAAATAATTGTATTAACTAACATGACTGTATTTTTTTTAAATGTTGAAAAATAGTAACTACTGTGTTTCTTGCCGGTTCTTCTCGGTAGAATCTACATTCCGAACCGGTGGTAGCTTCACTTAATTGTTAAATGACGATTCAAAAGTGCTTGTAAAAGCCCACTTGAATAAAGGATATTTTGATTTTGATTTCTAATTACATTTTTTTTTTTAAGATCTGCATCAGGCCGGTCTCGTTCCGGTTCACGGGCGTCGTCGCGCGCCAGCTCGAAGAGCAAAGGTTCGCGCGCCAGCTCCACCAGTAGACGGGGCTCCAGAGCCAGTTCTAAGGCTAGCAATAAGGTAGTTAAAACTTTTTTTTTTTTTTTTTAATAACAAACATAACTATACAAACCGTGTAGGGCCAATATATGGCATCGTAATGTAAGCACAAAATTTTGTACTATTTTATTACAAATTACTTTGCACTTCTAACAATTTGTATGAATTTATACTGTCCTGCTCTGGTGTAGTTATCTATGTAACTCAATTATGAGCTATGTAAACCTATGTTAAATATATAGTAATAAAGTAAATTATTTCCAAAACTAATCAAGATATCAAAAAACATGTGTAGATTAATTTTTTTTTTTTTTCTTATTAAGATGCAATAAAAAGTGAAAATCGATCCGATGTCAGTTAACGGCATTATTGTTTTGTAATACCACGGCAGGATAGTAAGCAAACGATTTCATTACAGGGTTCGAAGGCGTCATCGAAGGCCAGTTCCCGTGCTTCGTCGCGGGCAAGCAGAAGATCTTCCCGCGCGTCTTCCAGGGCATCGTCGAAGGGTTCCGGTTCTAAGGCATCATCTAGGGCCAGTTCCAGAAAGAATTCCGCGTCCGGTAGCGGCTCCGAACGATCTAGAAGTCGTTCCGCCAGCGGTTCAAGACAAGTAAGATATGCCTTAAATGTTGACTAATATTTAGAATTACAAAAAACTGAACTATGTTAATCTATATGAAAGCTAGTTGTGTGGTTTGCTACTATATCGATTATTTTTCATGGAATTCGTCGTTTTATAGCGTCTCCATTTAAAGCTCAGTATTTTGCAAATTAATTTGGTTTCTTTATACAAAAGAAAAGTATACAATTTGGCAGAATTTTTCTATCTATTGTGGTAAAATTAAGACATTATTAAAAGATATAGGCTTTTTTTTCCATTAAATTACTTAATATTCATAACAACTTAGACCAAAATACCTTTATTTTTTATGTTTATATCAGCTTTTAAACTGGAAACAAAGTAATGTTTATCAAAACAATAATTGTTTCCAGGGTTCCCGCAGCGGATCTGCGTCCAGCGCGTCTTCGCGACACAGTGGCTCTGATTAAACTACCTGATAAATATAATATGTTTACTGACTTCAATAAAACTATTATTATAAACAACATTTTTTTCAATTAACCAAAATTCGTCATCAGATGAAATGTCCCCTTTTTATGACTGTTTATATGTCTCAAGATGTACATATGATTTGTTGTATCCAATACATTAAAAATATTTAATGTAATGCATTGTGCTTATTTGAACTGATTGAGCAAATTATTGCTGAGCAAAATACATATTATATAATGGCGTTCTCTCCATATCTGAATAGTGGTGAACGATACGTGGGAAAATGCAAAGGACTATAATTGTAGATCGTAAAAGAAGCAACAAAAAGGTATTCCACGAAAATTTACGTATCTCATCGGAGAACCGAATTAATCTGAAAAAATGAAATTTAACCAGTTTTTCAAGATGGCGGATATTCCATAAGGCTGTTTTGGTCGACAATTTAAAGTTTACCTTCTCTAAGCTCCACATAATATCTAAAATTTGTCTTTCTCGGTTCAGTTGTATTCCCAAATGTGTGTCGCTACAAGCATAAGGGACATCAAGAAAGAAAGAAGAAAGTAAGAAATCAAATCTTAGTTCTCAAAATTAGTGGCGTATTGGCGATATTAGGAGATATAGAGGATTTTGAAAATTACTTACCACGCAAATATCTACAGGCTGAGGTGACCACTTACCATTAGGTAGCCAACTTACCCGTGTGGGTGGTACCAAAAAAATTCGTTAATTGATGATATATTTTTACCAGCAGGCTTGACTACAGTCATTTAAACTAAAATGTAACCTGGTTTGTGCTGTCTTCTTGAAATGTCAAGAAGTTCCAATGAATTTGTGAATCTTATCTATCTATCTATCGTAAAGAGGTATATAATAAATAAACAACAACTGACAGTTTGTTCGTTTTATTTGCACATACAAAAAAAGTACATTACATTTTTATAAATGTTTGTTCAGGTAATTACATTATGCTCTATATGCGAAAAATAATAAATCACGAGGTTCTCAAGTTATTTTTTTTAAAATGTATAAATCCATATTCTTATTTTAAAAGTAAAACATTTATTTTTAATCATACTTGGATATTAAACATGTCTTTATTATTGACTGGTAGAAGATAGAATATTTTCGGTATTGAAATAAATACTTTCACATAATCACATACTATATAGGAAGCAGGAGTGATCTTAAAAACAAAGTAAATAGTAGCCCAGTCTGTTTGCTCATTCCGGGGCCCTAGGAAACAATGGTCATTATTAGACTCCCTTTTCGGGGGCCCTGGTGGTAAAGACGGTAACGACTGTATCCTTGTTTCTTTTATTTAATATTATACTATCAACAGTTCATGATGAATATATATTTATCTCTAACACAACTATTCCAATCTTCCAAACTATACTTCAATTTTACTTTCAATGGTCCATAATAAATGCCAGTTTATTACTTAAGGTTTTTTCTCACTATGAATTAAGTTAGAACATCAAATCGACCCATTGGCCAAAAAGCTTTAACAGATTATACTCATGTTAGACAAAGAAAACTCAAAACCATGTTATTGCTATATTCATTTAGGATATACATTGGAGTACAAAGATTTCATTAACAACATAGTTATAACAATCACACAACACACAATAAATGCAATAGGACGTTAGGAATAAACAATTTTGATACACAACCTCTCAATTTATACTAAAATTATATGAAAAATACCTTTAAATAAAGTTTCAAAGTGATTGGGTTTTTCTGTCCAATAGTAGTATTATACCATATTTGAAAAATTACTTCAAAATGTTGATTTTGTTACTAAAAAGTCACAAAAATATATTGCGACAAAATAAAAACGTATAACACATAAAATGTAATTGAATTTTAAATCTTTTATTCCCGCCAAAACGCCGTCAGTCATTTTGGTGACGTCACATGGACGAAAACAACTGTCGTATATGACCAGCACACATTCAACATGAAAAGCATTTTTTTTATGTTAAACGAGCAGGAGGTTTACCTAATGGAAAGTGATTACTGCCGTCCATGGACATATGCAACACTTGCTTGCGTTGTCGGCCTTTGAAAGCTATAAATATTTGGTGTTTTTGGTTACATAGCAAATAGGCTATTTGACTGGTTTTTAAAATCCATTTTATATTATTTATTATAATAACCCATGTAGGTTAAGGAACCCAGTATAAGTAGTTTTTTTTTAAATTTTAGTATAAATATACTGATGAATATCGTTGGTGTCACAACAATTTAATATAATTTGTAGAATACACACCATTGGGAAAGTAGAGAAAATGATTTTCCATACCATAAGCCCTCAGTATTGGTAAAGTAGAGAGAATTATTTTTCATAACACAATTGCTTTAGCTACTTACATTGGGATCAGAGTAATGTATGTAATGTTGTCCAATATTTATTTAATTGCATTGTTGACTGACCAAAAGTGGTCAGAAAAAGTCCTGAGACTGTAATTTGGAAGTGTGCATTTCCGTTATTCGGAAAGCACATAAAGCAGTTGGTTCTGAATTTGATTATTTTTCCGTTCGAGTCAGATTTTCCATCTCACCGGTTTATGAGAGAAATAGGAAATGCTCCTGTGTTTGCGCTCATACAAAAGCACAATAATATGTTTGCGTCCTCTATCAAGGGGACATAAGTAAAAAGTAAATTTTATTTATTAAAATAGTTACTTTTGAGTTAAAATTTGATTAAAAATACCTAAGACCGAATTCATTAAAATAAGTTATTTTTCATATTTTTTGTCATTTATTAGCATTTTTTCTATTTTTTTATTTTTCTGTTTTTCACATGCTATAATTGTTAGTTAATATGATCGGTTTACTGTTTCTTTCACAAGATTTGTATAATAGCAGTACATAATATATAATAGGATGCCATTGATATATTTTTTCTACGTAAACTAAATTATGATAATTTACATTTAATAAATTGTTGAAATAATTCATAGTAAAATTCATAATTTTGGCCATAGTGATTATATAATTTTTTTTAATATATGCGACTGATTTACGCTTTGATAGAACATGTAAAATATGTCTTTTAAAAGATAGTGAGAGTAATTAGTAAGTAATTTAATACTACTGATGTGTTTTTTAAGGGTGAGTTGGGGCAAGATCGACCTTGATAACGAGACAAAATTACCAGCTGATTCGATCAATTATTGTATGTTATTTTCTAGTTAATAGAAGCAGATTCATTAGCTTGCAATGCCTGCGGCATGATATTTCAAACGGTACGATTTGACCCCATATTCCCCTTATGCTTATAGCATGATACAACTTTTCTTACATTAAAAGCGAGTTTTTGTGACCACTATGTTTTTACAGTAAAAATGTCGAGAAGATCATCGAAAAAAAGATGACCATTGCTTTTAAATTATAGTAACAAAAAAATAAATAAATGGGGAACTTGTAACAGCGCAACTTAGAAGTAAAAGCGAGAAAAGAAAGTATGACGTCATGCCTCTTCACACGTCATCAACTACCTCGTGTGCGTTCACTATATACCTCGTTATTATAATTATATAATTTTGATAATAAGAAAAATATATTTATTTTAGTATCTCTAATCTCATTTTTTCATTATAAATTATGTAAATAGACATCAATATCGATATACCACATTTAACGGTCGTTAAGACCACATTTATTGTGTTTATAATAGATAAAAATAGTCATTGGGTGTGTTAACTGACACGATACAATATTAGTAATTACTAATTAGTGCTACGAGTTTAGAGAGTGAAAATAAAATAAATATTAAAAATCGATTATTTTCTTCAATAGATTATTTGACAAGTCGACGTTGACAGTGACATTTCGAATACAGATTAAAAATCCTATGTCTTACTCAACTCCTCCTCAATGATTTCGAGGTAATGCTTTGTGAATACGGCTTTATTGTGCATCACGCAACGCAGTAGAGTACCGGAGACTGAGGTCAGCTCCTTGGTGAAGGCAGACAGGCCCACGGGTATCTGACGAGAACCACCAGCGCATACCAGGATAACCTTCAGGAACTCCATGATTCTTTGATCTGTGGATAATATGAACATGTTTGTAATATACTGCACTGTCACAATACTCAACGTTTTGTATATTGTTGTAGAGCTTCATACAAATCATTTTAAGTATCAACTAATTTGATTAGTTATTCTACGAGTAAATAGTTTTGCTTGCTAAATATATAACAAAATTTATTAAATTAAAAATGGAAATAAAAAAGTGATATTTCGTTAAGTAATAATAAATATATCAAATGCATAATCTATATCCCTTTGAACGTGAATTTATCAGTAAAAAGTATTGTACAGTGCAGTATAAAACTATTAAGATGATTATATCCATGCTGACTGTACTCCCAAAAGCATTAGTATCATAGCATGGACTTGGTAAACACAGCAGGATTTAGTTCTGGAGGCCATGGTTCTACAACTAAAGGGAGGCCTCTAGTTATTATTATATAAAGTAATACATCTTTATTTCAATCAGTCAGGTTTTTTACTAACATATTTACCCTTTGTATCGGTAACTTAAGAGTTAAGTAAAAAGTAATTAGTAATATTGTTGTAATTTGAATATATCTAATAGGCATGGACGATATCCGAATTTGGTGGCATTAGTTGTGTAACGGATATTTGGATTATATATCTGTCTTTGTTTATCTTAACATTGTACGATATGCGAGAAAGAGATAAACAAATGTTATATCGAAATCGGTTTAACATTTGTTTCATGTCTTTCTCACAGATTACTGTAAAGTTAAAGAGAAGTAGGGCGAATATTTCATGAGTTTAATGTTATCGTACATTGAATACTTTGGACATATAAAAACCATATTTATAGTTTTGTCATCATCAAATCGGTGACATCTGGTGTTGCCAGCGTCAAATAATAATTAGAGACACTCTGGGAAAATGTATTTAAAATATATAGCAGTAAAGTATATTTTATTTTTCTAATGTGTTCCATGGATACCATTGGCGAGATGACTGTAACCATATTTATGGCGGTTTGACTGAAACGATCTATATAGCATTTTAAACGTGTCGACCTTTTGAGCGAGTATATTGTTGACAAAAATAAGCAAACTTCGTTTGTACCGATATTATTGACTTTTTGGTTGCGCCTATTTATTTGAATACCCTGAGCTTCTCTAATTATTTGACGCTGACTGTACCAGACACATGCCTAACATCTAAACATATTATTTTACACTAAAATTGCTGTCAGATTCTATATTGTGGAGGCACCCCAGGGCAGATACCCAGTTTGCCCTCCCAAAAACCTGGTCCCGATTGTATTAAGATTAATTTTATACTAGTTCTGTAGGTAAACATGAATATAATCAATGTACTCACGAACAATCTGCCTGACTCGGTGTTCAGGATCTCTGAGAGACAGGATCTGGGTCCTGATAAGTTCTTTCATATCACTCGTCAGTGGATCCTGGCCGAGATTTTCAAGGAGTTGTTCGGTTACCAGAATTACTTCTTCGGCAATTGATGGAAGCACGGCTTTCAGTTCACTGTAAATGCAATTAAATAGTGTTTTTTATCACTTACACTTGGTGGTAGGGCTTTGTGCAAGCCCGTCTGGGTAGGTACCACCCACTCATCAGTTATTCTACCGACAAACAACAGTACTCAGTATTGTTGTGTTCCGGTCTGAAGGGTGAGTGAGCCAGTGTAACTACAGGCACAAGGGACATAACATCTTAGTTCCCAAGGTTGGTGGCACATTGACGATGTAAGGAATAGTTAATAATTCTTACAGCGTTAATGTCTATGGGCGATGATGACCACTTACCATCAGGTGGCCCATATGCTCGTCCGCCAACCTATACCATAAAAAAAAAAAATCGTCGTTAGGGAAGACGATATCATAAGAATTGCTGGCCCCTGCGGGCCGCAAGTAGCACAAGACTGAGAGAAATGGACTTCTTTAGAGGAGGCCTTCACCTTCACATGAGCCCCTCCTCATGTGCTATAAAAAAAAAAGAAATAGAAAAAAAACTAAAGACTGTAAAAACTAGTAATAATTAACCATCTTTTTCCTAATATTATTAAATAAGTATTAACTTTCTTTTCTTAATAGTCATAATCTTTCTTTTTTCCAAAATTGCACTAAAAGCAGCACTGTGCAAGAAAAGGCTTTTTATTTTATTTTATTTTTATCGTTAGCAAAGTTGTCTCTGATGAGTAAAGCGTTTAGAAGTATTGCCATCTGTTAAATAAAAGGACAAAGATTTTTTTGTAACAACAGATAAAATCTACATCAATCAAAATAGAAATATTCTTTATTCTAGTCGGCTCATAAAATCACTTTTCAATTATCATGTAAAGGTATTGAATTAAAATAAAAGCTACCATGGTTCCAAAAGTAGATTAGTAGAAAAGTAACTGTTTCAAAGAAGCGTGGATTCAAACAGCGACCAGATATGACCAGATCAAAATCATATTATTATGCTTAATGGGATAATAGAAATTTTTCGCCTTAAATCTAACTTAAAAAAATAAGGGTTGTTGAATAATAATATATTTTATGATTAATCTTTTGTTTGATGTTTATTAACTTTATAAATGAAGGAGAAATGTAGAAGATGATTAGTGTGGTCGAGATTAAAAATTGTTATTTTAAAAAACAAAAGCCCCTTACATATCATTGCTGGTCGTATCGAGTATGATGAATAGCTTCTCCTTGAGGCTTTGCTTGTGTTTCTCCTGGGAGTCTCCCCCACACGAGGGACTCACTAGCAGTAGGGACGCGACACACACGAGTCGGTACACTTGGACACCGAGGTCTGTGAAGCGAGGCTTGTCGAGCGTCACCGTCTGATAACGACAATTAAATAAATAAATAATAAATAAATATGAGACA